>NW_026527013.1:78858050-79526264 GCF_024362965.1 Panthera pardus | reverse complement strand
AATTGTGAGGAAAAGGGAGGGTCAGGAAGGTCAGGAGCAGGGGTGCCTGGCTAGCTCAGTCTATAAAGCATGGGACTCTTGATCTCCGGGTTGTGAGTTCAAGCCCCACGTTGGGTGTAGAGATTATTAAAAACAAAAAAAGGTTGAGAGCAGAGGCAGGGAGCTAGGAGGGAGGCTGTTGAGGGAAGGTGCTGGCTGAAACCAGAACAGTGTGGAGATGGAAGGAGGTGAATAAATTGAGGATGGTGCTGTAGATTGGGTTTCCTGGGACGTCAACCGGGAAAGATCAGGGTGAAAGAAGTGTATTGTGCAGGGTTCTCAGGATCAGCACCTGCGAAAGGGAGGCAGCAGCAGGTGGGCACGAGAAGGCGGGCTGGGATGAGGCAAGTAGGCTCATGGAGACCCCGGCTGACCTGCAGGGAGTGCAGATGCTGGGATGGCTTTTCAGGGTTGTCCTGCGTTACGTGGAGTCTGGGCCTCAAGCATCGGTCACTGTATGTGGGTGCTTACCCCCAGAAGGGGGTGTAACCTTGGGTGTGGTGGGTCTCTTCAGCTGAGGGCAGTTTCCAGAGAGGGCAGAGGGCTGTGAGGTGGCAACCCATCCAGCAGCTGTGGGAATAAGGCCTAGTTCTGAAGAGGGGGGCCCTGGGGGCATCTCACAGTATCTACTGCAGACAGGTGTTTGGGGGATATAAGACTTGTTAGATTGAATGTGGAAGATGAAGAGAGCTACTGAAAAGGGAAGTTGGTTCCTGAGACAGGAATAAGAGGAGGACAAGGAGGACGAGGAGGACGAGGAGGATGAGGAGGAGGTTAGAGAGATGGAAATCCAAAATTATTATTAGAAGGGTGTTGAGGGGGTAGAGGTGACAATGAGGTTGGGTGGGCTGATGTGGTAACAGCAATAATAGCCAATGTTTGGATAGCACCATATAGCTTACAAGTGCTTTCACGTCCATTGTCTTATTTGCCTTCACAACACCCCTCTAAGGTATTATCATGCCCATTTAACAAAGGAGGTATGTGAGGCTCAGAGAGGCTAAATGATTTGCCCATAAGACCACAGAGGATAGGGGAGCCTGGCTGGCTCAGTCAGAGGAAGCTGTGACTCTTGATTTCAGGGTAATGAGTTCAAGCCCCATGCTGAGTGCAGAGATTACTTAAAATAAATAAATAATTTAGGGGTGCCTGGGTGGCTCAGTCAGTTAAGCGTCCAACTTTGGTTCAGGTCATGATCTCATGGTTCGTGGGTTCAAGCTCCACATGGGTCTCTGTGCTGACAGCTCAGAGCCAGGAGCCTGCTTCAGATTCTGTGTCTCCCTCTCTCTCTGCCCCTTCCCTGCTCACACTCTGGTCTCTCTCTCTAAAAATTAAATAAATCTTTAAAAGAAAAAAAAGATCACAGAGGATGGTCTTCACCACAGATGTCCTCACTCCTTATTTTGACAATGGCTTTCAGATACACTTTGGCTCTTGGTCTGTGGGCAGGAGTCAGCCTGCATTTGCCTTTCAAAAGTCATGTCCTGAAACTTCAGTTTCTTGGAGGGATTAGCTGGATTTCATTTCTTCAGTGCTAGTTCCCTGTGATCCTTCTAGAAGAGACTAATAGTTTGCATATGATAGCTAAAAAGAAAAAAAAGAAAATGCATTTCTAAGTCAGTTTTTCATTTTGAGAACATTTAGCATCAAGGCACAAATGTACTGCCTTCTCTGAAATAAAACATTAATTCTCTCTCCAATGTAGTATACCAGTTAGATCATTAAAATTGATCCTATGATAGCCAATCCTTGGTAAATTGAGATGAAGAAATGGGTTTACCTTACTTCCTGCCACTCGCTCTCTTAAAAAGTTGGGGGTGCCTTGGTGGCTCAGTCAGCTAAGTGTCCGGCTCTTGATCTCAGCTCAGGTCTTGATCTCAGGGTCGTGAGTTCAAGCTCAACATTGGGCTCTGCGCTAGGTGTGAAGCCTACAATGAATGAATGAATGAATGAATGGGAATTCCCTTCTACTGGGTGATATCTGTTTCATTATTTCAACCATAAGTCAACAGGCCCCAGGTCTCAGATGTCAGACCAACCTGTGGTTCAATCCTAGTTTCCAGAATTACTTAAATACTGTCCTTTCCTCTGGCGTTAACTGAAAGGAACTTTTCCTAAGGACCAATTTGGCAAATATGTTTGCAGTTATGGACTAAAGGCTGATCTTTGGCCAAGCCATGATGGCGAACGGTAAGGTTCCTGGAAGTATGTGAATGTGACATTATCTTGCCAACAGTTTCTGGAGTCAAAACGTTTACTTAAAACTTTAGCTTCCTCCAAAGCAGGAATTTCTAAAATTTTAGAAGCAGCTTTCCTTATCAAAGCCTTTACACTTTTCAGGTCTTTTGATTTTAAAAAGCTTGTGAATTCTCTTCTAGGTGATTAAAACCCATTTGGAATTAAATACAGTTGCCCTGATCATGTCAAAAATGATGAAGTTGCTTTCCTAGAGCTTAATTTACTGTACAGACTTAGAAAGCAGTTGGATTTTTTTTAATTGACTTGTACTGCCATCTTGTGGTATACTTCATTGCAAATTTCAACACCCTTTAGTGCATTATTTGTAGGTCCACTGGGTTACCTTAAAAACGTCGTAAAATCAAGGATTTATGCTTGCAAAACTAGAACTACTTCCTCTGTGCCATATACAAGTCCCCTCATATACCTTATAGGCTAAGAAAAAATTAACGTAAATATGGAAGGGAGAGCCCAACAGAGATCCTCTTAAACCACTGAGGTGCCTAATGTTAGTTTTGTTTTTTACTTATCTTTAATTTTCACCATGATTATCCCACATAAGCTGCTGCTTTCTCTTAGATAAATACATACAATCCTTGCTGACTGATTTAATGGCCACTCTATTTGGAGAGGCAGAAATGTGTAAAGGTTGAACACAAGAGATCTCACACGATACTATCTGGGTTCATTCTTTTTTTTTTTTTTTTTAACTTTATTTATTTATTTTGAGAGAAAGAGAGCAAGTGGGGGAGGGGCAGAGAGAGAGGGAGAGAGAGAATCCCAAGTAGGCTCCACACTGTCAGACCAGAGCCCAATGCTGAGCTCAATCCCAGAACAGTGAGATCATGACCTTAGTTATCAAGAGTTAGACACTAATTGAGAGTTAGATACTTAACTCTGAGTTAAGTGACTGAGCCACCCAGCTGTGCTGATGCTGCCTGGGTTCAAATCCTAGCCCAGAACTTGCAATCACGTGTACCTTTGGACTAATTATAAAACATCTCCATGCCTCAGTTTCATAATCTGTACAACAGTGATAATAATCAAATCTACCTCATAGAGTAGTACAAGAGACACTATGCTCAGCCCAGAAACTCGCACAAAGTAAATGCCCAATGGGAACCAATGGGAACAAGGTGCCATTACATCAGTAGATCACTGGGAGCCTAATTTGCATAGCCCCTCAGGATGCCGAGATAAAAGAAGAGCCCCCTGTTGTATTCCATTAGCAAATAGATCTTTAGACACAACAGGACCCATGGTCAGGTCTCTGGACCCTAGAATTATCATATGATCCAGCAATTCTAGATAAATACCTAAAAGAATTGAAAACAGAGACTCAAAGAGGTATTTTTACTCCAAAGCTCACCACAGTATTATTCACAATAGCTTACACCTCAGATGTCCATCAGCAGATGAATGGATAAATAAAATGAGATCTATACCTAGAAGGGAATATTATTCAGCCTTAAAAAGGAATGAAATTTTGATATACGCTACTGTGTGGATGAAACTTGGAAACATTATGCTAAGTGAAATAAGTCAGACACAAAAGAATAAAGTCTGATTCCACAATATGGGGAATATTCCCATTCACGGACACAAGAAGTAGAATAGTGATTACCAGGGGCTGGAGGAAGAGAGGAATGTGGAGTTATTATAAAATGAAGAAAGTTTTAATTGGGGATGATGAAAAAGTTCTGTAGAAAAAATAGTGGAGACAGCTGCACAACAGTGTGAAGGTGTTTAATCCACTGAAATTGTACACTTAAAAATGGTTAAAATGGTAGGGCACTTGGGTGGCTCAGTCGGTTAAGCTTCTGACTTCGGCTCAGGTCATGATCTTGCCATTCTGAGTTTGAGCCCCACGTGGGGCTCTGTGCCAACAACTCAGAGCCTGGAGCCTGCTTCGGATTCTGTGTGTCCCTCTCTCTCCGCCCCTCCCTTGCTCACACTCTATCTCTCTTTCAAAAAGAAACATTTAAAAAAATGGTTAAAATGACAACTTTTTTTAAAATTTTCATTTATTTTGAGAGAGACAGAAACAGTGCAAGTGGGGGGAGGGGCAGAGAGAGCGAGAAAGAATCCCAAGCAGGCTTCAAGCTGCCAGCGCAGATCCGGACGCGTGTCTCCAACTCACAAAACAGTGAGATCATGACCTGAGGCCAAAACCAAGAGTCGGACGCTTAACCGACTGATCCAACCAGGCGCCCCTAAAATGGGAACTTTTATGTTGTGTATATTTTATTTTACCACAATAAAACAAAACAGGCAGGGCCAGAAACCTGGCCACACAAAGTTCCTCTTCCCCAGTCTTTACTACTACATACAAGCACTGGGCTCAGCACCCTGGGACACCATCACAGGACAGGGATCCAAGACAGGGTGCACCAGGACCTTAAAGGAGGCCACACAGCCTTCTGACTGACTACTCCACCTACACACACACACACACACACACACACACACACACACACGTGTACACGTACACACACACGCGCACACACACGCATTTACACACACAGGCACACAGGCACGCAGATCTTTTTCTGTGTTACCTTCTGACTCTTGGAGGGAGGACAAAGAGGCAGCACTCTGGAATCTGGAAAGCTGCCAGGGTTTGTGGGACAGTGGCTCTTTAACCTGGGCCCTCCTTTTCCCCTGAGGCTACCTCGGCCTGGTAAATTGAGGTTAGGCATTTAAAAGTACAAAAATATCCCCAAAAAAGTGCATATGATTCTAACTTTCATTTGTAGGCAGAGCAAAGAGTAAATGTGGACGATCTCAATGCCTATTGATTAATGCTGAGAAAGAGCTTAAATGAACCAGCGAACCAAAAGATAAGCCAGATCCAGAAACAGCTGTGGCTCTAACCCCCGGCACAGGACTGGAAGTTCATGAGACAGCTCAGCAGATGGAGAGCTAAAAACCTGCTCTTATATGCTTCATACTCCGAGTTAAGCAAATGTGTATATGAAAGGAGCCAGGGAAAAACAAAACCAAAAGTCCCTTCCTCCAAACCCTATTAAGACACAGTCTGCTTGGAAAAAACAAAAAACAAAAAACAAAACAAAACAAAAAAACATTTTGGCCCAGCATTTTGAAAATATCTTATAATGAGGCACACACGTTTTTTTAATGTATAACCCAGAATTCACTGATCACCTATTTTCAGACACTGTATTGGGAGGATTCTTATGTCTATTACCTATTGCCACATAACAAATTACTCCAAAATTTTGTGGCTTAGAACAATAATTACATATTATCTGTCACATTTCCTGTGGGCCAGGAATTCAAACAGGGCACTGCACCTGTTTAGGGATGGCTCATCTCCGCTCCAGACTGTGGGACGTCAGCTGGAAGCTTGTAGGCTGGAGGCTGGGATCACCTGAAGCGCTGCTCATTCACATGTCTGACGGTGGATGCTGACTACTGGCTGAGAGCCAGCCAGAACACCCACATGTGGCCTCCTTATGTGACCTGGGCTTCCTCCCAACGTGGTGGCAGGGATCAAAGGGCAAGCAACCCAAGAGAGAAAAATAGTGAAAACTTCATGCCTGTTATGAACTGGCCCTGGAAATCACATAGCCTCACGTTGGCCTCATTCCATCGATTGGTGCAGTTTACAAGAGGTGGGAACTAGACCCCACGTCCCCTAGCACTTAAGAAGAGCACTGTAAGGGCGCCTGGGTGGCTCAGTCAGTTAATCATCCTACTTAGGCTCGGGTCATGATCTTAGGTTTGTGGGTTCAAGTCCCGCATCGGGCTCTCTGCTGTCAATGCAGAGCCCACTTCAGATCCTGTCTGTCTGTCTGTCTCTCTCTCTCTCTCTGCCCCTCCCCCACTTGCTCTCTCTCTCTCAAAAATAAACATTTAAAAAAAAACAGCACTATGGATGTTATATGTATCCACACATATTGGAGTCACCACCTTTAGAAAATAGAACTTGCCACATTGTACTTTATCTCAGTTAATCCTAACCACTCCTACCATACACACATTTAAAAAAAAAAAACAAAAAACTATCAAGTACATATTATTAGCCCCATTTTACAGTACAAGAAACTAAGGCTCAGAGAAGAAACTTTCTAATGTCAGATACCTAGTAAGGGGTAGCGTAGGGACCCTGACCCCGTTGTCCAAGCCCTTAGCCCCAAAACTTCCCCTTTCTGCTAGAGCTTATATTGCCGTATCTACAAGTATATGCTGGAAGTTCAAGTTTCAGGTCTCTGTATGAATATGTACAAGTTCTTTGGAAAAAAAAAATGTTTTTTAGTGTTTATTCATTTTGGAGAAAGAGTGTGAACAAGGAAGGGACGGGGCGGGGGGCGGTGGACAGAGCATCTGAAGCGGGCTCTGTACTGACAACAGTGAGCCCAATGTGGGGCTCGAACTCACAAACCATGAGGTCATGAACTGAGCTGAAATCAGACTCTCAACCAACTAAGCCACCCAGGCACCTCCCCCCAATTTTTTTTTTTTTTTTTTTTTTTTTTTTTTTTTGTTACAGGAATATTAGGTTCTCTGCTCCTATGCTCAAGGTTGGAGGTTCAGGGCAGGCTGGGTAGGAATATTATATGGCTACATGCAGCCCAAAGGAGACATGAAGGGCTTTATGTGCCTTCAAAGAATAAACCCAAGAATCCCCACAAAACAGCCAGTGCCCTTGGCATAGGAATTTGCCACCACTAGGACCTTGTCCACTTGACCCCCAAAATTGTCCAATTATTTCTGGTAGCCAACCTGTAAGATGGCCCCCAATGAACCCTGCCTCCTTGTATCCACAGCCTTGCATAATGTCCTCCCATATTCTACCAGAGTTGGTCTAAGTGACCAACAGCACACAGCAAAAGTGATGATATGTCACTTCCAATACTTGGTTTTAAAATACTGTGACTGGGTTGCATGGGTGGCTCAGTCGGCTAAGCATCTGACTCTTGATTTTGGCTCAGGTCATGATCTCACAGTTCGTAGATTGAGCCCCCTGGGGGACTCTGCACCAACAGCGAAGAGCCTACTTGGGATTTTCTCTCTCCCTCTCTCTCTGCCCCTCTCCTGCTCACACTGTCTCTCAAAATAAATAAATAAGCTTTAGAAAATTATAAATCAGGGGTGCCTGGGTGGCTCAGTTGGTTAAGTGTCCGTCTTCAGCTCAGGTCATGATCTCATGGTTCTGAGTTCAAGCCCCGCGTCAGGCTCTGTGCTGACAGCTCAGAGCCTGGAGCTTGCTTTGGATTCTGTGTCTCCCTCTCTCTCTGCCCCTCCCCCACTCGTGCTCTGCCTCTGTCTCTCAAAAATAAATAAAAATGTTTTTTAAAATTTTAAATAATAATAATAAATCAAATTAAATTAAATTAAAACAAAATAAAAATTAAATTACATTAAAATACTATGACTTCTGGGGCACTTCTGGCTCAGTTGGTCAGTTGTCCAGCTTGGGTTCAAGCATGATCTCACAGCTCATGAGTTCGAGCCCCACATCGGGCTCTCTACTGTCCGCATAGAGCCCACATCAGATCCTCTGTTCTCCTCTTTCTCTGCCTCTCCCCCACTCATTCTCTCTCTCTCTCTTTCTCTCTCTCTCTCTCTCAAATACATAAATATTTTTTTTTAAATAAAATACCATGACTTCTGTCTTAAGCTCTCTTATCACTCATCGAAGAAGCAGGCATGATGTTTTGTGGACATTCAGGAAGGCTATGGAAAGACTACACGTTAAGGAACCAAGACCTCTAGCCAACAGCCAGCAAGGGACTGTAGCCCCACTGAACAGCTTGGCTGCAACCCCATCTACGTACTCCTGGGCTCTTGACTCTCAGAAACCTGATACAGAAAGAATATTATTCCATTTCCAACATATGGGTTACAGGGAATTAAGAACAAAGCAATAAACCAGGCTGGAATATGGAATGTGCTGGGAGTTACAGAGAAAGTGGTTCTTGATTTGGCCTTAAGACCAAACCAGCTTTAAATGATCTGGGAGGAGATGCACCTGGCTGGCTCAGTTACAGCAGTGTATGACTCTTGATCTTGGGGGTTGTGAGTTCAAGCCCCACATTAGATGTAGAGATTACTAAACTATAAATAAACTTTAAAAACTAAAATAAATGATCTGGGAGGAGGGAGCAGGGGATGGGGGTGAGGTAGGAGAACCCAGCATGTTCTGAGCATGTGGGGGAACTGGAAGGACAGTCTTGACATCTCCCTGCCACAAAGATACTGCCACCAATAATGATTCCACTCTTTAATAAGGAATAATAGAACAAATCATCATAATGGCTAACTTTATGTCGTACTAAAGACTCTGTGTTGATTAGCCCTCTTAGTCCTCACAACAGTGCTATGAGGTAGCAATATGGTTACCAACCCATTCTACAGAGAGGAAACTGAAGCCCAGAGCTGAAGTAGTGGGCCCACAATCTTGTAGTTACTGAGCAGCAAAGCTGGGCCTGAACCACCACCCCTCCGTCCTGCGCCCCACCCCTCCACCCCCCTCCACCCCCCCCCCGAACCCCCTCCTCCCCCACTTGCTGCAAACCCTGCTCTCCTAACTGCTGGGTTCAGCATTCCCTGGTTAATCAGTGACACATTTTTCACCCTACTTAACATTTTCCCACCACCTAGCCAAATCCCAAGACAACTGACCAGAAATCTCTTAGGAAAGGTAAAGTAATTTTAAATTAGCTCTCAAGTTAATATTAAGCCAACAAAACATTATCTCAATTTGTCCCGAAGTGATGACTCTCAACCTTTAGGAGTTGGGGACCCCTCTGAAAATCTTAACACTTAAAGTCCCCCTTCCTGGAAAGATGTGCATATATACACAAATATAAAGTGTGCACAGAATTTCAGGGATTTCCCTGAAGCCCAGGGAGGAAACTTGAGTTAACACCTCTTGACCTCACAGTTTCCAGAGGAGATCAAGCCCCTCCCGAATGGTGGTGGTGGCTATGTGGGGAGTGTCACATCCGGGTCCCAATGTCCTCTTTAGGAGAGATCATCAACCGTGCTGGGGCAGGAAGCAGCTCTGCCTGCATACATATTCAAATTACAAACTTTCTCTTCAAGCACATACATTTTATTGAATGAGCATTTGAGTTCTTGGCAAGCCTCCTGGCGTGGGACTGTTGTTGCCTTTGTTCTGCCAGTACGAGGGGGGCTGGCTGTGGGTCGAGCCTTCTGGAGGGAGCCTGTGTGACCAGATGGTGTTGCTGCTGCTGCACACACTGTCAGGTGCCATTGGCAGCTGGAGTGGGGAGAAACCACTTCCAGCCAAAGGAACGGGAAAAAGCCAGAATGAACCCACCTCCAGTCCCGTCCTCAAACAGTTCAGCCCCCTGTGCATTGGGGCAGGTCAAAAGCATAATAAATGGTTTCTCTCCCCTAACTCTGAGTTTAGCAGCAGTGTCTTTCTCCTAATTTTCTTCTGTGCAAGGAACAAAACTCAGAAAACTTTAAACACTAAAGAATGAGTTCAGGGGCGCCTGGGTGGTTCAGTGGGTTAAGCGTCCGACCCTTGATTTCGGCTAATGTCATGATGTCACGAACCGCGTGAGACTCCTCACTGTCAGTGTGGAGCCTGCTTGGGGTCCTCTCTCTCTCTCTCTCTCTCTCTCTGCGCTTCCCCACCCCCCACCCCACTCACATACCCTCTCTCTGTCTCTCAAAATAAATAAACATTAAAAAAAAAAAAAAGAATGAGTTTAGGGGCAGACATAGGTTCAAATCCTAACTTTACCACGTACTCGAGCTAGTTACTTAGCATCTTGAAACCTCTGATTTCTAGCCCAGAAAATGTGGACACTAATGTTTATATTCCAGAATTCTTCAGAGGATTAAATAATAATACACTTAAGTTCCTGACACATAATAAGCACTTAATGAGCAGACACTAAAATCAGACCTCATGGAACTTCTGGCTATCAAATTTCCACTGAGATTAGTAACCCCCCTTAGATGGGTGTATTTAAATCCTTGAAAATCAAGAGCTGTTGTAATCTCAAGGAAATATAAATGATCCATAAATCCTAAACCCTATAGGTCAGAGGCCATAACTGCTTCCTTCGAGTTTTCACCATTCCTGGCACAGAGCTTGGTGGACAATTAAACGTTGGCAAGTACACGTGGGCCAGAAGGTACTCTCAGAGAGCCAGGATTGCCGTAGGAAATTAACAAGTGGAGCAGATTTCGTGTTCACTGTCAGAAGACCTGGTCAGTGTTAAATCACGACAACACTGAAGAGCGCTGTGGCCAGAGGAGAGGATTGGTCTTCTGAGGCTTTCTCCAGTCCTTTGGTTCCCTGAAAGCACCTTTGGGTGAGGTCTTCATCTCTGAGCTTGGAGGTAAAGGAAAGGCCTTGAGGAAATCAGTTGGATTTATTTATATCCTATATGTTTAAAGCAAACAAACAAAAAAAGAATTTGAGGGCACCTGACTGGCTCGGTCGGAAAAGCCTTGGAATCTTGATCTCAGAGTCGTGAGTTCGAGCCCCACATTGGGTATAGAGATTACTTTAAAAAATTAATAAACTTAGGGGCTCCTGGGTGGCTCAGTCAGTTAAGCTTCCAACTCTCGATTTCTGCTCAGGTCATGATCTCACAGTGGGTGGGTTCAAACCCTGCATCAGGCTCTGCACTGACAGTGTGGAGTCATGCCAGTTCCTGTCCTCAACAACTGTTTTACAGTAAATAAGTGGTTTTCATGTGGCTACTTATCATAATGACCTGAAATAAAACACCTCAAGGGAGATGATCAGTGAACACCAGGATTTGGGACATTCTAATGTAGCTTCATGACTTCAAAAAGTCAATGATCATGAAAATAAAAGGTGCTCAAGATTAAAAGATACAAGACCCTGAAGAAACATAACCATTTTCTTTTTTAAAATGTTTATTTACTTGTTTTTGAGAAAGAGAGGAAGAGCACACAAGTGAGGGAGGGGCAGAGAGGGAGAGAGAGAATCCCAAGCAGGCTCCACACTGTCAGCACGGAGACCAACTCGGGCGGGACTCAATCGATCTTACAAACCATGAGATCATGACCTGAGCCCAAATCAAGAGCTGGACACTTAACCAAATGAGCCACCCACGCGCCCCAGAGACGTAACCATTTTCAATGCATACATCTTGGTGAAGAAATTTGAATACGGGCTTTTATTAGGTGATAACAGGGAACTGTTGCTTGGTATGATAATGGCAGAGTGGCTGTGTAAACAAATGCCCTTTTTCCCTTCATTTATTTTTGGAAATGTATCCTGAAGTATTTAGAAGCAACTTTGAAATGGTTCCAAAAATAGGTACCTACAAATGAATGATACCTGACAAAATGATAACCAATGTTTCACAATCAGAAGTGAGAAAAAGGAGACTCAGGGGAAGATCTCAGAGGTGCATGTACCCTACATATACCAGAGAGAAAAGCCTGTAGATTCCTTTGGGCACACCAGACCAGGAGGAATGAAATTGTTATAAGACTGACTTATGCCTGCCCCCCAAAATTCGTATGTTGAAGTCTGAAGCCCCAGTATCTCAGAATGTAACCATATTTGCAGATAGGGTCTAAAATGAGATTAGTAGGCTGGATCCTAATCTAATGTGTCTAGTATCCTTGCAAGAAGAGGAATTTTGGAACAGACACATTCAGGGAATGATGTGAAGACACAGGGAGAAGATAGCCATGGACAAACCAAGGAGAGAGGCTGGAACAGATCCATCCCTTCTGGCCTTCGAAAGGAATCAGCCCTCCCTGCTGACACCTTGATCTCAAACTTCCAGAACTGGAAGAAAATACATTTCTGTTGTTTAAGCCAGCCCCAGCAAACTAACACAGAGCTCCTTGATTCGTCACCAAAGCCCAGGGTCTTTTCCCATATGCCCACCCAGCCCTGTCCCCCTGATGCTACAGTCTGGTAACTACAGAGCATGACAGTGACGCCCTGTCGACCTAGCAAACGGAGATCTGGCTCGTCAGAAAGCGGTTGTCCTGAGTGGTATATACATACACTCCAGGTCCCAGAGCTGCACATCTGAACAGCTGCAGTCCCCAAATCTGACACCTGTTGTTCCCCTCCCTTTCCTAAGTGCTTTCTGGTCTTTCTGTCTTAAAAATTAAGAAGTGCACGTGTGTGTGCATTGGAGAAGAGGAGACATAGCTTTAAAAGCCCTGTAGCTAACATTTCTTTATACTATTTTTTCTTATTTTAATGTTTATTTATTTTTGAGGGTGAGAGAGAGACAGAGCATGAGTGGGGGAGGGGCAGAGAGAGAGAGGGAGACACAGAATTCGAAGCAGGCTCCAGGCTCCCAGCTGTCAGCACAGAGCCCAACTCGGGGCTCAAACCCACAAACTGTGAGATCATGACCTGAACCGAAGTCAGTTGCTTAACTGACTGAGCTACCCAGGTGCGCACCCCTAACATTTCTTTATACTAATTAATAATTGATATTTAACACTTAGAATTACAATTGATATTCGGGGAGCTAAGCTGCCATAATTAGATTGTTAAAATATTTATGTAACTTCACACTTGCTGATAAACAGTATTACCCTTCTCATCACCCCAGTCCCTCTCTGGAAATTCCCCACAGTCCAGTAGCTACCCAGTCAATGCCTGGCACAGAAAGGTCCTCCAGAACCTATTCCAACAGTCTTACCCTCTAGTCTGGCGAGAAGGACCTGTCTTTGCCCTTGCTAGTTGTGACATGCTTTTCAAGTTCATCCCCGCTTAGTGTGCTCCCAGCACTGTCTTCTAAAATCTTTAGGATGCATTATTCCACAACTCCCAAGTATCTTCTGTTCCTATTTCCTTTGGCATGTGAAGAATCTGAAGCTCCGAGAAATTAAGCAATTAGCCCAAGTCACAGGCAGAGCTCGAAAGCACTGCTCCGTATTTTCTGACTGTACGTCCTGGAACTGGTATGTCAGAATTATTTTATCCTTACCAGAAAAAGCAAGCAGCCAAGAAGAGTTCAGTGGCTGCAGTCCCAGGTCCTGGGGAGTCTGGGTGTCCTCTGGGCCCCCCTTTTCTCCAGATAAGATCTCCCCCTCTGAAAATACTGATAGAGGGGCGCCTGGGTGGCTCACTCAATACATTAAGTCTGACTCCTGATTTCAGCTCAGGTCATGATCTCACAGTTTGTGAGTTTGGGCCCTGCATCAGGCTCCACAATGATAGTGTGAGATCCACTTGGGATTCTCTCTTCCTCTCTCTCTCTCTCTCTGCCTCTCTCCTGCTTGTGCTCACACGCTTTCTCTCTCTTTCTCTCTCTCTCCATCTCAAAATACATAAATAAATAAACAAACAAACATTAAGACAAAAAAAGAGGGGTGCCTGGGTGGCTCAGTCCATTAAGTGTCCAACTTCGGCTCAGGTCATGATCTCACAGTTTGTAGGTTCAAGCCCCACATCAGGCTCTGTGCTGACAGCTGGAAGCCTGGAGCCTGCTTCGCATTCTGTGTCTCCCTCTCTCTCTGCTCCTCCCCGGCTCACACTCTGTCTTTCTCTCTCAAAAACAAATAGACATTTTTAAAAAATCTTTAAAAGAATAAAAAAATAAAAAGAAAACACAGATAGAGATGGTAGCTCATGGTAAAAACTCACAAAGAGCATGCAGTCCTGCAACCAAATAGCTTTCTAAACCTTTGCAAGGGAAACTACTGGAACTCCAGAGGAACCGTCACCTGCAGTTGTGCTATCCCTTGGAGGGCAAGGCAGGAAGGAGCAGGTGGGGATGACTCATTTAGCCTTTCAAAGCAGCTGCAAAAGTCTGCACACCTGTCTGAGGAACGCCCGGACCCGCTGGTGGCCCTGAAAGTGTTGCTGCCGGGACCCTCTCTGCTCAAGTCCCTATCCGCACCCTGTCTACCCCCTGGACCCTCCTCCCTCCCGGCAATGCAGGGAGGCCCTGGTCCTTCCCCTTTGCCCCCGGCGACCTTCTAACTTTACTTTTGCCTTTCTCATGGCACTTAACCCCTGTGTGACCTGAAGACTGTCCCCCTAAAAACCAGTCCTGCTCACCAGCTGGCCCGGGTACAATAGCACTTGGAAGGCAGAGTCACGGGACTGAAACCAGAAGAAAACTTATTCATGAGAGGAGCAGCTGGCTGCTGGAAAACAGAAGGAGAGAGAAAGGAAGGCCAATTCTTAACCCCCTCAGGGACCCGATTAACTGGGGATTTCAGAGCAAGAGTCACTAGACCTGCCTAAGAGCCCTCCCTCTCCTACTAAAGGCAGTGGTGCTTAACACAGCCCTCCCCCCACGCCTCCCCCACCCGGTCGGTTGTTCCCAGCAGGGCTCCGAGTAGCTTTGAGATGGAAAGTGGTGGGGGTGGGGAGCAGGGCTGACTCTGGCTGTCAGGAGAAGCCTGACGTCTAATTCTGCTCTCCGACACCAAAGAAATATTCCTGAGGGCACGTGTTATTTGCTAAATAATGTTATTCGTTTTTAAATTTCACAAGTAGTATATTTTCATTGAAGAAGAAAATGGTTTAAAAAAGAAGAAAAATGACTTCAAAATTAAAAAATAAAGAGAGAAAAGTCGCCCATAATTCAACCAGGACATAGCCACTTCCAACATTTAATGGATATACGCTCTTCACATGAAAAACTAGATGCTACTTTATGTATCCTCAGGAGCAGATCGAGAACATTTTTCCAGGTCAGGATAGCTGCTCCTGACACTTCCCTTCTGGGGGCCACTGTGTGTTTCTTTTTTATTTTTTATTCAAGATTTTATTTTTAAGTAATCTCTACAGCCCCACATGGGGCTTGAACTCACATCCCAGAGATCAAGAGTCATATGCTCCGTCACATGCTCCACCGCCTGAGCCAGCCAGGCGCCCCTGACCGTGTGATTTCTTTATATGGATAAAGGATAAAGGTTTAAGCCAATCCCCTACTGTTGTGCATTTGGATCGTTACTGGTTGGGATTTACATTCTTTTGTAGAGTAGCAGACACTGACACTAGAGGGGGTGATGTCCTGGGCTCTTCAAGCTCCGGCCCCGTCATCCACACCACTCACTGTCCCACTGCAACCGCACTACTCTGCATTTTGTACGTTGTGTTCCCTTACAATCCACCTCAGATCCTTTCCTGGGTAGCCCTGTCCAGGAACATGTGTCATAGAGGCCATGGCATCATTTCTCACTTTGGCTTTCCCCTCTTCACCCTTGGAGATAATAGGTCATAAAAAAGGCCGTTTCAGCTAGATCCTGCTTCCAGAATATTGTATTTTATTAGTGGGCAGTGACTTCCAGATTACACTGTTGGCATCTGTCTGCCCACATTAAAGTTTCTGGCCCATCAGACAAGGGGCCCTGGAACTGGCTAGGGAGGGGTAAAAATGCTCCTGCAGGGAGAGAGGGCTGAGACAGGGTAGGGAGGAAGAGATGCCAAGTAGGGAGCACGCACGCGCACACACACACACACACACGCACGCACAAATACACACACATGCAGGCATGCACACAGAGGTGCACACACAAACACAAGCACACACACATACAGCACACATAACACACATACACAAGCACACACGTTGGCACACACATACACACACAGGTACACAGAGAGGCACACACAGGTGCACGCACAGGCACACACATATACATACAGACACACATATACATACAGGCACACATGCACATGGACACAGAGATGCACACAGGCACACGCACACTCATATAGGTGCGCACAAACATAAGCACACACACTGGCACACACATACACACAGGTACACAGAGAGGCACACACAGGTGCACACACAGGCACACACATATACATACAGACACACATATACATACAGGCACACATGCACATGGACACAGAGATGCACACAGGCACACGCACACTCATATAGGTGCGCACACACATAAGCACACACACTGGCACACACATACACACAGGTACACAGAGAGGCACACACAGGTGCACACACAGGCACACACATACACATACATACAGGCACACACGCACATGGACACAGAGGTGCACACAGGCACACGCACACTCATATAGGTGCGCACACACATAAGCACACACACATACACACAAGTGCACACATATAGGCACACATAAGCACACGCACACAGGTGTGCTCACACAAGGGACACTCCAGACCCTTTGCAATAGGAGATGAGAAGCTTTCATATGGAGACAAAAGTTGTATCTTATGCATTTCAGAGGGAGAAAAGCCAGGACCTAGAGACTGAATGCAAGCGTCCATCTTGCCCCCAAAGAAGGGATGCCCGTGTGGGAGACATCCTTCGGGTGCTGAGCCAGCTTAGGGCTGAGATTGTGTTGTCGGATACACATGTCACACCAGTGCCATCTCTGCGTTTTTTCTAGTCTCCACAATACTGCTTTAGGGTCTCTCCCTTCTCATTTCCTCCTTGTGACATTTACACCCTCGAGACACCCGTGTGCCTTTAAATGACTAAGATACAGCCTCTGAGGTTAAAAAAAGGGGGGGTGGTGGTGCTAGGGTACGAGTCAGGGGAGGCCACTCCTGTTTTTGCTTTCACTGGCAGGGAGGGCCACCCCTCCCCGGAGGCGAGGCGCTCTGGCGGCAGTGCGGAGCGGAGCGGAACAGCCACACCCTTCACCTCCCAGTTTCCTTCTCCTAATGGTACCCACCCTCTCCAAATCGCCCAGACTTGACAAGCCGAAGCCCCCCTGTCTTCTCCTCCTTTTTCTCCCACACCTAAGCATCCGCTCTTGTCGACTTCTGTGGGTTCTTTCTTCCCATTTCTACGCTCCCATTGCTGCCTTTGCGTTTCCATAGCAACCTCCCTAGCTCAGGCCTTTGCGCTCCGTTGGAACTACCCAGCCTCCTGTTGGTCCCCTTTGTTCCCGCTCCACCTCATTAACTCCTCCTAACCCAGGGGCGCCTGGGTGGCTCCGTGGGTTAAGCGGCTGACTCTTGGTTTCAGGCTCCAGTCATGATCTCACTGTTCATGGGTTCAAGCCCCAAGTGCGGCTCTGTGGTGGAGCCTGCTTGGGATCCATTCTCTCTCTCCATCTCTGCCCCTCCCCCGCTCTTGCTCTCATTCTCTCTCAAAGATAAATAAACAAACATTAAAAACAAAATTCGGGTTGCCTGGGCGGCTCAGTCCGTTGAGCTTCCGACTTTGGCTCAGGTCATGATCTTGCAGTTTGTGAGTTCGAGCCCCGCTTCCGGCTCTGTGCTGACAGCCTGGAGCCTGCTTCAGATTCTGTGTCTCCCTCTGTCTCTGCCCCTCCCGTGTGCTCTCTCTCTCTCCCCCAATAATAAATAAACATTTAAAAAATGTAAATAAAAAATGAAATAAATAAAAAACAAAATTTAACTCCTCCTGGCCCATTCTCATGGCCAGGCTAAACTCCCTAATTACACGTTATGTTGTACTCCTGCTGGAAAACTCTCAGTGGGTCCCCATGGCCTGGGAGGAAGAGCCCACTGCAACTAGGCTTTGCTCTGCCCTCACACCCTTTTCTCCCCTAGCTGCTTCCATCCATCTCCCAAACATGCCAAGCCATCTGGTCCTTCCTGGGATGTCCATCTTTCCCTGGAATTCTACCCCTGGAATGCCTCACCTTTGTCATCTTTACCTTTGGAATCAGAATGACCCTTCAAAGCAAATCTCTGTGAATCTTTCACTTACCTCTCAACCACAAGAAAGCGCTCCACCCTCTATTGCTTTATTCTTTGTACCTTTCAATGCCCTGTATTTTATTATCTGGTTAATGTCTTATCTCTCCTATTGGATTACATTTCCTGAAGGGTGGAGGCTGAGTTTTGTTGGTCACAGTATTGCCTGCAGCCCCAGGAAATTGTGAGTTTCTGGGAGCTGGCTTGGTAATTACCGGCAATTACCCTGTGTCGGATACACCACACACTTGAAGACATGGCTACTGATCCTGGAAGGCTCAGAGGCTCACCCACCTCCTGGATTCCCAAGCATGGGAGCAGATGCCTACACTTGCCAAAGGAGCTTAGGCTACTGTTATGGAGCTTAGGCTGATGTGTACCATCACCACCCCCATCCATATGTTGAAGTTCTAACCCTCAATATGACCTTATATGGAGATAGAGTCTTTACCAAGGCAATCAAATTAAATGAGATCATTAGGGTGCACCCTAATCCAAGTTGACTGGGGTCCTTACAAAAAGGAGACTTGTGGACCCAGAGACTGACTTGCATAGAGCAAAATTAACATGAAGATCCAGGAAGAGTATCCTTTACAAGCCAAAGAAAGAACTCGGGAGGCTATTGGAAGCTAGGAAAGAGGCCTGGAATAGATCCTTCCTCACTGCTCTTAGAGGGAACCAACGGTACAGACACCTTGCTATCCAACTTCTAGTTCCCAGACTGTGAGACGTTGTACTAAGCCACCCAGTGTGTGGTGCTGGGTTAGAGCAGCCCCGGCAAACTATTGCAGCTGGATTCCTGAGAAACACAGGGAGGGCAAAGCCAAGTCTGTGAGATCTTCTGGGCAGTAATTAGCCCATGCCACAGCTGAGCAGCAGTGGTCCACCTCCAAGGGCAAGGCCAGCAGCTGGCCCGCCCCACACAGCTCTTTGAAGAGAGTGTTTTGCTTCTGCATTTGGACAGGGAAGGGTGGCAGTAGGGATGGGGGCAGGAAACCCCACTTAAGGGAGATCCTCCTTCCAGGCTCTAAGGGCTTCCAGACAAACTCTTTTGAAATGAAAAAAGATAAAAAATAAAAAAATAAAAAGGAGGGACGACATCTTAAATTCTGCAGAGATGCCTGGCTCTGCTCTGGAAACTCCTCCCTAATTACCACCTTCCACTCTGTCTCCCGGTGCCTCCCTCCTCCTCAACAGGGGGCCAGGGATGTGGAAATGCCTTTCCTCCAGACTCTAAGGGACTATTTCCTGAACCCCAAATATGTCCTCCCACCACTGGGGAGCCCCGACAGACACGCTAATTATACTAAGATGGATTCCATATAATTAGGTTAGCTAAGTGTAAGCGCTTCCCGTTAACAGACAGGAAAACGAAGGCTCAGCGGGCCTCACATTACAGAAGCCAGAGCTCCTGCCCCCTGGAGTCAGTCCCGGGACCTCTCCTAGCGAAGGCAGGAGGCAGGGGAAAGCGAGAGCAAGGCCTGAGGGTGCGAACAATGAGCAATGAACAATGAATTCAGGAGGAACAGCCTGCCTGGCGTTTGGGCCCTGAACAACCAGCCTAAGAGCAAATGCTTAGGCTCCATGCCTTGCTAGAGCACTCTGAACCAGTACCCCAGCCCCTGGCCGCGTGTGATTACTAGACACTTAAAACCAAGACATGTAGTAAGTGTAAAATGCACACTGGCCTTTAAGACTTCGTATGAAAAAAGGAATATAAAATATCTCACCAGTATTTTCAAAATATTGCTTACATGTTAAATGGATGCTATTTTATGTGTTGTGTTAAATCGATTATACTACTAAAATGAATTTCACTTCTTTTTGCCTTTTTAATATGGTGACTGATGAGGTTTTGGGGTGATGGTGGGGTGGTTCAGAGCCAACGGCCAGGAAAGAATTCTTGAAGACATCTTTGGTGCAAAAGGGTGATTTTATTAAAGCATGGGGACAGGACCCATGGGCAGCAAATGCTGCACTGGGGTTGTGACGGGTAACTCATTATATACCCTCAGGTTGGGAGTGGGGGTTAGGGACAGTGTGCGTCTCTAAGGAATTTTGGAAGCGAGGTTTCCAGGACCTTGAGGGACTAGCTGTTGCTAGAGAAATGCCATTTATTACCCTTTAGTAAAACCTCAGTCATGAGACCCTTCAGATGTATATGAGGGGGCCATAAGCTTGGAGTATGATTGCCAGCATATATCTTGGGGGAGTTGAGATAAAGGAAGTTTCTAAAGGAATTTTTATATGTTAAAGTAGACTTACAGGTTCCTGGAGGGGGGCGGGGGGTGGCTGTCAGGATAATGTGAAGCGAAGATTCTCTTTTGCCCCAAGCAAAGCGTCATCATCGAGGCAGCTGAGCTCCTAGAAGGAGATCACTGCCTGTTTCAAGGACTTGTCAATGGGTTGTAGGCAGTAAGGGAAGTTGTTTTCGCTTGCCTTGGTTTCCCACATTACCATGGCACTTAAACCGTCTTTCTTTGTCCTTAGGTAGCCAGGAGTGTCCGAGGAATATCACACATAGTCCACAGGGGTGGAGGTGGGGGGGAAGGGGGTGCTGTTAGCCTGTACTTTGCTCCCGGCTTGCCCCACGCTCCCTCATCAGTGACTAGATAGGTTTAAATGGCTTGTGAGCACTTGTATTTCTCTTGGAAGGCACTGCTCTGGGGCCGGATGCTCTAAGCACAGCATGATTGCCAAATCCTTAGCAAGAGCCTGTGAGGTGGTGCTATTCTTTCCATTTTGCAGAGATAACACTCAGGCCCTGAGAGGTTAAGAAACTTGCCTAAGGACACACAGTAGTAAGAAGAGAAAAAAATGCAAGGAGCACAAGAGTAGCAGCTGAGAGATCTTAAGGAGGTGAGCTGTGAGAATGGGCTTACGCTAGGATGGCGGCATAGAGAAAAATGGGCAGATTTGAGATCTATTCTTAGATACAAGTACTGGGAATAAGCTGTATGTGAGGAGGAGGAGGAAAGGATGACTCCAGGCACCTGAGGCACAGGAGCATTTGGGGTCACGGGGCTGAGTGACACAGGAAAAGGGCACGGATGTAATGCTCAAGTCCTAACTTTTCCATTTACTGACTGTGCTATCCGGAAGTTATATCACCGCTCAGGGCTCAATTTCCTCAGCTAGAAAATGGGAAAAACAGAACCTCTCCTAACAGAGTTGTCATAAAAAAGAAATAAGATGATGTATATAAAAGTGCTGCATCGATATTTTGTTTAAAAAGAGAGAAAGGGGCGCCTGGGTGGCTCAGTCGGTTGAGCTTCTGACTCTTGATTTCAGCTGAGGTCATGATCCCAGGGTTGGGGACAAAGCCCTGCGTCGGGCTCCACACTGAGCCTGGAGCCTGCTTAAGATTCTCTCTTTCTCTCCCTCTGCCCCTCTCTCCTGCTTGTGTGCTCTCCCTCTCAAAAATTAAAAAGAGGGGAATTTTTTTTTTTTAGGAAGTAAAAAGAGAGGTTGCAGGATCCAGAAACATTCCTGGCTTTCCCTCTCTTGTCAGTTCCCAGGCTTCTACATCAATGATTAGCTCCTGGGACACCTTCCTGGGAGGCACATCAAAGGCAGCACATGTGGAATGGCTTATCTCTCCCAGGGAGGCAGCCTCACTGGGGTCACAGCCCATTGCTCACCAGAGGACTTGGGCCAGGGCCACAATGCCAAGCAACTTCCCACAATGTCAGGCCAAGGCTGGGCAGAGATCCAAGAGGCGGATCCATCTGGGCTCCTCTCCCCCCACCCCAAGGGACAGGATTCCTTGTGCAAGGTCCCCACATGCACAGCCACATATTTCCAGGGAAAAACTCACCTGCCCTCTCAGAGACTGTCTTTACTGGGCAGGACAGAACCCTCCCAAATCTGCCCAGTGCCATGAGGCATACATTGTATTCTGAAAATGATGCCCTCTGGAATTGTGTGGCGAGAGCTCCATGAATCAAAGCCAATTGCTGGCTACCTCCTCTGGCCCTGCATAGCCCAGGCAAATCAGAGCAACAGGAGATTTTTCTCATCCCATTCTACACTCCTGTCTTATATCCCAAGCAGGAGCCCCCCCTGAGTCCTGCTCTTCCTCAGTTGCAATCCCAGCTAGAAGGGGCTCTGACTGGGGGGCTCTTCCACCATCCTGCCCTGGCCTCTAGACTAACCTTAGTACATGAACTTGACATTTCTGTCATCAGACTGGGCAGGATAGATCCTACTCTCGTCTGGTGTGGTACTCAGTAAATGTTGAATGAATGAATGAATGAATGAATGAATGAATGATATAAGTTAGTCTCTGCTAAGAGCTCTGCTGATAATGGTTTCTGCAGAGATGGTTGTGTTTCAATGGAAGGTTCTATTTAGAACCAAGATAACTTCAAGAGCCAGAGGATTGACCACTCTGCTGAAAGCATGCCTGCCATGACTCTTAGGGAAAAGGAGCCTTTCCAGTTTTTCTCAGACTGGAAAGACTGGGCAACCACCCACTGCTAACGCTTGCCCCAGCCTCCCTGTGGAAAGCTGCAGGTGGGCTGGACTGGGGCTCTTGGAGGCAGCTTTCCAGCTGGATTCCCTGGCAGAACTGTTAGGTGTCTGGAGCCTGTGACGAAGCTGACTTTTCTCACATCTCTGCCCAAGTGCGGTATCTAGGCCTGGATAATCTGGGCCACACTGGACCCTCACCTCCTGATTGATCACCATGGGGCTTTTTCCATGTCTCCTGTTTCTGAGTGTTTGTGAACAACACCATTTCTGACCAGGGGTTAGACTAGGGTGAGGCCAGTGGGGCCCTCACCTCTGTGCAAAATTTAAGGGGGGGCGGGGCGTGCCAAAAAACTCCATTATCAAGATAAACAATATTTAGATGTAATCATTTCAAAAACTGAAATTAACGCAAAATAATCCACAGTGAACAAAGTGTCAAAAATTTTAAGGATTACAGGGGCACCTGGGTGGCTCAGTAGGTTGAGTGTCAGACTTGGGCTCAGGTCACGATCTCATGGTTCATGAATTCAGGTCCCACATTGGGCTCGCTGCTGTCAGTGCAGAGCTGGCTCCAGATCCTCTGTCCCCCTCTCTCTCTGCCCCTCCCCTACTCACAGTCGCTCTCTCAAAAATAAACATTAAAAAATTTACTTTAATATTAGGATTACATTAAAATATTATTTATTTTGGAGGCGCCTGGATGGCTCAGTCAGTTGAGCGTCCAATACTTGATTTCCACTCAGGTCATGATCTCACTGTTTATGAGTTTGAGTCCCGAGTCAGGATCTGGGCTGACAGCACAGAGCCTGCTTGGGATTCTCCCCGCCCCCCCCCCCCAACCCCCACCCCCAACTCTGGCCCTCCCCTGCTTGTGCTGTCTCTATCTCTCTCAAAATAAGTTAATAAGCATTAAAAAAAAGAAAAAGATGGGGTGCCCGGGGGGCTCAGTCGGTTAAGCCTCCGACTTCAGCTCAGGTCACGATCTCGCGGTCCGTGAGTTCGAGCCCCGCGTCGGGCTCTGGGCTGATGGCTCAGAGCCTGGAGCCTGTTTCCGATTCTGTGTCTCCCTCTCTTTCTGCCCCTCCCCCGTTCATGCTCTGTCTCTCTCTGTCCCAAAAATAAATAAACGTTAAAAAAAAATTTTTTTTTTAAAGAAAAAGAAAAACTATATTTTGATGACTGAGTTTTTTGGCACCTTCTTAAATTCTGTGCTGGAGTGAGTACCTTACTCACCTCATCCTAAGTCTGTCTCCCCAAGGTCCAGTTGGGGTCTCTAACTGGTGTTGGCCTTAGCGCTGACTTTGTTGAGAGCCACTTCAAGCAGGTTGGTAGGATGGTAATTGGTCTGGGGACCCATTTACCTCTTTCATAAAGTCATGCAAACAGATAGGCAGGGGGCCAAGTCTATTGTTCCAAAGCTTCCACAGACCTTGAACAGCACTTGGGCTCTGAAGTCTGCTGATCAGAGATGCAAAGTTTTCTGAACAATCCAAGGCCTTTGATATGGTTGCCAACACCCACATTTTCCATTCTGGGAACAATGCCATTGAGGGCCACAGCCACCCTCCCCCACCTAAGTGAGGAAGTGTCTGCTGGTTGCCGGTGGGGACAGGTCCTGTGAGGGCAAGGGTCAGAAGGCCAGAGGACTCTTTCACATTCTGGCCGCCTGCCCTTTTCCCTCTGGTACACACTGACATCTCCACCCTTTTTGCACTTCCAAAACCTGTGCTTGTCTTACACCTTGTGTCCTCCCTGCCAAAGCAATTTCTTTTTCCAGAAAATGCAAAAAAAGAGTGAGCTACCTCGTTATGCAGGCAGGGAGATACAACCTCCAGTTCCCCTACTGAACCCTCTTCTGAAAATCAGGAGCATCAAATTCGTCGACAAAGGCCTTTTGGGGGACGCCCCATCTGGGGATACACCCCAGAAAGGCAGGTATCTGGGCTAATTTGACTGCTGTTTGGGAGGGATGCAGGTGAACAAAAGGTGGTTTCCAAGGAGGCAAAATGTTTTTTCCACTTCCTGTTCTTTGCTAGTTTGCTTTGTTCCGGCGTTAAACCGCTGAGTTTCGGAATCAGATGAAACTTATCAGAAGTCAAGGCCTGCCACAAGATCTCCATCGACCCCGTGCCGTGGTAACTAAACCAAAGGGCAGGCTTTTATAGTGGCAGAGAACTCGCTGTTCTGAATCCGGCTTTTATGCGAATGAGCCTGATTTCTTGAGATTTTTATTATTCTTCCTTAGGCTGACCTGACGGACACGTACGTTTTTTTCTGGAAAAGCCCGCGCGTGGTTTCACTCCCGCCTGCACCACCCCGCAGGAATGGCCCGGGGGTGGGGGTGGGGGGGGCGGCAGTGGGAGAGGACACTGTCCCTGGAGTCGGGCCCCTGCGAGGCCGCTGGGGAGCGCTGCAGAGCCGGAACCCCGGAGAGCCGCCGCAGCGCAGCCCCTACCGGCGGCTTGCGTCACTCCCTCGGAAACGGAAGTGTGGGCGCCTGTTTTGTTGCTATGGCAACAAAGGCCAGGGAGCAGCGGACCACGGAAGGCCCGGCCCTATTAAACAAGGGGGAGTTTCAAGCACCCCGTGTCCTCCGGGACTGGGCCTCGCTCAGGCAGGGGAGAAGTCAGCCTCCGAAATCCGCAGTGACGCAGAGGAAGGCAGGGGAGAGACAGTCGGTGGCTGGTCATCACTGACTCACGGCCGCAGAACTCAGAGCAGGAAGGAGCTGCGGGGAGCAGCCGGTCGGACCCCACGCTTTACCGGTAAAGGAACCGGTAACCGGACGGAGGTCGGAAAGCACTCCTTCAGGGTCCGTCTGCCGCGGAGGGAGTGGCGGCGAAGCCGGGTCCGCAGCCCCGGGGCCTTGTGCCTGTTTGCCGACTCTCGCGTGCTCTCATTTCACCCGATGCTGAACTGAGAGCAAATACGCATCCTTGAGTTTCCTCATCTGGGTGAAGGGTAGTCTTCTCATGAATTCTTGTTAGGATTAAACGTTTAGGGAATCGTTTGGGGATTCAAGAGGATATAATAAAGTAAAGAGGATCCCTTAAAAAGCTCTGAGTCATTAAGAGATGGGCAAGAAGAAATCAAACCTACGGGATCAAAAATATTAACGTTATCGCTGATACATTTTATACTGGAGCCAGTGGTTTGGATTTGTAGGAAAGTGAGCGGAATTAGGCAGGTCCACACAGGCGGGCCTCCAGACTGGGAACTGTCCCTGTAAACCCTGGAGCACAGAGCTGGTAGCGTGTACAGAAGGAGGCCAGCTGCCAAGGAGAAGGGAGGGGTGCATCTGAGGTTCCTTCCCCCATGCTCACCCCTTAGAAGTTGCTGCTCCCCACTCCTAGGGAGGAGTGACTCAAGGAGTAGAGGAGAGGTCAGAAATCTTAGGCTAGAAGAGCTTCCTCTGTGGAAAGGAACATTAGGGCTGAGGAGGACATTGGTTTTTTGTTGTTGTTGTTTTAAGTTTTTTTTAATGTTTATTTTTGACAGAGAGAGAGACAGAGCATGAGCGGGGGAGGGGCAGAGAGAGAGGGAGACACAGAATCCAAAGCAGGCTCCAGGCTCTGAGCTGTCAGCGCAGAGCCCCATGCAGGGCTTGAGCTCAGACCTGAGATCATGACCCGAGCCGAAGTCAGACGCTCAACCGACTGAGCCACCCAGGCGCCCTGAGGAGGAAATTGTTTTGACCCTAATAAATAAGCACTAGTACTTGGTATAATAGTAAGTGTTCAATAAAAGATAGGTGTTACTACTATTATTCTGGCTGTTACCTATGAGTCATACCAGAGACTCTCTACCTTCACCAGTGTGATTTCTGTGTGTCTGTCCTTATTAGATGTGTGAGCTCAGGCATGTTATTAATCTCCCTAAGCCTGTGTCCTCCTCTGAAATAATACTTGCAAGACTACATGACTTAAGTGTAAACAACTTAGCACAACACCTGGAGCATAGTAAGTATTCAATGACTTGTGACAGTTGCTGTTATAAAAAGAACTGGGGAGTCCAAAGCAAAAGAAATGCAAAATTAAGACGGAGACGTGATTGATTTTGAAGAGGCATGTGGGGGGCGCCTGGGTGGCTCAGTGGGTTAAGCATTGGGCTTCAGCTCAGGTCATGATCTCACTGTTAGTTCAAGCCCCACGCCAGGCTCTGTGCTGACAGCTCAGAGGCTGGAGCCTGCTCCGGATTCTGTGTCTCCCTAGCTCCCTGCCCCTCCCCCACTCGTGCTCTGTCTCTCAAAAATAAATGTTAAAAGAAAAAAAATTAGGGGCGCCTGGGTGGCTCAGTCGGTTAAGCGGCCGACTTCGGCTCAGGTCACAATCTTGCAGTCCGTGAGTTCGAGCCCCGCGTCGGGCTCTGTGCTGACAGCTCAGAGCCTGGAGCCTGTTTCGGATTCTGTGTCTCCCTCTCTCTGACCCTCCCCTGTTCATGCTCTGTCTCTCACTGTCTCAAAAATAAATAAAATGTTAAAAAAAAATAAACATTTAAAAAAGAAAAAAAATTAAAAAAAAAAGAAATTCCTAAAAATTGAAAGCAAAAGAAACAAATGAATCGAATTGTGTATTGAATTAGTCACTTAACTACACAGAGAGGAATTCTTTTTTTTTTTTCTTAAAGATTTTATTTTTAAGTAATTTCTACACCCAATGTGAGGCCCGAACTCCCAACCCGGGGATCAAGAATCACATGCACTACTGACTGAGTCAGCCAGGCACCCTGAGGGGAATTGTTTCTAATAATTTTAATATATAGTTAACTGACTGTATCCCTACTATGATACATTCTGAGGCTAAAAACTGTGTATCCATTTGCCAGCGCTGCTGTAACATGATGCCATAGACTAGGTGGCTCCCACAAAGGAAATTTATTGTCTCACAGTTGTGGAAGCTGCAAGTCCACGATCAAGGAGTTGGCAAGGGCTGGTTTCTTCTGAGGCCTCTCTCCTTGGCATGGAGATGGCTGTCTTCTCCCCCATCTTCGCATGGTCTCCCTCTGTGCATCTATGCGTTTGAATTTTACCCCTAGCTAAGGCCCCAGATACCATGAAGCAGAGACAAGCCATACCTGTTTCCCTTTCCAAATCCCTGACCTGTAAAATCCTGAACAAAAATTTTTAAAAAATTTAAGCTGCTGAGTCTGGGGATAATTTGTTATGCAATGATACTAACCAGAACGGAAGTATTTTGTATCCACCCACCTCCAAATGGGGGGGGGGGGGGCTGGATCTTACCAAGCCAAATACAGTCCGAAAAGTCCCGAATGTAGAAATCTCTGTGGGACAATGATCTGGCTATTTCAACAAAAAAAGTTGCAAGAAGAGGAAAAGAGAAGGGGAATTTGTAGGTAAAAATGCTTAAAAGACAGATCAACCAGGCGTGGTGTGACATGTGGGCTGTTTGGATACTGACAAACCGAAACAAAAATGTTGTTTATGATACAATTGGGAAAATTTGGATACTAACTGAATATTTGATGGTATTAAAATTGTGGCCCATCTTTTTAAGTTTGATGTTATTGTGGTTATATTTTGTTTAGTTTAAAAGTCTTTATCTCAGAGATAGATGCTGAAGGAAATGGATGAAATGATGTCATGTATGGGGGTTTTGCCAAAATAATCATGCCATGAGTGTTGTGGGAGTTTGGGGGGGTGGTGAGTGAAAATGGGGGTGGGTGGGAGAGGGGGCAAGGGGATAGGGTGTATAGGGATCTAGATGAAATATGATTGGTCCTGGGCTGGGTGATGAGTGCGTGAGACTTTATTTTACTGTTTTCTCTAATTTTGTGTGTTTGAAAATGTCCATAATAAAAAAGGTGTGGCTTTTTTTTTAAAGATTTTATTTTTTTAACGTTTGTTCATTTTTGAGAGACAGAGAGAGATAGGGTGTGAGCTGGGAGAATCTGTAGCAGGCACCAGGCTCTAAGCTGTCAGCATAGAGCCTGACGTGGGGCTTGAACCCATGAACCTCTAGATCATGACCTGAGCCAAAGTCAGATGCTTAACCGACTGAGCCACCTAGGAGCCCTTTAAAGATTTTATTTTTTAAGTAATCTCTACACCCAACATGGGGCTCAAATTCATAGCCCTGAGATCAAGAGTCACATGCTCCACTGACTAAGCCAGCTGGGTGCCTCAAGGATTTTTTTTTTTTTTTTTTTTTTTTTTTTGAGCAGCAAACTTTATTCTTCAAAATATTTGAAGGTTTAATTCACTTAATAAGCATTTCAGGGGTGCCTGGCTGGTTCAGTCAGGAGAGCATGTGACTCTTGATCTTGGGGTTGTGAGTTTGAGCCCCACGTTGGGCGTGGAGCCTACTTAAACAAACAAACAAAAAACGAATAAGCATTTCATTCAACATTTATTGAGCACTTACGTATGCCAGGCACTGAACTAAACTCTGAGGCCACCAAAATGGATCAGTCAAGATACTGCCTCCTTGAATCTCATGGTCTAGTGGCAAAGAAAACCTGTACACAGGGGCGCCTGGGTGGGTCAGTTGGTTAAGTGTCCAACTTCAGCTCAGGTCATGACCTCACGGCTTGTGAGTGCAAGCCCCTCACAGGGCTCTGTGCTGACAGCTCAGATCCTGGAGCCTGCTTCAGGTTCTGTGTCTCCCTCTCTCTGCCCCTCCCCCGCTCACACTGTCTCTCTCTCTCTCTCTCTCTCTCTTAAAAATAAATAAACATTGGGGAAAAAAAAACTGCACACAAATGAAGTATAAGGAGAAAAGCCTGCTATTAGCCGCAGAAAGTAACAAGCTGTCTGTCTAGGACAGTTTTGGGGAAGAGTATATCTTTGTAGAATCCAGTCCCACACAACAATGACTGAGAACTTTACCCAGCATCTACACCCAAGTGTCCAAGAGCCTGACCTAATACAGGTTTGAACTTGTGTGGAAAATATGACCTGAAACTATCTGAAAAAGTCTCTGTGTCCTGGTGGCTACAGCTTTCCCGACATGACAGAGGCGGTCAGCTTCGTGTATCTACTTCAGAGTTGTCTTAGTCAGCTCCCGTCGTCATAACAAAATGCCACAGACAGGGTGGTGTAAACAACAGACATTTATTGCTTCTAGTTCTGGAGGCTGGGAAGTCCAAGATCAAGGTGTCATCCATTTCGGTTCCTGACGACAGCCCTCTTCGTTGCTCGCAGACAGCAGCCACCAGCTGTGTTCTCCCTTGTGGAGAGAGAGCGGCCCCCGTGTCTTTCTCTAATCCCACCATGAAGGCCCCTTCCTCAGGGTCTCACTTAAACCTAATCTCCTAAAGGTGGTATCTCCAAATATTATCACACTGGGGGTAGGGCTTCCGTGTGTCTTCAAGATGTGACCCACAGACCCAATGACATCAGAATCCTCTGCTTTTTAAAAAATACTCAAAGCAGGGCACCTGGGTGTCTCAGTTGGTTAAGCATCTGATTCTTTTTTTTTTAATCATGAACATTGGTTTTTATTTTTGATGAACTATTCCGTAAAACGTTTTTGATTAAACTCATCATAAATTTAAATAGTTGCAAAAGTTCCAACATTTTATCAATACTGACATTTAAAAATGAAAATTTATATACGCTTGTAAATACATCAGATGACATTTGAATTGCCATATGATTTCTTTTTTTAATTTAATTTTTTATTTTTTTAAATTTACATCCAAATTAGTTAGCATATAGTGCAACAATGATTTCAGGAGTACATTCCTTAATGCCCCTTACCCATTTAGCCCATCCCCCCTCCCACAACCCCTCCAGTAACCCTCAGTTTGTTCTCCATATTTTTTTTAATTTTTTTTTTCAACATTTGTTTATTTTTGAGACAGAGAGAGACAGAGCATGAATGGGGGAGGGTCAGAGAGAGAGGGAGACACAGAATCTGAAACAGGCTCCAGGCTCTGAGCAGTCAGCACAGAGCCCGACGCGGGGCTCGAACTCACATACCGCGAGATCGTGACCTGAGCCGAAGTCGGACGCTTAACCGACTGAGCCACCCAGGCGCCCCTGTTCTCCATATTTATGAGTCTCTTCTGTTTTGTCCCCCTCCCTGTTTTTATATTATTTTTGTTTCCCTTCCCTTATGTTCATCTGTTTTGTCTCTTAAAATTCTCATATGAGTGAAGTCATATGATTTTTGTCCTTCTCTGACTGACTCATTTCACTTAGCATAATACCCTCCAGTTCCATCCACGTAGTTGCAAATGGCCAGATTTCATTCTTCTGGATTGCCGAGTAATACTTCATTGTGTGTATATATATATATATATATATATATATATATATATATATATATACCACATCTTCTGTATCCATTCATCCATCAAGGGACATTTGGGCTCTTTCCATACTTTGGCTCTTGTTGATAGTGCTGTTATAAACATGGGGGTGCACGTGTCCCTTCGAAACAGCACACCTGTATCCCTTGGATAAATGCCTAGTAGTGCAATTGCTGAGTCGTAGGGTAGTTCTATTTTTAGTTTTTTGAGGAACCTCCATACTGTTTTCCAGAGTGGCTGCACCAGCTTGCATTCCTAAAGCATCCGATTCTTGATTTCACCTTAGGTTATGATCTCACAGTTCATGGGTTTGAGCACCTCATCGGGCTCAGCACTGGCAGTGAGGAGCCTGCCTCAGATTCTCTTTCTCCCTCGCTCTCTCCGCCACCACCCCCCCCCCCCCCAGCTTGCACATGCTCGCTCCCTCTCTCTCAAAATAAATAAACTTAAAAAAAATTTTTTTAAATACTCAATATCAAAAACTTTGCCCCAGATTCAATAGGGCCAAGTTGGGCCCTGGCATCTATTTTTTTTAATTTTTTTTTTAACGTTTATTTATTTTTGAGACAGAGAGAGACAGAGCATGAACACGGGAGGGTCAGAGAGAGAGGGAGACACAGAATCTGAAACAGGCTCCAGGCTCTGAGCGGTCAGCACAGAGCCCGATGCGGGGCTCGAACTCACGGACTGTGAGATCGTAACCTGAGCCAAAGTCGGCCGCTTAACCGACTGAGCCACCCAGGCGCCCCCCCCTGGCATCTATTTTAATAGCTTCCTGATCATTTTCTTGGACCTCCTTGATGAGCCACTGCTGAAAACTGGCCAGGCTATTAGGGGCACCCATGCCTGGGGAAGGAGCAACTTAAACATTAAATTTCCTAAGGTCAGTATTTCCATGCCCCAATTTATTTTTATTTTTAATTAAAATTTTCTTCATTAAGTTTTAAATTTTAATTCTAGTATAGTTAATTCTAGTAGAGTTCTATTAGCTTCAAGTGTACAATAGAGTGATGCAACAGTTCTATACACGAGTCAGTGCTCATCATGATATGTGTACTCTTAAGCCCCTTCACCTATTTCACCCAACTTCCCCACCTCCATGCCCCAATTTCTATTTTCTAGTTTTTTTTTTTTAATGTATTTATTTTGAGAGAGACAGAAAATGCGAGAGACAGCAGGGGAGGGGCAGAGAGAGAGGGGGAGAGAGGATCCCAAGCAGGCTCTGCATTGCCAGTGCAGAGCTCAAACTCACAAACCCTGAGATCATGACCTGAGCCAAAATTCAGAGTCAGATGCTTAACCAACTGAGTCACCCAGGCACCCCTATTTTCTAGTTTTGATTTTAGATGTATCTTACATTTTTTTTGCTTTCATAGTTCAAGGACTGATGACCAACAAACCTCCTGACGCTGGGTCCTAGCACCCAAGCTTCTCTCCTGGGCAGATACTAATTTCTCCATGTGTCATAATCACCCACATCTGAATATGCTCACTGTTTTGTACTCATCTGAGTTAATCCAATTTAGGCTTATGTTGTTTTCTTTGGCTGAAGACTTTGGAAGGCAGCATGAAGTTTGGGGATTTTTCTTTTCTTTCCAGAAGGAGAAAACTCTTCATCAACAGAGGACTTTAGTATTTTAATTCCTGGTCTTTCAACTTTATTTAACATCTTTGCACCCACTCAAGAAAAAGGAAATTTTCTAGACTGTTTCAAGGAATTACACACATGATTTATTAGAATGTAAATTTGTCCTAAAACTGTGACCTTGCTTTAGTTCACTGAAATGTGCAGTGGATTTCACAGGATTCATTTCTATTTTTTTTTTATGTTTATTTTTGAGAGAGAGAGAGAGAGAGAGAGAGAGAGAGAGAGAGAGAGAGAACAAAGCCGGGGAGGGGCAGAGTGAGAGGGAGACACAGAATCCAAAGCAGGCTCCATGCTCTGAGCTGTCAGCACAGAGCCCGATGCGGGGCTTGAACTCATGGACCACGAGATCATGACCGGAGCCGAAGTCAGATGCTTAACCGACTGAGCCCCCCAGGTGCCCCGGGATTCATTTCTAAAACACTTTTAGGTCTTGGAATGGGTTTCAAGCTGATTTTTAGGTTTGTTGCAGTTTTTGCTCCTTCCCTCTCATCTTGCCATTGCCTGCCTGTGTGTGGCTTCCCTGCTTCAAATCACCAGCCTAAAATGAGTGTCTTGTCCTCTGTGTGCCAGGCACATTGAATGACAGCATAAAAGGCAAAAGCACATTCCCTACCTTTAGGATTAAAATGCAGATGGGGAGATAAGGCAATCACAAGAGATTATAAAACAGTATAAAGCAGTATATATAGGAATGACCGTGTTCCAAGCTGTGCCCTTATTAGTCTGCCGGCTTCATTGACTAGCTAGACTGAGCGGTTAGTTTTCTTCAGCCCTCTCTGACCAAGCATGTGAGCTATCAGAGAAAGCAATCTGGCACTTTCTCAGGGGGGCTGTGAAATCACCTGAGCTATGTATGAACCTGCAGGAAAAAGAAGGGAGCAGTCATGGCCTTTTTGTCGCCAGAACTTGTGCACAAAGCTTAGGCGTCACTGGAATACTTTACTGAGAGGGAATCTGACTTCCAAGCAATGATTGGAAAAAGCCACAGCCAGGGCCACTCTGCACCCTCCTCCCCTTCTCTCTCACCTCGATCATGGCTGTTATGTCAGCTGGATCACTCTTTCCCTTCCAGCTCAAGTCCACTCATCTGGGAGTACCTTTCCCCAGTGGGCCAGCCTTCAGTGACCTCCACACTGTAAAGTCTTCAGTGAGCTTTGTCACTAATGTGGGCCCTTAAAACACATCATGTACTGCCCAAAACATCCTTAGCTCTCATGTACGTACGTACATTTATTTATTTATTTATTTATTTATTTATTTTAACTTTTTTTTAACCTTTATTTATTTTTGAGACAGAGAGAGACAGAGCATGAATGGGGGAGGGTCAGAGAGAGAGAGGGAGACACAGAATCTGAAACAGGCTCCAGGCTCTGAGCTGTCAGCACAGAGCCCAACGTGGGGCTCGAACTCACAGACCGTGAGATCGTGACCTGAGCCGACGTCAGATGCTTAACTGACTGAGCCACCCAGGCGCCCCGATTCATGTACATTTATTTTTAAGCAACATTTAATAATGCCCGGGGCGCCTGGGTGGCTCAGTTAGTTAAGCATCAGACGTCGGCTCAGGTCATGATCTCATGGTTCATGAATTTGAGCCCTGTGTCAGGATCTGTGCTGACAGCTCAGAGCCTGGAGCCTGCTTCAGATTCTGTGTCTCCCTCTCTCTCTGCCCCTTCTCTGCTCATGTTCTGTCTGTCTGTCCGTCTCTCTCTCAAAAATAAATAAACATTAAAAAAATTTTAAGCACCATTTAAAAATTCCCAAAGTCTGAGAAAGCAAAACCATACCCCAAGGCCCAGAGAGAGTCTGAGAACTGGCCAATTCATCTTCTCTTTGTTTTATTTTTATTTTTTTTAAGTTTATTTATTTATTTTGAGAAAGAGAGAGAGAGAGCGCATGCAAGCAGGGGAGGGGTGTAGAGAGAGAATCCCAAGCAGGCTCCAAACTGTCAGCCAGGAGCCCGATTCAGGGCTCGAACTCACAAACAGGTCAGATCATGACTTGAGTGGAAACCAAGAGTCTGACACTTAACTGACTGAGCCACCCAAGAGCCCCTTCTCTTTGTTTTAAAAAGCTAGCTTGTCATACCATTTCAAAGTGCTGGCTTTCATTCTTGGCATTTTCTGGCTTAAAACCCTCCAAATGCACAGCACTGCAAGACAGCACTTCTGGATCCTTGGTCCTGGACTTAGACTCCGATGCTATGACCCCCACCCCCCAACCCTCCGCCTCCACCAAAGTGCACATTTGACACTGTACCCCCTGTGTCTTGCTCTTATTCAACCAAGACATAGAAATAAAATAAAATGCCTGTTTGGGGTGGCTGGGTGGCTCAGTCAGTTGGATGCCCAACTCTTAATCTCGTTGGTTTCGGCTCAGCTCATGATCTCGTGGTTCGTGGGTTCAAGCCCGGGTCAGGCTGTGTGCTGACAGCGCGGAGCCTGCTTGGGATTCTCTCTCTCTCTCTCTCTCTCTCTCTCTCTCTCTCTCTCAAAAATAAATAAATAAACACTTTTTTAAAAAATGCCTGTCTGATACTCACTTGATTCCCCTTGGGAAGACAGCTGCGAGTGGTAAGGGAGGAACTTTCCCAAGAGACACATCTTAAAGGTGCAGCGGGACTCCAGGAAATTTGCCTCCTGGCCTTCCAGTCTGTTGAATGCGCTCTTGTGCCTCCTCCACTAAAAGCCTCTTGGGAATTCTTTGAATTGTAAGTCAAATTTACATAGAATCCAGAATGTCTACATGCTTGGTGTTGCTAAAATCCAGGCTTTCTGTCTTTCTTACTGCATAGATGCTTTTCCCACCGAATTCACTAAGCTGAGCAGTGTGACCAATATCCCTTGGAAGTGAATGCTTCGTCTGGTTATCTTGTTGTCATGACAACATCTAAGCTTATTTCACCTTTATAAAAATGAGTCAGAAGCACATGTTTTATGACTCCATTTATATGAAGTGTCTGGAATATGTAAATGTGGACAGAAGACAGAAAGTAGATTAGTGATTGGCTAGGGTCTGGGGAGTTTGGGGTGGGGAAATTAGAGTGGTTTTTTATGGATATGGTGTTTCTTTGGGGAGTGATCAAATGCTCTAAAATTGTTTGTGGTGATGGTTACACAACTCTATGAATATACTAAAAACCATTGAGTCATACATTTTAAATGTGTGAATTGTATACAATGTGGATTTTATCTCAATAAAGAGACTATTTTTAAATGCACAGGCAACACTGAGCTGGGTGTGTACTTGAATTTGTTCCAGTGAAGGAGACAAACCACCTTCTGTCACTAAAGGAGAAGAGTCTAGGCTCTTATCCTGTCTACCCTTACTGTATACACAGTTTCTATTTGGGGCCTTTTTATAGTTGTATTACAGTTAGTGAGCAACAGTTAAGTCAAAAACCACAAAGGCCTTGGTTACAGCTTACCCTTGTTTTTGATCAACAATGACATGACTGATGTCACTATGGCTCAACTCAACCACAAACATGGATTCAGGAAGTTCTGGAGATGTGCTGGGGGCTAGTGGAGATGACCAGCTGGAGATTTGGCTCCTTGGAGAGACAGTGGTTGGCTAGACCTGAGCTCCACAGGAAGGTGTTGGCACAGGCTGGAAAAAATGTCTTCTCCTGACCTGGAGGTGGAATGTTACTATGGAAGGAATCCTGAGGGAAAAAAGAGTTCTCTTGCTTGGCCTGGACATACAGACTGGGGATTCTTGAGAAGAGCTCATTTTGAGCCCAGCATTTCTCTAACTAACTTCCAGCCCAGCACCCCTCTTCCACTTCACTGCCCCATCCCTGATCCCCAAGGGAAACCATACCAGATTGGGAGGATGGCGATGCTGGTGGGGGAGGGGGGGACATCTGTAGTGAAGTGACTGTAGAGCACGAGAACATGAGACAATTCTCCCATAACTTAGTAACAAGGCCTTCTGTTGGTTACATTTTATGTGTCAATTTGGAGAGGCCACAGTGCCCAGAGAGTTGGTTAAGTCTTTTCTGGATGTTTCTATGAGGGTGTTTTTGGATCAGATTTACATTAAATCAGTGGGCTGTGAATAAAGCAGATTGCCTTCCATAATGTGGGTGGGCCTCATCCAAGCAGTTGAAGGCCTGAATAGAACAAAAGGCTGACCCTCCTCTGAGTAAGAGGGAATTCTGCCAGGAGACTGCCTTCATTTGCAACACTGGCTCTTCCTGGCTTGCTGGCAGAACCTTTACACTCCAACTGCAACTGTTTCCTGACTCTCCAACCTGCCAGCTTCCCGCTTCAGATTTTGGACTTGCCAAGCCGCCACAGTGGCATGAGCATACTCCTGAAAATAGATTTCTTTATATATATGTATACCCTATTCTGTTTTCTGGAGAGCCTTGACTAATATAGGCCCATATTTCTCTGGCTTCAGGAGGGACACTTGGAACAAAAAGGAAATATTGCTCTGATCTCACCAAAAGGAGACTGAAAGACCGCCAACCAGGGACAGGAGCTTCCTGAGTAGGAGCTGAGGCCTCTGTGTGGTAATTTAGTGAGAGCATAGCCGGTGAGAGAACCATGTGAAAAACACGTGAGTCTCCAGCTAGAAAAGGGGATTAGGAGACCCGTGTCTGTAGATGTACCCATGGCTTATGGAGCTTGGAGAAACGTGGGCTTACTAACATCCTAAAGCAAGCCCTGCCTGCCAAGTCTTCATATAGAAAGTGCTTCTTCTAGGGACGGTCAGTCCCAGGTTGGCTCTTCAGGCTTGGACAGGGTTGCTTCAGATTTCTGTTCTTTGTGGACATAGGTCATCAACTTCTGGTTGGGCAAAGACAACAAGAGACATGTCCAAGTTCAGCCTCAGGAACCACCTTGGATGGCAGAAGCTGGCCCTTGAAGCTTCCCTAACAAATAACAGCAATTCTCGAGAGTCCTCATACACACAAGATAATGCTTTAGCAGTCAACAGGGGCTCTCAACTCTGAAATAAATGACGTCCACTTGGTCACTCTTCCTACAAACTATACACTTCTTTGAAACATACAGACACATCCATACTCTGAAACAAGACTCATGCTGGTAAAAAAAGAAAAAAAAAAGGAGAAAGGGGCTTGATATTTAGGACAAAGGGGTGGGAGCTCTCTGTGAACGACATTACACAAGAGAAGGTATGGAGGAGGAAATGGGGCAGCAGAGAGCAAGGCAAAGACCGAGGCCAAGTGAAACAGGAACATCAGCCAGGAAGCACATGGCTCGGTCTTGGAGACATTTCCTTCAAGTTCCCTCTTGCCCGAAAGCCTCACCAGTGTTGGGATGGCGAGTGCTGTCACCTCTGAGCATTGGATACATGCATTGTCCACACTGCTCCTTTGGCACATGGCATGGTTTTCTGGAATCATAAGCATTTCTGTTCAACGGTCCTGACTCTTCAGTTAAATGCAAAGGCAGACTTTGTCTTTCTTTTTAGGAGTGGTATGTTCTTAGTTTAAGAACAGGTTCTAGGGGTGCCTGGGTGGCTCAGTCGGTTGAGCGTCCGACTCCAGCTCAGGTCATGATCTCGCAGTCTGTGAGTTCGAGCCCCACGTCAGGCTCTGTGCTGACAGCTCAGAGCCTAGAGCCTGCTTCCGATTCTGTCTCTCTCTCTCTCTCTCTCTCTCTCTCTCTCTCTCTCTCTCTTTCTGCTCCTCCCCCGCTCACACTGTCTCTCTCTCCTTCGAAAATAAATAAACATTAAAAAAAAAAAAAAAAAAAAAGAACAGGTTCTAACTTGGGGCACCTGGGTAGCTTCATTAGTTAAATGGCCGACTCTTGATTTTGGCTCAGGTCTTGATCTCCCGGTTTGTGGGTTTGAGCCCCACATTGGGGTCTGCGCTGACAGCACGGAGCATGTTTGGGATTCTGTGTCCTGCTCTCTGCCCCTGCCCTGCTTTCTCAATAAATAAACTTAAAAAAAAAAATTGGTTGTAAGCACAAGGGAAATTAATACAGGAAAGTTGATGCTTATGAAACAGTTGGAAATACTGAAGGAACAGTCATCTAGCCTGAGGCCTTCTGGAATGCCCACCTGAAAACCAAAGAATTGACTCACACCCCCTCTTCCCCAGGAGCTACGGCCTCTACCCACATTAGGAGGGTGAAGGATCTGGAGGCTGCTGCTGGAACTACTGAGCCCGTGAATACACTGCAGTTGCTGTACTCAGGCAGTGTGGAAGTTGGGATCAGGAAACTTGACCAGCAGGCCAACAAAAGATAGCCGATGGCCTCTGCCTACTTCTCTCTTCTGAGACTTGCACAATCAGGAAGTTGCACATCCACAAATACAAAGGAGTCTGGGAAATGGGGTTTTAAGCTTTCCAGCCTCTGAAACACAGAAAGGCACCCCAGGAAGAGGTAGGAATGGATATTCAATGCCAATGGATTTCCAACACAAGTGGTGATTGTCACTGAGGTGTTACGCTTGCCCTGGCTCGGGAGCAAACTTGTGCTCCTTCCGTTCCCTCGCCCTCAAGATCAAATGCAAGGCTTACTCTCTCTCCACTACCTCCCGTGCTACCCCCTGCTCAAAGGCTGATGAACATTCAAGCATGTTGCAAAGAGGGCTTATGCATATGGAATTGAGAGCACAGAAACCCAACAATTTCTCATGCCCGTCAGGCAATGGAGAAAGACTGGTTGCTGTCAAGGGGAAGTCCTCACCAGACACCTGCCAGAAAGCAAGTGGCAGAGCTCCGTGGCAAAAAGTATAGCGCTTATTCAGATTCAGTTCTGTCCTCATGGCCCACCCCACCTCTCTCTCATCACCTACCTCCCTTCCATCTCCCTTCATCCCTCAGTCTGGGGAATACTTTGCTAATCTAGGTGAGGAGTTTTGCTTTTACTCTTGATGTTATCTCCTACGTCTGCTGCCTGTCGGTGCACTTCAGTCCACCAAAGGCCAAGGCCAAGACGGTTTTCAAAGGTTGCCTGCACCCAGATCACCTGAGGGCTTGTTGGGACACAGACTGCTGGGTCTGGGTGGGGCCCAAGAATTTGCCTTTCTAACAAGGACCCTGGTGACACCGGGGTGACTCCGATGTTGCACTGGTGGAACCACTGGCTCCGGCTTTGAAACTCCACCATTCTGTACTTTCTGTTTTCAATTCCCATCCCTAAAGGCACGAGGAAGGAATGGCTGAACTCTTCAGATCGGGGAGATGGGGCAATGGGAACAAAAAATTGGGGAGAGGAAAAAAATGTTTCCAAAGTCAAAACATTGCCATCGCTCAGTAATAATAATATATAACTCCTTGGCTATGCTTTTAATGCTTGAAAGGGTGGTGCTTAATTTAAAGGCAGACTTTGGGGCTGGGAAGGGTAGTATATCCATTGTGCAAGAAATAAAATCCAGACTAGGTTTTAAGCACAAAAGAAATTAATATAGGGAAATTGGTGCTTCCAGAACAGTTGAGTCCTTTCTCCCTGGTTTTCCTCCTTCTACCCTTCCTCTCCGTCACAGACCCTCCAGGCTCTTAACCACCCTGCTCGGCCCTCGGTCTTGCTTCTTTCCTCTCTGCTCCTGACAGTCATTGGCTTGATCCAGTCTTCTCCCATGTGGAAGGGCCTAAGCTACTACTTCCAGACACAGTGCTGAGCAGTATACACACATCTCCTGTAGCCCTCCTGCCAATCAGGCCAGAGGGGATTTTAGTGCTCAGTTCACAGATGAGGACAGGAGGACTCAGAGAGGTCACACCACTAGCAGTTGGGGAGTCTAGGACTGGATCCCAGCTTTGTTTGGCTTCTGGTTCTGGGCCCTTCCCCCATCTTCATGATCTGGTGTCATTTTGCATCCCAGCCCGGGGGACAGAGACCTTTAGCAGGAGACCTGCAATCACTGTGTGAGCACCGGTCCTGGTAGGTGTTAGTCTCTGGGCCAGAGCTTCATGGGATGTGTCAGTCATGGTGGGGACAGCAGGACCAGTTTTCCATCCAGGAGGCCCATTCCCTGTACATTTGTTCATTTCTGGGACATTCTTTTTGAAAATGAACTTGGTGGGAACTTAGGTTTTATTCCAAAAAAAAAAAATTAAAAAATCCCACAAAATTCCCAGCAAACCCCAAATTGTGTAGATTGGAGGGAGGAGGCATGTTATTTTTTGGCAGAAAAAGTCTGGCAATAAACTTCTAAAAACATAATAAAAGTGATTTTTAACATCCTGTTTTTCCTCCTTTTGTTGATTTTTGAACACTTCTTCCCAAAGAGTTATGCAACAAGACCTGAAAATTGCCAAACCCTTATTTTATTGGTAGTTTTATTTGATTCCTTCTCTGTTTCTGTGCACCTTATCTGCTCTGAACCTTCACCTAGGAAATGAAGGGACTTTATAGCACTCTGAGAGTGGCCCAGAAGCCACATGGGGCTAGATAACCGTTTCCTAACAGTGAAAAAAGCAAAGCCAAGTGAAGAGCTCTGAAAAGCTAACTGTAGGCTATCACCCTCATACGTGATCTGTCCGTGGGCAGGTAAACCTTGAACCTAGGAATATGGATATCTGTGATAACTGGTTCCTGCTCTTCGTCCTGAACCAAAAAATTCAAATCTCCGTGTCTTTCTGAGTATTTTCAAAAACTTCCATTCTCCATATCCCATGAAAGCCAGTCTGGTGCAGGGGTTAGGAGTGCAGATGCTAGAAGTAGACGAAATATATATTTCTCCAGATCTTAGTTCTGCCTCTTCCTAGCTGTGTGATCTTGAGCAAGTTACCTGACCTCTCTGTGGCTCAGCTTCCTTACCTGTAAAATGAGGCTGATAAGGTTAGGGTTGATAGGGTGGATAAGGTGGATTGAATTAGTTAATACATATAAAATGCCTACTTTAGAGCAGTCGCTGGTGTGTAGTAAATGCTCAATTAAAGTTGCTATTCTTATTGGTCTTGTGGCATAAATTAGATCACAATGTGTGAATACTTGTATGAATACCTTTCTGGTTTCCAGAGTGGTAATGGAATCACAATGTCCTGGTCCTTGCCAAAGATGAGTCATAGCAACAATTCCTCCAGAACAATTTGCTCCTTGTAAGCAACATTTGTCATCCTTTTATTTATTTTTTATTTTTAAAAAATGTTTACTTATTTCTAAGAGAAAGGAGAGAGAATGGGGGAGGGGCAGAGAGAGAGAGAGAGAGAGAGAGAGAGAGAATCCCAAGTAGGATCTGCACTGTCAGCACAGAGCTGGGTGTGGGGCTCGAACTCAAGAACCATGAGATCATGGCCTGAGCCCAAATCAAGAGTCAGATGTTAACCGACTGAGCCCCCCAGGTGCCCCATCATCCTTTTAGTTAGGTCTCCTTTGCTGCTCCACGTCAGAGATTAAGACACAGAGGCGAAAGTCACACATTCAAGCCATCTACCTTGCCATCAGAAGCTCTACTGTGAAATGGGACTCTTTCCTTGTTTCCAACCCAAGCCATGACACCTCAGTCCTGGCCCAGCCATTAACTAGCTGCGTGATGTGGGATATGTTGCTTCACTTCTCTAAGCTTCCATTATAAACAGGGAAATTAAAGGCTTGGGCCAGAACCCTAAGACATGGGGCTTCCTAGATCCCAGGGAAACCTGCATAGGCTCAGCGCTGATGGGTGACACACTCAGGTGTAAAGTTCAGTCATCACCAATAAGCCTTGTCTACTGGCAGGAGCCAGCTGGAGTAGTGGAAGCATGGATATGAGAGGCAGAGCAACAATCTGCCCTTTCCATTCTATGCTGGGAGGCAGCAGAGTTGAGATTTAGCACAACCTGAGAGACCCTCCCCACCCCCCACCCCAAACATACAGTGTCTGGGAACGACGTGGAGGCAAAGTGAATATTGACAACACTTGGCCCATGTTTAAGAGTACCTAGCTGGTGGGGGGCACCTGGGTGGCTCAGTTGGTTGAGCATCCAATTTCGGCTCAGGTCATGATCTTAGGGTTCATGAGTTCAAGCCCCATGTTGGGTTCTGTGCTGACAGCTCAGAGCCTGGAGCCTGCTTCAGATTCTGTGTCTGTCTCTGTGCCCTTCCCCCACCCGTGCACACACTCTCTCTCTAATTAAAAAGATAAAAAAATTGTTACATTAAAAAAAAAAAAAGAGTACCTAGCTGGTGGGATATTGCAATTCACAGTAAGAAATATATTTGGTCTTTGACCCCATTCCTGATGCAGTGCTCCAAATCCCCCTGGAATTTCCTAAGCAGTAAGATCTAGAAGGGTGTCTTGTTATGTTAACATGGTGACTTTGGGATCCCTACCTAAGGATGAGGTTTGGTTGCCAGAACCAACCAAGCGATTAGAAAGCTGGAACTTTCAGTCCCACCCACCTTGATTTAAGGGGTGGGGACAGGGGCTGGAGATTGAGTTCAATCACCAGTGGCTAATGATGTAATCAATCATGTTTAAGTAATGAAGCCTCCATAAAAACCCAAAAGGATGGGGTTCAGAGAGCTTCTGGCTAAGCAGGAGGAGTTTTGAGGGGAGTGGTGCTCGGAGAGGGCATGGATGGTCTGCATCTTTTCCCCCTACTTGCCCTATGTGTCTCTTCCATCCAGCTGTTCCTGAGTTACATAATAAGTCAAAATCTGGTAAGTAAAATGTTTTTTTGAGTTGTGTGAGCCACTCTAGCAAACTAATGGAACACAAGGAGGGGGTAGTTGGAACTTCCAATCTATATATAGTTGGTCAGAAGCACAAGTGACAACCTATACTTGCTTGTGATTGTCATCTAAAGGTGGCAGGGGGAGGGGAGGAGAGCATTCTCGCAGCACTGAATCCTTAACCTGTGGGATATGATGCTATTTCCAGGTAGACTGTGTCAGAATTGAGTTGGATTGTAGGACATCTAGCTGGTGGCTGACAATTGCTTGGTGTGGAGGAAAAGCCCATACATTAGGATTGGGAACAGAAATATACCTGGCATCAGAAGGATCTAGGTTCAAATTCTAGCTGTGTTATTTCCTCTATGGGTGATCTTGATTGAATCACTTAACCTCTCCCAGCATCCATTTTTCCAAGTATTCTAGTCACTACTAAATAAATTTAAGTACATTAAGCACCTAAGACAGTTTGAGATAGGCCAAGCTCCTAACATTAATTACTGTTATCATCAGCATTTTAACAGTGTCAGCTGGTGGGAAGAGGGAGGCAGGGGAACTGGCTTGCCTAGGCTGGTTCTGGAAAAGATAATCAGGTGGGTTCAGTAGACAAGGCAAGCTAGGATCAGGTTCAGGCAATTCTCAGTACCTTCAGGGGGCAAAGGAAGCAGGGAATAATTGTATCTAGATGGTGGAACAAAGTCATGGCTCTTGAGCATCTGACTTACTCCAGCAGAGTCCCAGCAAGGGGAAGGGTGGAAAGAAAAGCTGGCAAAGAGCAAGACAGGGTAATTACACCCCAGCTAAGGGGCAGGTCTTCAGTCCCAATGAGGGAAACTGAGGTACAAGGTGGCTGTGGAGTAAAGGAAGGAAGGGGAGAAAAAGTTGTGATGTGGGAGACCTTGTGAGCTCTCAGAGCCCTGCTGTAGCTCAGGAGCTCATTACCAGCCCAACCAGTCCTGGCCACCAGTGACTCCAGCACTCTGAGCACAGCTTCTAGCAATGTGGTGATCGGATGGCCAGGGAGACCAGCTGTCAGTGCACAACCATCTGAGGGAGATAGGAGCAAGAATATTCGTCAACAGTGATAAGGGCTTGAGCTTGGAATAAAAAGACTTTTCCTAAAGAAAAACATGTATCTCTGATCAAACCTGGTATGCTCTTGGAAAAGAGAGCTCCTGCCTCTTTCTCAGTGGTCTACACCACTTTTTAACAACTTCTGGAGAAAAATGAAATGGAAAGGCTTGAATGTAAGAAGAAGTAAAATTACTTGGCCTGCAGATTTCGTGGAATTTCCCCAAATCATTCACCAAGTTTAAAATGTTTCAGGCTCAAACTGGGACTTATTTGTTTCTTTTAATTTAGAAGCAACCCTGAATACTTGAACCCTGTTATAAACTGTGTTGCCAGAAGCCTGTAAGCTTACGCTGCAAATTTCCTGTCATTTGTTTCCTGCTCACTTGTGTGTAGGCATACTCTACTCACAGGGAGGGGGTGGGGATCAACATCTGGGATAGGTGGCAGTATTTCTAAACTGGTTTTCTACTTGCCCCTAAGATTTTCGTTGAACATCTCTTTATGGTACAGTTCCAAATACCTATTGCTCCTGTACAAATCCCTGCGTGATTTTGGCCTCTGCTTTGAGCTTAGTAAGCTTGTTGTTTCTGCTGCCTTTGGACAAGTGTCCATATAAGGCTTCCTTAACCTCAGTTGTGTGTCACAGGATTTCATCCAGGCTTTAACTCTGAAATGAGTTCTCTAAAGGAATGAGCTCTCTTTGCTGATGCAATTAACAGTAGCCACAACCATTTCTTTTTATGATTTTAAAATGTTTACTTATTTTGAGAGAGATGGGGAGGGGCAGGGAGAGAGGGAGAGAGAATCCCCAGCATTCTCCCCACGGTCAGCGCAGAGCCTGACATGGAGCTCCATCCTACAAACTGTGACATCATGACCTGGGCCAAAATCAAGAGTTGGACGCTTAACCAACTGAGCCATCCAGCGCCCCTCTTTTTATTTCTTTCTAAGAGGAAACCCTTCAAAGAAGTCTGAGGTTTGAAAAATTGGAGAAAGTGGCTCATATTTTCTGGATTAAAAATATTTATAGATTATTCCTTTCAGTGTGGATTATAGACTTGGCTTTTTTAAGTTGACTTCATGGTCATCTGGTGATTAAGAAAATAATTTATCATACTTCTTTTGTAAAATTAAATTTTAAGAGGGGGGTAGAGGCAGAGGGAGAGGAAGAATCTTACGCAGGCTCCGCACCTTGCGTGGAGCCCCACTTGGGGCTCGATCTCACGACCGTGAGATCATGACCTGAGCCCGAATCAAGAGTCAGAGATTTAACCCACTGAGACACCCAGGTACTCCTATCATACTTCTTATAACTATATCTGAAATAGCATCCAACTCCCTTCTGGCACCAAAATTTCAGTGTAGGTACAAGATCAGAGAAGATGGTTTGGGAACAAATGGGTAAAGATGATTACTTAGTGAATTCTGTCAAAGCCTATTTTAAAAATCTGCTGTTGGGGCACTTGGCTGGTTCAGTTGGTGGAGTGTGTGACTCTTGATCTTGGGGTTTTAGGTTTGAGCCCCATGTTGGGAGTAGAGATTATTTAAAACAAAAAATCTTAAAATAAAAAATATTGTTTTTTGGAGTGACAGTTATGTGGGTCTAAAGTTTTATATAAATAAGTAATTAAAAATTTCATTCATCATTTGCATAGATTTAATTTGATTATTATCTATTAACAGAATATAAAACGTTCTCAGGAGTAATTTTGGCTTTACACTGGCTTTCTATGTTTATGAGCTTTATTAGCATGAACTGGCCTAAAACCAGCTAGAAAAGATTCTGTTGTAGCTCTGATTTATTGGTTTCACATTCACTGAGTCAGAAGCTTTTATAAAGGCCTATTTTGTAGGTAAATCATATTGTGGGCTCAACACTTTTATGAGTACAACCTTTCATTATAAAAACATTCCCTTTTGGTTGGTTCTGTTAATGAACAATTTTGGTTAGAAAGCAAATATTGGTTGATTTATTCTTGGTTATTGAGTATGAAGTGAATGAGCAAGAAATGTGTGTGTGGTTTTTTTAATGGACTAGAGTAAATGTAAATTTTTTCCTTGAGTTATAAAAACATGTTTATAATCGCATTTCCAGACCAATGATAAGAGTTGGGTCATAAACCAGAGACGATTATTGATTTTCATTCTGTGTTCCTGAGGTCTAGTTTATTTTTAATTTTTTAAAATGTTTTTTTTTGGGGGGGGGGAGGCTGCGGGGGTGGGGGTAGGGAGGGGCGCAGAGAGAGAGAGAGAGAGAGAGAGAGAGAGAGAGAGAGAGAGAAAATGAGAGAAGTATCTCAAGCAGGCTCCATGCTGTCAGGCTTTCAGCACAGAGCCGAGGTAAGCCCAATCCTATGAACCATGAGATTATGACCTGAGCCGAAACCGAGAGTTGGACGTCTAACTGACTAAGCCACCCAGGTGTCCCTTTATTTTTGTATTTTTAAAGATTTTATGTTTAAGTAATCTCTACACCCAACATATTAACAACCCCTAAATCAAGAGTTGCGTGCTTCGCTGACTGAGCCAGCCACGTCCCCCTCCTGAGATCTATTTTAAAAATAGCATATACACACAATGTAAAGGAGGGAACCCTAAATCGTGTGTGTACAGTGTGTGTATTTTCATGTGTATATATCAGTCATGAAGCGATATTTAAGTTCACTCACCTGAGGAATTCTAGTAGAGATGCCAAAGAGAAGGAAAGGAAGAGAAAAAAGTGAACCAAGAAAACCTGGCAGCATTATTTCTTCCTGTTCAGTGTTGTTGGTAAAATGGTAACCAGAGGTTTTTATTACATACAACTAAAAAGGACCAATTAAAGTGTGGGAAATGTTTCCTTTGCAGAGTCCAATGCTAGGCAGGGAAATACAGCGTCACCAGAAATTGCCATAGCAAGTTTCAGTAGAGGATTGTAGAACAATGGGGCCTTGTTAATCCCATACTGTTTTATTCAAATAGTGTGTAATTGAAAGCAATTGCTGCTCCCCAGGCAGGAATTTACAATTGCTACATTGGAAAGGAGGATGATGTGTCATTCCAAGGCAAAATCAGGTCTGGAAAGGGCCTCGTGGTTGGAGAACCGCTTAAGTCCCAAAACAGCTCCCAATCAGGCCAAGTACAACAAATGGGTGGAGAACCACCCTGTGAAGTCAGTCTACCTTCCCCCCCCCCCCCGCCCCCAAACTGAGCTGTATTTCCCTTGCTTCTTTCCTGCCTTTCTGGTGGATTGCAGAAGGTCCCCAGAGCAAGGAGCAAGGGGGAGAAGGCAAAGAAATTCAAGTCCTGGATATGCTGTCACTTAACTTCTTGCCCCCCTGGCAAGGGCGTACAAGTTCATTCATGAGCATGCATGCATGTGTGTGTGATTTGTAAGTATATATGATCGATAATGATGGTGAATACAGAGCATCCTCTCTTGGCATAAAAACAATGGACAAGAATCAGACATGAGTCAACAGCAAGAGTAGGCTTGACTCTTAATACATTTTGAACAATTTGGTCAATAGTCTTTCAGAGAACAGTCTTCCAGCTTTATGTTGCCATTTTCATGGAATCTGAATAGTTTAAAATTCCATGATTTTTAAAAACTCCGCTTTGATTCCAGTGATTGACCAGGGACACCAAGCTATGTCAGTTTCCCAACAACACTATGAGGCTAGCTAATTAGGTAAATAAAAAAATGGGAGTGGTGTGTGTGTGTGGGGGGGGGTGCGGAGTGTGAGGGTGGCGAGCGGGTTGAAGTAAAACCCTTACGTAGAACTCACCTTAAATGGGGCAGGTTGTTTTTGACCTGAGAGCTGCCTGTTAGACACTCAGGAAGTTATTAAGAAGAAAGATGTTTAGATGAGACATTTCAGCAGATTTGGACTCACATGATCTTTTTCATGGTCTGGGATTCTGAGCTGCCATTACATGTTGTAGCATGCACTTGGCTTTAAAGTGCTGCTAGGGCAGAGGCATTTATTGTTCAGCAATATCTTTGTATTTTTCCATCTATCCCAGACCCTCCGGATTTTGTTCTGTCCAGCCACTGAGACAGGAGTGACACAGGTCACTTCCAGGCTGAAGCACAGAAGAGCATGTGTGAATTCCCCATGCCTTGTCTTTTTCTATTGCCAGGATGCTGGAGACCTAAGACTCCAGTGATACAGCTCCAAATGTCAGAGCCTCTATCAGCCAGAGTTCTTGAGCAGGATCCCATGGTCTCCACCACCAACGCACATCCATCATGTACTGAAAGCAAGAATGCATTTTACTGTGTTAAGCGAAGATTCTGGACTTAATTTGTTAATTGCAGCACAGGCTAGGCTAATAAAGCTGCTCTTCTAGATCTTTTTTGTAGAAAAGGAAACTCCATCTGGAGAGAGGATGAGCAATCTGAGCTATGCAGTTCTTGAACAAGCCCCTGAGGCTTTGCCAGACTGCCTTTGCGTCATGTACTCCCCAAAGTCATTCTGCGCCATTGTTGGGTCACTGTTTTTCAGGGACTGGTGAAAGAGGAAGTGAGGAGGAGCTCTAGTCAGTGGGGGGTTGACATCTGACAGTTCCCTTCTGGTAGTTTCTCTTCTTATTCACAACCTTCTCTTGGGATTTTAGGCTTGCTTAACATACGGTACAAATCAGTGAAATTATTCATTGTGGTTTCCATTTGAGTGAGCTAGTTTCCGCTCCTAAGACGGGTCTTAACAAAACAGGAAGTTTTTCTTGGATCTAGAAATGGAACTCTGCCTTCTGACATTAGTTTTTACCAACTTCTGTAAATCTCTATTTTCCTACTTCCCTGTCAGAAGGTGGAGCACAGAGAAGAGTAGGTGTAACTAAAAAATGCTGATTAGTAGGATATTTGGTTTGGTGGTTTGGTTTGGAGGAGAGGTAGAGAAGAAAATGACAGCCTGCCCAGGCCAGACCACATCCTCCCATCTGACAGCTTTATCTCCTACCTCTTCCTCCACTTTAGCCTTGGTGAGAGGTGTGAAGGGCCAAGGAACACTATGATGGTTAGTAGGCACTCCTGGATAGTAATCCTTGATGTTTCCCAGCTCATAGTCCTCAAAAGATTTTGCTATGCGTCACCCATTATATTCCACTCCAGGGGAGGGGTCAGGGAACATGTCTGTCTTATTCTCAACACCTGTTATGTAGAGGGCACCCAAGAGTATTTGAAGGAATGCAGCAAGACCTGATGTTTAGAACTATCTTGTAATGAGGATTGAGAAAATATTTAAATTTCCATTGTATGGATGGGGAAATGGAAACATTATGAATTTGTTACTTGCTCAGGGTCACAAAGGGGTCAACTAAGAGGTAGAACTAAAACCCAAGCTTCTCTATTTCTATTCTCTTTCAATTGTAGGGCAGGTTAGATTTAAAGTCTTCTCCCCACCCCAGCCCACACAGTAACATAGACCATGTATCATTCCCACCATCATGTAATGTAAGTTCCCACCCTGAGATTCAACATCTACATTTGTATCAGACAAGTCTATCAGGAAAGGCCTCAGAATCCGGACATCCTTATCACCAGAGGATAGAGTCTAAGGATGCTCATTCTTTTTTTTCCATCAAGTTTTTTTTTTTTTTTTTTTTTTTTTTTTAACGTTTATTTTTGAAGGAGAGAGAGACAGAGTATGAGCGGGGAAGAGGAAGAGAGGGAGGGAGATGCGGAATCCGAAGCAGGCTCCAGGCTCTGAGCCATCAGCACAGAGCCCGATGCGGGGCCTGAACTCACCAACTGTGGGATCATGACCTGGGCCGAAGTCAGACACTTAACTGACTGAGCCACCCAGGCGCCCCATCCATCAAGTTTTTATTTAAATTCCGGTTAACATGCAGTGTAGTATTAGCTTCAGGTGTACAGTATAGTGCTTCATAAGGATGCTAATTCTTAAAACTCTTGCTGATTTGTATTTTCTATTCCACCCTCCCCAAGAATAAACATGTGTTACCTATGTGATCTAAAAATAAGAGAGTAAAACTGCCTCTAGTTTCAATGTCTTTTACAAATAAGGAATGCAATGGGCTTCTAGCTCAATGCTTGGAATGATTAATCAAGTAGGTTCGGGTAATGAAAACCATAGGAAGAGAATCGTAGAAACCGCTAGATGTTCTCTACTCTGTACTTTTCTTACATAATAACAGAATTTGTAGCCAGATACATGATCACCCCCAGTTTCCCAGCTTCCCTTGCAGCTTGATATGGCCTAAGTTGCAAGTAGAAGTTGATATATACAACATCCACATTGTTGGAATCTGTGTTCTAACTTTCTGGCCTGAAAACAAATGTGTTGTTTGGAAAGAACACATAACTGAGTTAGTCAAGTTTTTTGTGTTTATGGGTGTAAGTGTCCAATTTTACCTCAGTGATCAAGAGCGAGTCCTTAATCCAGTTAAGACATGCTTATAAGGATGATGAAAAAGCTGTGGAAATTCATCTAGCATTTTCAGCAGACCACGGATACTTGGGGTCTCCCCCTACCCAGTTCAGAATTTGTGCACATGGTGCCAAAGGTTTTTGTAGGAGGCGCTGCCTCAACAAATCATCTTGCCGTAAGCCTCTCCAGCAGTATGGTAAATTCCTCTCCTGGGAGCACAAAATAGGCTTCCCTTCTGAATGGAGTTGCTCAGGGGCTGGATTCCAGCCACAGACTCAAGTCTATGACCTTCCTGGGTCATGCTGAGCCCCTTAATAATCTATATCGAAAATGTCATAACTTAAAAGGTTGATGAAGCTCTCCTAAGCCCAAATTAATTAGCAGCTCCAGTCTGCTCATGAAATGCTAGATGTGTCTGAGAATTCCCTCACAACTTCCAAGGTTATTCTCTAATGCCATCCGTGGTCAAGGCACTTGGTATTTCATTTCTCCTGGTGTTCAAAAAAAGGAATCTAAAACTCACACAGCAGCATCAGGATTTAAGCCTTCCTCTGAGGCAAAACCCAATTTGTTTGCAGCCCTCAAGAAGCAGAGTTGGTCCAGAGGTTGGAAAAGTCATTGGACAGTATTCCAGCCCTGTCAGCATCTTCACTGAGTAGCTTTGTTATTTGCTGTAAACAATTGTAAACTTCCAGAACCACAGACACACTCATATAAAAATATCAACTATCAAAATGCCTGGTAAAACCAAATGTAAATGAACCAAATGTACATTTGGAAATCTGGCTAAATGTACATTTACCAAATGTAAATTGAAGTCCCATTGGAATTCTGTCTAGGGATACCCTTCCCTAGCATGGATCATGGTGAACTGACAAGATTTAATTTTTCTTAAATTACAGTCAGATCTTTCGAATCAGACCCCTTCTGTCATTTCGTGAAATTTCTGAGTTACCAAGAAAATGATGGTTGATGATATGCTTCAGCTGCCTTTCCAATAGGAAACCTATTTTTCTGTGGGAGAAACTGAGGCTTGTTTAGTCAAACTTCTTTAGGCTCCCAGTTTTGTTGAAACTCTTGCAGAGAACACACACATGGACACAATAGTGCTTCTGCTTTCTAAAAGTTCCAGAAACCATAGCTTCTGGTGAAGTGCCCTGCTGGAACAGCAGGCTTTAGAAAAACAACAAAAATTCCACTGGGATGAAAGAGGCCCATTTGTTTCTAAGTTGTGGCCCTTGAATCCTCTGGGGACCGCCCCCCCCCCCCCCACCGGTGTCTGCGTCTTTGATTTATAATCTTTGATTTATAATCTTCCACCCACGCAAGCCTTGGCATTCACTGGGATCCTATAATGAGGTTAAGGTGTGAACCTGGAAAATCATTTAAGGACAAGGGTGAGGTGGGGGAAGGGCTGGGGGGGGGGGTGGTTAGAGAGTAAAAGCAATTAGGAGACCACATGCTCGGCATACGTGAATGAGCCCAAGTGGTGGAAGGCCTGCCTGATGCAGGGCTGCTGAATGTGGTTTTGGCGTCCAAAACCATGTCTTTGCCTCCACAGCACAACCTCTGGTGGGAAGAACTCCTTGCCCAATGCGCTATGACCATGAAGGCCAGTGTGCGAACACCCCTCCCTCTTTGTCAAGATTCCTTTTATATGCTTGCAAAGCCAGATTTCCGTATTCCCAGCTGTAAGGCTTGGGATTTGCAGCATCTTCCCTGGGGGATGGGGTAAATAATAGCAGATGCAATCTTTGGCCAGAAAAGAACTCAATGCCCCAGCTTGGAGGCTTAGTGCATGATGAATGCAAAAGGTTTTCCGGAAGAGACAATGAGAGACCCCATGGGTCAACCTTGGAAAACTGCAAGGTGCCAAGCCTATGAGAGCCATCCTGGTTCTAATAATTATTACGGCAGGGCTAGATAGGTGGGCATTGTTGAAAAGGAGGAAGTCTCATAACTGATGTCTTAGTGCCTGAAGGGAGTTGCAAGATTCTCCTTGCACATTTGAAGGTTGCATAACTCGCAGTTCTCCTTTTTTGGAAAGTGCTTCCGATGTGATGTTGAGGCCATGGGCTCTAGAAGCTGACTCAGGTTGGAAGTCTGACTCTTTAACACTTATCTGGGTGACCTAGTGTGATCTTCTCTGGAAAATAGGAGTAATACCCTCTACTGGATTGAGGTTGTGGGAGTTAGAAGTAACGTATGTCAAGTACTCCTCAAAGTGTCCAAGCTTATAATAGAGGCTCCATAATGGTTAGCTGGTAGCTGTTCATGAGAAAATTCATCTGGTGTAGCACTGAGGCAGTGGAAGGGAAGGAGAAACAATACTGACTTGTCTAGTAGACACAGAGGAAAAATAGCATCGCGACATTTATTAAAAAAAAAAATGTTTTTAATATTTATTTTTGAGAGTGAGAAAGAGAAAGTGCGAGCAGGGGAGGGGCAGAGAGGAACAAAATCCGAAGCAGGCTCCAGGCTGTCAGCACAAAGCCCGACACCAGGCTCGAAACTCACTAACCATGAGATCATGACCTGAGCCGAATGGGGATGCTCAACCAATTAGCCATCAGGCACTCCAGCATGGTCACATTTATTATATGCAAGACCAAACAAAAGTTCCAGAGGGGCTTGACTAGGGGAGTCAGAAGCACCCAATGCTTTTTCTTCAGGTAACTGGGCTATTAGGGGAACTCAGGAGGTAGATGTTAAGCATCAAAATCCATGTCTGTCAATGCAGGCAAAGAAATACAGGTAGTCTCCTACAATGTCTGGAAAGAGAAACTATTTCTCGGACTGTGTCAGAAGAAAAGTTTTTTTTAATTCATTTTTTTTTTTTTTTTTCCGGTAATCTCTATACCCAGTGTGGGGTTCAAACTCCTGACCCAGAGATCAGGAATTGCATGCTCTGAACTGAGGAAGCCAGGTGCCTTGGAGGAAATAAATTTTAGCAGTATAGCCTAAGCAAGCTGGAATTAAATGAGAATGGATGAGCATTCTGGAACCTACTACTCTCATTGATTTGTAAATCCTGATTCACATGGGTTAATTAGCATCAATTATTCTCTCAGACTTGTACACAGATCATACAAATACTGTCCACAGCTTGTTCAGAAACTAATCCAGAAAAAGGAATTTGGAGCTTCCAGCTTAAAGTTTGAATCCACATCTCCAAATTTTTAGACTGTTATTTCTCTCTCTCCATCTTACATTTTCTAAGATTTGCCATAAAACCATTTACCTTCAACATTAAGACAACAAATATTTTTAAGGGTGTGTAATTATAGGCACCATGAAGAATGTGAAAAATGTTTCCAGACTTGAGAACTGGCATGAACTGACTCAGTAAGATGGGGCCAGAGATTAGAGTCATACCTAGGGTTTTATTCTTTATTTTCACACTGCTCTTTAACATTCTTCACATTCCCAAATTAGTAGATTGTAACACATGAGTCAAGATTGAATACTCTCTCCAAGCATGTTTAGTATTGGCTTAATCTATTTATATATTTTCAAAAGCTAGCAATTATTGAGGTCCTCCTATGTACAGGGCATCCACATGACATGTAATGGCTCACTTAGTCCTCAGGGAAACCGTATACAGTTCTTGTGATTGTCATCCTTACTTTAAAGATGAGGAAATTGAAGTCTGGAGATTAAGCAACTGGTGCAAGGTCACAGGCTAGCTAGTGTCATGGCTAAGAAATAATGTGTAGGTTCAAGGAGGGGTAAATCTCTTGGGATGTCATGAAAAGCAAGATCAATCACACTGGAATGCAATTTATTTTATTTCTACTTATTTTTAAAGTAGTCTCTATGCTCCTCGTGGGGCTCAAATCCACAACCCCAAGCCCAAGAGCTGCATGCTCTACTGACTAAGCCAGCCACAGGTGCCGCAGGGAGAACGGAAAATCACATTTTATCTTCCAGCTAACAGCTCAGCAAGGATAAGCTGGCTTGTGTCACTTAAAATGATGCACTAGAGGGCGCCAAACACAAAAACTGACTTTGAAACTGTTTTAGTAATGCAGTTCCCACAGTGCTTCAAGATCTATAATCAGTAGTGGACTCAGGCCAAAAGACCATCCCAAAAAGAGTATGACGCATTTCATGATAAATAAGAAGCTGTGTTTTCATTCCCTCAAATAAATAAATAAAAAAAAACCCCTCATGCTTTATGTTAAGCAATTCATAATGTGTTTCTACTTGATACTGTTATTCAAAGTACCTTTCAGCTAGTTGTTTAATTTGTTTGCTCTGACTGCTGGGTGGTGAAGCAGAGAGTAAGCTTGGAAAGGACAGGTTAATCAAGATGAACATAAATCTTAAAATATACATCAGTGTAATTTTTAATCTTTTAAAATTTCGTGGAGTAAAACATGCATATATTTAAAAAAAAAAAATCCATATCCAAGAGCTTAAAATGAAAAGGAAGAAGACACCATTTTCAACCTCAAACTTGAGAGGCAACGTCTTTTAGAGGTAACTCCAGATTTTTAAATGTTTATATTTTTGATTTATCAAACTGACATTATGCTCTTTGAAAATTGAGGCGATAGGGGCACCTGGGTAGCTCAGCTGGTTAAGTGTCCGACTTCGGCTCAGGTCATGATCTCACAGTTCGTGAGTTCGAGCCCCGTGTCGGGCTCTGTGCTGACAGCTCAGAGCCTGGAGCCTGCTTCACATTCTGTGTCTCCTTCTCTTTCTGCCCCTTCCCTGCTCATGCTGTGTCTCTGTCTCAAAAATAAATATTTAAAAAAAATTTTTTTTTGAAAATTGAGGCGACAGCTAACAGAATAGACATCTAAATCATAGTTTACAAAATAACTTCCATATCCTTAAGTAGTCTTCCATTTTGGTTTTTGTTATTGTAGTTTAACTTACATACAAATTAAATGTTCTAAAGTATAAGGAGCTTCCAACTGTTCAACTGAGTTGGGATCAGGTAATTTCACTCCACAGTGGGTATTGTGGTGTTGGAAGGTATTACTCAGTTTGAGTGATGGGCTGCTTAGAGTTCGAAGGGGCAAAAACTTGAGTCCTGCAAGGACAACAGACACTAACCAGAAAGTTAAGTTAGAGCTCTTCCCTTCTGGGCTGAGTTGCTAAGTATTCCTCAACCTCTCAAGACTCAGTGGATCACCAATGAGTCTGCCACCAGTTTGTGAAGTCTCTCCATTTTGTGTAGGGATAATATCATCTTTGGTATGTTTAATTCTTTTATTCCCTTATAAATTATCACCAAAATTATCTAGCATCTCTGATTCTTTTTTTAAGACCTGAACCTTCCCCATCCCGTCCCGTGGCCACTCTATACTTGGTTCCAAATAGTAAGGGATCAAGTGTAGGGAAGCATTACGGCCTGCTGTCAGGCAGCGGCCTAAAATACCTGGGAAGCGGCTAGTCTACCTTTTCATCCACATGACGCTACAATCAAACCAATGCTTGTCCACCATCCCTACAGAATATTCATCCAGTACAAAGAGCTGCAACAACAGGCAGGTCAAGTAAAAGCAGAAACTTTCTTAGGAACTAGAAGCATGAAGGGCTGCGTGGGAGATACAAGCAAACTCAGGAGCTATCAAACATCCTCTCTTTCAGGCGCTGGAAAGCCATTCCTGTGGGGATGAAGAATCAAAAGCACTCTACATACCTAACACAACTAACATGCCTTGAGGAAACAGGTGCTCAATAAACCCTTATAGCTTTTCCTTATTTTTAGTTTAATGCCAGATACTACTCTATGCCCGATATTGTCCCTAAGGGTTTTGTATGCATTACCTCATTTGATCAACCAACAAAGGCTCAGAGATTAAGTCCTTTTAAACTTGGGACACAACAGGTTAAGGAGTGTGGGGAGGTGAGAACTCAAATACATGTCAGTCCCACCGCAGGGCTACTGTTACTCCCGCCTCCCCCCAAGCAGAGCATCAGCAATACGGACAGTCCCCTATTCTGGGCACACAGGACAATGGCCGCCCTGGCCGCCACTAGCATTTCCGGAAGATGGCGGCTGCCCCCGGCTCACGGCCTGAGCTAGTGCGTCACCGCCGGCCAGGGGAAGCCGGAAGTGACACTATACCGTTTTTTGTAGGAAACGACGGGCAGAGAGGATAGAAGGGAGAAAGGAAATCAAATAAGGTCCCCAATACCGAAAAAGCTAAAGCCCTGGACCCCAGGTGCCGCAGAAAGCGCTGGGCGGAAGCGGTCCTGGCAAAGGCAATCTAACACCGCACGGGCGCTCAGCCGCGGCGGAAGTGCGTTTCTGGCGCTCCTCCGAGATGGCGTGGGCAGGAAAGCAGCGGCGCTTCTTCGCCGACCCTTTTCGCTCCTCGGTCCTCGCAGTACTAGAGGCCGTAGGCCGGCTGGGCCCTCGGGACTTCTAGCCCCGGAGAGGAAGAACCGCTTGCCGGGAGACCCCAGGGTGAGGCGCCGACAGACACGGCGCGCCGGCCCCTCCCTCGCCGGGAGGGCGGTGCCCCGTGATGCAGCAAGCTGTCGGGGCTACGCCCTTTAGAGCGCAGGCCAGCACGCTGCCGCGGCACAAACGTCGGGTCCGGACTCGCTTGGGCCAGCGGCCAAGCCACGAGTGTGCATCTACTGGCAGCCACCCACAACTCGCTCTTCCAGACGCGAGGCAAATGTCTGGACGGCTTGGTAGAATTCACGAGAGCAAAAAAAACCACCCCACCGAGAGCGCGAGAGAGGTCTCAAGAGGTTTCTCAAGTGTAAAGTGGGTGGTGGGCCCTTAAGAGGATCTTAGGTGTGTCCCTAGTCACGGTAAGCCAGTTACCTATTGTGTATAGAACTAGAGGCTACTACCACAAAAGGTCAAAACTGGGTTGCGGAACCCCTCTCTCCTCTAGACTGTTCAGAATGTTTGAAACGCACTTAAGTTTTTTCTTAGTGTTTCTTACTAAAGAAAAATTCCTTACTTCTCACCATACTTCTCACTTTTAAGTGTGCTTGTTTCTCCGTTGAGAGAAGGGATCCCCCAGCCAGAAACATGGAATGACAGTGTACCCCCAACCTGAACAGGGTGCTCAAATAACACTGGTTACAGTCCTCATTAACTGAGTTTACACTCAGAATTTTAATACCGGGCAAAGAATTGCTAACTAGATGTCCGTAGGTTGAGTTGTATGTGCGGTATGTAATACTCATTTAAAACATACCTGAGAAAGGATGTACAGGTTTTAAGGGGCCAAAGGCCCATGGCACAGAACTAAAGAATCTGTGTAGTTCGTGGCAAGTGAAGCAATCTCTGGAACTAACTCATGTAAAGGTCATTTCTGGGAGCTTCAACCAAACAAATGAAGCTTATAATGTTAGCCATTAAAAGTGTTTTGGGAAAAGGTTCTACCGCAGAAATCAGGCTGGCCGTGTTGCCTTTTAACTATCTTCCTTCCTCTATTGAGAATCAGATGGTGGTTCTTCAGTGCAAATAATTTGGTTCCACAAAACCACCCCAGAAAGGATTCTAATCACTCTTAATCCATACTTAGAGAGTGTTTAAAGCTTTAACCTTTTTTTTTTTTAAATAAAATTTTTTTTAACGTATGTTTTTATTTTTGAGAGAGAGAGTGTGCGTATACAGAGCATGAGAGGGAGAGGGGCAGAGAGAGAGGGAGGCAGAACTGGGAGCAGGCTCCAGGCTCTTGAGCTGTCAGCACAGAACCATATCATGACTTGAGCTGAAGTTGGATGTTTAACCAACTGAGCCACCCAGGCACCTCTAAAGCTTTATTCTTTAAGGTACAAAGAACCTGATTTTTGTTCCTGGATTACCCTGGACTATTTTTGAGTTATGGTTGGGTTCACAAGGTAGTAATGTAACTTCTAAAAACATTTTTTTAAGCCTGTCAACACATGGCCTTTTGGATTACAGAATAAATTTATGTCGAACCTACTATATAAATAGGTAACTTCTTTTTACAAAAAAATTGTCTCGATGACTGTTAATCCCTTTATTTTAATTCATTTGGTCAAGCAAATCCCCTCCCCTGACAACCAATGTTTGAGTGTTATTTTATTATTCTTTCTTCTCCTACAATTAAATATTTTTATATCAAGTTACCTTTAATCAGTTTTCCTGTTTAACAGGAATAGAGAGGGGAGAGACTATCAAATCTCGGATATGATGGAATTCTTCTGTGTGAAGCTCAATATAGCATTTTCTCCCCCTTTTCCCTGTAGAATTCCACTGTAAATTCAAAGCTCCCTAAAAAATATCCATGATTGCTCAAAATACATTCCACTTTACAATTGTTTATGTAATGCTATATATATATATATATATTTTTTTTTTTTTTTTTTTCCCCTTCCTAAAGGCTTGTTAAAATATTGACCTGGGTTTCATAAAACATCTCGTTAATATTATGGTATTGTTCCTCATTTATTTTAAAAGAGGAGACCAGCTCTGCATTGCAGTTTCAGGATCTCAAAAAAGAAGCATTTCTTTTGATAGATCATTTCTGTATTTTGAAAAGGTAACTGATTTTGATGTGGTAGGTTTGTCAGGAATCTGAACTCTATAAACAGGCATCACAGATACTTCTGATGCAGGGTTGACGCAGGATCTATATTTTAAGAACCACTGGCTTAGAGGCAAATAGATCATGCTTGCTTGGAATTATTTCTGTGGTTGGTCCCCAAATCCTGGCAACTTGTAGAGTTTGCAGAATCAGATGGAAAATATCTACAGAGGTAGCCAGAAAACCAAATAACCTATAAAAATGCAAATAGTTTTTGAAATTCTTTAAGTTGTACTGTATTATAAAGGAACACAGCCAAATGAAATGTGCTAGATGGAAACTGTGGCCTTCCCATAGAAAAACCTGTTTCACAAAGGCTTTGTTATTTATTCAAGATGTTCAGGCTCAGATATTATATATTCTAAATTTATTACGCTAGTCTAATTCTATATCCATTTGTGGCTAAAATTTACAATTCTTTATTACCTTGGTTAATGCTAAGGGTCTACAGGTTGAGGGAAAGTGCTGGAGTTAGGAAATTGAGACTTTGAGGCCCAGGACTTGAATCAAAATGCCATATACCTGGCAAAATTCACTGGCCTAACCCAGTTAAGACATTCCCCAAAGATGTTAGACATTGTACCTTCTCTATAGTGGTGTCTCTGACAAGCAACTACAGGGTTCTTTTTTTAATTTGAGAGAGAGAGAACGTGCACGTGCGAGAGAGCCAGCACAGGTGGGGGAGGGGCAGAGAGCCAGGGGGAGAGAGAATCCCAAGTAGGCTTTGTGCTAACAACAGAAGTGGGGCTCAATTCTCAGGTTCGTGAGATCATGACCTAAGCTGAAATCAAGAGTGGGGTGCTCAACCAACAGAGCCACTCAGGCGCCCTGCAACTACAGAACTCTTGAGTGAGACCTTGCATTAAGGATCAGCGCTACATGGCAGAACATAAAATCTGACTGTATCTGGTACATCCTAAGCAAGAAAATACTTGCTAGATTTATATAGTGTCCACAACTGCTAAACGGTTCTGTGTAAGACTTAAAGGAGGAAACTTTAGCAAGACTAGGCAGCTGTGAGAAACAAAAGCTGGAGAAATACTGTACAGTGCACTTTAAAATCTAAGAAGGTAGCGCTCACGTGTTTCACTGCAATTAAAAAAATACAAAACAAGTATATGAGATTTTATGGACAACCCAGGGTATACTGCAATTTAGACTCCTACTCAGTCTATCTTGTGAAATCATCAGTAAAACATTGCTTATTTATGCCTCATGAAGTAAATTCTTTTTGGGAAATGTGATTAAGTTTACCAACCCTGTTTTACATTTTGGCATGAGTCTAAGGCTGCCCATGGAGGGCAGCTATATTTAGGGTGTTTCATGCATGGATGACCAATTTTTAAGTCCAATACAGTCTTGGTAATTGCTTTATAAAATGCTTACATCTCACTGAAGAGTCCCATCATCTTAAAATAAAATCTTGACAATGTTTATTATGTCATATTAACTTCACTGGTAGTGTTAAATAATAATAATAATAATAAAAAAAGCATTTATAGTAATTTGTGATTCCACTGCAGTAAAAACTTACTTAGTAGTGCTGTATTTTGAAGGTTAAGTTTTTCCAGCAAGGAGGCAAATCTCCTTCCATTAATTAATGTCACTTCTATCAGTTTATTCTGTTTGAATACGGAGTACAATACAGGCCTGGGCTCACAATTTACTTATTGGCCTAGTAGTTTCCAAAATAGGGTACTGCCAACATGATACTTGAGAGAAATACTGTTGTATAACCAGCTACTTAACTCTCGATAGGTAAGAGATTAACTCCTAGAGAAGTATGCATTAAATCAAAGTTGGTATGTCTGTATTTGCTATATGTGGTGATGGATCTTCTATAATTATGTTTTCTTCCTAGATGTCTCTAACATAATTGGGTATAAAGCCCTATTCTAATAGTTTAAACATACCAAAACAATTTTTACATGTTCTTATAAATTCATTTTAATGATGACATATTACTCCATGTATTGGCTGTGACAGGATATATATAATTATTTGCCTATTCATTAGCTAGCTCTTAAATTATTTGCATTCTGATCTGGTTAAGCTGGTTTCCCTTTTTTCTATGTACCACCTGATCCCTCCATCAACAGCAGGCTCTCTGGTAAACTAGTTGCCATTTCAGCATTATTTGGTTTTAGAAGTTTTATGTTCAAAATATTTCCTTTCCTTTAACTGCTCTAGTCCAGGATTCCACTTTGTTGTCTGGGGCCACCCAGAAAATATTCTAGCCTTTTCACGCCACAGTCTTCAGTCACATGGGGGCCCCCTCAACCATTCCATAATTTTATATAAAACTCTAACTCCCAGGCTATAAAAACCCAGCCTGTGCTTGCTGTGTGTCGTTTGTCCATTTCTACCCTAGTCCTTTTTGGGGGAAAAAAGGGTACATCTCAATTGCATGCATGTATGATCATAGTAACTTAAAAAGTTCCTGGCTAGAGATTTAATTCAATTTGGTCTTCCCATAATGCTTTATGGCATCTCACATTGTCACTGAGTGCTTCTGCTTGGCCAAATAAAACAGCAAGTATTAAAATACATGCATACTATACCCTGGGGATGGAGAAACTTCATGACTAAAGTTAAGAAATCATCGAAACAAAGATTTAAGTTTACTGCAACAATGGTATGATCATATACTTAAATGTATAGTTTTAGTGTTACATGTTTCCATCTTACATCTCAAATAGCTCCTAAAACCTGCCACTGTAATTCTAGTAGCTAACATAAGGAAAGTTAGTGTTATTTTATGAAAATGTTCCCATACATTTGAAAATAACACTGACAAAAAAACAAACAAAAAACCCCAGTAAGGTTAAATTTCTCAGTTTCTTGTTTATGTGGTTAGTTTACCTGTGGAGTGAGTTACATATCCTAATAACCCACTGTGTTTGCCACTTACCTACCCAATTCCTCATTTTACTTTTGTTTTTGTGGGACAGAATCAATTTAGGATATTGTATTTAGTTCTACAGGTCCAGAAGGAAAAAAAGAGCTATCCAAAGGTGCAATAAATTGCCCCAACATCATGTGGTTATTTAAACAGAAATCAATTACTTTTTAGGCAAACTAATGTTTGCATGATGAGGGAGATGAAGTAACTAACATTGGATACCTCAGAGGTTTTTATGTTAATCCCAAATTTTATTAGTCTCCACTAATATTTGTTAAGTTTATGCTTGCTGAATGGAGCAAGACTGACCATTTTGATAGCCCAAAGATACACCTGGCTCTTTTAAGATATACAATATGTGTACCTGTGTGTGTGTGTGTGTGTGTGTGTGTGTGTGTGTGTGTGTGTGTGTGTTTAAAGTAGGCTTCATGCCCAGCATGGAGCCCAAAAACTCATGACCCTGAGAAAAGACCTGAGCTGAGATCAAGAGCCAGATACTTAACTGACCGAGCCACCTAGGCACCTCAAAATACACTTATGTTTAAGGAGCACCTGGCTGGTTCAGTTGGTGAATGGTAAGACTCTTGATCTCGGGGTTGAGTTTGAGCCCCATGTTGGGGGTAGAGATTACTTAAAAGTAAAGTCTTAAAAAGATATGCAATATTCGAAAGGAATTTTAATGAGGCATTCTCTTGTTCATATATTTGGCACTTGTTGTAAACTCTGGTTCAAGGAATAGTGATACCTTAGATGACACTCTAGGGGCAACAGAGACGGTCAAATGATAGACAACAAAGAATGAAGGCCAAGGGGCGTCTGGATGGCTCAGTTGGCTGAGCATCTGGCTTAGGCTCTGGTCATGATCTCGCGGTTTCTGAGTTCAAGCCCTACATCGGGCTTGCTGCAGTCAGGACAGGGCCTGCTTTGGATCCTTTGTCTCCCCCTCACCTTGACCCTCCCTCATTGTCTCTTCCCAAAATAAATAAAATATTAAAAAAAAAAAAAAAAAAGAATGATGGCCAAGTTCTTCTCTTTGACAACCATAACTCCATTCTTATCTCCACCCTTGAGTGCTTATATAGCACACTATTTTTAACTTCAGCCACTCAAATTACTCAATACCTCTTTGAACAGGAAGAACCAGTTACACAATGGAATGTTGGAAGGACTAAATTCCACACCTCATTTATCCTTTCAGCCATGAATTTATTGGGTAGAATAAGTTAAAATACAGTCCTGTTAAAAATATTTTTTTCCTGGGGTGTCTGGGTGGCTCAGTTGGTTGAGCACTTTGCACTGACGGCGGCGTGGAGCCTGCTTGGGATTCGGTCTCCCTCTCTCTGCCCCTCCCCCATTCGTATGCTCTCAAAAATAAACATTGAAAAATTTCTTTCCCACACAATTGCTTATTTGATTCATTTACTTTTTTAAAAAATGTCAGTATTCTTTTTAAAAAACTTTTTAACTTTTACTTATTTTTGAGAGAGAGAGAGAGCGAGCATGAATGGGGGAGGAGTAGAGAGGGAGACACAGAATCCCAAGCAGGCTCCAGGCTCTGAGCTGTCAGCACACAGCCCAACGCAGGGCTCGAACCCACGAACTGTGAGATCATGACCTAAGCTGAAGTCGGACGCTTAACCCACTGAGCCACCCAGGCGCCCCTAAAAAACTTTTTACTTTAGAGCATGGGCATGAGCTGGGGAGGGAGGGGGAGAGGGAGAGGGAGGGAGGGGGAGAGAGAGAGAGCTCGAGTGAGTGAGAGAGACTGAATCCCAAACAGGCTCCAAGCTCAGCACAAAGCCCATCCTGGGCGGGGCTTGATCCCATGACCCTGGGATCCTGACCAGAGCCCAAATCGAGTTGGATGCTAAATCAACTGATCCACCCAGGTGCCCCTATTTATTTTCTCTTAAATGCAACTCTGTTGTCTTTTAATTTTCACGTTAAAAAATCCCATAGCTAGTGATGTGGACTACTACGTTTTCTAATTTGGAGAAACCCAATGCTTTAACATAAAAAAATACCCAAGTCCCCCAAATTAGTAAGTGATTTCTGCCCAGTGCTCTGAATGTCAAAGTGAAGAAATTCAGTGAAGTGAGGGAGGGTATCAGGGAGTAAGTATAATTCTCAGGGTAGCCAAATACCTCATCATGTAAATAATGGTGCCTATGAATAGAGGAACAAGATCCCCACTATTCCTACCTAGTATTCAGCGAAATGCAGCCAAGGAACTAGCTTGGCAGAATCAGAAGGGAAAGGCCTGGTTGAATTTAACTTTAAGGGAAATTAAATTTTATTTTCTCTTCCTGGTTAATCTTCTGAATATAGTGACCATGGTGGAAGTTACTCCAAACTAAAGGACATGTTCAGAAACAATCTCTCTCACACAATGTTTATTGCCAGCTTGATGAAAGACATTTTTGTATTTACTCTATTTTTTCATATGTATCTCTGTATGCTCTGGTTGTATTATTGACTTTCTGAAGCAACTTGTATTTCTTTGTATTAACTTTTACCAATCTAAGGTGGGGACCTCAAACATACAGCTCAAGACACCAGACTTAAGCAAACTGATGTCTCTCAGGCTGAAGGCATACTAACCAAGAGACAGGTGTGTTTGAAAAAGAAAAGTAATTTATCATTTTATGAAGAAAAGACACTTAAACCTCTTGGTCAGTATATTACCTCCATGACTCTACAGAAAGTCTAATTATACTCATAAAGTTACTTGGTGAACAGGATACCCAAATATGGAACTATGTGATGAGAATATTTACTGGCATTAAGACTGATTTTTTTTTTTTTTTTTTTTTTTTTTTTGAGCGAGAGAGAGGGTGGCGGGGGGAGGGGGCAGGCAGCAAAAGAAGGAGAGAGAATCTTAAGCAGGCTCCATATATCCAGCTCAGTATCACAACGCTGAGATCTGACGTGAGCAGAAATCCAGAGTCAGACGCTTAACCAACTAAGCTACCCAGGTGCCCCTAGACTGAATTTTTTATATTGAAGTGCATCCGGGAAAGTCCTAGCTCATGACTTCTACACTTAAGATCCACTACTCTTAAATTACTAGTATTAAATGAAGCAATGCTTCTTTCTACTCTGAGTTGTACTTCTAGGATTCAAAATTACTGGTTTGAGCTTTAAGGGAAAACATTAACCTTAGTTAAAAGATCACACTGTCTAAACATATCAGAATGATTCCTTGTAAAAGTAGGATGAAATGTCACTGTTTAACAGTTGATAGCTTCTCCCCCCCCCCTTTTTTAAATGTTTATTTTTGAGAGAGAGCCCACGTGAATGAGTGGGGCAAGGGCAAAGAGAGCGGAGACAGAGTATCTAAAGCAGGCTCTGTAACAGCGCAGAGCCCTATATGGAGCTCAAACTCAGGAACCTTGAGTTCATGACCTGACCTAAAGTCAGATGCTTAACCTACCGAGCCACCCAGGCATCCCTCTCCCCCTTAAATTTTTTTTATTTTCTTATTTTTCAGTTACAACCCCAAGATCAAGAGTCCCTTGCTCTAGCAACTGACCCAGACAGGTTCCCCAAAGTTCCTCCCCTTTTAAGATGTTCATATATATTAAAGGTGGGGAGTTCAGAAATAAGGCACTAAACCTAACTACCCTTAAAAACAAACTAAAAAGCACACAGACTGGTTTGCAGCCTAACAATATTTGGCTCTTACTTACTAGAGAAAAAAAGTTCAGTCCATCAGAATATTCTACATTTCTTTGAAAATAAATTGTTGCTGTTACTGATGAAGTCTTGAAGAAGAAATGTAAGAAATGGTTCATGGCAATAGCACTTCCAAGCTTCTTAGGTTGGAGAGATCTAATGTCAGCAACACTTCCCAAAAAAGTGAAAAAAATATTGTTTTTGCACGGTAGCTTTACATAGGCATTTTAGTGAAACACTTTTCATATATCTATATTTATTAAATAGACATTTGCATGAAAAGTACTGGAGGTTTGTCAAAAATGCAGATTCCTGGGTGACAGTAGTTCAGCATATGGTTCATCAGGAATTGCTACATCCTATGAAAATTATGAATGAGGATACCTAACATCTTGTTCTGGGGGAAGTTTGGGTGTGGAGCTCAGGAATGTATAATTTAATAAGCTTCCCAGATAATTATGGTGATCAAACTGGCTTGGGAACACTGACTTGTAGCATTTTAACATTCCAGTATTAGGGAAACTAACTTTAAAAAGTGGATTTTTTTACAAAGGCTTGGTAGTCATGACCTAAAACCCTGGGCATAAGAATTTGCCTTTACCAGGGGGCGCCTAGGTGGCTTGGTTGGTTAAGCAGACTGATTATCAGCTCAGGTCATGATTTCGAGCCCTGTGGTGAGCGAGGAACCTGCTTGGGATTCTCTTTCTCTCTCTCTCTGCCCCTCCCAGGCTCTCAAAATAAACTTTAAAAAACTTGCCTTTAATGAAAAATGGATTATGAGAAATGGACGACCAATTAAGTTTTACTTTGAGAATTAATTGCTTTATGTTTCTACCAGTTCTTTATGTAGTATCTACAATTAACAATTTGGAAAATAAATTTGATGGTATGTAACAATATAGCATTCTATATTTAATATTACAAATCTTAGAAATGATTTTTAAATTAGTGCCACACCTTCCCAAAGAATATAAAATTGCTTGTGTTCCAGGAGATTTGTTAGCACGTTAATGATTCAAGTTTATAAAAATGAGAACTAACAGGGCACCTGGCTGGCTCAGTTGGTGGAGTGAGTGAGTGACTCTTGATCATGGGGTTGTGAGTAGAGAGTACTTAGCTGACTGAACCACAAAGACACTCCTACAAATAATTTTTTTTTAAGGGAATGACAGTAATCTGTTGATTGTAAACCATTCAGAATGTAGGCTAAATAACTTTCCAGCAGAGATAAACATATATTTTCACCAATGCCACTGTGGGATGCTGTGCATACTGGTAAGCATTTGTGGATCTCCCATCTGTATTTCTGGGTCCACAGCCATTCTTTTGAAAAAAGATGCCAGAATCTAGGCACTTCCATCCTGTTAAGAGGGGGTTATTGAACTGTTCAAAAAAGTTAGCGATGGAAAGTTCTCTTCTTTAAAGTACCTTTACAGTTATTTTTCTTTTTTATGCACTGGAAAGGGAGATTAAATGTGAAAAATAAGAATTTATAATCAAACACCAGAGGAAAGACAGGAATTTTCAATATGCCTAACACAACTTAACACTCTTTTCAGAGGCTTTTATCTGCAAATGATAGAAGTACCAGGATGTCTGACCTGGGATCATTAATCTCTGGAGATAATTAATTGCACCTGAAGAAACCTAAGAGGAATAGATAATTTTAAGGATAAGGATGACTTTGCCCTTGGGCACAAATCATTTGCAATTTTGTTTTTCCTAACTTTTAACTACAAAAATTCATCTCTAATCCTCCTTCCTTCTCTTCACAGTCAAGAGATATTTTGCAGATTTATACTTATAACAGAGAGAAGATACCTAATTAAGCCAAGTGTACATAACCTAAACATTGTTTAATTCTTGGGGAAAGCATGATGGCAAGGTTTGCCCTAGGTATTAATGCAAGCACTATGCATTTATCTCAGGGAGACAATGAAAGTGAAAGTGCCTTCAGGGACTGACATTCTAACAGAGTGAGGAGATTCTAAATAATTGTAACAAACTACAGTAAGTGCTATAATAGAGCTGGATGAAAGGTACATGGAATTTGAAAGAACAAAGGACTGCTCGGAAAAAAACACTAGAGAAAGCTTCCTAGAGGAAAAACACTTGAACTGAAGGGTGCATTCAGACGGAGGAGAGAGGGAGGGAGCACTTCAGGAAGAGATGATCATACAAAAGGTAGTCTGAGAAAATAAAGTATGTTTGGGGAACTGAAAGCAGTAGTAATATGGGTGGAAGCAAAAGAAGGAGCAACTGAATCTTTGGAAAAAAGGGAGCCAGATCACAGAGGCCTTGTTTGCCATCCTAAGGAACAAGTACTCCATTAAGGCATCTTTTTTTTTTTTCCTTTTCATTAAGGCATTTCTACTAATATCAGATTCACATTTTAGTAAAATCACTTTGTAGGATGACAGATGAATTTGAAGGGACACGACTATAGCCAGGATAAGCAAGGAGGCCACTACATGGTTATAAAATAATTAATTTCTTTGGCAAATATTCAGGGTGACCGTCTATTCAATGCCGGGCCTGAAGTAGTGGCAGTGGTGACAGGAGACCAGGGCAGGCAGACCAAGAAATAAAGTGGACATTAAAGTAGACATTACTTAGGAAAATAATGGACATATGGTGTTAAAGGACTGGGGATGGTTCCTAGGTTTCTGACAAGCTAAGACCATAACTGGCTTTAGTTTGTATCTCATTTTTTAGTTAATATACAAGCATTTTCTGATACTACAAACTAGAATATCTAAAATACCACCTTCTGGTAGTACATGCCTGTTGCAGAAAATCCATCCGTAAGCCTACAACCCAGAAAGACTCAGTGAAACTATTCTACTTTACCTATTTCTAGAATACTTACAATGTACAAAAGTCCCACAAAATCATAACCCTATTTTTGTTACCATTTCTTTGTAGTATGTAATACTTCAAAATGATTGTTTGAAAATAATTTTAATGGCTGTTATTTATGGACTTATCCTAATTAGGTAAGCCTTTTACACATTTGTTTACTATTAAGAATGACTTGTCACAAAATAAGAGTTGAGATACCGGAGTGATTCCTAAATAATCCAAAATGAATTCTGAACAATTTTTCATTATTCCACAGCAAAACAAAAAGAACAATGTGATAAGTTTTTCAAAAAGACATTAATTTTATTTTTTAAAGTTTGAGAGTGCGTGTGCAAGTGCGCAGGGGAGGGACGGAGACAGGGAGACAGACAGGCTCCCACTCAGGCTCTGCAGGCTGAGTCCAGCATGGGGCTTGAGCTCATGAACCCGGAGATCATGACCTGAGCCAAAGCCAGAGTCAGAGGTATAACCGAGTGAGCCACCCAGGCGCCCTACGACAAATTAATTTTTAAAATCCTATGTCCTTATTTGCTGTTAATAACTATTTTAAAACCAAGTGCTGACCACACTCACTATTTTAAGAACTAAAACTGGCAACTATGTTGATTTCCATTTTCCCTTATTATTTGATTCATTCAAGAAATCCCAAAATCTGGGAACCAACGGATTTGATTAGCTTGAAAACCCTGCCAACTCTTTCGTCTGTCTTATAAAAGAGATTGATACATTCTACCAAAAGAAACACACACAAGAGTTTCCTAACTGCTTTGTTGATTCATATCCTAGAGATCTAGATAACACACATTGTTTGATAGGTTCTAAATCTTTGAAGTTATCCTGTTTTCAAACAGCGGCTCTATATTCAAGGGATAGAGAATGTGAACCTTTCCCATGTTAACCATTCTAAGCTCATGTGAAACACAAGACCTACATTATGAAGTTAGTGGTTTAGAGGGAACAAATCTAACTTGCTTGTTGCAAAGCTAGATCTAGTCACTGACAGATTCTAATACACAAGGGAGTTACCCAGGCACCTTGACAAAGACTGTTTATTATGATTAATAATTATAACTCTGTTCTTACAAGCACTTTTTTCTCAAGTAGCTCAAAGCCTTCTGGTATACAATGCCTCCTTGATGAACAGTAACAACTGAATGAGCAAGAAAATAAGGCCTGCCAAGTAAGAGGGAGAGGCTACAAAGAGCATGAATAACCAAACTCTAAATAATGAAACTACTTTCAGATTCATAGATTTTTCAAAATTTTTATTTAAGTTCATACGTAATTAACATACAGCATTATATTAGTTTCAGGTGTACAAAAATCCATAGCTTTAAGTCTAAACAGTTTGTGATGTCAAAACTTTTCCTACTCCTCTCTCAATCCAGAGAGCCAATACCCTACACATTTACCTTCATCTGGTCATTGTAACAGAGCCCTAAGTTTAAAAAAAAAGTTCAATGGTCTGACTGTACTTACTGAGCTCTAAAATACCAAATTTTATAATAGTTACAAAGATATCCTTTCCACTGCAAATTATTTTCCAGAGTATTAAATTCAAACTCCATGCACAAATGCTTAACTGTCTTCTTCCCATCTCCCCAAGCCTTGTTCCATGACTTGATTTTTACAACCTGGTTCCTTCATTTTACTTTGCTAATTCATACTTAGAACGATTATATTTTAATTTAGAAATTAGTTATTTCATAAAAATGCATGGCATGGAAAAACTCTTTCAGTTTATTTGCCAATGTAAAATTAATTCCAGGGAATATATGACTTGTTTGACTGTTTTAGAAATGGAAAACATAATCTAACTATTGTCTAATTTTCAGGGGAAAAGCATGATGGCAAGGTTTGGTAAGGGAGGAAGTTTATGCACAGAAAACCAATCAGCTGCACAGACAACTTAACTATGAGTTTAAAGAGTTCAATCTTAAAAACAAAACTATAACTTTATTCTAGTCCTCCAATTAAACTACTCTTGAGTTTAGTCCTAATCCTTGACCATAATTTGTTTTGCCATTTAGCTGATAGAAAAAAGGCAGAGATTACACAGAAATGATTGTAGGTCATAGCTATTAAGATCTAATGATAGGGGCTCCTGGGTGGCTCAGTCAGTTAAGCATCCAACTTTGGCTCAGGTCACGATCTCACGGATCCGGAGTTTGAGCCCAGCATTGGGCTCTGTGCTGACAGCTCAAAGCCTGGAGCCTGCTTTTCATTCTGCATCTCCCTCTCTCTCTGCTCCTCCCCAGCTCATGCTCTCTCTCAAAAATAAATAAATGTTAAAAAAAAAAAAATCTAATGATAATTTTGATTTTTATGACCTAAACCTCACTCTTATGATTTTAGTGTTTGTTTTTAGTTTCTGAGACAGCTATTTGGGCCTAAAGGTATGAATTAGGAAGTACTCTGCTACCTACATGCAACTTAAGAGGTCAGTTTACTTTGTAGCTTAATACGAGGAAAGTATGAGTCTTGATTTCCTTCTCAATTTAAGTAAGCTAACTCCTGGTCATCTTTATAGAGGCTAAGCACTTCTATAATACAAAACTTTGATGTGTTATTATAAATAAAATTCATTCTTGCCTCCAGAAGCAAGGATAACAAACTTGGAACACCGATACATGTGTACTTACAGAAGAATATACACTGTTACATTAACTACTGAAATTGTGTAGTTGTTAAGAGGGAAGCCGGTAGAGTACAGAGATAGAAAAAATGGAGAGGGCAGTAAAAATAGGAACTCAAAATTAAGGTGCTCACTTTAGGTTAATGATCACCCAAGAGATCAAGACAGAGAATACAGAAGTATTGAAAACAAAAATGGGGGTGCCTCAGTTGGTTAAGTGTCCGACCTTGGCTCAGGTCGTGAACTCAGTTTGCAAGTTCAGGCCTATGCTATCAGCTCAGAGCCTGGAGCCTGATCTGGATTCTGTCTCCCTCTCTCTCTGCCCCTCCCCTGCACCACTCTATCTCTCTTAAAAATTTTTTTTTTAAAAACCCAGAAAGGACTTATTTAACATAAGCATTAAATGACTAGATTCATATAAGAAATGAAGGTAAAGTAGGATCCAATTTGAAAATACCCAGGAAAATAAATTACTGAAACCTGAGTTATTTTGATGGGTATCAATTTCTTCATTTGTAAGAAGGGCTAAATCAAAAATCCATCTCTTCTATCCCTAAAAACAAACTGCTGTAAGATATACCATAAAAGCAAAGATAATACAAGTTCAGCTGAAATAAAGTATAAATGGTATTCATTCTTAGCTAGTTCTGACATTTAGTTATATGTAAACATTTAGAAAATAGGAATTTGGTATCTAATATAGCTGTCCCCCACCCCAAATGTTTTGAACTACACCAATATGACTAAATATAAAACACACACACACAAACGAGACACTGGATATAAACGGCCTATAAATCAAACTTTGTTTTTCGAAATGTTTAACTGTTGGAGCCAAGGAACCTTCAGAAAAAAGGAATAAGCTACAGTAATATACAGCTCCTCCAGGAAACCATTATTTGGCGACATCTTACATGATGAAACAAGGACTTAGATGTATCTTTATTTAAAAAAAATGTTTTTTAATGTTTGTTTATTTTTGAGAGAGAGACAATGTGAGTGAGGAAGGAGAAGAGAAAGGGAGACACAGGATCAGAAGCAAGCTCAGGCTCTGAGCTGTCAGCACAGAGCTCGACACAGGGCTTGAACTCACAAACTGTGAGATCATGACCCGAGCCAAAGTTGGATGTTTAACCGACTGAGCCACCCAGGTGCTCCTACATCTTTATTAAAAAAAAAAAAAAAAAAAAAAAAAATCTTAAAAAAATTCACACAGGGGTGCCCGGGTGGCTCAGTCCTTTAAGTGTCTGCCTTCAGCTCAAGTTCATGAGTTTGAGCCCTACATCGGGCTCTCTGTTGTCAGCACAGAGCCCACTTCAGATCCTCTGTCCCACCCTTTCTCTCAAAAGTAAATAAAAACTACAACAAAAAACAAAAAAATCCCGCTAATGATACCACAGTTTTTCCTCTTCCAAGTCAATGTCCTAACTTAACTGGGTATTAGTATATAAGTTGCTTCTGCTTTCTAATGGGTGTGCTCCAAGATGTATAAATGGGTAAGTTCTTCTGAAATATACACTGTAAAATGGTGAGAACATGGAAGTCACCTGGAAAATATGAGAAATGTCTACACAGGACTATATTCAAGTCACAATCACAAGTTTGTTACAGCAGTTTTATATGGCCAGATAATGTAATGTTTAACAATAACCTCTTGTTCATACAAGGATAGCATTTATACATTACAACAATTTGACTGTTAGGATTTCTGCTAATTGCCAAATGTATATATTTTGTTCTAAAGCCAATTAAAAAATATACTTGGCATGGACATAATGAATTCAAGATATACAAACCTGAAATCTGAAGCCTCTTAATAAAGGTTTTTGGGCTAGAATTTTAATAAGGAAAGCAGGGGTCAAGAATTATTTCCTTATGCAGCAGCAAAATTACAAATTCTGGCTTTTGCTATATAGGTAGACACAGGTTGCCTGTGCTACATGTATTTTCAGCATAAAATTTAAAATGCCAGAACTCTACTAAATATCCATGTTATTAATGGTGGCTATCAATTATTCACTATCTAATGCTGTCAGGAACTAAGTTACACATTTGCCAATTGTAGCTCGTAGGGGCGCCTGGCTGATTCAGTTGGTAGAGCGTGCAACCCTTGATCTTGGGGTTGTGAGTTTAGCCCCCACCTTGGGTGCAGAGATTACTTAAAAATATAATCTTAAAAAAAAAAAATCAAAAAAAGAACATGTGTTTTAACAGGTGAGCATAACTGGGAAAGGAAAGTCATCAGACTTGCTCATACTTGCTCTCTCATTCCCTCTTTTTTCACGTCCAACCAGGAAGAAAAAAAATGCAGGAAGAAAAACAACACGGTAAGAAATCAAATACTTTCTCTAACCCTAATTCCACTGAAAACTGAGATAAGGAAGATTAGAAATGAGATCAATAATCTAATACATGACAGACTTTTTACTAATGGCCCAATTTTCCATTTGGAATTAGTTGGCACTATCTGGGTTCCAGGCCTATCCTAAGACTTATACCAATCATTTCCCTCTTTAAGAATATTTTCTCAAAACAGAAAAGGAAAAAAATAAATATATAAAGGCTTGGGTACTGGCAAAGGACTCTAAATGAAAAAAAAAAAAAAAAAGAGAGAAAAAGAAATTATTTGGTCACAATCCACCCTCTTTTCTTGTTTTATCTCTCAACGTACTGCATACAAGCTTAGTCAAATTGGTTTCCCATATTTTAAACACATGTTCTCTATTCCTGTTCTATGCCTTCACATGTAAAGCTATGCCAACTACAAATATGTTGTGCTTCACTGCCCTTAACCTGTCACTATTGAAATCCACAAATATTTTGCCTTCTAGTCCAAAAATTTGATTTCCTTTGACAAACACATTACCTGTGGACAGGGGTTTTGCCTGAATGTTTATAGTACATACCCATATGGCTTAATCCTAAACTACATTATGAACCATTAGAGTAAGGGCCCAGTCCTACATTGCACAATGACAGATACACAGAAACCAGATTTGAGAGCTAACAGCACTGGCAAAATAAGTCAAAAGTGGAGGGAAAAAAGATCTCAGTTTTTAACATGATGGTATAGAATAAATCAGAGCATGCTGCATCTAATTTATTTTACTGACTTGCTATTTTACGGTAAACATAAAGTATGGCAAAATTTTCAAGCACCTGGCATCAAAGGAGATTATCTGTTATTTGTGCAACAAAACTAGGTGCCTATTACATGCCAGGGACTTTGCACTTTAGCTACAAAAATGAATGAGACACTGCCTATCACTATCTCCTACATGAATAGAAAAGAGGAACATAAACCTGACAGTGTGATAGGTACAGAAACAAGAAGAGGGAAGATATCTGGAGATTAAAAAAAAAAAAAATTGACAGTTTATAACAAGTCAATAACTGCCCCTGAGCTCTCACTTCTCATTTAATCCCTATTACTAGTATGATAAAGTAGTTACTATTTTACCCACTCTATGGATTACGAAACTAAGGAGAGCAAACTACCTAGTTTCACTGAAGTGGAATATCAGATACTAAAACTTCGGTCATTTTAACTTCGTGATGTTCATGATCATGATCCTCAATCTTTGGTGAACTAATTGGAGTGCTGTAAGCAAAAAAGATTTACTTTGGAAAGATATTTGATTATATGAACTATACTAAAAGGGTAAAAGAGAATCATTATCAAGAAAAAAAAAAAAGAAGGAAAGGTGACAGAAATAGTTCAGTTTTGAATTTGTTTAGTTTCAATTCTGGATTCCTCAATAGGTAAAGATGTGGGAACTGATTACCACAATTGGTGAAAAGATGTCTGGGACATAGTACTGGGAAAATACCAAAAGTTAAGAAGCAGAAAAAGAAACTCATTAAAACAGAAAAGACAGAAGTAGCAACTAGCAGAGAGTATTTAGCATATCAACTAGAGAGTTTCAACAATGTATATTCTAAGGAATAGAAGACCACCCACATCTGGAGCACATAATACAGAACTTTCACAAAATGTTACAAATGCAGAGAATTGCATCTAAGTCTTTCCTTATTCCCTAGGAGTAGAATATTTACATAGAAGACTGGGTCGGGAAAGGGAGCCAGTTAGCTTTTAGACATTTAAAAAACCCACAGGTGCCTGGGTGGCTCAATTTGTTAAGTGACCAATTCTTGATTTTGGTTCGGGTTATGATTTCACGGTTTTGTGGGTTTGAGCCCCTCTTTGGACTGTGCTGACAGCACGGGGCCTACTTGGGATTCTCCCTCTCTCCCTCTGCCCCTCCCCCCACCAAATAAACGAATAGACTTAAAAAAAAAACAAAAAGCCCAAAGGTGGCACAATGAACCCTGAGTTCTGATGTTATTACAAGATCTCCTCTCTCAGTAATTTAGTTTTTAAAGGACTCTTCAATCATCCATTTGATGTATCCTCATATTTTTACTCCCATTTGCCCTTTAACTGGCCATAAATGAGAACATGCAAATAAAGAGAGTAGCCACAGAATATCTTGCACAGATGTGGTCAGGAAAGTTGTGTTTGGGACAGAGGAGAGATGCCTACACTACCATACTATTATTGTTATCATATGAACTTGAGAACAGTGAATATTTTTTGCTGCCTTTTCATTCTGTAGGTTTCATCTACAGAATGAAAAAAAGGGGGGGCATCTCTTGCTATCTAAAAGAAGTTTCTTCAGAAAGCAGTCGGCACCTTAGCATAGCCTTCCTTCATAGAAAATGTAAATACTAGGGATAAAACTAAACTAGAGGAATAGGTTCCCCCTTTATCTAAAAATATTGAAGTTTATCAGAAAGACAACAGGAACCAGGCACTGGGCATAAGGTATATGTGAGAGAGGTGCAAACAGGCCAGAGTGGATTCATTTTTAACATGTAAAAAGGTTTATAAATTCTTACAAGATTAGTTAAGTTCTGACATGCCTATAGTAAGAACTGAAGTGTCTAACAAATCAATATCAATTTCCCTTAGTCCAGAATTGGATATATTGCTAAACCAACTTGTGTTCACCAAACATGTGTGTTACTTTACCCGTCAGGCATCAAGTTACTGGTGGTGGAAGCAACATGGTTTGAAAAGGTTAATTAAGCAGTGCGTGGTTTTCAGTTATCAGAACTAATTTGTACTATTTTACTAAGGAAAGAGAGAACCTAAATGAGGTGAAGAAAAGCCAAAAACTTCAAGTTTAAAAACAAACTAAAATCCTAACCTAAGACAACTAGGCTCAAAAAAATTTCCACTCGGGGTGCCTGGGTGGCTCAGTAGGTTAAATGTCCAGACTCTGCACTGACAGCGTGGAGCCTGCTTGGGATTCTCTCTCTCTCTCAAATAAACATTAAAAAAAAAAAAAGTACTTTAAAAGGCTACCATTTTTGTGCGTTATGGAATAATCCAACAGTAAAAAGTATCCTTAGGGTAGTTACGAATAAAACACATTTTGCGGGATGCCTGGGTGGCTCTGTCAGTTGGGCATCCAACTTCCACTCAGGTCATGATCTCACAGCTTGTGGTTTTGAGCCCCACGTAGGGGCTCTGTGCTGACAGCTCAAAGCCTGGAGCCTGCTTCAGATTTTGTCTCCATCTCTCTCTGCCCCTCCTCCCACTCATGCTGTATCTCTCTCTCTCTCTCTTTCTCAAAATATAAACATTAAAAAAAAGGACCCTGTGTTATTATCCTTACTATGACCAACAAGACTCAGGTACTAAGTACATACTGGCATATAATTTATTTATTCATTTTATTTTTTCCTAACTTTGTTTCTTAAAATTTTAAGCGTAGTTGGCATACAATGTTACATTAGTTTCAGTATACCACATAGTGATTTGATAAATTTATACATTATGGCACAAATGTAGCCTATTGTCTCCATGCAAGACTATTACAGTATCATTAACTATATTAGTTATACTGTATCTTCCATATAATTTTGCCATCCAAAAAAGGAAAGCAAATGGAATCTGTTCCCTCTTTTAAGTCTAAAATGTGAACATGTCCACTTCCTAGCCATATCTGTCTATTAAGACTGAATACATTCAGCTTTGACGCTCATCTTTTTAAAATGATTTTTCTTGAAAAAGTTTTTTCACTCCAAATCCAAGCAACACGCATGGATGTTTTTGTAATGTGTTACGTATCTCCTCCTTATATTCCATTACTCCTACTCTCATTCAGCATTCAGGATCTTACTCCATCTACATTTAGGGCTCTTTAAGAATTAGTCCCTTCCTCTAAGGTTGAAAGTAGGTGAGATTTAAAACAAGTCCAAATATACTTCACTGTTGTGTGTCTTGGCTTAAAACGAAGTCTTCATTCAGACAGTGTAACTAGGACAAGGAATATAAACTTTGGTAAAGTCAGAGAGGTGTTGAAATCACTGCTCCACCAACCTCAGGTAAGATTAGCAGGTAACTGAGACAAAGTATATGTAACAGTATCGAATATGTTTCTGGGCATTCCTTTTTTGGGGGCAGGGGATTCACTAGCAGTTAAAGATTTCTAGTGCTTAAATTAAGCTCTCCCAACATTTCCTCTCCAATTCCACTAGTATCAATGACCTGGTGTGGCTTACTTTGCGAACTTAAGATTTTATTTCATTTTTTAAGTAATCTCCACGCGCAACGTGGGGCTTGAACCTACAACTCCAAGATCAAGAGTCCATGTGCTCCACTGTCTGAGCCAGCCAGGCACCCCTTACTTTGTTAATTTAAAACAAAAACTCTTGTTATTCCTAAATCCTTAATTCTTTGTTATTCCCACACTTAGTAACCAATGATCTTTCCTTTCTTTGATGGTAACTGTTAGCAACAAACCAACCTATACACAAAGAAATGGAAGTGGCTTTAAAACTTCACTTAATTTTAAAACGTAGAATAAAGGTTGGGAGAAACTAGCAGGTAAGTATTTTGACTGATATAAATGCTTCAAAAGTTGTAATTACAAAGTAGTTTATCTTGTCAACCTAAATGAAAATGTAAAGCGTAGGAATGTTTTGTGGGTCTTAAATATAGTAGGAATGCAAATTATTTTGTTCATATTAGAGCTGGAGTTCCTATCTGTCCCAGGAACAAAAGCAATCAGAGGGGAAAAAACAGATTATAGCTTTAAATCTGAGACACAAGCATCAATATACTTTAAGAGGGCGTTTTAAAAATACTTTAGAGGATAAAGAATATTAAAGTGATATAAATCTCTTGGAATAAATTTATGTGTAATTTAAACTCCATTTAAGTTTGTTGTAAGAAATATCATTTATTCTAGGTTGATAACCAATTTATTAGGACCAGTTCTATAGAAGAGATAGTTAGTTGTTCAGTGAAGGTATACCCTGTATCTCAAAAGGACGATGCTGACCCATACTGCTGTTTCGTGGTATGCTTACAACAAAGGAGCAAACAAAAAGCAACCCCAAATCCAATTTTCTTTTATAAAAAATACAAATGCAAGGTAAACTCTGCATACTTCAATGCTTATGGCAAACAGAACCAATGGAGAGGAAATACCAGTATAAAATAGTTTAAGAAAACAAAACATAATCACAAGCTCTAAATAGGACATAGTTGGCAAACTAGATGCATTCAGAAATTTTGTTGTTTAAACTACCATTCACTTCGAGCAAAGAAAGGACCTCCAACAGATTTTTCAGCTCTTCGTCACTGGCTCCATTTTTACATTTGATGCTGAAATTTGCAGTTCACACAGAATATTAAAAGCTCTTTTTACTATATCTACTGTTAAATCATTCCAGAGAACAGAATGGTGGGCTCTATAATCTTTTACTAGCCTTCTGTTTGCTTCATTCAGGTAGAAGCAGAATAGTTTCTCTACTTTCCAATTCCAACTCCATACTTAAAGATGTTTCAAACCTGAACTGAACAATCAACAGGGAGACTAGAGGCCTGATCTTTTTGAATAGCAGAGGGCAGGTAGCTTTCAAAATGTTTTCTTCCTTTTTTAAAAATTTATTTATTTTTGAGAGAGAAAGGGAGAGAGCGAGTGCACAAGCAGGGAAGGGGCAAAGAGTGAGACACAGAGGGAGGGACGGAGACACAGAATTCCAAGCAGGCTCCAGGCTTTGAGCTGTCAGCACAGAGCCCAATGCTGGGCTCAAACTCAAGAACTGTGAGATCATGACCTGAGCCGAAGCTGGATGCTTAACAGACAGAGCCACCCAGGCACCCCTGAAAATATTTGCTGAATGCTCAAGAATAAACTTAATTTCCTCTTTCAAGACAACCAATCAAGTTCAAGGTATCCACAACCCTGGAAGGTTTTTTGAGCACTGTTTGCAAATACAGATTTCAGGTTTAAAATCAACATAACACCTTGCACAGAAAGGGATAGCATTATATTCATTTTTTAGAAGTTAAACTAATCAGGTGATACATATTTACCCCTAACATTTTAAGGTATATATTTAATGGTTCAAGTTCAATTCTGAAACATAAATTTTTTCATTCTAAAAGGACACTGAAGTCAGAGGTGGGGCAGAAAAAATTCCATATAAAAACAAAATCCAGGGGCACCTGGGTGGCTCAGTCAGTTAAGTGTCCGACTTCAGCTCAGGTCATGATCTCACCACTGGTGAGTGCCAGCCCTGAATCAGGCTCTGTGCTGACAGCTGAGAGTCTGGAGCCTGCTTCAGATCGTGTCTCCCTCTCTCTCTGCCCCTACCCGGCTCACGCTCTCTCTCAAAAAAAAAAAAAACAAAAAAAAAAACACCAAACAAACATTAAAAACAGGTTAAAGAAAACAAAAAACAAAATACAGTGAAAGTCTATTTTCTTACTTTGAACTCGAATTTCAAAAGACAGATAAGGACTACTCAAAAATACCCCAAAAGGCTTTAATAGCAAACAAAAACATCACCAACGTTTACGTTTATAAAGCCCAAATCTGATTCCTAGAATTTTTATTGCGGAGCTTCATTTTTTATGCAATTCAATAACTCCTGTTATTGGAATGCCAACCTCACAATACATACATGTAGCTACTAGAGGCTGGCAAATGGGACACTTATCAACAACAGCAAGAAAAATAACAAAACCTAAACTCAAGAGCAAAACAAATTGGGTCCTATAGTATCAGAGCAAGCAGTAATACATACTTTGATAAGCCCCAAACACATCAAGGAATTATAAACCCAAACAATCAGTTCATATATTGTTGAAGTTTGCAGGTTAAAATGTCCTCTAGATTTGAGAAATATGGATGTTAAAAAATAAGGTCAGTTTTTTCTTCCCAACTTTCTGGAGGTAGAACTATCCCATCAGGAGCATCTGCCCTGACATCTTATAACCAAAAGGAGAGGAAACCTGCTTGTGAGCCTCCCTAAACCTTGATCTCCTCTCCAAACCCTGGTGGTCAAGGGCATTTTTGAAAAAGTGTGAAAGCTACATTTTACAGTTTGGATTATACACTCTATTAGTGGAGTGTTATCTTCCCCAGAAACAAAAAAACAAAAAACTTGTACACCTGAATGCCAACTAAGTGTCAAGCACTGGGCTGGGTTATCAATGTCAAGAATTGGCTCATTTCACTTGGGATTAAGGATTTGGAAGAGTTTTGGGAGGCAAGGTTCAAGTTAACCAGGAGTGGGAAGAAGTACTTCAGGTAGGGTGGACAAAGACACAAAAGTATGAAACAGCACAGCACTCGGGAGGTACTTTAGCCCACTAGGGTTGGTCTGCCATCTGAAGCCAGTGATAAAAACTATTCCCATTGTAAAAGAGATGAGAATGTGAACAAAAATAGATAAAGGAAGGTTGGGGCATGGTTTACTCAAATAATGAAACATAGGAAGAAAAGCAAAAATTTTTTGAGGGAATGGGTGAAGAAAATTCTTAGGAGTCTAGTACAAGCTCAGTATTTTTATGGGAGTTCAGGAAGCCTGTGGTCCCCCTCCCTAAAAACCTTAACTTTGCATCTACAGCTGAGATGAAAATTTAGGCTCTAGTGGAGAATAACAGGCATGAATAAAATTGCCCAAAGAGTACATTAACACAAAAAGTTAGTCAAAGTAACTGCAAGTAGTATTTAAAATGCCACAGAAATGTAAAGAAAAACTAGAGCTCAAGATTTAGCAATTAGGAACAATGAGGACACATGTTGATGAAAAACTCAAAACATGGATGTGTTTCTATTAGTCTGAAAAATGGCTTCTCTTCCTTATTAAGGCAGAGTGAAGCTAGGAAGACCACGAAACCTTACGATCTGACTTCATATTCCGTCCCTCTTTCCTAAGTCAAAATAAAAATTGCTATGACAGTAAGGGAGATATAACTTACACATGACAAGTAAATCCTCGAAGATATTCAGTTCTTATAGACAGAAGGCCCATTTTATATTCACAATGGACATGACACACACTTTGAACTCTAAAATCTTTCTTCTTCTATATTAACAGTTTAATTACAGAGTTTTTAGTTCATTCATATTGGTAATTCACTGAAAAAGAAAACCACAGAAACCAGTAAGGGTTTAAGTATAAACAAATGAATTAAAAATTCAATCTTGTTTTCAAACTATCAAGTCCACAACTAACACTAAAGATGGTAACATAACCTGGACCCCAGATTAAAACCCATCTTTTCAGGTTCAGCAAACATTTCCTCTTAGCACCAGATGTGTTCTGTCAAAAAGCAAGCCAGGTTTCAGTGCAAATGTCTTTGTTGTGTAACTCCCAGCTCAACACCACCCGAGGGGAGAAGCCTTTTAAATCTTGACTAGTTTAGTTGATGGCTACAATGCTTGTTTGGCCAACTGGGAATTATCAAAAACAAAAATAGTCTTTCTTACTGAGTCTACCAATATAGACCTTAAGAACTCTTGAACTAAAGACCTTCAACCAACAAGGTTTCGGAAACTAAAGTTCATACTTCCAGAAAAGTGATTAAAGATGTAGGCTTCATAACGGTGCAGGCTTCTTAATGAGTAACATTTACCGAAAGTGAATTCATGTTTTATTTTTAAAAACCATAGTTAAGAGGGCGTCAGAAAGACGAAAGTACTGAAAACATCCTTACAACTTCATACAGATCACAACACTATCGCTTTTATTGTTATTACTGATCATGCCTAAATTTAGAAAGAAAAGCAAATCCGCTAAAATTACACATTCTTGTAGAATACACAGATAAGGAGGATACGAGAACAGAGTACACAGGAAAGGAACAGAAAGCCTGAAAAAGGTCCTCAAAATTCAGATGGCAAATTCCCTGTAACTTCGGAGATTTTAAGTGTTCCTGGGTGTTTACACCTTTTACCTTCGCTTCCAAATTTAGGAAACATTTTTCTACTAGGATCTGAGAAATTTTACGTCTTCTCAAAAAATAACTGATACCGCTTGTCGTCGTGGGCCAGGAGCTAGTCTGTCCCCTCTTTACTCAGTCCAGAGGCCCTCAGGGACTCATAGTAGATTCCCACATTAGGAACCTGCCACCTTACGTAAGTACTTTGCAAGGAGAGAGGTAGATAAGAAAATAGGGCACCAAACCTTCTCCTCCACCAACAGCCGTCACACCCAAAAGGAGTGTCCCTCCAGGGGCTTTCCCCTGGGAGCCGCAACTGTAAGCTGTATGGGGGAGGGGAAGCGCTCTCAAACAGTCATCTCTTCCTCTTCAGGCCGCCAACGCCGACCGCACCACAGTCTCCTCCGCCCAAGCCCTTTCCCCTCCCCCGCCCCAGCCTGGGTCGGAGCCAAACCCCACAGGAATGCAGCCCGGTCACATGCGCTGCGGCGGCGGTGGACGTGCCTCTCCCCCCGCGCCCCAAGGAGACCCAGCGCCATCTTGCCCTGACGCAGTTACAAAAGTCATGAGAGAAATGGTGTCTCCTCGTCCGCGCCAGCGCCCCAAGGTTTCGCAGGGGCCGAGCCGGGGCCCTCACCTCGCGCAGGGACAGGAGAAAATACTCAGGGAAGAGCCTTGAGATTCTCTTCGCCACTGCTTGGGTTCCATACCGGCCGCGGCAGCAACGATCACCATCGTCACTTCTCCCTCTCTGCCTTTGCAACAGCCTCCCCCGACGGCTCTGGCCCCACCCGCTGCTGCAGCATGAGGTCATCGCTAGCCAATCACTACTAGCCCGACAGGACACATCAGGCACTGATTGGCCGCATGGACCGCCTCTGCCTCTCCCCACTCCGCTTACCAAGCGCTCCGGGTCTCTGCGGAGCAAGAAGACGGAAACCGCCATTTCAGGGAAAGACCCCGAAAACAAGAACCGGAATCACAATGTTATTTTAGTGGGGAAACCCTTGTTTTATTCTTTGGCCTCCCCCTTTTTTCTTCGAGATAACCGTCTCTCTGTCCCTCCCTCGTTTAATCACCGCCACATAAAGGTTAACTCCTCCCCACCCCGCACATTGTCCCGCCGGCGGGGAAATCCTTCCCCGGGGCCAAGAGAAGTAGGAGGCAGCGACGGCAACTGCACCGACGGCAACGGCAGCTTTTTACCCCGATACACGGTGGCAGGGAAGCGGCGCTTGACGGTGGCTGTATTTTTCCTGCTGCTTCTCCCCCCGACCTCTTCCGTTTCTCGCTCCTCCATCGAGACGGCGCTGGACGCTCCAGCTCCGCTTTTATCCGGTGCCCGGAGTCTGCGCACTGGAGCCTCCTCAGCCCCTAGTGGGCGTCGAGTGACACCCAAAACGAGTTCACCCAGCGCTGGAGGCCAGACTGGGGAGGGGGAGGGGAAGGGGAAGACGGAGACTGAGGTTGTTTGGGGAGTGGGAGAAAGTGCATCGCTTTCGGAGGGTGATGGGCGGGGGGGGGGGGGGGAAGGGGTGGGGAGTCGTTCCCAGGGCCTACAGTCTTGATCCTTCCACCCAGTAGTGGCGTGCCCATGCTCGCCGATATCCAGACTTGAGGGCTACTCAGGGAAAAGGGATAAAGAACCAATCCCATCAAATATCGAAACTATCCCAAACCTTCTGTGAATTGTTGAATGCATCTGTTCTGAAAAAAGACGGAGACTCTGCCCACCTCTCTGCCTCCAGTTGCCTGTCTTCAAGCCTCTGTGCCAAGAGGCAACAGCGGGCGGCAGCCCACAAGCAAAATGGCGGCAGGCAGCTTCGTCCCCTCCCCCTCTGCCCCTGCGGAGCGGGGCGGGCGGGCCCCGTGCACTTGCCGCCGCCGCCGCCGCCGCCGCCGCCGCCGCCGCCGCGGCCGCCGCCGCCGTCGCCGCCATTTTCCCAGAGCGAGAGGCAGTGACACTGAGCGGGCGCAGGGGGCCGAGTCGGAGACCGTGCCTGAGTTCGGGAGCGGCAACAGAGGGGGCATAGACACTCTGAGCAGCCTTGCCGTCGCCTCTGCGTTCCTGTTGACTATCTGGGTGCCCCCTCCCCTACTCCTTGATTGCTGGTGAAGAGGCTGCGCGCTGCTGTTTGGGGAGGGGGTGTGTGGAGCCGGGTCCTGTGTCCGCAGTGGCTGCTGTCGGGGGGTCGTCTGTTCGCGGAGGTGTGGAGAGACTCCTTGGGGGTCGAGCAGATAACGGGGTTCGGGTGTCTGTTGTGTGAACATCGCAGGTCAGTGCTTGTCGTCTCCTTGGGAGTTCTTGGGGTTTGCGGGGTGGAGGGACGCGTGTTTCAAGAGGGAGGGGGCTTTCTCATTTTTATCCTTCCGGGGGGTGTTGGGGGGAGTCGACGCTGACTCTCAGGTGTCTGGGCTGGGGCAAGACGTTGCTTGGTTGAATCGAATTTATCCTTTCTCTTCCCTGTCCCTGGAAAGGGAGCATTATGGCGGGTTTTAGGGTTGGGGAAAGGGGAAACTGGCAGTTAAACCCCCTTGAGAGTGGGAGTTAGGGAGGGGGCGCACTCCTCATTGGCAGCGGGTTAAGGCCGCTTGGGTAAGGAGGGAGGCTTGTGACTGTTAGCAGGGTTTGTGTCGAAGTGGTCCCAGGAGCTGCAAGCTCTCCGTTTCCTCGACCGCATCTTGTTCAGGTGCTCAGAAGCCGTATAGGCCCCATTTTCTTCTCCCATTTCTTGGCTGGCAGTCTCTGGTATAATTTTCAGGTAAATACGAAGGGGGTTAAAAGGACGCTCTGGGTCTCTATCTCCCTTTGTGGGAGAACGAGACAGCTCCTCATCCTCTCCGGGAGAGGGTAAACCCGCCCCTGAGGTGGTCACCCCAGTACCCAGCCTTCTCAGTCTCCTCCCCCACTCCTCTTGCATTATCGCCGTCCTTTACTGTACCGGAGGCTTAGAATCCACAATATGGCACATTTCAGAAAAGCTTATTTTGACCAAGGGATTGGCACAAACACTGTGGCAGCAGATACAGAAGAGAAACAAACGGCTCACTGTGCTAAACGGGGGAGGGGGAGAGAAAAAACAATCCGGAGTGCTCTCTTCCACTGGCCTCAGTTCCGTAGAGATCCGTTCTTGCTAAAGTCTGTCTTAAGAATGATAATTTAAAGTCGAAGAGAAATCGCTAGAGTTCGCTTTGGAGTAAATCCCGGGTTGGTTTTTTTTGTTTTTTGGTTTTTGGTTTTTTTTGCCTATTTCCCCCCCTTTTAGAGATGTGAATAACGTAAGGTGTTGGAGTTCTGGAGACCTTGGAGAGAATTAAGTGAGGTGCATTCAACTCTAGGCTGGAGACATCAATACCTAATTGGAAAATAGTCCCGTTTTTTCCCTTATTTTCCGAGATGGGAAGTAAAAAGTGAAATTTCCCTCTTTTGTCCTTTACAGATTCTAAAAATGGCGGCCCCAGGCTGATGTTGTGGTAATCTAATCAGCTCGGGTCCTCCACACCCCATGCAGTGCGTTTGTCTGCAGCATATTACAGGCTTATTATGTTTACATGAAAAGACTGTGCTGCTTTTCTTTCCCGAATAGTTTACAAAAATGTGTTGATTTTACTGCAAATTACAACGCTGTGTTTTAGTTGATTAATTTTGTTGGTTTTTCCTGAGAGGCAAATGAAATGACACCACTTTCAAAAAAAATAATAAAAAACACTCAGGTAGCCTTAGAAATTTGAGTAGTGAGGATAGGTGCACTTAAATATTCAAAAAAAATTACTTGGGACAAATATTAGTTTCTGCTCGTTTAATCCGAGTGTCTTTTATTCGCTGTGCTAAAGTAAGTTAAATGTTGAATAAGTGTGTAAGTGCAACATTTTGTGTGAGTAGATGTTTTAATTTAGAGTGTAATGTTTCCCATCCAACACTTGACCAATTTTATGAATTTTGGTTTTTGTACTCTTTCAGATTAATTTTTAGGGAGCTGTACAAACAAGCCTAAACCTGTTACTTCACTGGGTGTGGAGATGCTTGTTCTTCTCACTATTATATTTTGCATCCATGTTTCTCATATATTTAAGCATTCCTTATGCATTTTCTAAGTTTGTATATTTCACGAAGCTCCATGCTTTGCTGCCTTTTAAAATTGTTTTATAGCATGCAATCATAATTATGTAAGTAAAAAAGTAAGGCTTTAGTTCTTGATACCCCGCCCTGTACCCATTTACCTATTATGGGATGTGGAACTTAGTCTGTTTTAATAGACTAAATAAAAGCCATACCATAATATAGAGTCTTGAATCCATTTTATGCTAATTTCAGTATCTTATAGATGGAGGCAGAAAATTAAATGGTGTTACTTAACAATATTTTTAAAAGTGGGAATGATTAGAATTTATTTTTGGAGTGGAAGGGTGATCTTTTTGGCCTGGACTCAGCAGCGAGATATCAGTGGGCCATTAATGGCATTTAATGACCATTCTGATGTGGAATAACTGAAAGATGAGTAGTTATTGAAATCTAGTAGTTCTTGAAAAGGTTGGAGGGTACACACCCTTTCATGATTCTTTTATTCCACAGTAAATTCTGCTCCAATATTTACAACGGAATAAGGGAATCATGAAGTTCGTATATGAACTAGTTGTCTGTTGTACAAAATAATTGTAGCAATCACTGCCTTAGTTTCTTCATGGAAGACAGTGTACAACTGTACTTAGAATCTTTGGAATATTTTAGTATGAAATGAAATGTTGGTGGGTAGTGGGAGAGTTTATGTAGGGATTTGGGGTCAATACTCATTTGTATGTGCTCTGATCGTATAAGTCTAGATCCATAACTGCTGGGTAAGGATTGTGCATTTATTTTATGGACTACGTAGTTACAATCTGTGGTTCAGAAGGTTGGTACTTTAAACTTGCTATCTATGGTAGGAAATCAGTATACTCTTAAGGAAATTTAGTTTATGTAGCCATGGAAAGGAACACTGTATACACCCATTGTTTTTTCTTGATAGTGACCTTGATCAGCTCTAGACACACAAAGCATTTGGACTTATTTGGCTTCAAATAAACAATACCAAGTTAGAAATTATAAGAAAAGCTGCCTTGACTCTATTAGCTTTCTTCATACTAGCCTGCTTCATTGCTTTGTATTTTGTTTCTTTTGATATATTTTTTGAATGTATTGTACTCTTTTAAATGGTTACTTTATAAATAACATGGCTATAAGTGTTTGGTTTTTGTTAATGTGTATGTACCCCATTGACCATCTGTGTTTTAAATTAGAAATTGTAGGCGCAATTTTTTTTTAAAAAGGTTAAGTGTCATTTTTTCTGAGTGAGTTTTGAAACATTCGGTCTCTTGAGGGAAAACTAGTCAAATAGTCTTTGTTCTTAGAGTAGCTAAGGTTGAGGGATTAGGTGTTTGTCTGTTTAAGTGGATTTGTAGAAAATCATAATGTAATTGGTGAGCAAATTTTATTTTTAGAGACTGTAGTTTGATCATACTTCCCTTTTGTTGTCAGTGTAAGTTATAGGATCCCTTTGATCTCAGTTTAAGTTAGAACCTTTACAGGGCTCCTGTATTTCCCTTCAACTCTTAAGATTTCTGATAACTCCCTCACAATTTTGCCTTGTTTGTCTTAGAGCTTCCAGCTGGAGAATTTTTCCATGTATATACTAAAGCAAGCTCTAGGACTTCTTGGATCTAAAATGAGGAAGTGAGGGGAAGAGCCAATTAATAAGTTAGGAGAAATTCTTCCTTTAACACATAACCTTAGTGGTCTTAGTGAAAGTCTAACTTCTTAAATTGGCTTTTTATTTCTAAGAATAATGTACCCATTTCATGCATCAAACTCTTAAATGTATGGTTTTATTTTTAAAAGTGTGTTATGTAAATCCTAACAGCTCTGCTTTTCTGGAAGTTACTGCTAGGACTTTAATGTGTACTGTCATTGTGTGTTTAAAATGGAGAAAACCAAAAGGACTTTGAAGAGCTATCACAAACTGCTAAAGAAATGTTAGTATGTAATTTTTACAAAAGATGCTGTTTATTTTTTTTTAAATATTTTAGTAATGTGTAATTAGCTTTTATCTCCAAAGGATTTATTCACAATAGAGAGTAGGTGCTCAATTATTTTTTGAGTTTAAAGCTTTCATTTGAGCAAACACGTCTCAAATATTCAGGGTGATCAGGGACTTTTCTTTGTTACATCTTAGGAAAAGCGTTTAATACTTGTATTCAGGGAGACTTGTTAATATTGACTATAGAATTATTTTTATTTTGTGGTAAAATTTTTTTTTATATTGGTTGGCAAAATAACAAGGATACTATTTTAGGTGCTGCTGTATAAATGTTAGCTTTTAGGCTGGTTTGAAATTGGAGTGGCTCACAACTTTTTACTGTCTCTTGTAATGTACAAATGTTGGGAAGAGACTTATTTTTTTTTAATATTAAAAGGATAGTATATATTACCTAAAAACTTACTTAATGTGGAAGAGCAATATTTATGGTTGAAAATAGTTTTTTAGTGCACCAAATTTGAAGTAACCATATTTAACTAAAAATCTTGCTATTGCCATTAAACAGTATTTTACAGACAGGTAGGAATTAACCAAAAGAATTTTTTTGTTGTTATTGTGAGCATTTGTGATCAGTTCTACATAAAAAGTCAAAATGATGATGACTCAGGTTAACTTAATTAGATGTTGTTTGTATCTTTAAGAATATGAGAAGTATTTATTAACCGTTAGTAAATAGGATGCTTTTTACTTAAGTGAGAGTCAAGAAAATAGGTGGGTCTTATATTTCACTTGATAAATATTTTCACTTAATATGAAATCAGTTTTTTTTTCCTCAGAGGGGTCATAAATCAAATTTTATTTTTAAGACAGTTTGGGAAAGCTATTTTTATATTGTTAGGTGAATTTTACAACTTTATTGCAAAATCTGATTTGATTATTTACAAAAACTAGTTGAGCTGTTTGGGATCTTGAACTTTTCAATGCAACAGGTCAGTCAGAATTCTTTTTTGATGTGTTCAATTAAGATGCCATTGAAAACAGACATTATGACTTTTAATGCATAAATAGTATGTAATAATTCAATGAGTAATCAAGTCCATGTCTATTATTTTTAGTTAAAATATTTATTTTTGCATTTTAAAATTGTTTCACATGTGAAATTTGGATTTAAGACAGGACCTGAGAAACAAAATGATTTATGCAGCTTTCTTTGTTCTAGTTTTACAGTTGGAGAAGACAGAGAATTTTCTAGCAACTCTTAGATGTTTGCTTAGAGTTAATCCAAAGGAATAAACATCTTGGTCCTGAAGTTTATTATTGAGAAAGAACATTAAGTAATCACACCTGTGTTATAGCTAACTTGGTTGCATTTAAGGTCTGAGCCTGTGGCATAAAATTAAGTAATAGAACAGTGGGATTGAGGTAGTTTTGGTTTGTGGTACTCATAACATAAAGTTCAAGTTCACATAATTATATTATGTAACATTTTATCTGAGACGAGAAAAATTTTTATTAATTTTTAAATCTATTTTGGCTTTTGTTTTCAAAAGGTATTTAAAACATAATTTTTATTTAAAGACTTTTAACTGAATTTACCATAAATTATTTTAAACTTATTTAAGTTAAGTAAGTTTTTAGCTTTGCACAGTGGCAGTATTGTAGCCAGTGAAGTTTATCTGAGGCATGATTATTGCTAATTGAGTTAAGTAAATTTAAAGATTAAATCTTTTCCCATTTGTCTTACTGGTCTAACAATCATGTAAAGCCTAGTATCAGTGGTTTTTAGCAAAAAGTGAGGAATGTGGTGAAAAGAATTAACTATTATCACTTAGGATGTTGTCGGAAAATAGATTTGTTTTTTCAAAATTTTACGTATTGGGACACTGTATATGAGAAAGATACACTTTCCTAATGTTTTTTCTTATTTCACCGACTAATAATGAAATATAATAGTTTCTAATTTTGATTTCACAGAGAGACCTCTTAAATTCCTCTTGTCCTGCTTTATATGTCATTCAAAGAAAGACAAGTTTCAGGAATTTGAAAACCCATTTTCTCTTTAAAGATGTTGCAAAGGATGGGAAGATTCTTGATGTGATTGATTTGAATGGTTGGGACTCTGCTTCATTAGCTGTAAATTGATGGGGGTCTGAGGTTGGTCTGATACATAGTAGCTCTTCTTGAGAAAATAAGATTGTTCCTTTTGAATTATTTGCTTTTCTGCTGCTTCTCTTTAAATGAATCTGTGTAATTGGCTGAATTGACAGCCTTATTACATCTTTACCATTAAGCCCCCAGCAAAACCATATTTTTCAAGCACAGACAAAAGATGAATTTAAGTAGCTGCTATTTCCCTTGTACTGTTTATTTCTACTCCTTAAAAGCCTGCTGTTTCAGGGTTTGTTTGGATGCAGGGTACAGAAATCACCTCCAACCAGCTTAAGTAAAAGATTTGTTATAAGACTATAGGGAAATCTTAGAGAACTTTTTTGAAGAAAAGTACCGTTGGACCTCACAGGAATTGGCAAGGTGTCAGTGAGCCACTGTGCTCCATCTTGAGCCCTTTAATTAGCTGTGACTGGTTAAGGAGATGGTGGTAGGGTGGGTATTTGTGGTGTGGGGGAATTTGCTTGGATGGAGAGTAAGAGACGGACATCTAATTCATCGTGGAACAATTGCCTTTTTTCAGGGATGTTCAAATGTACTCGAGAGGGCCTCTATAACTAAATAATTAGTATCAAATTGATGATTCCACTTTTTAATTTAATTTATTTTAAATGTATTTTTTTTTAATGTTTATTTTTGAGAGAGAGAGAGAAGGGGGAGGGCCAGAGAGAGGGAGACAGAGGATCCCAAGTGGCTCCGTGCTGACAGCAGAGAGCCCAGTGCGAGGCTTGAACTCACTAGCTGTGAGAGCACGGCCTGAGCTGAAGTTGGACGCTCACCTGTCTGAGCCACTCAGGCACCCCCTCCACTTTTTAATTTTAAAAATACAAGTATTACATATAAATATATGCATGTGTTTTGAGGAATACTCCCAATACCAGTTTAATTTTTTATTTTATTAAAACAATTCTTTAATATTTAATTTAATTGAGAGCAAGAGAGCAGGGGAGGGCAGAGAGAGAGGGAGACACAGAATCTGAAGGCTCCAGGCTCTGATCTGTCAGCACAGAGCCCGATGTGCGGCTTGAACTCAGAACCATGAGATCGTGACCTGAGCTGAAGTCGGACGCCTAACCGACTGAGCCACCCAGGCGCCCCTTAATTTTTTATTTTAAAGTAATTTCAGGCTTACAGAAGTTACATGAATACTACAAAACTTCTTATACCCTTTATTCATATCCCCTGATTTTTAACATTTTGTCACCTTTGCTTTATTATTCTCTCTATGCATGTAAAAAAAAATTCTTAACTAGAGTAGATTGCATATAAGATGCTGTCTTATACTTAAATATGCATTTTTAAAGATCAAGCATCTTTTCTTAGGTAACCAGAGTGGTTAAACTTAGGAAGTTTGGCATTGATATAATTCTTTTTATCTAGTCTGTTGTCCATATTCCGTTTTCATCAGTTGTCCCAATTATGTCCTTGATTAGCACTTTTTTTTCTGGTGCAGTCGCCAATTCAGGATCACGGATTGCATTTAGTTCTCCAATCTCTTTGTCTTTCATGACATTGGCAAGCTAGCTATTTATACAGTGCCCCTCAATTGGGTTTATCTAAGGTTTCTTCATGATTAGATTCAGGTTTTGCATTTTTGGCTGGAATACTAGATAAGCAGTATGTGTTAAGGTGTTTAGTAGTTTTTCCATTGTATAGTTACTGTTTCTCATTTTGCCTTTATTAAGTAATTTGTGGGAAGATATTTTGAGATTGTGTAAATATTCTGGTCCCTGTCATACTTTCTTAGATTTAGTGTCTATAGGTGATTCTTGCTTAAATAAGTTTTTACTTTGCGTCTGTATATACACCGAAGTTCTTAGCAGTGATTTGTGACTAATTGGAATTGTGGGAGTTTTCTTTTCTCTTCTGATTTTTCTGAGACATATGGATAGCTTTTGTAATCAAAAACAGATGAAAAAAATTGAAGGAAAGTATAGATAATTTGGATAGTATCAGATATTATTCTTGCACAGTTTTCTACATAAATGTGGGTTTAAAATAGCTTTCTGAATGCTGATCTAATTTGAAATTCAGAATATAGAAAATAAGTGCTTAGGTTGTTAAATTATTTTTAAAAAATTATGACGTTCCAATTCCTTATTTAGCTTTTAGAATTATTGCTAAATGAGCTTTGAATTACAGTTATGTTTAGGTTTATGATTTGCTACTAATGCTAGCACTTTGATTTCTAAGACTGAAAATACATATTTTAATTATGGTGTTACTCCCCTTCCTCCATTAAAAAAAAAATCCTTGAAGTAATTCTTTTGAAGAAAAGTATTTTTTTTCTGAAATTGAGATAAGTTCTTTTTGTTTTAACATACATGCAAGTTTGATGTTTTATTTATTTTTTTTTTAAATATTTATTTTTGAAAGAGAGAATGCACACCTGCGTGAGCCGGGGAGGGCCAGAGAGAGAGGGACAGAGGATCCCAAGCGGCTCTGTGCTGACAGTGCAGAGCCTGATTCACGGCTCTAACTCAGGAACCTTGAGATCATGACTTGAGCCAAAGTTGGACACTCAACCGGCTGAGCCACCCAGGCGTCCCCAAGTTTGCTCTTTAAAAAGGTTAGTGAGATGGTACACTTTAACAAAGCAGAGCCTCAAACATCTATAACTCTTAGGACAAAGTGGTACGTGATTTTGGAATAAATACAATACTCATTCTGGAAAAGTTCAGAAGGACAAGAAAGGGACAAGAAACAGGAAAAACACTGATTCAAACTTTAATTACATTATAGTGATACTTTTATCAGTTTTGTATAGTGATAGCAAGATATTCATAGTGAACTTGGATGAATTTGAATATTTTACTGATGTGAATGAAAATTACTAATTTGGAAATTTTCAGAGAGAATGGGAGAAGAAAATTTGAGACTTGTGAATACTTGTAGAGTGGAGGTTATATCTTTTAAAACTTAAAATTTCAGGGCACATGGGTGACTTTGTCAGTTAAGTGTCCAACTTTGGCTCAGGTCATGATCTCACAGTCTGTGAGTTTGAGCCCCACGTCAGGCTCTGTGCCAACAGCTCAGAGCCTGGAGCCTGCTTCAGATTCTGTGTCTCCCTCTCTCTCTGTCCCTACCCCACTCCCACTCTGTCTCTCTGAAGAATAAAATAAAAACATAAAAAAAAATTTCCTTGGGAGAAAATTAAGGTAATCATATTTCAAATAAGGAGGATTAATAAGATGATATAGTTGATTCTTAGTATTTTGCAGGTGCTTAATTAATTTAAAACTCATTTGAATCAACTGTATCTATCTGTGTCTTAAGAGAATGAAAGTTCAGTTTGTAAAACTACCAAATCTTACCCATTATCTTAACAAAGTACAGGGTGAAAGGTGCAAAAGCAAATCCTATGATAAACAGGATTTTCTTTTAGGCCACAACCCCCATCCTGGACATGTAAAATAGCACCCTATTAAAGTTAAAATGTTTTTTTTTTCTTAGAGTTTATTCACTTATTTTTGACAGAGGGAGAGAGAATCCCAAGCAGGCTTAAATGCCAGGCTTGAACCCACAAATCATGAAATAATGACCTGAGCTAAAATCAAGAGTCAGACACTTAACTGACTGAGCTACCCAGACGTACCCTATTGACTGAAGTTAAGAAACCAGAGTTAGAATTGATTGGTGAGATCTTTTAGTGAGCTATTTTTCATTGTGGCCCAGGGACCCCATGTGTTATTTATGTAGAGTGCTTATTAAACATTCTTGGGCCCAATTCCAGACCTACTTAATTACATCTAGTGGAACCATGAATTTGCATTTTAGTTACTAGTCTCAGAAATTTTTATACTGTTCTAGTTCTTTCCTTTTATTTTACAACTAGACCAAATCCCAGGGAGGTTAAATAATTTTCTCTAGGTCATATAGTTAGATAGTGGTTGATCAAGGATTGAAATTTAGGTCATGATTCTTGATGCTTTAAACTTTTCCAAGAAACCATGCTGACTGCCCTCTTGAGAAGCCAGGCCACTATTTTTAGGTTCTCTGAATGAGGGAATACTTGTCTTTGTGCAATGTCATGTGACAGACTCTATATGTTTAGTGTTTCTGTACATCCTAATTCAAGATGATCTGTTGGTTTCCAGAACCCACGAGTTATTTGGATAAGAGTCTTGGATTGGAATTGTAGCAGTACAAATTGTGATCAAGTTACGGTGAGCCTTGAATGCCATGATAAAAGATTATGGCCTTTATGGGGAAGTTGCTGAAAAATTTGCTTTGGGGAGTGACATACTGGGACATGCTTATTTATCCCCTCCAATTCTTAAGATCATGCAAGTGTTATATGCTTATTAAAAGAGCTCAAACAATACTTCTTTAGAGGCAATATTGCACAGGGCTTAAGAGTAGATACTAGAACTACAACCAAACCAGGTTGTATTGCCTAGTGACCTGGGCAAGTTAGTTATCTTTTAGTGCATTAGTTGGTCAGCAAAATTGAGGTAACAGTAGAGCTTATCTTATACAGTCGTTTTGAGAATTCAGTGTTAATATGTGTACAATTCTTAGTAGGCTCTCCAGCTGTTTGTGTTGTAGTTGTTTCTTGAAAAAACAGAACCATCCCTAGTGTCTCTTATATGCTGAGGTGATCACTATTTATAGCTTATATATTTTTCCTAAAGTGTTTTACATAGATACAGTAGAAAATTCTTACCTTCATTTAAAATATATTTTTTAAAAAATTAATGTTTTATTTATGTATTTATTTATTTTTGAGAGAAAAAGAGGCAGAGAGAGAGATACAGAATCCAAAGCAGGCTTCAGGCTCTGAGCTGTCAGTACAGAGCCCGATGCGGGGCACGAACTCACAAACTGTGAAATCGTGACCTGAGTCAAAGTTGGATGTGTAACCCACTGAGCCACCCAAGTGCCCTTCATTTAAAAAATATTAATGCTGGGGGTGCCTGGGTGGCTCAGTCAGTTACACGTCCGACTTCAGCTCAGGTCTTGTGGTTCATGAGTTCCAGCCCTGCATTGGGCTCTGTGCTGATAGCTCAGAGCATGGAGCCTGCTTCCAATTCTGTGTGTGTCTCTCTCTCTGGCCCTCTCCCTTGCTTGCACTCTGTCTCTCCCAAAGATAAGTAAACATTAAAAAAATACTTAAAAAATATTAATGCCAATTGAATGTTGAATGATGTAAACTTTGTGCTGCCTCCACTTGTTGAGTTCAGTGCTCATAAAAGTCATATGTTTGTTTCCAAATTGGCTAATCCTATTGTACTTGTATTGTGTTTATATTATTAGGTATAATTAAACCATTGATAAATGAATGTGAAAAGAGAGTTGTATTTTTTTTTAAGTTTATTTATTTTGAGAGAGTGAGAGCGCGCCCGCATGCGTAATCAGAGAGGGGCAAAGAGAAAGGAGAGAGAATCCCAGGCAGGCTCCCTTTATCACGAAGCCTGACAGAGGCTCACTTCCACAAACCGTGAGATCTTGACCTCAGCTGATATCAAGAGTCTGAACCTTAACTGACTGAGCCACCCAGGCATCCCTGAGAATTGACGCAAACTAAGTTAATTACTTTGGAAAACTTGTTAAAGATACATTAATTGTCAAAGAAAGTTGTTAGGTGTGGGTAAGATAACTAAAATAATACAAATCCAAATCTAGAAGGAGATCTGCATTCTCATTGCTCCACAGGTGTCTAAGTAATTTGTTACTTTGAAATAATCTAAAACCAAAAATTATAGACAATGCATTATAGATAGGGTTTATACAATAATGAGAACCCAAAATTCCAATTAGCAGAGCCATGTTCGGAGAGAACATTTGGGCTTGACATTAAAATATTGATGAATTATATTTTAAATTAAAAAGTTCAGTGTTTATAAGGTATATGTAACTTTTAAATGGTTCTCCAGGTTAATTGGCTTTGATGAACTAACCAATTTTGAGTTACGGTTTTATATATATATAAATCCAGATTTTTTTTTTTCAGTCCAAAAGGAGATGAATCTTACTGTATTCTCGAGCATTTTTTTTTTTTTTTCCATTTAGTATCTTAGAAATCTAAAAATGCTCTTTCATGCTGACATCTTGATTTCAGACTCTGGCCTCTAGAATTGTTTGTGGTCATGTGTTGCGGCATCCTTAGGAAACTAATACTCCCCTCAATTCCAGTTACTCTCAGTGAAGCCCACTGCTAGACAACACACACACACACACACACACACACACCACGCACACACATACATACAAAAGAAAAAGAATTAAAATGCTGTTTCAGAGTCTGATTGTGCTTTGTCTACTTGGGTTTGTAGGATTCTGCCTAGATGAAATGACAGATTTCGCATGTCCATGGAATTGAACAGATTCATTGATGTATCAAGATCCAATAACCTTTATTATCTTGTGAGATTTAAATTCTACTCTTCTTTAGGACTCTTCTAACTGTTAATATTGTAAACTAGATTCATTCAGTAGTAAATAGTTGAATGCCCTCTATGTGAAAGCATTAGGGTGCTACTGATTTTGGCTTGCTGATCTTGCACATATTTCCTGAGGGAAGTAACTGATTGTGTTGGCTAATAACTCTGGGATCAGTTTGTGTGGTTTTCAAATTTTAGTTTGCAATAGTTTGGTATATTGTTAATGTGGTTGCTGTATGTTAGTAATAACTTATTAATTATACACTAATGTAATAACTTTTTGATTTTTGAATTCCAAGTAAAAACTGGCAGATCTTATGGACACAGTATTGTGCCAAAAGACACAAGTTCTTTTATTGTGTAATTACTTTGAGAATATCTGAGAAACTAATATTTATCATTTAAATTTAATCTAGAGTGATGGTGGAGATTTAAAAAGAGATTCTGCTGGTATAGCCTGTAAGTTCACTTATAGGAAGTTTAAAGTTTATGCTTCTTGCCTCCTAAATTTAATGGCTCATTAAGGATTTGGAGAAAAGTATTTCTAGTTCAGTCCCCAACTTCACACAGCAATTTCTTTGTATACAAATGACTTTTATAAGGGTGGCCAATCAGCTCAGTACATGTTAATTATTATTTTTTTTTACCTATGTGTATACATGATGTTTTCTATCTGTAAAGACGGAAAGGTCTTTAAAAGTAATTTGGAAAGGGAACGTGGATGTAGCCTGTCTCATAGCAAATGTACTGGTTAGTAGTAGTACCTGCATCTACCAACTTCATTCTTGACATTTTATTTTTCCCTTTATTGTACAATTTTTCAGTGATTATATGCCTGTTCAAGACAAGCTACTTTAAAAGATCGTCTTGAACAAGACGTATAATAAGTTAATGAAGTTTGTATATCTGAGTAATTTTCCTAATGGAGGCTTAGATCTACTAATTCTGTATTTTATTCTTGAGAGTAAGATGCTTTTTCCCTAAGCTTCAACTCTCTACTTGTTATGCACTTGTCCTTTCATTTCTAGTTTTTTGTTTTTATTTTTCTATTTACATTAATGTATGAAGAGGAAGAACTTGATCGTTGAATTCTGTAAGTCTTGGGATTAAAAGGACTCTGGCAAATGCTGCAGAAACAAGTGGTTTAAACATGGAAAGTATTTTTTCTTATTCATTTTGCTAGTCTTCTGCAGATTTATAGGCTAATACTTAGAAATTAAAGTGCTCTTGTTTTAGACTTAAGGTTTTTATAGTAAATATTTTAAACATGTGGAATAGAAGATATCTTTTCAGGTATTTACAATAGTAGAGCTGTTTTTTCACTATTTTAGTGGCCTTAGTGGTCAACAGTTTTATGACTGTGGTTGATTAAATTATCATTGGATTGAGTAGTATGAACTTCATGCTTTTAATTCTAAAGAGGGAAGGCACGAACATACCAACTCTGCAAGGTAGAATTTTACCCATTTTTCATGAGAGGCCTAGAGAGACTGACGGTCACATAAGCTAAAGAGGGACTGATCAAGAATTTGAATTCAGATCATTTGAAAAAAATCATCATAGCGTTCTATTGATCCTTATAAAGGAATAATTTTTGGCTCAGTAATGAGGATACACAAATCGTTATCAAAGGCAGTTATTTAAAACTACTCTAAGATACCTTTGATTACATTAATTGCCCTAGCTCGATAAAAGGACTTTAAGGGCAGGGATGCCTGGGTGGCTCAGTGGGTTAAGTGTCTGACTTTGGCTCAGGTCATGATCTCATAGTTCATGAGTTTGAGCCCCACATTGTGCTCTATGCTGAAAGCTTGGAGCCTGGAGCCTGCCTCCCTCTCTCTGTGTCCCTCCCCTGCTCACACTCTGTCTCTCTCTCTCTCCCTCAAAATAAATAAACATTAAAAAAAGGGGGGGGGGTGCTTAAGGCCAACTTAATTTTGTTCACTGCTCATTCCCTAGCACATAGAGCAGTATCCAGAACATAGTATATGCTCAATAAATATGTTGAGTGGATGAATTTGAGTTTATTACATTTAAAATGACAGAATAGTCCTAATCTGGAGGATAAGTGCTTAAAAATACACAAGATTTCTTCCATTGTTTGGAGACAAGAAATTCAGAACTTGATGGTGATACGCTGGAAGGGTTGTTGATTATTGGAAATTATTCAGATGATGGAGATGATGGTGGGGGCCTTGGAAACTGAGGAAGAATGAATCTGAAACACTGAGGAGACACAAAAGGCAAGGTGAGCAGATATAATAGGAGACTAGAAAAAAGAAGGATTAAATAGGGAGCTGGGAGAATGGGGTACTGACAAGAAATGGAATGGAAAGCGTGTGGAAAAGATTCAGTTTGAAAGTTTTAATTTTTGCAATGATGGCAGATATTTAAATGGATACACATCCTATAGGTGGCTGGGAATAGGAAATCAAACAGGAATGAATGGTAAAATCTGAGATTGATGGAGATGAATAATGGGGAGGGTTGAGCCTTGAGGGACAGCCACATTTTAAAAATAATAACAGAAAGAAGCAATTATTAAAAATAAAGTTTCAGAAGAAAATCAATAATGTTCTTCTGTGGCACATTTTTTGTTTTGTTTTAAGATGTGTTCCTGTTCATCTAAAATGGGAGAAGGGGATTAAATGTGTTAGGGTGAGGAAAATTTGATATAATCAGGAATAATTTAGGTGGTGTTGTCACCACATTCTAGGCTTTGAGAGCTAAAATATAAATATCTCATTTCTTGGTAGGGTGAAGTAGATGATCCAGTTTTGGAAACTAAATGTCTAATAGCTATTTCAAAATAATAGGTCGAAATGTAAACCAGTACTTTAAAAAAGTTAAGTAATACAGGGGCACCTGGGTGGTTCAGTCGGTTGGGCATCCAACTTTGGACCAGGTCATGATCTCACGGTTTGTGGGTTCGAGCCCTGCGTCGGGCTCTATGCTGACAGCTCAGAGCCTGGAGCCTGCTTTGAATTCTGTGTCTCCCTCTCTCTCTGCCCCTTCCCTACTCACGCTCTGTCTCTCTCTGTCTCTCACAAATAAACATTGAAAAAAATTTTTTTTAAAAAGCAAGTAATGCATTCTTTGGGAGGTTAACAAGGGAAGAGATTAGCATGGGACAAATTTTATGGCTCAAATAGTTTTTTGAGTTCAGCTAGTTAAATTTTTGTTTATTGAGAAAACAGTCCTCAGGAGGTTGATCTGCTAGAGACCTCAAAGCTAGTTTTGTATCACAGAAGTCTAAGTTGTGAAGTTGAGAATGCTTCAAGGAAGCATTAATACTTAAATGATCCCTGAAGGTTTAATCAGATTTTTGTTGGGTGGAATGGTTATATGTAAAGGAAAATTACTTTAGAAATTTTGAAGGGGAATGAGCAAAGATAACGCCAGCAATAGAAAAATACTGGCATAATCAGAGGATTTATATATTGGAATATTAGTGTGGAGCAAGGTAACCTGATAATGTCAAGATTAGAAATTTAATTGGAGTTACTGTGAGCTACTATTCTTTTTTTGAAGAGGGCAAGACTAGGAGACTTGTGGGCTTTGAAGTATAATCTGTTCAGAGTTTAAGCAGTTCTAGAATAAAGGGCTGGAGCAAATGCCTTTTTAAAAAATAAGACATCTAGGCCACATCTTAGACCTATTAAATCAGAATCTCTGGGGGTAAGGCCTAGGAATCCATAATTTTCAACTACTAACCCCCAGGTATATGAAAAGTAGCAGTTGGTGAGTTTATGTTTGAGAACGATTGGTTTAAAGGTCAAGTTAGAATAGGGAGAGAGACCACTTAGAAAATTATTCTGACAGCCCAAGTCTGAGATAATAAAATGTAGATAGTAGAGACAGAAAGATTTGTTTGAATCCTATTAATTAGCTTTGCTGCACATTGTTTTTAGATAGGGGAAGAAGAGAGGACTCACGTTCTCTAGTCTGAAATAAATGATTCAAAATAGTGATAGAAAGAATAATTAATTCTGGAGGGGACGTTGTTTTACTTGAGACTGGAATGAAGAATGAGAGAATAAAATTATTGCCAACTTTGATTGTTTCAGTCAAAAATTATGCCCTTACCTAATGGCATACTTATTTCAAGGCTGAAAAAGCAAGAATGAACCAGCCCAATAGTCTGTACGGGTTGACTAAAAGATAAATGCAGGGTTTTTTGTTGTTTTTGTTTGATTTTTTAATTATAACAGACTCTAACACTACTTTTTGGGAGCATATTTTTCCTTTTCTGCTTTAGGCAGATAGAGTATACCAATCAAGTAAGTTTTTCATGTCACATGATGAGTCTGTAAGTATTTTCTTTTAGCCAGTGATTTTTGAACTATTCTCCAGGAAGCCTTAGGCTTGTCATGTGGTAGGTGGGAGGATGTTCAGGCAGGGCCATTTCCGTGCCACCCTCTTTAACTATAGACATAGCAAATATGAGGTACAAATGCCTACTATATCTTTTAGCAGACGTTACTGATTACTTGAGGCCTTCTCCTGTTGTATTTGGCTGTGGCCTCCTTAACACAGTACTTCAAGTTGATATCAGCAATCGGAGAAAGCATAGTAGATTAAAGCTAATTTTCACTTTGGAATCAAAATACATGCTTAGATTATGGTTTAAGAGTTCATTTGTGGGGCGCCAGGGTGACTCAGTGGGTTGAGTGTCAGACTCTTGATTTCAGCTCAGGTCATGATCCCGGGGTCGTGGGATCAAGCCCTGCTTCAGGTTCCGTGCTGAGCATGGAGCCTGCTTAGGATTCTCTGTCTGTCTGTCTGTCTCTCTCTCCCCACCACACCTCTTTCTCTTCCTCCCTTTGCCCCCCCTCCCATGCGTGTGCTCACCCTTTCACTCGCTCTAAAAAAAATAAATAAAAGATTTCATTCATAAGAAAATTTCTGTCAATACTCAAAAAAACAGGTTTGAAGGCCACAATTTTAATGTAATTTTTTCAAATTAAATTTTAAGTTTTGAAGTAAGATTTACATGCATTTCTAAGAAATAATACAGAGAAATTCTTTTTCCTTTATCCAGTTTCCCTTAATTGTAACGTCTTGTAAAACTGTAGTACAGTGTCAAAACCAGAATATTGACATTGATACAATCTATCCATTTTGTCCAGCTTTCCCTAATTCTACTCCTGTGTGTGTGTGTGTGTGTTTAGTTTTCTGTATTTTTATTACATTTGTAAGGTTCCTGTATCTACTACCAGAGTCAAGATATAGAGCATTTCCATCTCCACAAGGTTCCCTGGACCTTACAAACACACTGATCTGTTCTCTATTTCTATAATATGTCATTCAAGACTCTTACATAAATGTAATTATACAGTATGTGATCTTTTTGGAATTGGATTTTTTATTTCACTCAACATAATGTCCTTAATATTCATTGGAGTTGTTGCATCTATCAGTAGTTCTTTAGGGGTGCCTGGGTGGTTCAGTCAGTTAAGCATCTGACTCTTGCTTTCGGCTCACATCATGATCTCAGTGTCATGAGATTGAGCCCTACGTTGGGCTCCATGATAAGTATGGAGCTTGCTTGGGATTCTCTTTCTCCTTCTCTCTCTGACCCTCCCCTGCTTGCGCTCTCTCTCTCTCTATCTCTCAAAATAAGTAAACATTTTAATAAAAAAAATAGTTCCTTTCAAAATATGTAAACATTTGAATAAAATAATTCCTTTATATTGCTAAGTAGTGTTCCATTTAATGTCATTTTCCCATTTGGTAGCTACCACATAGAACATGCCACTTCAGGGACACCTGGGTGACTCAGTCAGTTAAGTGTCCGACTTTGGCTCAGGTCATGATCTCATGCTTTGTGGGTTTGAGGCCTGCATCAGGCTGTCTGCTGTCAGCCCGGAGCCTGCTTTGGATCCTCTCTCTTTCTTTCTCTGTGTCCCTACCCTGGTTGCTCTTGCTCTCTCAAAAGTAAAACTTAAAAACAAACAAACAAACAAACAAACAAACAAAACAGGCAGCTTCTGAGTTTAACTTTTAAATTTGTAGAACATGTTGTCTTTCATTGTCTTTTGTGAACTTCCCTGATTCTGTTTTCTCCTAATATCTCACTCCTCAACTACATTGAGGACTACTGGGAGCACAGTTTAAAAATTACTAATGTAGATAGCAATTTTTTTTTTTTAACAGAAGGAAGTTTTAGAATCCATGAAGTATGTGGTATTACGCTTTACAGGTATTATGCTTCACACATGTGATATTTTACATTCACACGTGATATTACTGCTTTTGTACTTAAAAGTAAGCTTTTGAGGAATTTAGGAAGATGTGATTATTAGGTTTGAAGATTCTTTGTCTTCTGTGCTTGTATATTGAGCAGTATATTCTAAGGTACGTAGTTGTGGGCCATATGGCAAATAGAAAGTGGAAATAGGTAACTATTTTAGAAGGAAGTTGCTTTTATTCTATTCTCAGATGTGAATAAAGACTAACCTCATTCTAAGAATAGGTTTGTATGTATAGGAAACAGAAATTGTGTGTTTATGCCCAGAGACTCTAGTCTACCCTGTCAACTCTATTATCAGTCACTGAATTGCTATTTTATTTATTTTTTTAATTTGCAAACCACATACCTTTTTTTTTTTTTAACTTTTTATTTATTTTGAGAGAGAGAGAGAGCCAGGGGAGGGGCAGAGAGAGAGAATCTCAAGCAGGCTCAATCCCACAAACCATTGAAATCATGACCTGAGCTGAAATCAAGAGTTGGACGCTTCACCAATTGAGCCATCGAGGCACCCCCTGAATTGCTATTTTAAAACACCACACTTGGAGCACCCGTGGCTTGGTTAGTTAAATGTTTGACTTCAGCTGACGTTATGATCTTGGGGTTCATGGGTTTGAGCCCCACATTGGGCTCTGCGCTGACAGTGTAGAGCCTGCTTGGGATTCTCTCTCTCTCTCTCTCTCTCTCTCTCTCTGTCTCTGTCTCTGTCTCTGTCTCTCTGCCCCTACTCCACTCACACTTTTTCTCTCTCTCTCAAAATAAGGAAAGTTTAAAAAAGCCACATTTTACTAGATTTTATATTGTAGTTTGGTGATCTCTAACACTTCAGGGAATTACAAATAACTATTCAAAAATGCGTGGGGCATTAAAAAACTGACAGTATTGAACTTAATTCTTTTAACTTGTGGATGCTTTGGCATGGTAAAGGAGATTGAATGTACCAATACTTCTGTTGGTTGCAGAATTGATGTTTAAAAGTTTTCCCAAAACCCTGGTAGAAGGAAAGTTATCCCATTATATAATGCCAGACAATTCACTATATTCATACATGTATTTTTAAATTTAATGGACTTCATCTTTTAGAGAAATTTCAGGTTCACTCAAAGATGAAAGGAATGTATAGATTTCCCACATGCCTCCTCCCCACACAAGCACAACCTTCATCATCATCAGTGTTTCTCATTATTATGGTACATTTATAACATTCAATGAACCAGCATTGAAACATCATTATCCGGGCACCTGAGTGACTCTGTTAGTTAAACATCTGACTTTTCCGCTCAGGTCATGATCTTATGATTCAACGGTTCGAGCCCCTGCATTGGGCTCTGCACTGGCAGTGAGGAGCCTGCTTGGGATTTTCTCTCTATCTCTCCCTGATTCATGCTCTCTCTCTCTCTCAAAATAAATAAATGAACTTATTAAAAAAACAGAAAAGAAATATCATTATCATCCAAAGTGTATAGTTTACATTGGGGTTCACTCTGTCTTCGTGTATTTTTTTAAAAAGGTTATTCTTGACACTTTAATACTTGGATTCCAATGTCACATTACTAGTGAGCTAAAAGATAATGTAAACTGAGTTGTAAGCCAGTATGAAGTTCCAAAAAATACTGGCAGATTTGGGAAGGTACCTTAATCTTGACCCTGAAGGGATGAGGTGGTGCTCATTGGATAATATCACAAGGATTGCCATTGATTTGTTAAAGTCTTTTATTCAGAGCCAATTTCTGTTGTGACAAAAATTCTGTAAAAAGAATTTCAGGTCCAGCTTACCTATTGATTTTCACCATTACTGTGCACACAGATTTTTAGTTTAAGAAAATAATTGAAACTGTGTTTGGAGTTTATAATAAAGAGGTTTGTTGTTTTTTTGTTTTTTTTTAAGTGAAACTACTTCTATCAGATTCTCTGAAATTGAAGTCCAATACAGAAGTATCCTCTCACCTTTCTTGGCAAGAATGGATTTTGGAAAAGATCATAGATTCTATTTTTTTTTTCATTCAGATCGTATTTATTGAGCACCTACAGTGCATGACAAAAGTGCATTTTATTTTTTATTTTTTTTCTAGTAAACTCTTCCTCCAATCTGGAGCTCAAAGTGTGAGATTAAGAGTCTCATGTTTCACTGACTGAGCCAGGCAGGCACCCAGATCAGAAATTCTTTTAAAAAAAATTTTTTTTAACATTTATTTATTTTTGAGACACAGAGAGAGCATGAACAGGGGAGGGTCAGAGAAAGGGAGACACAGAATCTGAAACAGGCTCCAGGCTCTGAGCTGTCAGCACAGAGCCCAACGCGGGGCTTGAACCCATGGACCGCGAAATCATGACCTGAGCTGAAGTCGGACGCTTAACCGACTGAGCCACCCAGGCGCCCCAGAAATTCTTTTTTTTTTTTTTTTTATTATTAAAGTTTATTTATTTTTGAGAGAGAGAAAAAGAGGGAGAGCATGAGCAGGGGAGGGGCAGAGAGAGAGGGAGAGAATCCCAAGCAGGCTCTGTACTGTCAGCACAGAACCCAATGGGGGGGTTCAGTCTCACCAACCTGTGAGATCATGACCTGAGCCAAGATCAAGCGTTGGACATGTTTAACCAACTGAGCCACCCAAGCTCCCCCCCATCAAAAATTCTTAAATTACTTGAATTGTACAAGTATATAGTTGAGAGCTGTTCTCCAGTACTGATCTTTTAGGGACTTTTTATCTGGTCACCATAGCTAACACTAACTGAGTGCCACACACAATTCCTTGAAACAATTCAGGAAAACATGTTCTGTGATTATTCTTTTTTACAGATGAGGAGCTAAGGCTTCAAGAGAATAAGTAACCATTATTAGTTAAGTGGCAGAATGTGAAATCTGAAGCACTGTTAACTTTGATACTGAATTTAGTTGTAACAGTTGGTTGGAATTGTTGTACTCAACAGGATCCAGTGAAACTCCATGAAACTCTTACAGAACCAGAAAATACACTTCTCGAAATATAGGTTTCCATTTTTCAAGCATTTCCATGAACTGACTCTGACTACAAGAATACAGATTTTTCTAAATAGAGATTTTATTTGCTATAAAAGTATTATAATGTAGGTTGGTGTAATTCTTTGTTTTTAGGAACCAAATGGTCATTAAAGAGAGACTCAAGTTAAAATTTAACTGATTAAATACGTGGTCTGTGCTTAACAAATCGTTTTGTATATGGAATTGAATATCCTTATACAAATTAGTAATCTCAGATTTGGAGCATGGTTCCTTTAACTTCAGTGTATTAGTGAAGTGTACTGGTGAATCATGTACTGAAAATAATAGAGTTTGAATATTCTTTGATTATGTGCTTTGCATCATCCCTGAAGTATTTTAAACCCAAATTTTAGACTTTGAGCCCATTCTTCTCTACTTCTGTAGTGTTCTAATGCATTTTTGTGGAATGGATGTGAATTAAGTAGATCAGGTTTGGGGGAGGAGCAAAGTGGGTTTCATTATTCTTTAAGTGTGCTAGAATAAATGGCGTCCAGATAAATGAGACATTTATGTATTTATCTAATTTCTTCTCTTTTTGAGCAAGGCAGTTGTCAGTATTTTCCTCTTAACTGTAAATTGTAGATTACCAATTATCTAGCAAATTTTAATTTCACACAAACTAATGGGTAGGTGCTGGAATCAGACTGTTAGGATTCAAATTGTTTTTTTTCCCCCAAAATGTTTGTTTATTTTGAGAGAGAGTGCGAGCACTTGAGCAGAGGAAAGGCAGAGAGGAAGAGAGAGAATCCCAGGCAGTCTCCACAGTGTCAGCACAGAGCCAGATACAGAGCTCAATTCCATGACCCTGAATTGTGACCTGAACTGAGATGTAGAGTCGGACGCTTAATTGACTGAGCCACCTAGGTGCCCCTAGGGTTCAATTATTGAGTCTGTGATTTATTAGCTATGGAACTTTGGACAAGTTTAATCTATCTTCTCTGTAAAATGGGGATAATAAGGCTACCTACACCATAGGTTCATTGTGAGGATTAAGCATTGTAAGCACTCAGTATTTGTTATCACTGTTATAACTTCTGTTTGGGGAGGCTTGAGTATCAGGTAAGCGCTTGTAGAGCACTGTCTGATACTAATATTAACCCAATTGGAAAAAAATCATTCTGTTGTCAGAGTTATTTTTTGTTGTTTTTTGGAATCTGATATTTATTCTGTTCTTTCGATTATTAGGAGTACTTGGTTAATATACTCGTGATTATAAGGTGTAAACTGTAATATCAAAAACCTAACCTTCCTGTTTGTAGTTGAAGTCCACAGAGCAGTGAAATGACTTGTCCTAAGTTTCATAGGTAATAAGTTGGTAGTAGATCTTGATCAACCAGTATTTTTTAAATTATACCTTAGTCAACTGCTGTAGAGAAAGGAAATCTTAAGTGCATAATGAAGGCAGTTTAATTTCTAACTTATAAAGAAATGTTAGGTATGTAGTCCCTCACAGTTTCTTTGAAGTTGCTTTATTTCCGCTAGTAATATAGCTCAAAATTCACCTGCTTGTTAGTGATACGTATCTAAAACATAAACGTGTTGATTTAATTTTAATATTCATTGAACTCTGTGTAAGGTAGTTACGAAAGACAGAAAGATAATAAATGACCCTTTCTTCAGAGAGATTATGTCAGGAGTACCTGGGTGGCACTGAGAGTGCAGAACCTGCTTGGGATTCTCTCCCTCTTTCTCTGCCCCTCCCGTATTCACATGGGCTTGCTCCCTCACTCTCTCAAAAAACAAAAACACACATACGTTTTTAAAAAATATTATTTTAGAATACACTTTTGTTTGTAATATTAGAAACAAATTTTCCTCCTGTTTCCATCCTTCTGCTTTTTTGGGTATGGTATTCATCTTCTCAATGGTATTTTTTGCTTTCTGAACTTTTTAACATGGTCTTAAAAGCAGCCTCAGTCTTAAACTGATAGACTATTTTGTAATTGCTTTTCCTAGCCTTTTATCTTGTTTTTCCTTCTTTAGGGTTTTATGTGTTTTCGTTTTGGGATTGTTGCCTTTGCTTTGCCAAGTCTGTTTTTAATACTGTATTTTCTCAGTTTCTCCTCAGTTTGATTTGATACTTAGCTTTAACCGTTGCCTTTACTGTGTTTACATTTATTTGCATACAGAAGCGAAGAATAAATTTATTTTTTTTAAGAATTAGCTGCTGTCATTGTGTGAGCCCCTTTGGTTTTTTAGGTGCCATGTTAGGTGCCAAGCATCGATAATTTTATGCCATTTAAAAACAGCTCAATACTCCTATGTTCACTTGGTTTCTAGGTCTATTCTGGATAGCAGGTTTTGTGAAGACATTTGTTCTTTCTTGGACCTCAGATTTACCAGACATCTCATGGTATTTCCTTTTATATTATTTCTTTAATGGCTGCCATTTGTTCTCAATGTACTTTGTATATATTTTACTTGCCAGTTGGATAACCAGTTTCTTGATTCACATATAAGATGTGAAGCTTTGTGTAATTGTTTGGATTGTGTTGAATTGTTTTTTCTCCAGTTATGCCTGTGTTATAAGCTCACACCTTTTCTGCCTACTGCATTGGCTTTCCCTTTCTTTTCTTCTTAATTTTCAAGACACAGCAATTTGACCCCAACGAATTTATGATGTTATTAAGTATCAACTGAATTTTTAAACAGTGTGAGTTTTCTGGTGATAGAGTTTTTGATATTAATGAATATAGCAAAATATTTGCCATTTTATGGTCTCAATAGATAGGACCTCTTGCCTTCTGGCCTCCTGTGAATAAATTCCTGAGATCCTCTTCCCTGTTGAATCAAATACAGAGTTTGTGGTTCTGTTTCAGATGTGATGATGTGTCTATCTTGGGGAATGAAGTTCTGTGTTCTTAGAGCGATGCATTTGTGCAGAGGGTGTCATGAAGTTGCTGTTATAGCACTTGATTGTATAGGTTGACCACTCATTTGGCTAATGAGGCCGGGGCTGCAGTTTCATTCTAGGTGCTCTGATTCATTCACCAGTCCCTTATAGAGTGCTCCAGGCACTGTGCAGGGTTTGAGAGACAGGCAGTAATCATACAAACACAGGCCATTGTCTGAAGTAGGTTAATGGCAAGCTCTTCACTGCTGCTTAAAAATAGCTCAAATGTAGTGTTTATTGAAGATTGTATATTTATATAAAAATGGAGCACACTATTAGATACGTACTCAAATAGATTCTTTTAGGTTGGAACTATTAATCAGTTAACTAAAAGAACACATAATGATTTGATTTCTGCTTTCTAGTTACCGGTCTGGTTAAAACAAAAAAATGCACTACTAAATATTTAACAACATATGTCTAAAATTTAAGACTTCTGTGAATCAAATGTAAAGATATGCTGAGCTAAAGAAAACATCTCCCAAGTAGATGCTACCAACAAGGAGGACGGTTTTTCTTCTTAAGTTTTAATTGTTATCTGTTGTTATATCTGTATCTTCAGCATTTTAAAGAAATATAGAATATTGTCACATTTGAATGGAACAAACTTATAGTTTTGTATATTGGTTGTGTTTTGTCAATTGGAAATTTTATAATTTTGTAGCTTTGTGTGGGTTAATGCAGCTTTTATGAAGCAACTCTAATAAGGTCACAGGGGCAGCAAAGAAGGTAGGGCAGTTTTTCCTTTTTCTCAGTCTGCTTTAATTTTTAGAGGATGATTTTAATTTGATGAGCACGTTATAAAAACATGGCAAGTTGAAAACCATAATTATTTTCAAAAACTATTAGAAGAATCACTTTAAATGAGGTCTAGACAGCTTTTCCATGAAGTAAGAGCAACTCTTCTTATGTGACTGCCACTTACTGATTGCTAAAAATGTGCAGTGCTGTGAATGAAAATGCTTTACATTCATTCATTTTCTTCATGGAAACCCTATGAGGATAAAATCTCATTTTATTATTTTTTTTTTTTAATTTTTTTTTTTCAACGTTTTTTATTTATTTTTGGGACAGAGAGAGACAGAGCATGAACGGGGGAGGGGCAGAGAGAGAGGGAGACACAGAATCGGAAACAGGCTCCAGGCTCCGAGCCATCAGCCCAGAGCCTGACGCGGGGCTCGAACTCACGGACCGCGAGATCGTGACCTGGCTGAAGTCGGACGCTTAACTGACTGCGCCACCCAGGCGCCCCAAAAATCTCATTTTATAAGCAAGGAACCTGAAGCTTAGGTTAAATAACTTGCCTAGCTCATATATCTGGTGAGCATTAGAGATAGGCTCCGGAGCCTATGTTTTGAACTTTTAGGCACAAATGCCTATTATTGTATATTTTTATTATAATATCTTATAATCTAGTAGCTCCCTAAGTTATACATGGTTTAAAAGTAGAGGCTAGTTTTCTTGGAGAATTCAAACAACTGTTACCACTTTACTTCCCTATTTTGGTATTTGCTCCCATAAGGTATGAGGTCACAATCTTTATTACCTGTGAAATAGAAATTAACCTGAATAGTTATTCTCAAGGTTACTTGTAAAGATTAAAGATAAATATAAGAATTGCCATTTGAAGAAACCTTGCTCTTCAGTATTTCAGGTATAACACGGGAAAAACAATTTTGACTGTTGCCCTTTTCTGTTTATAGTATTATCTGTTTTGTTCCTAAGTTGTACTGTATTATTACTGAAAAGATTTTTTTTTTTAATTTTTATTTTGAGAGAGAGAGTACCCAAGTGGGGATGGGGGAGAGGGAGTGAGGGAGGCAGAGAGAGAGAGAGAGAGAGAGAGAGTGAGTCCTGAGCATGCTCCACACTGCTAGCACAGAGGCTGATGTGGGGCTCAGACTCATGCACTGCACAATCATGACCTGAGCTGAAGTCAGACATTTAACTGACTCAGCCACCCAGGCACCCCTTACTACTGAAAAGATTTTGAGTAGATATTTCACAAAGAGTATCATATGCAAGTGTCATACAGTGAATTAGATTAGAAACATTGATGTTGAAGCTGAATACATTTTGTTATTTGGTAAATTTGTTTAAAAAACACTTCAAGTGTATTAGTTTTCTCTACTAATTACCTGTATTAGGAAATATTAGTTCTGGGGAGTTAATACTAACTGAAGAAATAAGAGAACTCCCTCAATATACATGTACTTATGTGGTATGGAAAATGACAGCCACTTTAAAACATTGGATTTTATCACAAATAAAATAGCTTTCCTTTAATAATACATAAATAACAGAGTAGAATTGGTTCAAACCCTGGTTTTAGTTTTTAAAAATGTTTGATTTTTGAGAGAGAGAAAGAGCAGGAGTGGGGGAGAGGCTGAGAGCAAGGGGGACAGAGGATCCAGAGTAGGCTCCACCGTGAAGTAGAGAGCCCCATGCTGGGCTTTAGCCATGAGATCATGACCTGAGCCAAAGTTGGATGTTCAACCCACTGAGCCACCCAGGTGCCTCTGCTGGTTTTATCTCTTAAACTGAGCAACCTTGGTTAAGTTATTTAACCTTTCTTGCTTTTGTTATCCTCAGTGGTAAAAGGGAGAGCCCTGTTTCAGAGTTGTAAGGATTAAATAGATCATCCATGTAAAAGCATAGTAAGTATTTGATATATGTTAGATCGCTTACTGAATCAAGAAGGCTTATTTTGGATACCAGTGCTGTAAGAAATTCCATTTTATCTTTGAAAATGAGTAATATTTGTTGGTTCTTCACTAAGCAAGACAGCTTAGTTCATCTTTCTTTTTGGCATTTTATATTCTTTCTCTAAGTGAGGTTATGATTCAGAAACGTCTTTTAATCACAGTCCCATAACTTAATTCCAAAATAAAATAAAATAAAATAAATAAACGAAGTAGAGACTCTCTTGAGCAAATTCCAGTTTATATGGATATTTTAATGAAGAATGCTTTTTCTTCATGTATTTTACTTACTGTCTTTATAGTATGAATGTGTTAGGAATATGAAATTATTTTTAATTTTTTGTTCCCTTTTCTTTTAAACAGGGTTTGTGGATGCACTTAGATGTTTGCAATGAGCACTGTGGCTGGCATGCCCCAGTGTTTTGGATACCAATGCATAGGACTCCATAGTAATCGAATTTACCAGAGGCGAACGTCATGAGCATAGTGATCCCTTTGGGGGTTGATACAGCAGAAACATCATACTTGGAAATGGCTGCAGGCTCAGAGTAAGTATTTAAATTAAAAGTGTTTGGGATAGGAAAGGCAAAATATTTTATATAGTTATTTTAGCATAACCAAGCAGTGCTTGGTTTGGATTTATATTTTTTCTCATTTAGGATTCTTGTTGAAAATAAAACATGAGAAGATTAAAGTCAAAAATTCCTTTAAAATTACTTTTTCAAACAACTTTTGAGCCAAAATGCTGTATCTTTTCCCACTTCTTTTTGTCTTTTCCATCTGCTAATTGTTGACCTCAAGATAGTAATTTTTTTTGATTGTAAGATTTGTCACGTCTTATTGAAAAAGTAATTTGATTTAAAATTTGATCTTAATTTTAAAAATATTCTAATAAGATCCATTTAAATGTGGATTTGCTTTTTTTTAAAATTTTTTAATTTGTATTTTTTAAACATTTACTTATTTATTTTGAGAGAGGGAGAGAGTATGTGAGCAGAGGAGGGGCAGAGAGAGAGGATCCCAAGCAGGCCCCGCTCTGTCAATGCAGAGCCTCACACAAGGCTCCATCTCACAGATCCTGAGATCATGACCTGAGTTGAAACCAAGAGTTGGTTGCTCAACTGGCTGAGCTACCCAGGTGCTCTTGGTTTATTTTTTTTTAAGTTGAGTTGAAATAATTCAAGCCACTTTTAAATAAGAGAAAGGGATTATCTTCTGCTGGATGATTATTTTGATAACTTTTGCTTTTATGAGTGCCGTTTCTGACGGATTCAGTAAAACGTTCTTACCTTGCCTCTGGACTATTTGGTCTAGGCAATTGTGTGGATATATTTCATTATATTTTGTTTTTGAATGACCAGTCACTTTAACACTAGGTTATTGCTGTGACAATTGATTGATTATTTGTTTTTGGACATTTGCAAGGGATTCAAGTGGCAGTGTTGGAAGCTGAACGATGGAAAGATGCAACTGTTTATTCTTCGATTTGGTATATAGATATATTGGGCCTAGTGGGATTCTAATTGACCAGAAAGCTGAACTTACTAGAATAGAAATTTGAAAAAAGGAAATTTATTTTAGGCCTCTGAAACTGATACATGGAGAGGACAAAAATGCTGTTTATTATTCTGTTTTTGCTGGCATTTCAGGTGGTCTGAAATGTTTTCACCACTTCTGTTTGTGCCATTGGGAAAAACCCAGAGATGCTTTCTAATGTTTCAGATTAATATACGGTCTGTTTAACTGTATGATTATTGTGATGCAGTTTTTAAAAGCCATTATGTTTTTTTCACTATGTATAAGTTATTTTTGTTGTAAAGTAACAGATTCCTAACAAGGTACTCTTGAGACAGTTAATCAACTGTCTGCCCACTCATTCTGCCCAAATAGGGACACTACTGTGGAAGGAAAGAACCTGGAAGCAGTGCTTGGGAGACAAAGGGTTCCTAGGCTAAAGTACTAGTTTTTCTTAATGTTAGTCATCTGGTAGGTGCAAATCCATATCTGATAATAGTTGTAGGCATTTGTTGGTAAAGATTCTTTGCTTCCTAAAAATAATCACCTCCTTGGTTCTTTTTAAAAAAAATCAGTCTTTTAAGCAGTTAATACAAGATGTAATTTCTGAAATTTATATATTAGATAGGAATTTGTCTACCAAATGGCATGAGATACATCTGTGCTTTGTCATATCTAGTGTTTGTGCTATGAAGTAATTCACAGAATGGATAGAGGGGCACCTGGGTGGCTCAGTCGGTTGAGCGACTGACTTCGGCTCAGGTCATGATCTCACGGTTTGTGAGTTCGAGCCCCGTGTCGGGCTCTGTGCTAACAGCTCAGAGCCTGGAGCCTGCTTCTGATTTGGTGTCTCCCTCTCCCTCTGCCCCTCCCCCACTCATGCTCTGTCTCTATCTCAGAAATAAATAGAAACATTAAAACAAAACAAAAAAAGAATGGAAGATACATTATTCTACAGTCAAAAGGGAATGAATAATATTGAAAGAGGGCAGTATGGGGATAACTTCCTATTTTCTTTATTAAATGCATGTATTAGAGTACTTATAGAATAAGTATGATTTATATTATGGAGCCAAATCTTTTTGGGTACACGTATGGCATTTTTATTATGCAAAAATGATCAATTTGTAGGTAATTACAAAATGACTATCTTTCTTTTTAGGAAATTATTTTTTTCTATTCCATGTACAGGTATGTGTCACTTGGGCATATCTTCCCCTATGCAGTGGACATAGAAAGTATAGCTGGTGCCAATTTTTATTATGGGACAGCCGTCAGAATTTTTGTGGCTTAATTTTCAAACTTTTAAATTCTCTTTTAAAATATAAAACCTGGAAGCTTAAAAAGACCATTAAATAACATTTTCCCCCCTTCCCTCAGAAACAAAACTTTTAGAGTTGTTTTATAAGAAACTTTAATGTAATTAATATGATGCTTCCTTTTTATTACAAATACATAATCAAAAGTTGTGTAAGACACAGGATGCTGGGAGAAGGGTGCATGGGGCTTCACTACTTCTTTGTTTACCTCCTGTGAAGCTACATAATTACTTCAAACTAAATTATTTTTAATGGAATTACATTCTGTTGTATTCATGTGGCTATATAATTCTAATTATACATGAGTTTTTTTTTTTTTAAAAAGATTGTACTGTTACAGTACAGTCTATCATTAATGAACTGTTTTAAAATTTAGGAGATACTCAGTGATTGTTTATTCAGTGTGTTAGTGTACTGGACCAAATTTATGTTGACTTCTGAGGCTATAAAAGAGAATGTATTGGACTACTTGTTCTTCTAGACTATCTGTAGCATTTTATAGATAGGAAATTGCAGTTGAATATCCAGCTCAGGATCTGTGAAGAATGGGTTTGCAAAGCTCTACTCTAGTCCGTTATTTTCATACTTGGTAGCATTTGCTTCTGGATTATTGGGTCTCTAAAATAACTCCTTTTTCTCACCAGCTCCAGCTTCTTTATTGTATATTTGTGCTCTTCTCATCACTAAGTTTTAAAAAACCTTGGGTTTGTTTTGCCTTTCCTTCAGAGTTAAGGATCTTGTATTTTACTTCTTTCTGTTACCTATTGCCTTGGCAAGAGTTGACCCTCTACCTAAATGTTTGAACTAAAAAGAATAATTGTAAAATATTTTAGAAGTAACCGAGTAGTGAAGATTGATAGACTATGGTTTAGGGATAATAAGAACACACTTTGGTTTCATTAGCCTATGTATTTTTTAAAGAAGTTGTAAACATTCCACAGTCAAATTTAACTGAAGATGTTTTATTTAAAAATAATTTTTTACTATACATAGTATTAATAAAACAAATACATAGATCTTGGTGAATAGAAGTGGAATTGAAGCCAGCTGCTACAGGGGAGACTCAAGATACCTTAAAAAATTGCCTGTTAACTACTTAGATCTTAGCAGTAAATTTTTACCTGCATTGTGTTTGTCCTTTTATTTTAAAAAATACCCATTACAACACACAGGTTAACATAATGACTGATTTTCTCACTAGTGCCTGGAAGGATCTGGGTACAATAAAAAATGTGGAAATGTAATAATATATTTAAAGGGAATATTGAGCTGAGTGCAAAAACAATTTTTAAAAACTTGATTAGCAAAATGACCATAACTGGAGGAGACTGCTTTTCTTACCAGGAAGTTCTGTCTGTAAAATTTTTTTGATTAGCTGTGTGTCTGTAAATGTAGGCTGATAATAGAAGTAGATTTCTGGCTTTTAGCATAACTTCATAGGGTAAGACTGGTAGTCCAAGAGAAAGCACATTTTGGATCATCACTTGTAAGCATCAACTGTTTGGGGAGTGTTTTACTAGAGGCTCAGGTTATAAACGTAAGGTATAACCTTTTACCCCTACTCTTAAGGAAAGTATAATCAGTGGGGAAATCAGAACTCTAAATCAGAGCTGTCCAATTAAAAAAGTACACAAAAGCATGTCATGTGTACTTTAAAATTTTCTAGTGTCCATATTAAAAAAGTTTTTAAAAAAGGTTAATTTTGTTATGTATTTTTTAACTGAGTATGTCCAGAGTATTACCATTTTAATATATAATCACTATAAAAATATGAATGAGATATTTCATGTCTTTTTTTTCCCCATACTAAAAATATTTAAAATCTGGTATGTATTTTATACTTTCAGTACCTCTTAATTGAAACTAGCCACATTTCAAGTGCTCAGTGTATGTCCAGTGGCTACTGTATTGGATAAAGAAGCTCTGGACTAACAAAGTGGTAGGACCTCAGAGAAGAAGAAAATGGGGAAACTTAGGCTATAGGCTAGTTATGAAAGTTGTAAAAGTGAGATCTGAGAATCTCTTTCTGAATAAGGAAGATAAAGATATAAGGCACATACTGTTACTCTAAATTTATAGGTGAGGAAACTGAAGTCACAGAGCAGAAAAGTGGCAGAGGCAGAACTTAATAATGTGTTCATTTTAGGCCTTTTTGGTATTATAGCTCTTTTACTAATGTTACAGAGAATGATTTATGTAACATAACTGTGTTGACACATGGTTCATGTAAGTAATAGCTTTAGTTCTAGCAGTAGTAAATTCAGTATAATAAATGACTACATATAACAAAGATATTCACAGGTCTTTGCTCAAGGATAAGGAATGTTGAAGAAAACCTAGACTCCTTTATCGTTAGACAGGAAAGTTGACCCAGAAGTCAGCTGTATTAGAATTGTATGTTTTTTATTCTAATAGGTAGAATGTATCTCCTCACTTTCTTTTTACCTCTTCTACCTCTGGCATTCCAGCGATCTGAATTCCTAAATTGGTTAAATAAAAAAAAGACAGGAAACCCTTCTGGAGCTAGAAAGTGGGAAGACATATAAATGGGGAATGTTAAATTAAAAAAAAAAAACATTTTTTTTAACATTTATTTTTGAGAGAGAGACAGAGCACAAGCGGGGGAGGGGCAGAGAGAGGGAGACAGAATCCAAAGCAGGCTCCAGGCTCTGAGCTGTCAGCACAGAGCCTGACGTGGGCTTGAACTCACGAGCTGTGAGATCATGACCTGAGCTGAAGTCGGACACAACCGACTGAGCCATCCAGGTGCCCCTAAATGGGGAATGTTAAATTTCGTCTTTCATAGCCTTTTTAAAAAAGAAATGCCAAGCTACTTTTCTCTCTCAGAGACTGGGAACAAGATTGCAAACGTTGTATTCCTTTTAATGTTACTATTAGTACCTTGGTACCATTAGAAATCATTAATGTGAGCTTTTATATAATTATGTGTTACTTTTGAATGAGGTGGACAAATGAGTAAATGTGACATGTGTAAATTAGAGGTGAATTATTTTGGAGGAGGGCTCCCAGTACTATGCCTGGCAACATAGTAAATGCTCATTTGTTGACTGAGAGTAGTAAAAAAGAGATATATAGGTTTTCAGTTTTGTTCTACCACTAACATACTAGTGAGCCCTTCAATATGACAATCATTGTAGACTTTGGTTATCTTAATTTGAAAAAGAGGGCTTGGATTGAGGTATTAACGTGACTCTTTTGACTTCAAATTGCTGAGAGTCAGTACATTTTTACCTCTTGTATTTTGCCAGTGTCTGATATTAAGTTATTTCAGTGTCACTAGAGCCACCTGCTGACAGAGTTCATTACTTGTTAAGTGTTTGGGTGCTTTTAGTCTGAATTTGTATGATTGAAGATGCTAAAATGTTTTGTGTATGATGAAATGTTTTCAGTAGCATATTACTTGTTCATTTTCTCTGATGCTTAACATTTTCACTTATGATTTCTTTACACATAATCCACTATCAAGAAACTAATACTTTCTATTGCTCTCAAAGTGTTGATTTGCTTATCCTAATTTGGAAGTGCTTTCATTTAAAAGTGGTTTTGTTTTAGTATTTAAAAGCCTATTTTACAGTACTGTGCTAGCAGTATTTAGAAGTGTTCTTCACATGATGCTGAATTTCTCATTTGTTTCATACTTAATCATAAACAATTTTTTTTCTAATTTTATTTCCACTTGTAATACTGAATACAAAGCTCAGTACATCCATACAGCTGTCTATAATGTAGTGTTTAATATCTCTTAATCATCCCAGCAGAAAGGCCAGTATTATTCCCATTTTGCAAAAAGTGGAGTTATGTTTGAACCCAGGGTTGCTTAGCTCCCGATCCATACTGCCACATAGGTCAGAAGAGCCAGATTTTGTTAATGGATGTGGATGAGTTAAATGAAGTAAAATGCCACATGAAATAAATTGAGGATAGTTGTCATACCAAACCTTTCCATTTTCAAAAGTTTCTTGTATATTATTATAATGTGTGTAATTTTCATATGTTATCTTTGGAAAATAATAGGTTATAACAAGGATGAAAGAAATTTACAAGTTTTGATCACAAATCTGAAGGAATATATTGAGAACTCATGGAGATCTTTTACACCCATTACTGTAATAATTAGGGAGTCAGTCCATGTGTCATTACTGATACCTAAGTGTGTATTACTGAATATCTTAACATTAAAAGGAAAACTAGAGGTTTTACCTAAAGCACTGATATAAACTTCTCATTAAAATCAAATGGAATTTTGAAGGTATAAACAGGGAAGAAATTAAATTTTTGTTGAAGAACAAGAAGGAAATCATAAAAGTCCTATTTCTGAGGAATCAGAGTTTGTTTTTTTTTAAAGGTTTATTTATTTTTGAGAGAGAGAGAGAGAGCGCACACAAGCGGGGAAGGGGCAGTGAGAGAGGGCGACAGAGGATCCTAACTAGGCTCTGTGTTGACAGCAGGGAGCCCGATAGCAGGGCTGGAACTCATGAACTGCGAGATCATAACCTGAGCCAAGGTCAGACACTGAACTGATTGAACTACTCAGGCGCCCCAGAATTAGAGCTTATTTATTCACTTATTCTAAGCTGTTCTTTTTCTCCCTTATTCATAAATAATTTCATGATTGGTACTTTCACTTTTTAGATCTTCAGTTCACCTAACTCAAATGTCTGCAGTAAGAGTGCATAATGTGCCGTGGATGGTAATTTATGATGCCTTTTTAAAGAGTAAGGATATTTTGGTATAAATAAGATTTTTAATTTGTAAAGTGGTTCCACAAACCACTTTTCATTTTTACAAATGGAAATACTACATAAAGGAATAATTTTACTTTTAATAAACAGATATCCTGCATATTTATGAAGTCTGAAGTAATGAAAATTAAACTGGCATAGATTCTGGATTTCTAGAACTCAGGCTTTGTGTAACTCTATGAAATGACACATACTGCCATTGTCTAATATAAAAACGAGGTAAAGCTGTTTATCCCATTAAGTCACTAATCCACAGGCATAACTAGCACGCTAGTAAATTTCATAGGCAGAGTGAGTACAGTGCTGTTTGGTGGGAAAAGTGTTAGACCAACTTAAGAGATCTGGACTTTAGTATTTTCTTTCTATTATAACACCACATGACTTGGAGTTAAGAGTTCATTTTACATATGTAGAAACTAAGACCCAAAGTGGTTATGTGACGTGTCCCAAGGATACACAGTGACTTTGTGGTAGAGTTGGTGCTTCAATCTAGAGTTTTTGAAACTAGGATCAGTCATCAGGTCTGTAAAGCTGGAGGTTGGACCATGTGATCTTCAGAATACCTTCTGGGACAGTGTCTGAATATCACTTTGGAGCAGCAGAGAGTTTTTCTCTGAACAGTTGCTGTCCTGTTGTACCCTGTCCCTAAGTAGGAACTCACAAGTAGGACTCAGCAACTGATCCTCCACCCCTGGCTTCATTGTAGCATTGTCTGAGGGTCCAGAAACTGCCCTTTACACTAAACCTGTCTAGACTGACCAGGAGGTCTACCTGCAGGTCTAGGCCAGAACAAATCTGCTTGTAGTCTGAGGGAAAGGAAACCAGACCTGAACACTCCTTTGGGGCCAGATGCCAACCAGGTCTACCACATCTTTGTTCTGTCTGCTCTACTTACCAGGTCTTAGCAACAGTATTTCATTTTTCTCCAGGCCACCAACATCACCTCAAGGAGTCAGAAGGAGGTCCTGAGAGTAGCTAATTCGGATTAAATTTTGACCCTTTCTAAAGTGTTATCTGTGGCTCTCACTTTGGTAATTCCTTGGGCATTTCTAAATTGTAGGTCCATTCATATGTTTGGATCCTTGCACTGTTCTCCCTTTTATTAATTCTTCCACCTGCTGTATACAATTTGGCTTTTGCTTTGACCATGCTATTGTGACATTGAGGCTAATGGGTTGTTTTCAGGCCTTATATTGCTTGCTTTCTCAGGATTTGATAATATGATTCTCAGTACCTTTGTTTTTAGTTTTTAGTGAACCAACTTTTTTGTAGTTTGGATTTTTTTTGTAACAAAGTATAAATAACATAAAATTTATAACTTTAGCCATTTTTAAGTGTGCAATTCAGTGACATTAAGTACATTCACAGTGCTGTGCAGTCATCTCACATCTGTTTCCAAACTTTTTCATCATCCCCAAAAGAAACTTTGTACTTATCTAATAATCCCCTCCAGGCCCCAGCGCCTGGTGACCTCTATTTTACTGTCTCTCTCTACCTGCTTCTTCTAGATACCTTATATAAATAGAATCATAAAATGTTTATCCGTCTTTGTCTGCCTTCTTTTACTTAGTGTAATGTTTTCAAAGTTCATACACGTTGTAGCAGGTATCAGAATTCCATTCTTCTTTATGGTTGAATAATATTCCGTTATATGGATGTACTACATTTTGTTTATCCTTTCATCTGTTGACGGACACTTGGGATGTTTCCACCTTTTGGCTATTGTGAATAATGCTGCTGTGAACATTGGTGTAAATTATCTATTTGAGTCTTTGGTTTCAGTTTTTTGGGGGGATATATACTTAGGAGTGGAATTACTAGGTCTTAAGTTAATTCTATGTTTAACATTATAAGAAACCACCAAACTATTCTCCATCTGGTTTTCTTTTTATACCTTAATCTTTTTTTTTTTTTTTTTTTAATGTTTCTTCTCCTAAGTGTTAAGTATTTATGCTTTCTAGTAAAGTGTCCTGGAGGTTTTACCCACTTCTATAGCTTTTCACCATTTCCTACATGCTCATGACTTCCAAATCTTGCTCAACCTAATTCTATCTCATGAGCTCTACCCATAACTATATGGGACTACCCCTGCATTACTAGACCTCTTAGGTATTTCGTGACTGTAAAATAGAGATGTGTGTCTCTACAATGTGTGTTGTAGAGAATCCTTCTTCACTTTACAGATTATTTTGGAATTTAAAATTAAATTAAATTTAGAGCTGTAGTCAACAGACTTTTTCTCGAAAGGGCCAAAGAGTAAATATTTAAGATTTGGAACAGTATGGTTTCTGTTGAAACTACTCAGCTCTGTTATAGCTGGAAAGCCAGATAGTATATATTAATGAATGGGCATGACTGAGTTCTAATAAAACTTTATTTCCAAAATCAGGCATTGTGCTGGCTTTGGTTCAGGGATCATAGTTTGCTGACTTCTTGTTTACAGAAAGTGAATCTTTCAGGTAAAGAGTTCCATTCTTCTCTGATTTCTTTGGCTTAAGCAAGCACTGTTCAGTGGTATGACTTTATTTTAAAATGTAAAAACAACTTGATAGGAATTTCTTATTAATATATACTTATTTAAGGGCTTATATTCTGCCATCCACTGTTTTAGATGCTGGGGACACAGCTCCACATCTAAAATCTTACATTCAAATTTTGTTTTTCTTCTTATAAAATGGAAAAATGTCACTTTTAATAGAGCATTGTTCTTTCACTTGCTCTCTGGATCTCATCCCCCCTCATCTTTCAGGATCTTTACATTTTACTCTCACCTGCCAGGTACCCTGTACTTCCTGCATCTTCAAATTTCTTTCTAATTAGATCATTCCCATCTCAGACAAATATCTTAAAACTGCTGCCCCTTTTTATTTCTTAATCCATTTTTCTGTTCCTCTTTATAGCAAACTCCTTGGGAGAGTTTGCACTCAGCGTTAAGCCACACAACACCACTATAAATATCTATATTGTCAAACTAATTAGTAGTTTCCTATAATTTATATAGATTTATCAACATTTGATATAAGTAACCATTTCCTCCTACTAGAAAGATTTAATTCTGTTGGCTTCATGGTTACCACACTTAACTGGCTACTCTTTTTCATTTTTCGCTTGATTTTCTTCCTCCAAATCTGTTTCCCTCTGTTCCAGTCTCATCTTTTTCTTCAAATAACTCCATCTCTATCCACTTGCTTAAGCCAAAGCCCGAAGGTGTCATTCTTGGTCACCCACCACATCTGATTCATTGGTTAATCCTTTGTCTCCCTCCAAAATACATTGAGAATCAGTACACTTCTCTCCATTTCTACGTTGTCCTAGTCTAAGCCCTGTTCATCTTGCACCTGGATACTACAGTAATCTCCGTATTTGTCTTTTGCTGTCTACAATTCATTCTCTTTATGGAACGTAATATGATTCTTCTGAAGCATAAACCAAATCGTAAATCTCTCCCACTTGAAAACCTTCCAGTGATTCTTTTGTTTTGTTTTGATTTGCTTAAAATCCTAACTTCTTTTGGCACCATAGACCCCACTTTATTAGTCTCTACTCAATATTCTCTCCTTAGCCTACTGTTGTTCCCATATGGATATTATTTTCCTTGTTATTTTAAACAGTCTAAACTTGTTACTGTCCCAGGGCCTTTGTACTTGTTCCAACTACCTGCAGCGTTCTTTTTTTGCTCTTAGCATAGTCTTAGCTGAGCTCAAATATAACTTTTCAGTGAGGCCTTTCCTCTGCACACTGTCTAAAATAGTATCTGAGAATCCCTCTGAAACAGTCTTGTTTTCTTTCATTATTTTGTCCTTTTTACTGAAATACAAGCTTCATGAGTTACAAACATCTGCTTTATTGTACATCACTCGATGTGCAGCACCTCCCACAGGGCCTGGCATATAAGGATTGGGTCATGAATGCTGTTGTTTGAAGGTAGGTCTCTTGGTTAACCCTGAAGCTTATTACGTAGAAATGATTGTTGAATATTCATATCTTAGCCGATTTTATTTCAGTTGTTTAGGAGAGACCGAACTAAAGCTGGAAATATTTTATAGCCTCTCCTTTGTAGAAAGATGTAAGGGGTTATAGAATTGAACAAAGTGTCTCTTGTATGTAAAAAAAATCTTATGCAATTGGTGTGCTTTCAGTGAGGTGAATGCTATAGTTCTTTAAAGTAGCTGTTCTGGATAGTACCTGTTTCAGGAAGCTGGGAAATAAAGGCATTAGGAAGCTAGCAGAAATAAAACAACAACTATGATATACTATGTATATCACCCAAGTGACTGTATATGACTGTAATAGAGTATGTTAGGACAGAATGTAGAAGCAGGAGGGATATAAAATTCTCCAGTATTAGAATTTTAACAAGTGATGGGATTTAAGTGATAGTATTTTGACTGGGAAATTTTAAGTCACATTTTCTTTAACTGATGACAGATTAAATGATGAAATTTCCCAGAGTGTGAAGTTAAAAGTAGGAGTTTAAAATATAATTTTGTGGTACCTGGGTGGCTCTATTGGTTGAGCGTTAGACTTCTACCCAGGTCATGATCTTATGGGTTCCTGAGTTCGAACCCTGCATCAGGCTCACTGCTGTCAGTGCAGACCCCACTTTGGATCCCCTGTCCCCCTCTTTCTCTGCTCCTTCCCTGCTTGCACTCTCTCTCTCAAAAATAAATAAACATTAAAATATATATATAATTTCATTTTCCTAACTCTAGAGTCTGTGTAAAGATCCCTTTTTGGAAGCTTGGTAGTAATATGCTGTACATCAAAGATGGGCACTTGAATCTGATTTAAGCTTTGTGTGGCTAATTAGCCAAACAAAAGATGCTCTTGTAAATAAAACAAACAAACAAAAAGCTTCTTTCAGAATTCAGAACAATCTGTTAAAGGGAAGGGAAGACGAAAAGAAGTTTGGCATGTCATGTAATAATTAGAAGTTAAGTGAATGAGGGGCACCTGGGTGGCTCAGTCGGTTAAGCATCCAACTCTTGGTTTTGGCTCAGGTCATGATCTCATGGTTCATGGGTTCGACCCCCATGTCACTCTGTGTGGTGGCAGCGTGGAGCCTGTTTGGGATTTTCTCTGTCTCTGTTTTGCCCCTTCCCTGCTTGTGTTCTCTCTCTCAAAATAAATAAATAAACGTTTAAAAAGCAAAGAAATTAAGTGGATGAAAAGATATTCTAAAACGTATTTGGCAAATGAGTGCCAACTTTGGTAAGATTTCAGAAGTAAGGAAGGCTGCTAGAGAATTAATAGGAACTTCTTGTTGATAGTGTAATTGAAGTGTAATTGACAAATTAAGAGATTACTAAGAGATAAGTCGTCTTTATGTAATGAAATATTTGTGAAAGTTTTATTCAACATGTCGTTGAAAGTAACTAAATACCACATGAATCTAATAGTGGTTAATGTGCTGTGTTCTGTACATAATAAAAATTAATGTAGGGGCACCTGGGTGGCTCAGTTGGTTGTCTGACTTAATCTCCCCTCAGGTCTTGATCTCAGGGTTGTGAGTTCAAGCCCCACATTGGGCTCTGAGCTGGACCTGAAGCCTACTTAAAAAAAAAAATTAATGTAGGGTAAATCACCGTGGTGACTTGGTCCTGTACTTGAGAATTGAAGGAACTCAATTTCAGAAATTATTAGTTGAAATAGCAAGTTGCACATTTTAATATCTCTTTCTTAAATAAAAAAGTTACTAATTTGGACCCTGGGTACCATTTGCTCATGTGAATTACTTTGAAACTAGACAGAGTACTAAGTATTTTTCAGTGAAGAAAACTGAGTAAAGGTAACTTATTTGTAAGTAGGGATGGGGAAGGAGTCTTGGAGAGGAAGCACTCTTTACATCCTCTGATCAGGCTCAGATCTTTTCCTGAACCTACTGAATCTGGAAGAAGTATATACAGATTATTCAACCTCACCTCACATTTGAAGCCCTCAGCTTTATCTTGAAATGCTGCTTCTGTGATCACATTGTAACCTTGCTTGGTGGAGAAACAGCTATTAGTGGCTTAGCTAGATACCTAGGGTACTTTTTGAACTGGTCCTTGGCTGACTTACCTGCCTTCATCTCTGGCCCCTTCTCCATACCTTTAACTCTGTCTGCTCTGAATTTTACAAATTCTTTTCTCTCTGTCTTTTTATTGAAGTATAATTAACATACAGTGTTCTGTTAATTTCAGGTGTACAGTATAGTGATTCAGCAGTTTTATACATTGCTCAGTGCTCATCATGATAAGTGTACACTTAATCTCTTTTATCTATTTCACCCATCCCTCCTGTCTGGCAATCACCAGTTCTCTGTATGTAAGAGTTTATTTTTGTCTCTTCTTTTTCTTTGTTCATTTGTTTTGTTTCTTAAATTCCACGAGTGAAATTGTTTTTGTCTTTTTCTCTTACTTAGCATTATACCTTCTGTGTCCATTCATGTTGTTACAAATAGCAAGATCTCATTCATTTTTATGGCTAAGTAATATTCCTGTGTGTGTGTGTGTGTGTGTGTGTGTGTGTACATATGTGTATGTATATGTACACACATACCACGTCTTCATCCATTCATTTGCTGATGGACACCTGGGTTGGTTCCATAACTTGGCTATTGTAAATAATGCTGCAGTAAACATAGGCATGCATATATCTTTTCAAATCAGTATTTTCATTTTCTTTGGGCATCTAGTAGTAGAATTACTGGATCATATGGTAATTCTATTTTTAATTTTTTGAGGATCCACCATACTATTTTCCAGAGTGCCTGCCCAAGTTTACATTCCCACCAACAGTGCATGAGCATTCCTTTTTCTCCACATCCATACCAATACTTATTTGTTGTCTTTTTGATTCTGGCCATTCTGACAGGTGTAAGGTGATACCCTCATTGTGGTTTTTATTTGCATTTCCCTCATGATTAGTGATGGTGAACATCTTTCCATGTGTCTGTTGGCCATCTGTATCTTCTTTGGAAAAATGTCTATTCAGGTCCTCTGCCCATTTTTAAACTGGATTACTTGGAATTTTGTGGTGTTGAGGTATATAACCAATTCTTAATCTGTGTTTCCTAAACTCCAGTGAACATAAGGTTGAAAGTGCTTATTAAAATGCAGATTTCTGAGCCTGATCTTTAGAATGTTTTATTCATTCGGTTAAGGAGAGTGTAAAACAATTATAACATGCATTACAGGTGATTATGATGCTGGTGTTCTGTCAGTCTTGTGTAGAGAAACATGCTTAAACATATCTTGATGTTTATATCTCTGACTGCATGTGTACTTTCTTTCTGGAATACCCTCTCCATTTCTTCCACCTCTCTTAGTTCTCAGGCTTGTTAACTTTTCATTCTTTAAAATTTGGTGAATGTGATTACTATTACGAAGAACCCCTATGCATACACCTCTGATGACACTACTGTAATCACTGATATACTTGTCTTCCCCATACATCACTTTCTTGAGAAGGACCACTTTTCCTTCTTTATTTTTTAATTTCCAGCATCTCAGTGTCTTCTACTTAATGTGTACCAAAATGTTTATTGAATGACTAAAACTATATTATTCTAAGTTCCTTGAAGATAGGGACAGTGTCTTGTCATTTTGTCTTTCATAGTCCCTGGTAAACACGAGGCCCTCAATGTTTAATCTGTGTTAGTTATATTGAGATCTATGGATGTAATCCCCATGGTGCTCAATGAGCCTTATGAAGCTTTAATTTTTTGTTATTTTAATTTCGAGCTAGGTAGAGAATTTAAGTATGTTTAGAGTGATCCTGGATGACCACCACTTTATACTGAATACTACCATGAGATTTCAGTGCAAGTGTTTGTGTTGATGCCGTTGGTACACAAATGACCTAAAGACCTAGTTTAATGTAGTGTTTCTCTAAATCTAAATCTTACAAAGAAAAATGCCCCTCCATTGCAGGGTTTTGTGTGTTACGTAATTTTGACAAACAGCTAACTAAACAAACACTATTCTGAAGTCTAACTGACCTCTCTGTACTCCTTGAAGACTCCCCGTGCCATTTTTTTCCTCTTTTTGCGTATGCATGGGATATTGTCTTTCTCTACCATTACTGCTTTTTATTATTTTTTAAAAGATTTTATTTTTAAGTAATCTCTACACCAGCATGGGGCTTGAACTCATGACTCCAAGATAAGAATCATATGCCCTACCAACTGAGCCAGCCAGGTGCCCCCGTTATTGCTTTTAAAAAATATATATTTTTTTCAATAGAAGAAATACTTGGTATTTCTTCATTTCTTCAACATTTCTTCAAATGTTCAAAGTCCTCTATATCTTTCAGAAGTAGTCTCACCTTTAGTGAAACCTCATGATGTTATTCCTTATCCTCCCTGTTACTCAAGTAGATACGTTTTTCTCTTGAATCCCCTTAAATCTGGAGACTTGTACTTTGAACTTCTGCAGCTTCTACAAGGAGGTCATGTTAGATTCAGCTAAACATACAGACTCACAAGACTGTCACAGGCCATACTTGACACTAGTCTCATGGTATACAGGACAGGAGCCACACTTTATCATAAAGTTAGCATCAGGTGTTCGTGTCTGAGACCATATAGGAAGGAGTACAGTCAGCCATCCAGGAGTTATTTTCTTTGGCTTCTTAGGTGGTGGTCATGTACAAAGAGTTGAGGTCCACCTTGGATGGTGTGAGAGTCTCCTGATTTAGAAGCCTTATATCCCTCAGAAGGCGGTATTTGTTGTTAACAAGCACAGGCAGAGTTTCCAGGTTCCCTGTGAGGGACATGTCAGTTAGAAGAGTCACTGCATCTTTAGGAAGTTCAAATCTATGGCATCCTCATCAAGTATTTATAGTTTTCTCAATCCAGACACAATTTACTTACCAATCAAGGGTCATTTTAATTTGCTTAGCAATATAGCAAATTAGCTTATCAGGCTTTAGGGTAACAGGTAGAAAGTTAGCTGAAGAGCAGAGCCTCACACAGGAGGAAAGAGTTTGGTTAAGCATTTGCCCATACTTCTCTTATGGCATTATCCTGTTTTGCCTTTATAGTGGTTTTTGTGTACCTGTCTCTTTTTTGTTAACCCTGCTTTTCCAAAACTCTTTGAGTGATAGGAGTATGTTTTATATATTTTTATCCTATCTCGAATCTAGCAAGGTACCTTAAATACACATAATGAACACCATCATAGAACTACTTGTTGAATTATAGTTTGTATGCTCCTTTGACTGGAAGGTTAATCCACCAAAAAAACTGAGAAAAATTTTTATGACTGGGTTTCATCATAGATGGAAACAGTGTAGGAATAAATTTTCTGGATGAAGTGGTATGAACAGCAGGGTCCTCCTGCATTACTAGGGTTGCTCTTATTTTAATGTATAAGACTGCTTTGGAGTAGGGGCTGCATAATGGTGTCTTCAGATTCATTCTTTTATATACTGAAAGCATATATAAGTGGTGATAAGATACAAATTTGAGAATACTGTGAGTCGGAAAATGGCAAATGTTTCACTATGGGCAAGGACAGAAATACTAAGATAAGATGATTTTTTTAACTTGGTATAGTAAACCATGTCAAAAGAATCCAGAAAATGATTGTCATGAGATCATCATCACTCTCTACAGAGTATATTATGCTCATGTCTGGAGTACCCTGCTTTTCTGTCTGCCACATCTTATTGAAGAAATAAATGGATCTGAAGAAAGAAGATCACTAGGGCTTAAGGGGCTGTGTTAAAAAGATGATTAATAAGGAGTGCCTGGCTGGCTCAGTTGGTGGATCATGTGACTCGATCTCAGGGACACAAGTTTGAGCCTCATGTTGAGTGTAGAGAAAAAAAAAGATAGTTAATAAGATTGAGATCTATGTATCAAGAAACAGGATAGTTCAGTGGACCCATCTATATGGACAGGTACTTAGATAATCACTTAACATTAAAATGTAAAAACTGGAGAGCACCTTGAGACTTTCAAAGAGAGACAATAAATTATTCCTTTGCAAAGGTTTTGAATAAAAGTTCTCTCCAAGGAGCTCACATATAGCTTCTTGGTTTAACATGTTGGATATTAGGTTGGTTGAACAATGAATCTAATGTATTGTGTCAGATTTTGTTAATCTACATTAACCTTACACGTGTATATTAAGTATTCCACAAAATCATGTTGGTTTTTTCATTGACATGCTTAAGCCGAACATACCTATGTATAGCCTCTTAAGAAACTTTCCCAACCAGAAACTTTTTAAAGTTATTAATTTAAAAACAAACATTTCAAAAATCCCTGTTGAAATAGAGATTTCCTTGCTTACTTAGCTCTTGTGTCAAAATTATGAATGACTAGAACTAAAATTAAAACATTAATCCCATTCTGTTGTTATATCATTTCCTATTTCTTATTTTGTTGATAGTAAATAACCTTTGTTACAGTAATAGGTCCTGGCCTCCTGGAGCTTAGCATGTTTAAAAAAGACAAGGAAGGTAAGTATAGAAAAGGGATATATGTATATTGGTGTGTTAGATTAGTGATATGTATATATATATATATAGTAGCAGTAAAATGTATTTTGTTTCACTGAATAATGCTCTGAATCCCTGACCTAGAATTTTAAAACCTTGTATTTTTTAAAAACCTTATTTTTTAAAAGGCTTATTTATTTTTTGAGAGAGCAAGTGAGCATGAGCAGAGGATGGGGGGCGGGGGGGGGGGGGCGGAGAGAGAGAGCGCGCGCGAGAGAGAATATGAATGAGAATATCCCAAGCAGGCTCTGTGCTCACAGTGTAGAACCTGTTGCAGGGCTCCATCCCATGAACCTGAGTTTAACTAAGCCACCCAGAAGCCCCTTCAAACCTTATTATATCAATGTTACAGACTCATGATTATACAGATTGCATTTTTTGATACAAAGTTTAGTCTTTTACTCTGTGAAGACTTTAAGAAAATATATTTTAAAAATCTGCTTTATAGAAAGATTACCAAGGAACCATTGTATTTTAAGGCACTTATTTCATTTCTTCTGACTCTGTGTCTCCCTCTGTCTCTGCCCCTCCCCTGCTCATGCTCTGTCTCCCTAACATTAAAAAAAAAAAAAAACATGAAAAGGGGTACCTGGTTGGCTCAGTCGGTTGAGCATCTGACTTTGGCTCAGGCCATGATCTCACAGTTTGTGGGTCTGAGCCCTGCGTCAGGCTCTGTGCTGACAGCTTGGAGCCTGGAGCCTGCTTCTGATTCTCTGTCTCCCTCTCTTTCTGCCCCTCCCCAGCACATGCTCTGCCTCCCTCACTCTCTCAAAAATAAATAAGGATTAAAAAAAAAATTTAGAACGCACATATTTCAATATAATTTTAAGACTTAGGGGAGTATACTTTTAGAAGAATAAACTTTGTAGGGACTTTAACATATATTTAGTGCTCAATATTTACTAAATGATTTAAATATCAACAATGTTTTGATACCTTGCAAATTTAGTGATATATTTAAAACAGGTGTAGCTACTAGACCTTGTACTTAAAATCACTGTTGGAAGTTTGAATTATTGTGGAGTTAAGGTTTGAAAATAAAGTTGAAAAGCAACTTAAGACTGAATAGTTACACTTGAGAGACATTTCTGAAGAAATAAGTATTGTTACACATGTGTATAATGCATTATAGTTGAAAAAATGCATTTTCATATCCTATCATTTGAGTTTTATCCATATTGCTAGGAAGAAGGTGAAACAGGCATATTTACCCCACATTACAAATAAAAAGCACAATTTTAAAAAGGTGACTACTGAACTGTACCCATTGAATGGCCAGCCTTAGACATGTAAGTCCCAACTCCATTTTTTAAATTTTTTTTTAGTTTATTTAAGTAATCTCTGCACCCCATGTGGAGCTCAAACTCACAACTCCAAGATTAAGAGTCTCGTGCTCGTTCTGACTAAGCTAGCCAGGCATCCTCCATGTTCTTTTTAATAGAGAAGTCTCCTTGTTAATTTTGCTGAAAGTTTGGGAGAAAAAAAAAAATAAATGCATGTAAATAATATGGTTGATAGCATACAAAAATATTACATGAAAAGTAATAAATTAATGGTATGATAATAGTAATAGAGATCCCTAGGATTTATAAAAATTGTGATGAGTTGAAGCAGTTAGGAAAGTGCTCCTTGAGCATTTGAAGTAATAAGCCTTGAGAAATGTGTTGAAATCAAGAAGTAAGGGTTGAGATTCCACAGAAGAGGCTTAGAAATAGAATTGCCTAGGTCTATGCCCATTCCACCTTGAACGTGCCCGATCTCATCTGATCTTGGAAGCTAAGCAGGGTTGGGTCTGGTTAGTACTTGGATGGGAGAAATCAAAATGTCCAGGATATCTTCCTGAGTTGGGAGGAAAGGAGATAGTGTATCATTCTTACAGGTATCTATTGTGTAAAGGATATTCAATGTAAAATAAGAAGCTTGGGAGCTTAAAAATTTTTTTTAAATAAGGAAATAGAAAAATATATACAACAGTAGGGAGAACAGTATAATAATCCCAAGTGGCCGTTAGGCCATTACTCAGCTTCATCAGTATTTAGCGTTTTGCCAGTCTTATTTCATCTGTCTTATAGTTTTACTTAAGTATTTTAAAGCAAATTCTCCCATCATTTTACCTATATATTCTTCAGTATAATCACTTTACAGATAAGGATTTTTTTAACCACAATACTGTTATCGCATATGACAAAATTAATACCTTTTTTTTTTTTTTTTTTTTTGAGAGAGAGAGTGTGAGTTGGGGAGGGGCAGAGAGAGACTCTTAAGCGGGCTCCACACTCAGTGTGGGATCTGACACAGAGCTCAATCTCACAATCCTGAGATCATACTTGAGCTGAAATCAAGAGTCAGATGCCCCAACACTTTTTTAATATAAAATACCCAATTTATCTTCAAATTTCCCTTACTTGTCTCAAAAATGTCTTTTTGTGATTGGTGTGTTCAAATTGGCATCCAGACAAGATCCACACATTGTTTTTGATTGAAGTATCTTTGAATCTCTTTTTCAAGGTTCTGAGGCAACCTTTAAAATTTTGTTGCCCTCATACCATATACTATTGAAGAAACTGAGTCATTCAGTATATAGAAGTTTGAACATTATGAATTTGGCCTATTGTTTCTTTTTTTGCTGTCATGTATTATTCTACTTAACCCCATATTTCTTTTTTTCTATTTTTTTTTATTTTTGAGGAGACAGTGTGAGCAGGGGAGGGGTAAGAGAGAGAGGGAGACACAGAATCTGCAGCAGACTCCAGGCTCTGAGCTGTCAACACAGAGCCCAATGCAGGGCTTGAACTCACGAACGGTGAGATTATGACCTGAGCTGAAGTCGGACACTTAACTGACTGAGCCATCCAAGTGTCCCTAACCCCATATTTCTATAAACAGTATTTAGATCTAGAGATGTGATTAGCTTCAGATTTTTTTTTCCCCATTCTCATTTTCCTTCTGTTTTCTTTTCAGCATGATCCTTCATATGTGAGACTTTGTACTTTCTGTTGCATTTTATTAGGCACATAAAACTTGGTTGTCTAACTTTCAGTAATGATAAAAAGGATCAACAGGTTCAGGTATTGTTAGCCTTACCTGTTCATCAGGTTCCAACATTTCAAGGTTTTAGCATCCATGGGTATCTGTTGCCTAAATTCATTATCTCTAGAGGGTTGAAAATTCATGATTTTTCTAATTCGATCATTCCTTCTGCATTCATTAGCTATTAGGGAACTTTCAAAAGAAGCAGTTAGTATCTGAGTATTGGCTTAGTTAACAAGAGAGCATATTTCTTAATTCAGTGTTAGAGCCAAGTTGTATATTAGAAACTATTTATGCATTTCACATCCTCAATTTGTGGGAAACAGAATTCACAGTTTTGAAAAAGTGAGTTCATCTGCAAATTCTGTTTTGATCATTTGACCATACCTTACTGCTCATATATTATGAATACTTTAATTACATGTTGTTTTTTAACATTTTGAATTATCAGGCTGGACAATGATTATCTTTTGGGAAGTTTCCCATGGATAGAGATTATCTTTTTGACAATGGTCATTGTTTCAGTGATTTAAGAACATACACAAAAACCACGTCTGAATGAATACAAATAATTTTCATACTATTTAAAAATTGACATCAAAATTATGTAAGTGAAATCTCATCTGTTTGTGGGATAAACACAGCACCATGGTTTATGTTTGGATATGTAATTATTTATAGAAAATACTATGCTAATGTAGTTTCTTTATGATAAATGTTATACCTTTACTTTGGTATTTGTGTGTGTGTGTGTGTGTGTGTGTGTGTGTGTGACACACACACACAAATTCGTTATTGTGTTTATTATCCCTTTAGCCCTGCCATTAAAAGTTTATTAAGGCTTTATGATAATGTTCCAGAAGATTTTGAGGAAAACTCCTATGACTTCAGTGTAGTGATTTTTGTTACTATGAGTTCCTGCCAAGGTGCTGTCCATATGTAAATACAGTAGATTTGTATAGATTTAATCTTTTTTTTTTTTTTTTTTTTTTTTTTTTTAAAGTAGGCTGCATGCCCAGCGTGGGGCTTGAACTCATGACCCTGAGATCAAGAGTCAGATGCTCTTCTGACTGAGTCAGCCAGGCGCCTCTAATTAATCATTTTGTGATTGGATATTTAAATGACTTCTCCTCTTATATATAGCTTTATGAATAGTATTACAGTAAATATCTCAAATCTACAAGTCTTAGTGGGAATTTCTTTCTTAGGATAAATTCCCCAAAATGGGTTTACTGGATCAAAGGATGCTTGACTTTTGGTATTTGTCACAAAGTTGTTTTCATGTTTACTATGTTGTGGAAATGCAGAGCTCTGAGGATATTTAGCACCATGGTACTTTTAAAGAATATTTCTAAGTATATATGTTGTGTTATTTTTTTTTTTTAATGCTCTCTTATAGTTCAGGAAAATCCTTAAAACAGGTCAACCAAATTTTTTATTTATTTTTATTTTTTTATTTTATTTTTTTTAACGTTTATTTATTTTTGAGACAGAGAGAGACAAAGCATGAATGGGGGAGGGTCAGAGAGAGGGAGACACAGAATCTGAAACAGGCTCCAGGCTCTGAGCTGTCAGCACAGAGCCCAATGCAGGGCTTGAACTCACGGACCACGAGATCATGACCTGAGCCGAAGTCGGCCGCTTAACCAACTGAGCCACGCAGGCGCCCCCAAATTTTTTTTAAAAAGTAACTGTTACCTTCTTTTTAAAATTACTTTTAGTATAAGCAGCATTAGAAATGAGGATCTTGATGAAGAATTTCTGCTTTCTATCAAAAAGAATGAAATCTTGCCATTTGCAACCACTTGGGTGGAACTAGAGGGTATTATGCTAAGCAAAAGTAGTCAGAGAAAGATAAATATTATATGAATTCACCCATATGAGGATTTTAAGATACAAAACAGATGAACATAAGGGAAGGGAAGCAAAAGTAATATAAAAACAGGGAGGGGGACAAAACAGAAGAGACTCTTAAATATGGAGAACCAACAGAGGGTTGCTGGAGGGGTGGTGGGCTACAAGGGTAAGGGGCATTAAGGAATCCACGCCTGAAATCATTGTTGCACCATATGCTAACTAATTTGGATGTAAATTAAAAAATAATTATTAATACAAAAATTGCCAAATGATCATTGCCAGTAATCACTGCTGCAGCTTCAATTTGAATCATGAAGTTATGCATTTGTGACTTGCTTACATGCTTGAACTTACCTGCTTTTGTGCTGAAAGTTTTTTTTTTTTTTATGCTTAACCATTAACTGCTCCAAAATAGCAAAGTTTTTACTATGCTCTTTAGCAGTATAGTCAGAGTTTACTCTAAATCTTTAAGTGGGAGTCTTTCTATTTTGGCCACAATATGTGCATATTACCTTAATAACAGTATTATAGATCAGGAGTTGCCAAAACTCCACTTCTTCCTTTCATGTAAGTTTTAAAGATTTTTTAAAGCAATTGATTTTGTAGAGCAGTCAAAGGCAGTTTGCTAATATCTATCCATTTTACATGCATTTACCCTTTTGTTGAGCATTTCTGTCTCCAGGGATGCATGCTGTAGAAATACTACCATGTATTTAGAGAGGATATATTGAAGGGTGTACAAGTGCAGTGATACCTTTAACAGTGAAAAATAGAAATAAATGTCCCCTGGGGCGCCTGGGTAGCTCAGTCAGTTGAGCATCTTGATTTTGGCTCAGGTTATGATCCCAGGGTCTTGGATTGAACCTCATGTCAGGCTCCCCACTGAGCGTGGAGCCTGCTTAAGGTATATATTCATTCTCTCTCTCTCTCTCTCTCTCTCTCTCTCTCTCTCTCTTTCTTTCTCTTCCTCTTTGCCCTTCTCTCTCTCTCTCTCTTTCTCTCTCTTCCTCTTTGCCCTTCTCTCTCTCTCTCTCTCTAAAATAAAAAATAAGTTAAAAAAAACCCCAAATATCCACAAATAGGGAAATTGTTAAATAAACCATATACATTTATATAATGAAGTAAGCAGTTATTATCAAAAATAGGGTAGATACACATTGTCACTGAAAGATGGACAAAGCAAATTGTGAAAAAACAAATGGTATATTAGAAACAATTTAGAGGGAGATACATGGCATCCTAAGGTTTGTGTTTGAGGTTTTAAGTTTGAAGGTTTGAGGTTCGAAGACATGGTCTTTCACTTTCTTACGTACTTACATATTTAAGTTTTATGCAGTGAGAATGTGTTGATTTTAAATTTAAAAGACGTTTCTTTTTTAAAAGAAGGAGGAAATTTTTAAAATAACACCATAGACATTAGGTGAGTATTGATTTTCAAAGTATTTGGAACATTTTGGAGGCTCTTCTTCTGTAATTTCCTCTAGAACCGTGGAACAACCTCAGTTTGTGCCTCCTTCTCTACTGGTTCTAGAATCCTGGATCTCACGGCAGCAGCCACTTAGAGCTAAATTGAGACTTTGTGCAGGGGAGTGAGTTGGGGGTGGGTGGGAAGAGTATGTCAAGAAGCTGTCAACTATAGAAATAAGACAACTAGAGTGTAACTGCATTAAGAAGTCTTTAAACCATGAAGAGTGCAAACAGTACTAACTTCTAAGGGCAAGTTTTGGATAAGAGGTAGGATAAGGGGTATCATGAAAAAATCATCTCAAATGGTGGCCACGGTAAGAATAAAGGCACAGAAACAAATCATGTTTTGTGTGTGCCAGGGAGAAATTAATTTCATTGTGAATTAGCCTCAGGAAGTAGTTTCACTGCTACATTGATCAATAAATAGGTATTACCAGGAATAAGGTTCAGGAGGATTGATATGAGTAAAGAAGTTGGCAAAGTGATATATGTAAAATGCTAGGCCAGAGAGCTCACAGGTCAATCACAGTGCATGAGTTGTTAGTCTCAGTTGTATCAGTTGTTGGTCAGGTTATCGTCACTTAACTATTATGGACCAGAACTGCTGATCTTACTCTACCACAGGTTGCTGCTTCTATTTTTTCATAAGTAAATCTTGGTTCATTGTGAGGTTTCTTATTTCTTAACTTTACTGATACTTTCCAAGGCTTCATTACATCTTGGCACACTAACACATACATACAGTTTTGAACATCGAAATGTATATTTCACATTCACATTCGGGGCCACATGGATTCATTGTGTTCTTGGTTCTGTTTAAATTATTTCTACTACTTTTCTCCACCCCTGTGCCTAGTGTTCCTGGTGCCATTGAGTATTCAAATAATGTTTACTCTCTGATAACCTTTTTAATGTTTGTTTATTTTTGAGAGAGAGAGACAGAGAGACAGAGTGAGAACGGGGGAGGGGCAGAGAGAGAGGGAGACACAGAATTTGAAGCAGGCTCCAGGCTATGAGCTGTCAGCACAGAGCCCAATGTGGGGCTCAAACCCACGAACTGTGAGATCATGACCCAAGTCAAAGTGGGATCCTTAACCACCTGAGCCACCCAGGTGCCCCTCTGATAATTTTTTTTTTTTTAATGATAGGGAAACTATTTGAATTTGGGAGGTGAGACATTTATGTATTTATGTATTTATTTAAGGATTATTTTAATTTTTTTTTTAATGTTTATTTATTTTTGGAGAGAGAGAGACAGAGCATGAGCAGGGGAGGGACAGAGAGAGAGGGAGACACAGAATCTGAAGCAGGCTCCAGGCTCTGAGCTGTCAGCACAGAGCCAGACGCGGGGCTCATCCTCACAGACATAGAGATCATGACCTGAGCTGAAGTCAGACGCTCAACCAACTGAGCCACTCAGGCGCCCGGAGACATTGATTTTTTAAAAAAGTCTGGTTAAGATACAGAACCTAGATAGGATAGATCTTATCCACAGGTGTCCACCTACTATAAAAAGACATTTGTATAGCAATAAAATAAATGCTTATAATTTTAAATTGATTGAACAGAACAAAAATGAATGGAATTCTCTTTGATGCAACTTTTCCCCCTCCAGACCAGAATCCGTAGAAGCTAGCCCTGTGGTAGTTGAGAAATCCAACAGTTATCCCCACCAGTTGTATACCAGCAGCTCGCATCATTCACACAGTTACATCGGTTTGCCCTATGCGGTAAGTGTCAAACGTTTCTCTGGAAGGGTATTTTTTATACCTAGAGACTGAAAGTAGATGTTTGTAGTAATTGTGCCTAAAAAGAAAACATTTAAAAATCCATACTTATATTATCTAAACAATTAGGTATATAATGTATAGTTTAATTTTTTATTGCTCTAACTATATTTATTCAAAGGATTAAAATTCTATTAGAGGTATTCCCTAGAAGTTTTGCTATTACTATTATTATTATTATTTTGCATTTTATGCTATTAATAGTGTGGTATTCTAATTCTTTACCTCCTCTATAAAAAAGCCAGAGATAGAACTGTATTGTACTACCTACTGTTGGTTCTAAATTATATAATAATTTTATTGTAAATTATATAATTACCATTTTTTGAGCACTTATGTGCCAGGCTTTGTGCTAAACTTTTTTTTTTTTTTTTTTTTTTTTGCATGCTCATAGTGAGGGAGGGACAGAGAGAGAAAGGGAGGGAGAGAATCCCAAGCAGGCTCTGCACTGTCAGCACAGAACCATGAGATTATGACCTGAATCGAGATCAAGAGTCAGATGCTTGAACGACTGAGCTACCCAGGTCCCCCCTGCTAAACATTTTTACATATATTATCTCATTTGATCTTCAAAACCAACCTCATGAGATGGGCATAATTTTCATCCCCATTTCATAGCTGAGAAAATGAGGCTTACCTAAATTAACTTGTTCAGTGTTGCATAGCTAATAAGAGGCAGAGGTTACATTGAAACAGTTGAAGAACTGGACATATTGGTGATATTATCCAGATACAATTGTGAGGGATTTTTGCCACTGGGACCAGCATAAAAACCAATTTCTAAAAAATCTTCTGTTATATACTTAATAATGATAATATGTCTTTTGTGGTTGTTTTTGTTATTCTTTAGCCTCCACATTCCACATTCCTGAGGTTATTTTTTTTTTACCCTTCACATTGTGTGCCTGCCTCTATCTTGAAGGTGGAGCTCTATGTCCATAGGACTGTGAGGATGTCTTTTGATTAGGGAGGTGAGGGCATGGAGTTTAAGGGAAGTCATTGTGCAGGTGACTGAGGTAGACTGACATTTTCACTTACTAGTATGGTTTAATTTATAGCTTTACCAAGTTGTTATTTTAAAGGTATTAAGGAAGAAATAGGCCAACTTCATTATTTCTTGAATATTCAAATTAAGGACTGAATTTTATTTTACTTAGTTTATATTGTTGCTGAAATTATATATATTGTGCTGTATTTGTGTTCATTTATCCAGGACCATAATTATGGTGCTCGTCCTCCTCCAACACCTCCGGCTTCCCCTCCTCCATCAGTTCTTATTAGCAAAAATGAAGTAGGCATATTTACCACTCCTAACTTTGATGAAACTTCCAGTGCTACTACAATCAGCACATCTGAGGATGGAAGTTATGGTACTGATGTAACCAGGTGCATATGTGGTTTTACACATGATGATGGATACATGATCTGTTGTGACAAATGCAGGTAAAATATTTTACACCATTAGTTTACTTTTCTTGAATGCTGCTAACCTTTGATTGTTAACCTTGGAAAAGATAAAGTCACTTTTGAAGGAATTGATGAATGTGGTTTTTAAGTGAGACTTCTGCTGTTATCAGTGCAGTTTATTTTGTTCCTAGAAAAAGCCCCTATGGGAAAGAAGCTCTCTTAGAGTTTATCAGAAATCATTGTTAATTGCATAATAGGCATTCAGTTCTGAACTTTATTCATGTAGGATCACATCTCTGTTTTTGCTCATTCAGTAATAATACAACTACATACAGTGGTAGACAAGATAGAAAAATGAGCCCTGTGAATTTCCTTTGGAGTTATTTGTGCTGTGTAGTCACTGTGATTTTCCAGTTTGGGGGAATTATACATTTTGATTGATGTTTGTTTGACCTGACTCTCTCACCTCCTTTTGACTTGAACCTTGCAGCACTCTGGAGTCTCCTTGAACCAGAACCACAGTCTCCCCTCCCCCAACCCTGGTTCAACCACCAAGAAAGGCCTCCTCCCCTAGAGAAGGTGTGATTGGGACAGAAAGTGGGGTTTTATTTTTTTGTTTTTTTGGGGGGTGAGGGAGTTGGGGAGGATGGAGAGGGAATAGGATTTCAGCCTGAAAGTTACTGAGTCCGTCCCCTGCACAGAGTGGGAAGCAGAGTATTTAAGCAGTGCACTGTAGTGGGTAAGAAAGTTTGGTAGCTTTACACAATTTCCTGGGTCATATCTTTATGGCATAGCTTCATTATTTGATTTGAAATAGTATAGCATATACCCATATTTGAACGTGAGTGTAAAAATACATCTTAGAGCCAAATATAAATTACTTTGCATTATTTGTAATATTGTTCTCATTAGGTGGTTAGGAGTTGGATGTTATTGATATAAACATGCATGTAGGGTTATATTTTAAAAAGATGATTTACCTTTGCCAAAAAGGGGGAAAATTAGTCTTAATTTGGAAGGTGAAATTTGATATTATGTCAAAATGTGAAGTTTTGAGTAAATTTTTATAAAAATATATTGTGATACCTTTCACATTTAAAAATAAATACTCATTATCTGTGACATATCATTACTATGAACAATCACTTCAGTAAATTTACTCAGGAGGTAAATTAAAAAACTAAAAAAAATCTTCATTGATAAATTCTTTTCTTTATTATTTTTTTAAATAACTACCTGATAGAAAATCTCAGTTCATATTTTAACTGATCACATAATATAGCTTTCTCTTAGCTGATCTTGTCTAATGTGATAAATTATATACATTTGGCAGCGTTTTCATTTTAATGCATAATATGAATATTGTTTTCTTTCTATTTAATTACAGTGATCTAGATATAATACAGAATTATCTCTGTTAGAAAATAGTGAAATAGTCCTTAGGATTTATACTATCTACAAATTCTTAAAGGACCAGTTCACAGTTTTTGGATTGTTCAAAGTGTTTGCTTCTCAGCAACTGCTGTATATGAATCTATTTTTTGTGGTTTTATTTTTCTACTGCTTAATCTGTAAAATATTGTACAACTTAATGTTTTTTCCTTTCTTCTTGTTCTGTATTGCCTCTATGTATTTCCATGTACCTACTGCCTATAATCTCCTCTTTCAAGTTTGGCATCTAGATCCCTGATCATTTATTCATTTTCTAGTTTGGTCTCTTCTCTTGTCTGCATGACATTACTACTTACCACCCAAATTTAATTTAGTTTGTTATTCTAGCCCTCCTGTCTGGTGTTCTGCTTTTCTTACTTTTCTCCCCACATCTTTGATATATATTCCATTACCTTCCACTTTCTACCAGTTCTTTTCCCAACATCCTCAGTTAAGTGAAGAGCAATACAATAGCAGGTAAATCAGTAGGGATATATTAGAAGTTGCTGACTATTATGTAAAAAGTAATTAAGACTATTTTTAGGAACAGGTGTGTGTGTGTAGTGTGTGTGTGTGTGTGTGTGTGTGTGTGTGTGTGTGTGTACATGCACACATATATATATATCTGGACCAATTAAAATCTTGGCAACAAAATACAATAATAGTAATAAATTGAAAAGTTGCCTCATGCTGGTCCATGTATTCCATAAGAATAATTTGAGGACAGAATAGGTTTAATCCCTACCTTCATAGAATATATCTTGGATTCTTTATATCTTCCCTTCCACATTCTAGTTCTGTCCTTTAATGCAAGTTTGGAATGTTGGAAAATCCTCTTAATTGTTTTTTCTACTTTCATTTTCTTCTTTGAATTCAAACACTTTATATCATCAAAACACATCTAGTTTTACATGTTGCTAGTTGGAGGAAATCTACACACATCCTGATGTTCCAACTCCTATATAATCTGACTGTACCATACTAACCCAATTCTACCTCCTCTGTATTTCTCAAAGTGAAAATTCCCCTTCATATAGTTTAACTGTCTTCTGTCCATTGCTCGTCATATCTGTCTACTTGAGAAAAAACTGCTATGATGATATCTTTTCTTCCTAACTCTCAAATGAGGTTTTATTCAAGTCCATCATTCTCCAGGGTGCTTTTCCCCATTAACTTCAAGGAGTGTGGACATCTTCACTTTGTGACTTTTGATAATATTTGTAATGTATACCTTTCACATTTTAAAGTTACATTTGCTTCAGAAATATCTATATATCTATATTTTGTCCTCTTTGCATCTCAAAGTTTTATCTCCCCAAGGACATATTTCTGTGAATTCCTCACAGCACCTTTTACAGTGTTAAACACAAAGTGGGCACTTACTAAGTGATAGTCAAATAGAATATCAGGTCTTAATTTATGGATGATTCTATGAACATTTTATATTTTGCTTTTTTTTTTTTTTTAAGCGTTTGGCAACATATTGACTGCATGGGGATTGACAGGCAGCATATTCCTGATACATACTTATGTGAACGTTGTCAGCCTAGGTAAGTTGTGCATACTTATAAGATTGCCAGTAAATACACTGAAATAATCTTTAGTTATTAGAAGTTTATGTATGAATTCTGGATTAAACAATTAATGGATTACTATGTTTCATCAATTCTAAGATATACTTTTAATTTTCATATTTATTTTATTTTATTTTTTTGTATTTTGACATCTCTAAAATCAGGAAGAATGTTTTCATTGATAATATGTCATGGTTTACTTTGTAGCATTTTTCTTTTACTTTATCAATAATGCATAAAATAATAGCGCATCTTTTAAGTGACGGCATTTTTTTTTTCACTGAAATGCACTATGTTCAACAGTTACTAGAAGAACATTTCCTTAGCTAATAAAGAATTTTGTAGGTCTATACAATCATTCCATCACCCTGCTTCAACAATTTTCAACAATCTTTTTCATTTATACTGTCATGTGTTTCTTTTCTCCTTCACATATTTTAATGCAAATTCCAGATATATTTCATTCATATATATCTCTGTGTATTTCAGTATACAGTACACTAAAACCTTGGATTGCAAGTAACTTGTTATGTGAGTGTTGTGCAAGACAAGTGAACATTTATTTCTAATAAATTTTAACTGGATAAACTAGTGATGTCTTGCAATGTGAGTAGTACATGATGTTGTATGTCACATGATCACAATTGAGCCAGTGGTTCTTGAAATTCCTTTTGATATACAAGTTCTCTGGATTACAAGCATGTTTCCCAAATGAATTATGCTCACAAACCAAGGTTTTACTATATATGTATATGTATTTAAACATGCATATACATGTATAAATATATACACATTTAAATACATATATAATTATGTATATTTATTAAATATATGTATAATTTGTAAAAGAATTAAAAAAAAAACCAAAACCATTATTGTATATGCAACAAAATGTATTATCCAGTCGCTGTTAGAATATTGATTGGTTAATATACATCTATTCAGTCTCTAGTCATCTAAACCTCCTTTCATTACTCCACTAACTTTGGCCTCTCCTTTGCAGTGTGTTTCTTTAAGGAACTGAATTGTTTATCCCGATTTGTTTGCTAATTGCATTATCATGATATAACAAGTTACTCTGTCCTTTGTATTTCTGTAAATATGTGTGTGTGATCAGATTACAGGTTCAGTTTTTGTTGAAGTTTATTTATTTTGAGAGAGATAGCAAGCGCCCAGAAAGAGCATGAGCAGGGGTGGGGGATTGGGGGTAGGGGGCAGAGAGAGAAGAAGAGAGAATCCCAAACAGGCTCCATGCTGACAGTGTGGGGCTTTGAACCTATCATGTGGAGCTTGAACCCATGAATCATGAGATCATGACCTAAGCTGAAATCAAGAATTGGATGCTTAACTGACTTAGCCACCTAGGCACTGGTCAAATTTTTTTTTTTTTTTTTTTTTTTTGGTAAGAATATTGTAAGAATATTTCATAGACTGCTTCATCAGGTGACACATCATATCTGGTTGTCTCTACGATAGGACCTATTGGTAGTCATTATTTAGACCCATTAATTTATTAGGGGTTGCAAGTTAGGGCCATGTTAATATATATTTTTTTAGTGCTTTTTTAATTTTTGGAAGAGTGTGAGTAGGGGAGCGACAGAGAGTGAGAAAAAGACTCCAAAGCAGGCTCTAGGCTCTGAGCTGTCAGCACAGAGCCCGATACAGGGCTCGAACTCATGAACTCAATGCGAGATCATGATCTGAGCCGAAGTCAGACGCTTAACTGACTGAGCCACTTAAGTGCCCCAATGCTATGTTAATCTTATTGCTTATGAATTATTAGCTCAACTATGTCTATAGAAACAAACTTTCCCATATTAACTGTTTAGTTCTTTTAAGGTATATAGTTGACCCTTGAACAGCGTAGTTATGATCTGTGCAAGCCCACTTATATTTGGGTTTTTTTGATATAGTACTGTAAGTTAATTTTTTATGACTTTGTTTTTTTATTTTTTCAAAATGTTTACTTTTGAGAGAGAAAGAGAAAGAGAGAGACCACAAGTGGGGAAGGGGCAGAGAGAGAGGGAGACATGAAATCCGAAGTAGGCTCCAGGCTCTGCACTGTCAGCACAGAGCCTGACGTGGGGCTCAGAGTCATGAACCATGAGATCATAACCTGAGCCAAAGTTAGATGCTTAACTGACTAAGTTACCCAGATGCCCCTTTTTATGACTTTCTTAATTATGTTTTTCTGTGGCTCACTAATACATAATACATATGCACACATGTATCCACTAATACGTATGCATACCAAATATGTGTTAATCAACTGTTTATGTTATCAGTAGGCTTATAGTTTTAATTTTTTGGAAAGTCAAAAGTTATATGTGAATTTTTGGCTGCAAGTGTCATTATGAACTCAGCTATTTAAACATAATGGATGTCAGTCTGCTGCAGTTATTATTCGTATTGATATTTAAATTTTGTCTAGTTTTCGTCGGTGGAAACTTGACAACTTGACTCTTGAGCCCTTTTGACAGTATCCTAGTGGTACTTGATAAGTGTTCGTGCTGTCTGGTATAACAAGATGTCTCAAGCTTGTATTATACTTCTGTGCCCCTGAGGATTGGTTTTCAGGACTAGAATCTGAGCTAGCATGCTCTTTCTACTGGAATGGTTACTGTTCCTAGGTCTTTTTGGTAGACAAAGCTAGGAAATATGTTTTGTGTGTTTATTTTTAAGATAAAATACATGAGTTTATGCAGATAATTGCAGTTTAAATTTAGGAATACAAGGTTTTCATCTAGTCTTTTCTATATACTGTTTATATCTCCTTTGATCTTCGTTCTCAACAACAGACAGTAACATAATTAGAATTTTACCAGTTTACTCAGTTGCTTTATTTCATAGAAAAATGCAAGAATCTCAGAGTAACAATACCAACGACTAGTACCAACAATATGATTATGTAAAGGTTTATTTTTATTTATTTATTAAAAAAATTTTTTTAATGTTTTTATTTATTTTTGAGACAGAAAGGGACAGAACATGAGCAGGAGGTGGGCAGAGAGAGAGGGAGACACAGAATCTGAAGCAGGCTCCAGGCTCTGAGCGGTCAGCTCAGAGCCTGACACGGGGCTCAGACTCACAGACTGTGAGATCATGACCTGAGCCGAAGTCGGACGCCCAACTGACTGAGCCGCCCAGGCGCCCCTATTTATTTATTTTTAAAGTAATTTCTACACCCAACTTAGGGCTTGGACTCATGACCCTGAGATGAAGAGTCGCATGCTCTACTGACCGAGCCAAGCAGGTACCCCTATGTAAAACAGGTTAGAACTTTTTTTCCCCTTAAGATATGTTCCACAAGGAACGTATGGTTGTGTTTAAAGTCCCTTAAAAGAATTTCACTGTGTGGTTAAAACACCAGCTGGATGCACACTTACACACTTACGTTGATGAGATTCTTTTATTTTTGATTTTTTTTTAATATTTAGTTTTGAGAGAGAGAGAGAGAGAGAGCAAGCTTGCAGGGGAAGGGCAGAGAGAGAGGGAGAGGGAGACAGAGAATCTCAAGGCTCTGTGCTGACAGAGTCGTGGGATTCAAACTTAGGAATTGCAAGATCATGACCTAAGCCAAAATCAAGAGTCAGACATTTCACTGACTGAGCCATCCAGGTACCCCTTATTTTTTAAAATTAAACTTTTAATTTTGAGTTAGAGTGTCACATAAATAGTTAGGAAATAATAAAGATTCTGTGTGTCTTTTACCCAGTTCCCCCCAGTGGTAACATGTTGCAAAACTATTAATGCAGTATTATAGCTAGAATATTTAGTTGGTCTAGTCTAGATACAAAACATTTCCATGGCCAGTATCCATCACATTGCTTTTTCAGCTGCATCCACCTCCCACCTTTTCCACCTCTCCCATCTCCCCCATTCCTGGCCTTTGGCAACTCTGTTGCTATAATCTGTACTCCATGACTATAATTTTCTCATTTCAAGAATGTTATATAAATGGAATCATACAGTATGTGACCTTGGGGTGGGCTTTTTTTTACTCAGCATGATTCTCTGGAGAGCCAGCCAGTTTTTGCATATATCAGTCTTCCTTCCTTTCTTCCTCCCTTCCTCCCTTCCTCCCTTTCCTCCCTTCCCTCCCTTCTTTCTTTCTATGCTTGTTTATTTTGAGAGAGAGAGAGAGTGGGGGAGGGGCAGAGAGAGGGGGACAGAGGATCCCAAGTGGGCTCTTTTCTGACAGCAGACAGTCCAATATGGGTCTTGAACTCACAAACTGTGAGATCATGACCTGAACAGAAGTTAGACGCCTAACCGACTGAGCTACCCAGGTGCCCCGATATTTCATTCTTTCTTATTGCTATGTAGTGTTCTATGACATATATGTATCACAGTTTATTTAACCATTCACTTGTTGGAGGACATTTTTTGGCTATTACAGAAAAGTTGCTATGAACATCTGTGTACAGGTTTTGGTATGAATGTAAGTTTATTTTCTTTGGGATAAATTCCCAAGAGTGCAATTGCTCAGTCACATGGTAGTTTGTGTTTAGTTTTTTAAAAAAATTATCCAGCTATATTGCAGAGCAGTTGTACCATTTTATATTCCTACCAGAAATGTAGGAGGAATCTAGTTATTTTTAGGATTGCTTTTTATACTTTGTTTTTATAATTATATACTTACATGATTATGTAAGAAGTAGTCCCATTATTTTGAGGTTAAATTTTAAAACAAAGTATATTCAGATAAGTTGAACTTTCTATCCCTGGAGTAACATAAAAAATAGATTATTCTTTCCATTGTTTCCTTATTAGAAACAGGTGTGTATATACATCTTTGTATTCCTTTCTTATTTAGGTAAGCGATAGTATATTACAGAGTTTTGCCACATTTTCTTTTTTCTCTTAAAAATATCTGCTAAAGATCACTTCATAGAAGTATATAGAAATTGGCTCATTTTTTTCTGTTGCTTCAAGGTGCTTCATCTTTTTCATGGAATAGTTTATTCAACCAGTCCCATTAGAGTGGACATTGTTTCCAGTCTTTTGTAATTGCAAATAGAAGTAGGCGTGTTCAGTAAAAGGGTAAATGTATAATATATGCATAAAATTTTTGTCAGATATTGCTGAATTCTCCAATACGAGCTGTACAGTTTTGAATTCCTACCAGTGATGGATAAGCATGCCTGTTTCCCCAGGGCTTACAATAGTGTCTGACAGACTTGGATTTTTCCCAGTTTAACTAGATTCAAAATGGTAATCTGAATGTTACACTTTGCATTGCTTTTTTATGAGTGAGGTTTTACTATGTGATTTTGTTTTACTTTATGATAGTTACTAGCCTTTTGCCAGATAGTTTTTGCTGGGGTAAATATCTTTTGATAAATTCAGTTAAGAACTGGTTTAAAACTGGTCATTAGGGAGGGTAGTTTATTGAGTGATACCTACTTATTATTCTGTGATAATCAGTAATGTTAGTTATAGTTATATGTCCTAGTAGACATTAAGACAAGTCTGTTACTGAATTGTAGATATTTTAGTCTAGAGCCCTTATTCTCTCATCTAAGAAAAATAATCTAGTCTTATTTGACCTATAGGCTAATAGGTTTCAACAGTGAAAATGTTGGTGGGAAATATAAAACAGTTACTATGGATGATGTAGTTCATGTGTGGGCAGTTAATGAAATATTTTACTTTTTTCTTTAAGTTTTTATTTAAATTCCAGTTAAGATCCAGTGTTCTGTTCATTTCAGATATATTATGTATTTAACATGTCCATACAACACCCAGTGCTCATCACAAGTGCACTTTTTAGTCCCCATCCTCTATTTAATCCATCCCCCCACACCCACCTCCCCTCTAGTGTATTTTTAATTGTTAAAAGTTCAGTGTTTATTATTATTTCAAAAGTGGAAATAATTTTAGTCTGGTAATAATGCAAATAGATCCTAAATCAGTGATGTGCTTTTAAGAAATTTATTTTGATTACTGTAAACATTCTTTTTTTTTTTTTTCAGACTTTTTGCTCTAAAATTTTTAAATTTTTGATGTTTATTTTTGAGAGAGAGAGAGATACTGAGCATGAGTGGGGGAGGGGCAGAGAGTGAGGGAGACACAGAATCCGAAGCAGGCTCTGGGCTCTGAGCTGTCAGTATAGAGCCCAGTGCGAGGCTTGAACTCACAAACTGTGAGATCATAATTTGAGCCCAAGTCCACTTATCCGACTGAGCCATCCAGGTGCCCCCAGACATTTTGCTTTAAACATTCAATTTGGAAAAAAAAAAAAAAAAGGTACTAGCTTCCTAAGTAAAAAGTTATTTTCTTAAAAGCACAACAGTGTCACTTACCTGGCATCTACTGCTAATTATGCTCGATCAAATCTAAAGCAAGGGAAAAAATACACATATTTTATACTGTTTGTTTTTCAGTAAGAACATTAGAGAAATTGTAAAGTTTATCACATTTAAAATCAGTCTGCTTTATATCTAAATTTATGAAAGTTTGATGAATAATCATGTTAATATTTTAATGCAGGAGTTTGGATAAAGAGAGGGCAGTGCTACTACAGCGCCGGAAAAGGGAAAATATGTCAGGTGGGTGAAGAGGATCTATGCTAAATTAAAATTAGTGTGATTGAGAAAATGAGTGGTCTGCATGTTTCAGTTGGATATAAACACCTTACCAGTCAATGTTGGTTGTACATACAACTTACAATCTCAGGTATAGATTTTAAGTAGTCTTTTTATAGAATGTACTTATTTTAGAAAATGTGGAAATTAAAAAAAAGAAAAAAGAAAAAAAAAGAAAATGTGGAAATTAGAGGAAAATAAAAATTTTAAATCCTCATTTTTGTACAAAGGTAACAGCTTTAAAGAAGTATTAAAATATGTTGGTTTTTCAGAGAGATGGTGATCCATTAATCATATGGAATAGCATTTCATTTTGAGGAATAGATTTTAGCAGTATAACTGTGCTACAACTTTTATTTTGGCTTACGTTATGACAACACCAGTACAACTGGTTTTGAATAATCATAGTTTACTGAACTGTTTGATGAACATTTAGGTTGTTTCCAGTGTTTTTTGTTTTGTTTCGTTTCATTTTTGTTACTACAAATAGTACTGTTAATGAAACCCTCCCGGACAAGTTTTTTCGTGGTTTTTTTTTTTTTTGTATTTTTGTATTTTTGTTCATTTTATCTTTGGACACACACCTAGAAAAAAGTTTATTAGGTGAAAGAGTAAGTATGTGTAGAATTTTGTTAGATATGGTTAAATTTCCCTTCATAGGGAATTCATAGGGAATTTTGAATTTTGAATTTTGAATTACCACTGGCTATTTATGCCCTTTTCCCATAGTCACACTACCTCAGTGTGTTGTCAGACTTTTGTATCCTTTCTAACTTAATGTATGAGAAAAGGTATTTGTAGTATGCATTTAAATGTATCTTATATGAGTGAACTGAGGAAGTAGAAAAAAGTTCATTCTTCAGAATGATGGGAGATACAGCAGCTTGTCTTGTAGAATGCTGTTTGATTTTTCATTTTGTTCAAGATAGTATTACAAGTATAGTAATTTTTATTTTGCCTTGGAAGATGGTGATACCAGTGCAACTGAGAGTGGTGATGAGGTTCCTGTGGAATTATATACTGCATTTCAGCATACCCCAACATCGATTACTTTAACTGCTTCAAGAGTTTCCAAGGTTAATGATAAAAGAAGGAAAAAAAGTGGGGAGAAAGAACAAAACATTTCAAAGTGTAAAAAAGTAAGTTTTTCCTTTTTTTAGATATGTAGATAGGAAGTTATGGGAACTGAGTTTTACAGGAAAGGCAGGTGAGTAATGGATGGTAGCTAGAAAAGGTTGCAGAATCTAAGTTTTTTAAAATTCATTTTACAATTTTAATATGTTTTAAAGATTGAAGCGTAATAGATAAATGTTGGCATACTGATTTGAAATCACTAATGAGACTAGTCATAGAAAGGCAAAAGCTAAAATAAAATAGAAAAAAATTGCTGTTTTAGACAAAAAATAACAATCCTAAATTTTTAATAGCTTATGAACAAGGTAAAAGAGCATATGATAATTGTGAATAATTGTTTATAGTTGTTCTTCTCTGAATCGTATGTAATCATTTTAATAAACCTCCATATTTAATGAATTTCTTATCACGTAGACTTCTTTTACTTAAGTCTTATGTGATGAATTATCCCAAGGATTTAATGGCACAAAACCATTTCTAAGCCACTTTTTCACTAAATTTATTATTATTGGTCCTGAAGATTTTTCTCTTATAAGGAAAAAAAAATACTTTTCACGAGAACTATATTGCTATTATAGAGTGAAATTATTCCTAGATATAAAATCAGGTTTTTCCAAAGAAAGCATTTTTTTTCCTTGAGTAATTCTTCAAGATATTATTTGGTTATTTAATAGGCAGCAGGGACTTTTCAGTTTCTCATTTCACCACCATTTAAGCTTGACTGTAGCAGTCTTCACAGATGAGGTCCCTCTCCAGTTCTGCTACACTTTTTCCTGTATATTATCCATTCTTATAATCAAATTCTATCTGCACTTTCTGGGTGGTTTTTGTTTATTTATTTTTTTTAAAGTAAGCTCTGTATCCAACATGGGGTTTGAACTCATGACCCTGAGATCAAAAGTCATATGCCCTACCCACTGAGCCTGCCAAGTGTCCCACCAGGTGTCATCTTTGGTTATGCTGTTCTCTTCACCATTTAGGATATTCTCATCTCTGTCTTTTAAACCCTTATTATACTCTCAAGTACTGCTTCCTCCATGAAACTTGCTTTTCTCCTATCAAAATATGATCATCTTTCTTTGCATCTCATTATGGCACTTGAACCTTTTATTATAGCACTTGTAACAACATTTTGTCTTCTTTCATTGTTATGTCCCTTATTTCAGATTGTAATTTACACAAAGAGAGAGAGAGAGATTGTCTATTAAATGCCTTTTATAATTTAGGAATTCACATATTATAGGTATTGACATACCTTTTTCATATCATGCTTTCAAATTAGGCTTTCCTGTTTATTGTTACTTGGAAATTGTATCCTTGCATATTTGTTTTAGGTCATTTGGTTTAACAAATCTATTTTTTGAATAAAGCATAGATTTTGCACTTTTTCTGGGGGGAATTACTTGTCCCTATTTAAAATGAATCAGTTCTGGGTCTTGGAGTGTGACATAGTTTTTTCAGAATATTGCTGTGTGTTTAAAAAGAGATTTTTCTCTTATGTTGTTAGTAAAAATTGACAAGGATTAGAAAAAAAAATCAAGGAACTGGGTATAAAAGATATGGTTTTCCCACTTAGATCTTGCCCACTGTTAAGGTTTTACTATTATTTGAGGGGTGACATGTAGTATATATATAAAACAAAAGAATATATACAGTTCTGCCTTTTTTTTTTTTTCAGCCTATTGTTATGGCTAATTGTTAAAAAGTTTGAAAGGAGGTTACAATAGATGTTCTGGGTAGAGGACAGTTTTTATTTTATTTTTATTTTTATTTTATTTGTTTATTTTTGAGACAGAAAGCGTGAGCAGGGGAGGGGCAGAGAGAGAGGGAGACACAGAATCCGAAACAGATTCCAGGCTCTGAGCTGTCAGCACAGAGCCTGACGTTGGGCTCAAACCCACGAACCGTGAGATCTTGACCTGAGCTGGAGTTAGATGCTTGCTTAACTGACTGAGCCACCCAGGCACTCCAGATTTTTTTTTTTTTTTTTTTTTTTTTTTTTTTAAGTAATCTCTATACTCAGTGTGGGGCTCAAACCCACAACCCCGAGATCAAGAGTTGCATGCTCCACCGACTGAGCCAGCCAGGTGTCTCTTTCATGTTTCTTTAGTACCAGGATTGTATTCCTTTCAGTTGTTCATCTGTCTGGGTACATTCCTTCTCCAAAGTCCACCTAGCTCTTTGCCCATGTTTTATGTGACGTTTCACTGCCTTGTTTTTGCTGTTAGTAAATCTTGCTGACTTCCAACATATAGTCTACACAACAAACTTAACACATATATTTGGGTCTATGTTGCTTACTCTAGGTTTATGTTTGTTAGTCTCCCTGGAGACTTTTTGGGTGAAGTGGTGAGGAAGATAGGAATTAAATGTTAGATACCACTTTGGGACCTGGCAGAGTAGTGGGCTGTCACTAAATTATTTATTAAATAAATACAACTCTATTTGCCACAGTGCTTATTACTCAAATGCTCCTCTGTGCTCAAATATCACTTACTAGTTGACTACGAGAATTAAAGTGAATAACTTTATCACTCCCCAGACTTGTATCATGACTTAAATAAAATTACTGTAATATTGTTAATACCCTTCCAATTTTAATCAGATATTTTCCCATGGTTGTAATAATTGAGCACACAAAAAATTTGAGATTTTTTCTAGCAGTATCATATACATATTCTCTTGTTCTTACATAGCCTGCATTATGGTTTTTGTTGTTATTGTTGTTGTTAATTTGACTATCGTTGACATACATTGTTACTTTGGTTTTAGATATACAAAGTCTGCATTCTATTTTTAATAGTAAAATAGTATGCTAGTAGGTGACTTTCCTTACTTAAACATTCACCCGGTTCTGGCTATATTTGCCAAGTTTTTTATTATTATGAGACTTCAATAAAATGCTTTACTGAACTGATTGATTATATCCAGTTTAAAAGAAAAGAAAACTAACTCAAATTTCATGTTATTTTAGGCCTTTCGTGAAGGATCTCGGAAGTCATCAAGAGTTAAGGTAAACAGGGGCACCTGGGTGGCTCAGTTAAGCATCTGACTCTTGATTTTGGCTCGGGTCATGATCTCACAGTCATGAGATTGAGCCCTGTGTGGAGCTCTGTGCTAAGCATGGAGCCTACTTGGGATTCTTTCTCCCTCCTTCTCTCTCTCTCTCTCTGTACCTCCCTGCTTTCTCTCTCTCTCTCTCTCTCAAAATAAATAAACATTAAAAAAAAAATTTTTAAGAGTTAAGGTAAATACATTAATTTTTTTTTTTAAATACATTAAATTTAAGTCCTTGTTCCAACTATCAGTTTTTCAGGAGCTTACTAAGTGGTTGCTTGTCCAAAACCTTTACTTTATGTTCTCTTCATTGCGTATCATCTCATTGCTTATTATCTTTACCAAAAGTGACACCGTAGAGAATCCTAATTAGATTACTATGCCTCTCTTGGAGTTTATTAACAATGTTAAATCATTAAGTAAAAGGAGGTATATAAGTAATTCCTATTATCAAAATTTTGGATAATCTGAATTTCAGTAGATTATTGCATTCCATATCTCCATACCACTTTGTATAGTGGATATATGAATGCAAAATCACATTTAGAATTTGAAATTTTTCTTTTTCTTTTTTTTTTTTTTGCATAGTTGGGGTTCTAGTGATTTAGTCAAGTCAGTTGTTATAAAATACTATAAAATCACCATGGAGGTATACAAAGTAGTCACTTGTACCTTGAATTAGCCTATATCCTCAATTTTGTAGATGCCCTGATTTCTGAGAGAGGCAAGGCTCCTCAGCTCTGCCTCCTGCTAAAAGATAGGTATTGGATCACAGAGGTCAGCTGTATAGACTTACTACAGCTTTCTAGGCTGTGTGGTTAAAGGCTAATGGGTTTCTTAAGTTGTCAGATATTAAAATAGTACGTGGGAAGCATGTTACAGTGTATCTTTTGTGCATAACAATTATTCATTATTTCACATTCTTGGAAAACAAATAATTAAACAGCTGTCCAGTGATGATTACTGCATACGTTTGTAGTTCTTTCTCAAGAAAATATGTGGTGTCACTCAACACACAGCAAGCCCAGTTTCATAAAATGTTCTTTATATGTTAAAGTTGGGGATTATATACTTACTATATATTAAACTTGGATTTATGGGACATTATCTGACACAATACAATCTGAAAAAGGTTTTGGATTAAGCTGGTGGAAACTGTTGATACTCTAAAGTTTTCCTTTCTTCCTTATTTATCCAATCATTCCAATAGTAAGTTTAATGAAGAAGGAATAGTTTACTTAGGTGAAATATTTTCATTTATTTTGTAAAGAGATGAGGAAGTAAAATTTTAAAAATGCTTTGTGCATCTTTAAAGATATCTTTCCCTTAACTAAAAGATACCTCTTTAAGATTGTAACAGTTTCAGTTAGTAATTCAATAGTATTTATAGGTTAAAGAGATATGGAAGAACTATCAAATATATACCAGATCAGTAGAGGGCTTGGGTAGAGGAGGACAGAAAAGAAAGACAAATTTTTAAAAATGGATTTCTTTAATAAAGCTGAGGAAAGCCTTAATATGTAGTATTTCATATTTGTATAAAAATTTATTATCTCACGGTCATTATAATGTGGAATATGTAAGTACAGAAAATACCAGTTAATACAAATAAACCTACTCCTATCAAGTAGTTGAACAACTTACTACAGTTTGTTTCATTGTAGAAAAGAATGATACTTTTTGTAATAAAAATTATATGGCAGGTGGACAGATGGTAAATTTTAGTGTTACTGTACATGTATACATGTCTAACAGGATATATAAGGATCTTTATGAATTCTATATGTGATTTTCAAATTTTAGTTAGGTTATACATATAGAAATAATCTGTTTTCTCACCAGGGTATTCAGTGTTGTAGAAATTGGTAAATAGCATTTACAACAAATTGAAATGTCATGTGTTAAAACAAATTATAAACCTGAATTATGCTAATGAAACATGTTTTTGTTATCTGCATTACTTGATTTTCATCCTAAGATTGCAAATAAGAATTGTTGTGGGTGTCCACATTTTAATACATTTTTAAAATGTGTGGTCATTGTGCCTATCTGTAAATTGCATTCCAGCGAGAAAAGTGTTCCTTGTTTGTTCTGTAACAGATTGAGAGAGGCTGTAACTTTTTGTACTTGGCACTTAGCGTTCTTATCTTACAGGTTTTTAATAGGAGGTATGGATGAAGAGCAAGCATTTAAGTTTATAAGTCCTTGCTGTCATTATGATCCTTGAATTTAGGCTATGGACCATTTTGGGTCATTTCACATCCTATTAGACATTTTGTTCTCATGTCATATTTATCATGTGGACAATTATAGATCTTGGAATTATACTAAATTAAGATGTCAAAGTGTGTTTTTTAATAAAACATGTTAAAATTGCATTCTATCAGAACTGAGTATAAAGTAGATACTGGCAGTCTGTAAAATAAAAACATTTTCATATGCTATCTTTTTTTGAATCATTAGTTGACAATAACTCCGAAGTTTTGGGTGTTTGCAGTTTTGTCAGTGGCCTTAATTTGGCTACAGTGGTGTCAGTGAAGCTTGAATTTATGCTGTTCAACATAACTTGGCCTCTTTAGTTTTCTAACTCTTTATCTGGCGTGCAGTATAAAAATGTAGTATGCTGATCATTTATGGTCTGTTTTTTCCTAGGACCAACTTAGAAAGCCTAACATTATTGCTACTTTGTGTTATGTTCTTTTATATAGATTGTGTGTGTGTGTGTGTGTGTGTGTGTGTGTGTAAATACTTAGAAGTCCAGATATTAATGCTTAGTTTGCTATGATTTTAGGGTTCAGCTCCAGAGATTGATCCTTCATCTGATGGTTCAAATTTTGGATGGGAGACAAAAATCAAAGCGTGGATGGATCGATACGAAGAGGCAAATAGTAACCAATATAGTGAGGGTGTTCAGAGGGAGGCACAAAGAATAGCTCTGAGATTAGGCAATGGAAATGACAAAAAAGAGATAAATAAATCAGATTTGAATACCAACAATTTGCTCTTCAAACCTCCTGTAGAGGTAAATATATCATTTGCCTAAAAATTATGAAACAAAGACCTTTTTCTAATGTATATCTTAACTGGTTAGACTGAAAGCAGTTAGGTTTAACTAATCTGAACATTTCTCTTATTTTAGAGCCATATACAAAAAAATAAGAAAATTCTGAAATCCGCAAAAGATTTGCCTCCTGATGCACTTATCATTGAGTACAGAGGGAAGTTTATGCTAAGAGAACAGTTTGAAGCAAATGGATATTTCTTTAAGAGGTATATTCATTTATTTTACTAGTTACCTGTTGTTAAGTATTGATTTTTTGGCTGTTTGCCAAGATGCTGTGTGTTCATAAGCCTTTTGTTTTTCTAAGTTATCATTTTAATACTTTTAAAACTGTGGTACAGTTGAACAGTGACTAATGATAACTTTTGAACTATAGTAAAATATGGCAAAAAGCAGATGTATTTCTGTCTCTTACCCATCTCTCTTACTGACATTTTTACAACAGTTTACTTCAAAGATAAACAGCAGTATATAGGTGGACGTTAATTTAAAACTATGATTACATAAGATTATAAGGAGTGAAGCCCTTTTGCATCCAGGACCTTACCTAGTTCCTTATAACATAATTGCTAGAACCTGAAAACACCATTGGTGATCACAGGCAAAACCCCTTCCTCTTTATAACAGATGTTGGATTTGGTCTTACATTATTGCTACCACTTTCACCTCCTCCTTTCTTGGTTCTAGAATGGCACTGGAGCCCTCTTCTATATATTTTTTGGGGGCATTTGATATGACCCCTTGCTTCCCGGAGGTCAGGAAATATGTTTGTATCTTTAGGGAGATAAGTCTATATGGTTATTAAAAGTATTTGTTGTTTATAACTTGAATTTTTAAGATTTGAAAGATATACAAATCTTGTACATAGCAAATTTGATCTGAAACAGTGCTAGAAATCAAAACTTAAATGTACTAGGCGATTAGGATTTTAAAGGTATCCAATTATGAATTCTCCTGTAAAGGCAGTCGTCACTCCCTTTTTATCTCATAAATTTGAATTTCTACCTTCAATTAATTACCTTTAATTTAGGTAAGGTTACTGGAGCAGGTAAAAATCTCATTAGCATGAACTAGCCCTTAACGAATGGGTTCTGGTATTAGACTGCCTATGTTCAAGTCTTGGCTTCACTATTTACTTTGAATCTTTTAGAAGTTTCTTAACATGTTAATGGTTTATAATGCATTTCTTTCTTTGTAGACCATATCCTTTTGTTTTATTTTATTCTAAATTTCACGGGCTAGAAATGTGTGTTGATGCAAGGACTTTTGGGAATGAGGCTCGGTTCATTAGGCGTTCTTGTACACCCAATGCAGAGGTAAGCTTCTAAAAATCTTTTCAGGAGGCAAGGGTTTCAGGGGATGCATGGAATTGAGTATTAAACACAAGTCTGGTAGCCCTAAACTTTTTAACCATTGATGCGTTTTATATTCCTCAGCGTGTTTTCATTGCAAAAAATTAGGTGGTAATGGGCTGTGAGGTCTTAAAAATTGCTTTGCACACTGAAGAAATTGTGATGTTCTTTGTAAGAAGAAATATTAGATTTTTGTTTATTTCTGAAGCTCTACTTATGGGTCAAATATAAGATCTGATTGGATCAAGGTAGATGACAAAACTGAAAGCTAAAGTAGATTTTATATGTGCTACTACAAAATTTTTTATAAAACTGTGTTTTAATTTGGAGCATAAATTTTGGAGCATGTTTCCGGGTTTTTTTTACATGCCAAAATAAACATTTTTAATTTATAGCTATTATAGTTGAGTTTAGGTTTTGAAGCCAGACTTAATAGATTCATGTCTTCTTTTTGACTTACTAGCTTTGTAACCTGGTCTGTGTTCTATAAAAAGTGGTTATGAGGACTCAATGGAGTAAATACATATGAAGTACCTAGAACAGTGTCTGTCATAGAAAAGTGTGGTGTTAACTGTTCCATTACTGATTATTGTATTTCATCAAATCGAGGGTGTCATCATTTACAAAACTCCCAATTTCAGAGATACTCAGGGGTAAAAAAAAATAGGCATTGTAGAATTGATGAAGTGTCATGTTTTTTCTTCTTTTTTTAGTATTTGCTTTTTAATGCTACATGGTGGGCCGTAGAGTTTGCATCACTATGCTTCCGTCCAGTTGAAAACCACCGATTTATAGTTACAAGTCTTGAACTGCATATTTTCCATGTTGTACTTAGGAATTACTTTGAAAATTTTTCAAAATTGCAGGATGGGATACTTCTAAAGGTAGAAAAAGTTCATAAAAATATAAAATTATTTTTTAACTAACAGGTGAGGCATGAAATTGAAGATGGAACCATACATCTTTACATTTATTCTATACAGACTATTCCAAAAGGAACTGAAATTACTATTGCCTTTGATTTTGACTATGGGAATTGGTAAGTTCAAGTCTATGTATATGTTAATCTGTTTTGCAGTAGTTCCTTAATGTCCTCCTAAAAATTTATGTATTTGCATTACTTTCATAGCTTTTCATTTGTATTTATCATGAGGCAATTAAAAAATCATAGCCCTAATTCAGCCATACAACACTGACCTTGTTTATGTGAGAATTTTCTCTTTCTGGTATTTTAGGGGGTACAATGTTAGTGATATAATTAATTTGGCTGATCAGTGTGAATGGGTAATTGAACGTTTTGCCCCTCAAAACAAAGAAATTCAGGGTACATGGGTGGCTCTAACAGTTAAGCATCCAACTCTTGATTTGGGCTCAGGTCATGATCTCACGGTTCTGTTCTTGAGAGTGAGCCCCGTGTTGGGCTCTGCGCTGACAGTGCTGAGCGTGCTTGGGACTTCCTCTTTCTCTCTCAAAACAAATAAACTTAAAAAAAAACAAAAAACAAAAGCAACAGAAATTGTGCCAAGTTTTCTTGCAGTAAAAGTGTTTGTTGGAGTACTGTAAGGAAGTTCTGAGAACTGCTGTTCTGAAACACTAGGGAAGAAAGTTAAAGTTAATTCTGACTATAAAAGCGTCCATTTAAATTTTATATATTTATACATAATACAAAATTATACAAATATAATACAAATATAATACAAAATTATAATCTGTATCATTTTGCATTCATCTTCTCTCATTCGTTACTTTGATATTTAGTTCTGTTGTTAGGTGTGGCTCTAGTTCATTTATTTTCACTGTTGATGGCATTTATCCATTCCACTATTGGTGGACCTTTAGATTTACCAAAAGTGCTCCTGTGGCTTTTTGAACATGTCTTTGTGGGTACATGTTCTCTCTGTGGTATGGAATTAGGGGTGTACTTGCTGGGTTGTAGAGTGTGCACAGCCTCAGTTTTCACCAGACATAGGTTAATTTTTAATTTGAGTATAATTGACATATAATGTTATATTAGAAAACACTAATTCTAAAAGATATGTGCACCCCTATGTTTATTGCAGTTTTACAATAACCAAGATATGGATAATGACCAGTTTCTATTCTTGCAGCTTTACTTCCTTGCTCCATCTCGTTATGACTTTAAAAATTGATGCTAATCCATGTGAAATGGTATCTTTTTATATTTTTAATTACCATTTTCTTTGGTTATTTTTTGACCCAAGGATCTTTTTATATATTAATTTATCATTTGGGTTTCCTCTCTGATGAATTGGTTAATCATCTTCCATTTTGCTCCTGGGCAGTCTTTTTCATACTGATTTTTGGGGGAATTGGGGGATGGTTCCTTTTGTATCTTGTAGTGTATTCGGTTATAAGCATTTCAGTTCATTTCCTCCTATTCTGTATTTTATCTTTAAATTTTTCTATGGTAACCTATTTAAATGCCTAAGTTTTAAATATCCATTATGTTTTCTGTCAGTGAAATTCCTCTTCCTGCCCTGTGCATCTCTACTTAATTGTTGGGAGTCAGATTTATTATAACTTCAGCATTTCCTTGTTAGCCCTTTCTCCCTCCAGAAGGTGGAAAATTTAGCATAATGGCTCTTTGCTCATTGCTTTGAAAGACTGTATCCCATAAGTGGTTAAGAATATAAGCTTTTTATAATCTGGTTTCAAATCCTAGCTTGGTTGCTTATTATTAGCTATATAACCTTCTTATCCCTTTGTGCTTTGTTACAGCACAAGTAATATGAGAATAATAATACTCACCAAACAGGAATGTTTTGAAAATTCAGTGAGTTTAAGATATGTAAAGTGTTCAGGGATGCCTGGGTGGCTCAAATGGTTGAGCATCTGATTCTTGATTTCAGCTCAGGTCTTGATCTCAGGGTCATGAGATTGAGCCCCAGGTCTGGCTCTGCACTGGGTGTGAAGCCTGCTTAAGATTCTCTCTCTCCCTGTCTCTCACTCTTTCCCTCCCCCCCACCTCTGCCCCTTCCCCACTCGAGCTCCTGTGTGTGCACACATTCTCAAAAAAAAAAAAAAAAAAAAAAAAAGATATGTAAAGTGTTTAAAACAATTCCTGGCACAAAATAAGTGCTTGGTAAACATGAGCTATTAGCCATCATTATTTGGAGTTCTATTATCCTGAAATCAAAACATCTAGAAAGTTTCAACCTAGTTTCTAGCAATACCTGATTTGGGGAGATGGGGGAGTAGATCATAAATTTTTGAGTTCTATCCCTGATTCACAGATTTTAGCAAGTTTGACTTATACTAGTCTTGAAAGTGAGCAAGTAGGAGTATTAGAAACTTTTTTATTGTGAACAAACACTGAACTAATTAAAACATGTAAAGTGGGAGGCTTCTACTGTTTAACTCCGATTTTGGCATGCTGCCTGTATCCTAGAGAGAAATTGAACGTTGGTGGTAGAGATATGGAGGGCAGAGTTAAGAAATATTGAAGAGATGAAAAGTGTGAGCTTTGGACTCCCCTAAACCTGTATCTGAATACTGTCCCAACCATTTAGATAGCATGTGACGCTGGACAAAATGCTGCCCCTCTCTGCCCATTAATCTTGTCTGTATGGTGGGAGTAATATATATCACTGCAGTGAAGATGAGAGTGCAATTATTTTTCAAGCTTCCATTTGAAAGAGAGAACATGTAAGGAGGGGCAAAAAGAAGCATAACTTTACCTTTTTTCAAAGACACTTGGTTATTGAAGTCATTCCTTAAAGTAAAATACAAACTAGTTAGGGTTTGGGACCACTGAAGTAAATACCGTTTTTGCCTTAATGTAAGCCACAGTATCATTTTACTTAAAAAGGCTCAGTTTTAATTTGAGTTGCTTCTCTAAACCATAACTGGTTATCCTTTTGATTGAAGGCCCAATCTCTGGTCAGAAATCGACTTCAAATGATTATGTTTTTTAAGTGAGGAAATAAAATCTCTTTTGTGATAGTTACCATAGGAATGCAAATTAGTGAAAAGGATTGCTCATAAATAGTAGTAGCATAGAATTTACAGAGTTGCAGCTTAAAATGGATAAGAAGATTTTAAAGTTTGCATCCTGAATAAATATTTAACCGGTTATCTTTCCAGTAAGTACAAGGTGGACTGCGCATGCCTCAAAGAAAATCCAGAGTGCCCTGTTCTAAAACGTAGTTCTGAATCCACGGAAAACATCAATAGCGGTTATGAGACCAGAAGGAAAAAAGGAAAAAAAGAAAAGGATATTTCAAAAGAAAAAGATACACAAAATCAGAATATTACTCTGGATTGTGAAGGAACAACCAACAAAATGAAGAGCCCAGAAACTAAACAAAGAAAGCTTTCTCCCCTGAGACTATCAGTATCAAATAATCAGGTACTGAACTATGCTCTTCTGATTGTCAGCCGAAGTCAACAAAAGAAAATAACTTGTCATATTTTAACCTCTTTTTTGCTTTATGTAAAATGGTTTAAATTTTTTAAGTTAAACCTACTGTTATTTAATGAAGTACTTAGAAACATAAAACACAGGTTCTACTAGAATTTGTGCATTGTTAGTAAATAACTCAGCCAGCATATCCTTGCAGAATTGAATGCAAGATATTTCTATAACTGGGTAATTAAAAACTTCTTCCAGATGGTATTGTCCTTATGTTAATAAAATTCTTATTTAAAGTCTTAATTTCCTTTTTTAAATATTTGAGGCATAATTAATTCTATAAGGATGAGAGAGAAGATTGTTCAGAGAAAATTCTCTTAACATGTATGGTAATTTGGAGGAATGAGTTTGCCCTCTGTGTCTGCTTTGCCCTCTACACAAATGAAAGTTAGGAGGGACCATTTAAATGTGAAAATTAAGTACAGTTTTACTCATCTCCAGTACCCCATCTTCCTTAATTTAACAATAGTTTAATCAATTTAATAATTTCCCTTAAGTTTCAAATTGAACAAACATTTATTGGGCACTTGGTGTTTGTAGGCACTGGGTCTCATGAAGTAATTTTGTATGTTCATGTTTTGGGAAGACTATAAACAGAAGGCTGTGCTACCATATTTGACCTTGTGGGCTCTATTGATAACACTGACTCAAACTTTAAAAAGCAAAACTATTTGCATAATTTTGAAAGTGTTGAATTAAAACCAGTTTTAAAATTCTGAAATGTATTTAAGTAGGCTTATAATTTTCCTACGTTGAATTTGTTAGTTGTGGTTGAAAGGCATTTATAATAGTGCAGTGTCCCTAGTTTGTAGATGGAATAGTAGTATCTATAAAGCAGTCATTTCCATCTTTCAGGAACCAGATTTTATTGATGATATAGAAGAAAAAACTCCCATTAGCAATGAAGTAGAAATGGAATCAGAGGAGCAGATTGCAGAAAGGAAAAGGAAGATGGTAAGTTGGGAAGCCAGTAGCTGCTTCATGCTGTCACTTGCGCTTATGACAGCTGCTCTTCCCATAGTCATTGTCGCTGCCTTTAGGAGGCCTTTTACACTGTTGTTTGTTTCAAGTTAGCAAACAGGATGTGCCGCTGAGCATTTCTGTTTGGCTTTGTTGTTACCATTCAAGTAACTTGCACTAATCTTTTATATATTTACTGTGTGCTCATTAGACATTTTAGAATGTGACATTTAAGAAATTTTGAACATTTTTGGAGCTGAGAACTATCAATAAATTTTAATGCCAGAATCACTGTTCAAAATGTCTTTCATTAGCTAAATGTACCTTTCACTTCATAATTTAATGTAAAGCAAAAATGGAATTTTAAAGCTTATAATAGCACCAAATAAATGGCTTATGCAAAAAAAAAAAAAAAAACAAAAAAAACCCACTGTTTGGTAGCTACTATTTCTGTATCTCATACTGGTATCACAAGATTTTCATTAAAATACGTTTAGAATTTATATTCCTTGTTCCGCTTTTTATACATATATTTGCAAATAAATAATACAAGATATTTTCATAGAAGTCCATGGTAATTTGGCAGTGGATATAATATTTAGGCGAGTTAAGAAAGTTTTGTGATATAGTTTGCCCAAAGATTTGAAGATGATTTTACACACCAACTAATGATCTTACTATGGGTTTTCCCCACTCCCTTTTATTTTGTTTCATGTCTGTGATTTTCATGCTGAATTCCATGGAATTGCAGGTGTCATGTACTTAGGGAAGGGTAGGATCTTTGGAATTTGGTCATTGTAGGCCTACTTAATTTGTCTTTTTTATTGCCTGGATAGTCATTCCTCCAACATGGTTTTGTTGTTGATGTTCAGAATTGTGAAAGCAAAGCCCAACTTTTGCAGCCTGCAGGTTTCACAAACACTGCTGTGAGGGGACAGGGTAATGTTAGAGATCAGAGAGAAGAAAAACAACTAGGAGAAAATACTGGACGTGGTTGGTTATAAAGAAAGGAGGAGGGTTTTTTTCCTATACCTAAAGGAACTATCTTGAACCCTTTTCAAGATGTGGTTACATCTGAATTATCTGTACCTACCCAAATCACCTGTGGCCCTTTCTTGAGGAGATTTTCAGTATTGGCCTGTTCATTCCACAGTTGCCACAGCAGCATATTTGCGCTAATCTGCAAAACCAATTTGGAGTATCACTGGTTTTGGATGATGCATGTGTATGATAAGGAGGAACCTCTTTCATAAGTTAAGGGCTACAACAATCACTTTGAAAAATCATGAAATTTTTAAAAAACAGGTTATATGCCCTTAAAATAATTTTACTCAGGTTGCATTTTGTTTAAAAGTTTTTATGACTATGGGGCTACTTTTAAAATTTATCTATTAATGCTGAGAAAATCCATGAACTTTAGAACATCCTCATTTTCAGATCCCAGAAAATAGAAATACCCTTTTGCTGATCGAACTTTGGACAAACAAAAAGGCTTACTTGGGAATCCATTTTTGGTCAGGATTTTACCTGTTAGTATGCTATATTAATGTAGGCAAATGCTTTAAATTTTATATCCATTTTAGCATATTCATTTTAATATCTGCCTCTAAGGTAGCTGCTGTGCAGCTGGGTATTTTTCATACAAATAAAATGTGGAAAACTTGCAAAGTATTAGTGTTTAGAATTTGGTATTTTAAAGGGATATGAAATAAATATTTAAAAATCTTTGGCTCCTTGACCCTCAAAATCATTGCAATGTTATTTCTAATTGGTACATTTGCTTTGATATTTTAATTACAGAATTTTTGGGTATGGTCAAATAAGCAGAATGTAAAAGCACTGTTGGGATTCTTAAGCCAGTTGGCATGGTCTCTCCCCACCCCTTGCCACATACTGGTATTTTTGAGGACCAAAATATTTGGCTTTGAAAAGTTTAAATATTAATCAGCCTTTAGTGTCTGCCTTTTGTATTGGGTAGGTTAACAGTAGTAGTTAGAAACATTAAGGTCAGCTCCTGAGAAACTGACTGAAATTTCCTCCTGTGAGAGGAAAGACTTTAAATCATTATTGGGTACTAGTTCTCTTGTAGATTTACAAGATTGGGATACAAAAGGAGTTAGTCCTACTCTCCTCCCAGATAAATACCATGTAATGTCCAAATTCAAATATACTTTAGCCTATCCTTTTGTAGTATAGCTTGAGCCATATGAAATTGTTGATTTGACAGTGTTTACCTACACAAATGGAAGTTTCATACATGACCTAATATTTAGCATTTTGCTCAGTCTCCAAAAATTGCACTGGTGGAAGTATGTATTTTGGTTGCTTGTCTTTTTTTTTTTTTTTTTTGGTAAGAATGGAAGACCAATGTCTCTGCCTTTCAGGGCATTTATAGAAACTATTATGGTGCAGCAAGAAATGTGGTAAAGGAGCTATAAATATGGTAGGTAACTTACAGCTGTGGTTGGAGGTAGGGTCAAAGACCATTTCATGAAGTAGGTACTATTTAGGATGGACCTTAGGGGTGGGGTTTAAACAAGTACAGATTACCTTGTAACTAAATTGTATGGAGTACAATGTATGGAGTTACATGGAGTACAGAAATAGCCCTCCAGGGGAAAGAGCCTGGAGGTAATTATAAAAGTGATAAATCATATTTGGCTGGGATTATATAGGTGGTTTTTTGGGGTGGGGGAACAGGGAGATAAGTTTGGTTGATAGCAGATCACATTAAGTGTTGAATGATAAAGATTTCATGGAAGAATGTTTATTCAAATTACTATGTGGCCAGATAGAAAGCTATTCTTTTATTAAAAAATTTCTTTTTCCCTCTATTATTTTTCCCCCTTAGAAAGTTGTTACCTACTTACGAAAGCACACCTGTGTCTAAATGGTATAGAACTGAATAAATAGATGGTTTCCTTTTAGCTAGTAAGAGATACCTCTTTGGCGGTGGTTGGAACTGACTTTAGAGAATCTTAAAATCAACCCCATTAAGCTATGGCAGTTGAAATGCAAGTAGGCTGTTTATACTCACCTGATTCCAAAACCAGGGCACTACTGAGTGGATTCCCCCAGATGCACGGGAGGTGAAGTAAGGGGAGGTGAGGTGGCCATATAACCTTGTCAGAGGTAAAGAAAGTATGCAGAAAGGGGTTAGATTTTGGGAAGCTCATCGTATTTTGTTGAACTAACATGTGATCAATTAAAGTATAAAGCTTTTGAAAATTTTAAATAAACATGAGGCTTGCCCCACCCAGTGTATAATGACATGAAAAGACCCTCCTGAAGTATCTGCTGATACTAAGAATTGAAGATCACTAGAATATAAACTACATAAGGGTGAGAATTTATAATTTTATAAATTGTTACAGCCCCCAGTTCCTGTGGAAAAAAATTCCAGGTGTTTATAAAGTACATAAATGAGCCTACTAAATATTTGTGGCAGCCATTTAAGTAGAGATATAGGTAGGCCCATGAATGTGAATTAAGTGAAGCTTCCTTATAGCCCAGGTAGTGCCCTGGAGGCCTTGCCAGGATGCAGGATTCGCCATAATTTTCTTATCCTTCACATCAGAAATTATTCCACAGAACACTAATATGTTTTGTGGGGTAGGGGGCGGGGGAAGCTCTGGGGCCAGTTGAGTTTAGTAAACAGTGCTTTAGATCCCCAACTTTGAGTTCTTCAGTATATACGTGGTGGTGTGTTTAAAAATTTGAAAAATTCTGTTTATGAAGGCATTTTGTAAACTTTGACACCCTTCCAACTTGTTTGTGGTGATACCTTTGACATCCCACAGATTTTTATCTGATGGAACAAGCATCCTGTGGGAAAACACTACTGTTAATTCCTCTAGGAAGTAACTTGACTTAGAAGATAGCTTTAGAAAATGGCGAGGAAATTTTAATAGTAAGATATCAGGATAAATGCCTTACCAGGAAAGCCATCTGATGACATGTGAATACATCCCCCATCTCACTTTTCTCTCCTTATAACATGATTAAGTTGATGTCGGTTACCAATTCTGATTTTCTTAGGTCCCATGTTCTCATCACAGAGTTTAGGAATTGTGTTTCTAAAGACGAGTAACTAATGACATTATGGTATTGAACAGCAAATGGGAACCCATTTATTTTTATTGGGGTTCTATTCAAACAAAATGAGGATATTCAGCTTTAGCTGCTTTGTAATAAATTCAAGATTTCCCAAATCTCATTTAAATACTTCACTCATGCTTTCATATAACAGTGACATATGCTTTATATAATGTATATACAGTTCTTATTCATTTAACAAAAATGAGTGTTTGCTATACACTGAGCACCATTGAAAGTACTGGGTGAAAAAGAAGGCAAGGTTCTGGAGAAGCTTTCATGGAACACAGGTGCATAGAATAAGAAACAAATATCAAAGAGGAAACAGTACTGTGCAGAGAAACTGAATCATTGTGTGGTAGAGAAGAAATGGGGGTACTCCACAAGCCATACTGACTATTTGCAATTATTTTATTGGTAATCAATAATCTTAACCATTTTTTAAAAGATTAATAAATTAATCTCTAAGTCTTGTTCGAGAGGATAAGCAAAGTCATTTGAGTAAGGAATCCCTTTTACTTTCTGTTTCAAGGCTATGGGTGGGGTAATTTAGCAGACTGGCCCTCCTGGTTCCCTTTCCTTTAAAAGGCAAGTTTTTTAAGAAGAACCACTTCTTATCTGTTAGCAAGGGAAAAAAGGAAACCTTGAGTCTCTAGATGTCTTCATTTTGTTTCCTTCTCAATTCTTTAACTCTACTACTAAGCACATTTCCCTTTAAAGCTAGTGTGGGGCACAGTTCATCAGCTTATTTTCACTCAGTTAAAAAGTACCAGTTATTGCTAATTGGGATGAATTATAACAATTTACTCAGTGGGGTTTATTTTTTCAGTTGCAATATTGTATCAAACTTTAAGCCATGTTCTTTAGTATGTACCCCTACAACTATATTGGACTTTACCTTTTCCGCATTTGTTGAATAGGAGTCTTAAACAAGTTCTCTATAGTCTCTTCCAAGCATATCAAGTTAGAGGATTTCAAGTCAGGTTTGTGCTCCAGTGTTTACATACGGAAGCACAAAATTAGAATAAAAATTTTCAAAATACCCACTCCTCAAGTGATAAAATGCTTTTAAGGGACAGTAAGCAGACTTTATTCTGCTTACAGGAATTACAGCACTCTATATTTGCTGCTGTAAAACCATAAACTAAGATACAGGTCATAAAAGCAATCTGTTGATCTCATCAGAGAGCCTTCATAGTTTCAGCTTAGCTCCCAATACTCCAGCGTTAACAGTGTGTCCGTTTCATTCCTGAAAGGCAAACCTGTTTAACTGTAATTCTGGATCAGCGTCAATAATTGCCCAGCTCACAGATAATACAGTGATCCTGAGGTCTGCTCATGGGCTTGGAATGAGTCCTGGTTATAGAACATGTCTTATGTGACAAGTATAATCTCAACTACATCAAGCACAGATGTTAGGGTCTGCTGAGGTTAATTAGGACTCCTAATTTCACTGATCCCCTACACAGGCTGTCACTACCCTAAGCCATATATAAAACTGGTTATTTTTCAGGTAGGTCTGTAAAATTGATGCTAAGTTTTCAGTCATTAACTAGATACTATACGTATGGTTATGTGTCAAAGAATGTATTGGATGCATTGGTGAAAATGCTGAATGACCTGGGAACCTTCAGGAATTTAAAATAAAATTAGATCAGTGTGCTAATGATTTTTTTCATGTAGAAAATCAAAGGCATGCTTACATTTCCAACATTTGTGTGTTTTTAAGATGAAGTTGGGTTAAAGGTATTAGGATATCTCTTTAGTGCTTTGGCTGACAGTTGTAGTAAATGTGAGAGGAGTTATGCTTTATTTTGCTTATGTAGTGTCACTGGTGGTTAAATGGAGAGAGTAAATTAGGAACCAGGAACCTTGGATAAGAATTATGGCTCTGCCTTTGAGTGAGTCACTTAATACACATGGGCTTTGGTTTCTTCAGCACAGGACTAGACTTTTTTTTTCCCCTAAGATCTTGACTAGCTCAAAAAGATGGAGTCATCTCTAAAGGATTTTCCTTTAGAAAAATTTTTAAATGAATGAGTTTGGTCCTTGTATCAATCTCTGACTCTCATTCTGACCATCTAAAACCAGTGAATACTGGACTATGTCAAACTTATTTTGTCATAAATTCATATTACCTTAAATACTGGTAAGTTTTTTACACATAAAATCATTCTTGCCAAGTTTGTTTCTTCTGGAAAAATGTACTTTTCTCAGATCTATTTTAAAATTTTTTGAAGAGACAAAATAACCACAGTAATTAGCTCCTTCTCCTCTCTCCACACCCGGTCCCCTGTTCAACAGGTGAAGCAGTTATGAAAATTATCATTTTTTATTTATTTTTGAGAGAAAGAGAACATGAGCGGTGGAGGGGCAGAGAGAGAGGAGGACAGAGGAGGATCAGAAGAAGGCTCTGTGCTGACAGCAGCAAGCCTGATGTGGGGCATGAACCCACGAACCACGAGATAATGACCTGAACTGAAGCTGGACTGAGCCACCCAGGTGCCCCCCAAATTATTTTCTAATCACTCCAGATTTCTAAATTTAGGATTTTAGAAAAGCCCTAATATAGAGACAGGGTTTTAATTGAGAGCCATAAGATGCAAGGAGGTTGAGTAAAGTGATTAAAAGACCAGAGATAGAAATTAACTAAGGAAAGAATTCAGCTTTAAAACTTCCAGTTCCAGTGAAAAGACTACTTTCACCTCTGCCGTTTATTTTAGTGCCAGAGCAAGAGAAGGAAGATGCAGACATGTAACAAGCAATCTTACCTCCGTGGACCTCAGTTTTCTTACCTGTAATATAAAGAGACTGAGGATAACTTGTTTTGAAGACTGATTAATTAGAAAGTCACTATTGTCAGAGTAGTTCTGTTGACAGATGATTTTTGTCCCCTTATTGAGTGTAAAAAATGAAAAAAAAAAAATACAGGCAAGAGTAGTAAGCCAAAGTTTCCAGAGTATAGGTGTCTTAATGCTTGAAACTGCTAGTAATTACTGGAACTAAAACTCCCAAGTTGGAGAAGACTATGCATGCATCCCGACCTTGAGTTTCGAACCCTTCTCCCCCATGTCACTGACACAAGAGGAAAGCCAAACGGATCTGAGACTCAGGACTTGGTTCTTTTCATTTGGAGAACTGGACAGGTGATGAAAGTGCTTCTTCCTGTTTCTGGTTGAAAACTGAAGCATTTGCCAGGCCCACAGGCCAAGGCTCTGGGTCTTGCTTTTAATATTTTCTCTCCAAAGAGAACTGAAGATCAGAGGAACTCTTGTTGTTCCAGTCCCTGCCTTGAACTGTCAGCGGAAGACAGGTCAGAGGAAGAAGGATGCCTTAGAAGAATTGTAATTGAGGGCAAGAAAGCTAAAATACAAATAATAATCGACACCTAGGGGATGCCCACCATTTTCCAAGTGCTGTTGGCAAGCTGCACAGATACCTTCTATTTGAACTCAGTAACGTTTCAGTGAAGTGTAATTATTATTACATTTTGTAAAAAGCTCAAAAAGGTTAACTAGGTTGTGAAGTTGCCTAGGGTCACAAAGATAGCAAATGACTGGTAGAATCATAATTTGAACCCAGCACTTCAGCCTGTAATATCCTGGTACCACAATGTCAATAATATATTCGCTCCCTAAGTTTCTATGTAATCTTTTCAACATTTGTTAACGTAGGAACTTTTCGAATCTTATTTGAAAAAATGACTAACTTCCTATAAAGAAAGAGATTTTCAGTTTGGTAGAGCAAGGTAGTTTTTGATGCTTTTGTTGTTGTTGTTGTTGTTGTTGTTTTGCTTTATCTGTATCGTGAACAGTGATCCAACAAGTATTCATTCCTTTCATGAAATATATTTGTAATGACAGGGTTTCTGGAGAGGTTTTGGACTCTGAGGTTCTCCAGTGTATATGTTCCCTCTCACTCCCCAAGTATCATCAATAGGAGGTTTTGCTAACAACATCCCAGAATTTATTTTTTACATTTGCCATGAACATTTGCAATTCTGAATTGTACTTCAGAGCAATGACATTTATTATGCCACTTGAAATTTAAATTTTGTAGACAAGAGAAGAAAGGAAAATGGAAGCAATTCTGCAAGCTTTTGCCAGACTTGAAAAAAGAGAGAAAAGAAGAGAACAAGCTTTGGAAAGAATCAGCACAGCCAAAACCGAAGTTAAAACAGAGTGTAAAGACGCGCAGGCTGTCAGTGACGCCGAAGCTACTCAGGTTTAGTTTTGTTTTCACCCCTTAAGCACTTTCCAGTGAGACTGTCACACCTGGTTTAGTTGCATCTGTAAGGAATTCTGTCTAATGCTGCTCAGTGGCATTTTTCAAATGCTAGGAGATTTTAGACTTGAGATACAAGATCCTATTTGCTTTGTTTTTCAATAAGAAAATGTAAATGTAGTATATATCAGAATTCAGAAAAACATTTAAGGAAATTAGCTCCTGAAATGAATTAATGCTTTTAGATTTCAGCTTCTCACTTACATAAACACAGTATCAAAAGTTCCACTCTGTTGTATTTTGAATTAGGAACAAGCAAAAGAAGAAACTGCTAGCAAGCCTGCCCCTGCCAAAGTGAATAGGACGAAACAGAGAAAAAGCTTTTCTCGGAGCAGGACTCACATTGGGCAGCAGCGGCGCAGACACAGAACTGTCAGCATGTGCTCAGATATCCAGCCGTCTTCTCCTGATCTAGAAGTTACTTCACAACAAAATGATATTGAAAATACTGTGCTTGCAATAGAACCAGAAACTGAAACTGCACTAGCAGAAATAATTACTGAAACTGAAGTTCCAGCACTTAATAAATGTCCTACAAAGTACCCTAAAACAAAGAAGGTATGATTCTTAATGAATGTAGGAACTGTTTTTAAAAACAGTGTCTTATGATGTGAAATAGATTTGTGTTTTTAAGATACACTCTGTAAAACCTCATTAGGAAACAGAGTAACAGGCGTAGTTTTTACACCTAGCAAAGTTTTATTGTGTTTTTTTAATTTTTTTTTTTTTAATGTTTATTTATTTTTGAGACAGAGACAGAGCATGAACAGGGGAGGGGCAGAGAGAAAGGGAGACACAGAATCGGAAGCAGGCTCCAGGCTCTGAGCTGTCGGCACAGAGCCCGACGCGGGGCTCGAACTCACGGACCGTGAGATCATGACCTGAGCCGAAGTCGGACGCTTAACTGATTGAGCCACCCAGGCGCCCCTATTTTTTTTTTTTTTTTTAATTTATTTATTATGAGAGAGACAGCGCAAGCGGGGGAGGGGCAAAGAGAGCTGGAGAGAGAGAATCCTAAGCAGGCTCTGCACTCTTAGTGCAGAGCCTGATGCAGGGCTCAGACTCACAAAACCATGAGATCATGACCTGAGCCAAAACCAAGAGTGGGACACATAACTGAGTAAGCCACCTGGGCAGCCCCACCTGACAAATTTTTTTAAACCAAGAATGAGAATCACAGAACTATAAAAATCAGTTAATAAAAATGCTTGCGTTATTGTTAATAAAGACAGTTATAATATTCAGTATATCAAGAAGACCTTTTCGTATTGTAAATCATAATGCAGTGATTTTAAGAATTTATCAAAATTGCTATTTTTGCATGCCCTATGTACTAAGTTTACACTTCTCAGAAACAACTGGTTTTACATGTTATCCTTTATTTTTTTGTATTTCTTACAAATTTCACAGTATAGGTAAATAATAAAAATTAAATGTGAAGGAATTACTGATTGCCGTAAGGGAAGGGCAGGTTTAGATCAATTTGTTCATCTTTGAAAAACTGTCAGATTGAATGAGGCAATTATGAAACTATTCATCAAGGTAAATCAACCTGAACTTTACAGCTCAGAAATAACATCCATATGAAGCCCCCATCCCCAGTGTAGAGTATGGTAGATTGGAGCAGAGATACCAAAGTGGTAATCCTTAGACTCTTTGGGGAGGGGTTAGATCATAAATAGTAATTCTTGCACACTTTTGTAACAAAATATTTTGAGACTTAATTTATCTTGTCTTTGTTTTTACCAAGTTCAGCACAGTTTGTAGGTAGTGTGAGGCCAGGAGAAATATATCAGTAAACAACCAGGATGAGCCCAGGAATGTACTTTCACAGTGAATCAGAGGGTTAGTTAGAGATAAGATCTAAATACAGTTCTAATTGGAAGTCTGTACTCTTCCTTACAGCCCCTCAGATCTTGAACAAGCCAACACTTGCCTTATTAATGAGCAGTTAAATGTATGCTAATTATACTGGAATTAAAAAAACAAAACCAAACAATTAAGTTATTCTTGCCCACTTTGGAAGGACAAAAAATAACTGCACCTTTTCTTTGTAATTTGGATTAGTGAAAAGAAAAACTCATGGTTAAAAGAGAAGATACAAATAGGACATAATTCCTGCCTTTTAATTTTAAAGTGACTAAATTATTGTGGTGTTATCAATTTACTTAAATTCCTGACCTGAGATGTAGACTCTTATATCGTATTTGATTCTCTAAAAAAGCCTCTCTTGCCACAGGTTTTGTTGATGGTATTCCCTTATTTAAAAAAATTTTTTTAGCATTTATTATTTTGGAGAGAGAGTGGGAGTGGGAGAGGGGCAGAGAGAGGGAAACACAGAATCTGAAGCAGGCTCTAGGCTCTGAGCTGTCAGCACAGAGCCCAGTGTGGTGCCCAAACTTGCAAACCACGTAATCATGACCTGAGCCTAAGTCTGATGCTTAACCGATTGAGCCACCCACCAGGTGCCCCTTCCCTTCTTTTAAACAGTATACTGTTTGAGTACCGAATTATCATGATTTCTCCTAATGTAAAGGCCTCATTCAATTTAATAATACATAGTACTTATTCTGTGCCAGATACTGTTTGAAGAACTTTGTTACTTAGCTCTTTTAATCCTTGCAATAACCCTGTTTGTAGAGCTAGTTTCTATTTTGACCCTTCTTTGACAGATAAGGATTGAGATGTGGAAAGATTGCATAACTTGACCTATGGAAAGGTCACAGTGTAAGTGGCAAAGCCAGGATGCATAATCCAGGCATCTGGGTGCAGATTCCATGTGCTTTTCTGGTTTTTGTTCTGGACATAACCAATTGTATAGACACTGAGAAAAAAAAAGATACTAGAATGCTTATAATGATTATCTCTGGAAGACAGGATGTGGGTAGATCATTCTTTTAATGTGTGTTTATCTGCATGTGTAAGAATGTATTAACTACTTTTAGTACTTTTTTTTTTAACAAATTACACTTCCAGTAAAAATAAAAAGGATACATTTGATACCCACATAGAAAAGATCAGTGCCCACACAGCAGACAAAATGTGCTTGTGCTGATAAATGTAATCCTTATTTCCATGCCCATTACAATCAAACTTTATTAAATAACTAAAACTAGCCTACAAGAAAAGTGAGTAATCGTTATACTTTAGGGATCAGGCATATTCATGTTACCAGTAAAGTCTGAACTGCATGCACTGTCAATTAAAAAAATCAACAGAATTTTAAAAAGGATTGTGTAAAATTTTAAATATTGATTGTCAATGCCAACACCCCCCTCCCTTTTTTTTTTAATGTATATACACTGGTCTCATCATCTCCTAGGGATTCTGATAGTCAATCAGGGTAGAAAAGCACTGCATAAAATCAGATTTTTCTAACAAACAGGTCATAGAAGCAGTAGCAAATCTAAATTTAGTGTTTTTGTGTGTTTATAAGATGGTACTGAATCTCTTAGACTTGACTCTTTTACAGAAGGTACCATTATGTGATTTCTTCCTGCAAAGTACTATTGTATAAAAAATTTTAGGAGTAAGAGGAGGTACCCAAGGAAATGTAGAATGATGGATTGATTTTTTAGACATATGAATGATTTAAATATTTCATTTTGGGTAATATGTTTTCAGATTTGGGGTCAGAGTGTTCTATAGGAGCATCTGTATAACTGTAATTACATGTAGAATGATCCGGATTTCTCTTTTCTCTAGCACTTGGTCAGTGAATGGTTAAGTGAGAAGAATGAGAAGACTGGAAAACCTTCTGACAGCCTTTCAGAAAGGCCTCTGCGCATAACTACAGATCCTGAAGTGTTAGCCACACAGCTCAATTCTTTACCCGGCCTCACTTACAGCCCCCACGTATACTCTACTCCTAAGCACTATATCAGATTTACTTCACCATTCCTTTCAGAAAAAAGGAGAAGAAAAGAACCTAGTGAAAACATTTCTGGCTCATGCAAGAAGGTAAACTGTTCTTTGGCTATATAAATCTAGGATGAGCCAAGGCCAGTCTCCTTCCTTGCTATCATTCCTGGCAGTGAAATGCTTTTAGCATCAGCTTTACATTTACAGGCTGTATAAACAGCTACAAACTGACTTCTGTTCATTTATTATGTATTTCAGCGATGGTTGAAACAAGCTTTAGAAGAGGAAAACTCAGCAATTTTACATAGATTTAATTCACCCTGTCAAGAAAGATCCAGAAGTCCTACAGTCAATGGTGAAAGTAAAAGTCCACTGCTATTAAATGATAGCTGTTCTCTTCCAGGTAGAATTTCTTTTCAGTACTGTTTTAGTGTGAAGAATGTGGCAGGATGTAAATGGTTTTTACAGCAAACATATTCTAGTTATTATGTACTTTATAAAAGCAGCATTTTTTTTGAGAGAGAGCGAGTAAGCATGTGCAGGGAGGGGGGGAAATCCCAAGCAGGCTCCATGTTACAACCCTGAGACCATGACCTGAGCCAAAAGCAAGAGTCAGACGCTTAACTGACTGAGCCACCCAGGGGCCCCAAGAAGCATATTGTTAACTTTTTTCTGTCCTCTAACCTTTTAGATGAAGATAAACATGAAAACCTTCATTTGTAGTACTATGTATGTTGGGGTTTAGGGGTGAAGTTACGGGCTGCTTCTCAGATTCAATAGAACTCTTAGAATAAATCGATTAAATTAACATCTGTACTTGTAAGACTTCTTAGAAACTCCTAGGCCTGTAAGTCATTTGGCAAGATAATGCATGTTGTAATAGTAAAATTAACGCAGGGAGGGGTGGGGAGAGATTGCTTCATGTTAGTAGTATCTTTAAAAACCCTGAAATTTAGTTTGGGGGTGAAAGTCATCATAATTACTATTGTTGATGTTTTGATCTTTCCCAGAATATATTACAGATTGTAGCACATACCAGCAATATAATGTCTGTGAATTATTATTGCATCAACAGATTTAACTACACCACTAAAAAAACGAAGACTTTATCAGTTGCTAGATTCTGCTTACTCAGAAACCTCCACACCTACTCCCTCACCATATGCTACACCAACCCACACAGATATTACTCCCACGGACCCATCATTTGCCACTCCTCCACGGATAAAATCAGATGATGAAGCTTGTAGAAATGGTTATAAGCCCATATATTCGCCAGTTACCCCAGTAACTCCTGGCACACCAGGAAATACCATGCACTTTGAGGTGAGAAATTTAAATGGGGGGGGGGGAACCCCTGTGGGATTGGTATTTAATAGCAACCCCCAGTGTATTGAGAGTAGAAAAAAAGTTTTTAACAAACCAAATATGCAGATTTGGAACATTCACTTATGTGAATTTAAACTTTTACATTTTTATTAAAATGAGCATAATGTTCATCTTATTTTGATACTCAGCATCAGACTGAATGGCTGTGTATATCAAATTGAGGCAGGTATCTTATGTGGGGAATAGAAATAAAACAAAAGAAAGTTTAAAACCAAAGTCTGTGTAATAGTTTGTTCTCATTTCTATAAATATCATGGATTTAATTTTTATATTTTAACTTTCAATTCTTTCTTTTATATAGAATATTTCTTCCCCAGAAAGTTCTCCAGAAATTAAGAGACGCACTTATAATCAAGAGGTAAGGAGTTATTCAATAAGGTTATTGACATTAGTGACCTTTGCCTATTATTATTTTGTTTAAATTATGAGATTTTAAAATAAGTAGTCTCAAGGTGTGCTTATTTGTGTAATTTTTTTTGTTTTAATTCTGTAAACAGGGATATGACAGATCTTCGACCATGTTAACACTGGGGCCTTTTAGAAATTCTAATTTAACTGACCTGGGTCTGCAAGAAATAAAGACTATCGGTTATACCAGCCCCAGGAGTAGGACTGAGGTCAATAGGCAGTGCCCTGGAGAAAAGGATTCTGTGTCAGACCTTCAACTGGGACTCGATTCAATCGAGCAGACTGCCTTACTTAAAACCATGGAACCACCTACACATGACAGGACTGATCCTACCAGCCAACTGGAATCTACTCACTCTGGACGGGGCACAATGTATTCTTCCTGGGTAAAGAGTCCTGACAGAACAGGAGTTAACTTCTCTGTAAACTCTAACTTGAGGGACCTGACACCCTCACATCAGTTGGAGGTTGGAGGAGGCTTCCGAATAAGTGAGTCAAAGTGCCTGATGCAGGATGATACTAGAGGCATATTTATGGAAACACCTGTGTTTTGTACTTCAGAAGATGGGCTTGTTTCTGGTTTCGGACGGACTGTTAATGACAATTTGATCGACGGAAGTTGCACACCCCAGAATCCACCACAAAAGAAAAAGGTTACAAATTTAACGATTTTAGTCCTTTTAATAGTGTCTTTTTCATACTACTTCTGAGGGTTATTATAGTTATGGGAGGCATTCATACTTAGTTATTCAAGTTAAAGTTTTGATGTGTACATTTTAAACCTTTTCTAAATGCTCAATTAGAATATGTTTACAGACAAGTAAAACATTCTAGTGAACTGTGGGACATTCTTTAAGCATGGTTTCAGAGATTGAAACCTCTAGATGATTTATTTCACTGAAAGAATAACCACTTCCCAGCCAGAGAAGCAGAGTTGAATAATATTTGTGCTATTATCCTTATTTTACATGTTAGCAGGCAGCCCTGCTTCTTTCCTAATCCATAATATCGACAGTATTTAGACCACGGATATGAATATTTGGAAAGTATTCTATAGATACTACTTGAAGTTCCCTGATTTACCACCATTTGGTTGGCAGACATACTGAGACTGTTAGAATGCCTTATCTCAGAGGAATGGGATGGACTACAACACATATTTTCTTTGTTAATAGGCTTATTGCTTTGCAAGTCAAAAGAATTTTAGTGATGTGTGCTTTTAATTTTTATAACAGAGTCCAGTTGGCAACTTTGTGGGAAGCAATGTAGTATAGTGGAAAGAGCACGGGCTTTCAAGTAAGACCTAGGTTCGAATCCCGGCTCCAACACTCACCAGCTGTGTGACCTTGAGTGAGTGAGTTACTCAATTTCCTCATCTGTAAAATGGGGATGATAATATACCTATTTCATAGGGTTGTTGTGAGGATTAAATGAGATAATGTATGTAAATCATCTAAATACAATGCCTGGCAATATAATAGCCATTGGTAATTGTTAATTATTATTATTTGTTCAAAAATTATTTTACATAATTTTCCTAATGTAAATACAGTAATTCTCTTTAGAAAAAAAGAATAGATTGATTCTGACATATAAAACAAGAAAAAAAGATTTGCTTTTCCTTTTCTTGCTTCAGGTCTCCCTGCTAGAATACCGTAAAAGACAGCGTGAAGCTAGGAAAAGCGGCTCCAAGGCAGACCACTTTCCCCTGGTTAGTGTGTCCCCTCATGCAAGTGGCAACTCGAGCAGCAGCGGTGACAGCTGTGGCGGCAGGACCGAGAGCGGGGAGCAGGCAGAGAGCACCACGGGCCTGCCGTTACCGGCGCCGCCTACGGTTTACAGCGCTGCTTCAGAAGACACCAGCAATAACTGTCCCGTTAAGGAAGCTTCCGCCAGCGAGAAGAATGAACCAGAAGTTCAGTGGTAAGCCTGTTTCAAAAAACCTAACTGGGAACTTTAGAACTCTGGGTAGTATGCATGCATATGTAATTAAAGCAGTCGGTGTTCTTTATCCTCCAGTCAGGACCCCTTACATAGCTGGTTTTGAACGCAGCCGTGTTTGTAAAGACCTGAAGTCTGCTGTTCTGAAAAGCACACGCTTTTGTTAAGGAACTCTCTTCCTGTCTGTCGTCGTTCCCCCAGTGCTGAGGAGATAGACGTCTGTGGTCCTACTTCAGAGAGATCCTTTTTGCTGATAGGCTTTTAAACCAGCTATGCATCTGCCTGTTAAGGGTCCACTGTGCTTCCTCTTTGATAATTTTCACGTTTTTCATACAAATACTCGTCTCCAAAGAACTTGTATCATAGTCAACATCCTGCAGTTTCCTTATACGCCCTTGTTACCAGTTACAGAGAAGAAGAACCAACTTTAGTACTTCTTCAGTAGGAATAGAGGCCAGATATAGGTGGGTCTTGGCAAAGGGCAGAAGGGCTCATTCACGTTGTTCCTCGGTCCCCTTACCCCCAAGAGCTTCCTGCTGTCAGACACAGGGTAATTTATAAAGGGTATGGGTCCCTGCAGTGACATTCTGGATGCTGATATGTCACCCTTCAACCCCCTGCTCCCTTCCACCAAGGAGTTGCCTTAAGACAAAGGAATGGAGTCTGACTGAGCTCTTTAAATATATGAGGATAAAGAAAAGACAGGCTGTTTTCAAAGCTTTACACCTAAGTATTCTCCCAGCAGAGCAAAAGCCTTGGTCTGAGAGGACATGTTGACCATCCAGGACAAAGAATAATCTAGCTGGCAGTACCTTCCTTGAATTGACGGTATGATTTTATGTTCAAGGACCGCTTCAACCTCAGTGGAGCAGGTGAGAGAAAGGAGTTACCAGCGAGCGCTACTCCTCAGCGATCACCGAAAAGACAGAGATAGTGGTAAGTGAGCCTGTGCCTCTGCCCAAAAGTGGAGCCAGCTGACCACAATGTACCCTCGTTCTTTGCGGTTCTAATGTTGTCTTTGGGTCTGCTTCACCTCCAGGGGCAGAGTCGCCATGTGTCCCATGCTCACCGGGTCATGTTCCGTCTTCACCTCCATCTCATTCAAATCACATTCCCCAGTTGCAGCCCCAGGGCCCAGTCCCTCCTTTCAGTGAACTTATGGAAGGTCAGTAAGCAGAGGACCCATCATGATTATTGTTTTAAGAACCTTTTTAAATCAGAAGGGAGAGTGCCTTTATAAAAAGTTGGTTTGAATAGAATTGACATTGCTTTGTACAAAGTGTTAGTTGCAAGACAATACTGTCGCGCAATCTTACGTTTACTATATAGGTTTCTTCTGCTTTACAGATCCTGACCCTGAAAATCCAGAATCCGTGACTACAAATGAATGTCCATCCCCAGACACTTCTCAAAATACTTGTAAAAGCCCTTCAAAAATGAGCAAGGTAATAAAATTGACCTTTGAACAAGGCTGTTCAGAAAAGTGGATGGTAATATGCATACTGAGATTTTTCTGCTGTATCAAGTATCCGGTTGTCATTTTTGGATACTTTTTGACCAAATGGTCTAGTGTGCTCACTGTGCTTCAGTAATTTACATTTTCTCCTAGAATTCCACTCCATACCCCAGGAAATTCAGTCTTTTCGTAGAATATCTGACCACTCAGTGAATGCTCAAAAAACAAAAGGTCAGGTGACACTCATTGAAAAGAAATGCTGTTACCACCCTGAATCATGACATGGGGGGGGTGGTCTGACGTGGCAGTATCTTTGGAAACTAAAGATGAGGGATAGGAGATTTTCTTTTTCCTCATACGTGACATCATACATATTTAAAACAGTTTGGGTTTATCATTAGGGTGTAGGAATTTCAGTTTATGGAATTGAAGGTTATCAGAAATCTTTCAAAATAAGCCTCAAAAGCAGGTTTCATCGCTTAAGAAAAAAAGGCAAATTAAATGTAAGGACCATTATTTCCTTAACCTGGTCTTAATAAAAATTAATCCAGGGAATTCAGTTTAACCTTAGTTATCAGAACTTGTTGTAGCCTCTGAAAAAGCTGGCTTTTCAATATCCCAAGCCTCTGTGATGGACTTCTCGACTCTATCTTCATTTATAAATGAACATGTAAATAACATTAAATACCACCGATAACAAACCTCAATGTACATAAAACGTTTCTTACATGATTTGTTTCCTTTTCATAGCCTGGTTCACCGGGACCTGTACTTCCTGTCCAAGCACATGGGAAAATACTCACAAAAGCAGAGTCCCATTGGGAGGCCACAGTTACTGTGTCAGAAGCTGAGAACGGTGTTCACCTGAAAACAGAGCTCCAACAGAAACAGCTATTAAATAACACCCAAGCGCTTTCGAAGAATCCTCCTCAGCCACTCGTTCGAAGCTCATCCGAGCAACTTCCACAAAAGCTGCCTTCTGCGCCAGTGAAGTTGCACTGTCCTCCGTCCCCTCACGTAGAAAATCCTCCCAAATCATCGACACCTCACCCGCCGGTACAGCACGGTTATCTCTCACCAAAGCCCCCCGCCCAGCAGTTAGGGTCTCCCTATAGGCCTCATCACGCACAGTCACCTCAGGTGGGAACCCCTCAGCGAGAGCCTCAGAGAAATTTCTACCCCGCGGCACAGACCCTGCAAGCCAGCACTCAGCAGGCGACCTCCGGAGCGTTATATACGCAGACCCCCTCGGGACAATCTTCAGCCACCTACACCCAGTTCAACCAACAGAGTCTGAACAGCGCAGCTCCACCCCCTCCACCCCCTCCGCCCCCTTCTTCCTCGTCTTATTATCAAAACCAGCAGCCCTCTGCAAACTTTCAGAATTATAATCAGCTTAAAGGTGGGCTTTCCCAACAGACTGTGTTTGCGTCGGGACCAAATCAAGCACTTCCTGGCTCCGCTAGCCAGCAAACCGTCCCAGGACACCATGTTACTCCAGGGCATTTCTTGCCTTCTCAGAACCCCCCGATCCACCATCAGACTGCTGCCGCCGTGGTCCCCCCCACCGCCCCCCCCACCCCCTGCCCCAGGACCGCACCTCGTCCAGCAGCCGAGCTCCCATCAGCAACACTCAGTGGCTCACGTGGTGGGGCCCGTTCACGCCGTCACCCCCGGGTCGCACATTCATTCGCAAACTGCGGGCCACCATTTGCCACCCCCCCCCTCCGCCTCCTGGTCCCGCCCCTCATCACCACCCACCGCCCCATCCTTCCACGGGACTCCAAGGTCTGCCAGCACAACACCAGCATGTTGTCAACTCGGCGCCGCCTCCGCCACCGCCACCGCCACCTTCCAGTGTTTTGGCTTCTGGGCACCACACCTCGTCCGCTCAGGCCTTACACCACCCGCCTCATCAAGGACCTCCACTGTTTCCTTCAAGTGCTCATCCGGCTGTACCACCGTATCCCTCCCAAGCCACACACCACACCACTCTGGGGCCGGGACCCCAACACCAGCCTTCTGGAACAGGGCCGCATTGTCCGTTACCAGTCGCAGGTCCTCATCTCCAGCCCCAAGGACCAAACAGTATTCCAACACCTACTGCTTCAGGGTTCTGTCCTCATCCTGGCTCTGTGGCCCTGCCACACGGGGTTCAAGGACCCCAGCAGGCATCTCCAGTGCCTGGACAAATCCCGATTCACAGAGCGCAGGTGCCACCGACATTTCAGAACAATTACCACGGTTCAGGGTGGCATTAAAACGGACCCCAAAAACATTTTTTAAAATGTTCTGTAAGATAAACTGTATATTTCATATGTACCTGTTAAGGTACTTTTTAAAGCTTGTACATGAAACTTTGTATAAAAAAAAAAAACACCAGTGCTCTTTCATTGTATTTTTCCCATTTTTGCTTTTTAAAATTCCTTAAAAGATGTGCTGTTAAGCCAGTATTAGGTATCTTTATTTTGTAAGTGAACATTCCAGCTGTTTTTCTGGCAGTAGATTTGATGCTACATGATCTTTCAATTTTATTGTTGCAGTTAAATTCATTTAGTGAATGTTTTCTATATTATTTCATACATACGCATTTAAGTACACAGCTAAGAAATGGCACTATGAGGATTTTCATTTTTCTTCCTGTCAGCAGTTCTGTGAGTGCATCTTAGATATAAAAAAAAAAAAAAATGCAATACAGATTTTTATAGTTTGGTGTGGACATGGCTCATTTTGTTTTATCGGTTATTTGCGAGCAAAATGTAATTTAATGTATAGATGATTTTTAACGTCTCCCGACACACTGTAAATACTGCATTTCCTTTGCGTATATAACTGCTTACAGCTTTTCTCATTGGATATATAGCGTTGTACATATGACAGGTCTTTGCAAAACTGTGTGATCTTTGTGAGAGTAGTACAGTATATGGCCTTTAATTTCTTTTTTATTTTAAATATACTGTCACATTGAAGCACTGGTTGGGCATTTTAATTCATGTTAATAAATCACAATTATGTCAGTTTTACCAGATTGTCCTGTACAACTTCTGAGATTGGAGTCTGTTCAAACAAGGGTCTTTTACAAAAAGTTACAGTTTTTCAGATGTAGTTTGTAAGGAGCCTTCCATTTTCTTTAGCGACCACCACCTCAGCAGTCATCAGGAAGCAGTAAGGGGTTGTTCCTATGATGTCCCTACTTGTCACTGTCGCAGGAGCCAACTCACAGGAATCTACTCTGCTGTGGAGATGCTGTGCACATTTACTTCTATCTGACATCGTACAACGTGAGCCCGTATCATTAAAGCATCACACGTGATACAGTTAGAGCCCGTAAAATATGGAGTAGTTGACCTAAAAAAACACACAAATATCTAACTTGTACACTTTAGAACATGCGTGACTGCAATGTCCTGATTAATCAAAATTATCTCTAAACCTTAAATTAACATTTATTATCTAGCTCTATAGTATTCAGGGAAAAAAAATACTTCGTTTTGGGTGTACAAAAGGAAAAGGAAGAAGGCGTTAGTTACCCTTAGAGTTCTCAAGTGAAATGAAAACAGCCTAGTGAACATTTTGCTGAAATAGGAAATGCTAGTTATTTTGGAAAAATAAATTCTGTCTTCTGCCTCTGAGGAGTATTAGTAATGACACGAACGCATTTTTCCAGTTTTCCCTAGTTGGCATAATTTGGCACAGCACAAAAATTCTGTGTGCTGGAGAAACAAGTGAACAGACTAAAAATGACTGGATAATATCTGGCAGTAATGAAAGTCACATTGCACACTTTTAACTCCCATTTCTTTTTGAAAATCAGCTAATAAGGGCACACTAAGAGAGCCACGTTTAGGGCTCAATTCTAATCAGCTTCAAGTTTTAAAAGAATTTAGGTCAACTTTGCCCTCCTTGACTTTAGCAAACAAAATTGTACTTCCCGTATTCACTAAAAAAACACTTGTCCAAGAAAAACATGGCTCTACATCACCCAGCCCAACGGTTTCCAAGAACAAAGGTTAACTATTAGCACAGCGAACAGCATTATTCAAACTCTTTAAAGGACTGTCCTCCTAAGGATTTAGGATTCCTCAGTTACAAATTGGCCTACTACACAAATCATGTATAGAGAAACTTTTCTATGAACTGTAGGATCTTACATAATTCCTCGACTTCTCGATGAAGAACACACATACTCCCAAATACTGTCCTCTACCAAAATTTCATTGAAGTCATAAAAAAAAAAAAAAAAAAAAATGGACAATTTAAAAGCGGAATTTAAGGAATAATCCCAGCTGTGGATACAAACTGAAGTTATCTGCCCAAGGACAGTGGTTTGTCCTGTTAACTGTTAAGTATAATCCAGGCACAGGAAGAAGTCAGTAAATCACTTTTCAGCTAAAAAGTCTAGGCTTTTCTGAAGCCCCTGTATCTGTTGTTTTTTTTTAAGCCTTTGGGCAGTTCTAATTTCCAGCCAGCCAGCCTCTCATCTGCTATCATCATGTATGTGGTCCACTGCTTGTCCTTCTCCATGAAGGCCTGATGTGGACCAGAGGGGAAAAGCAGGACGTTCACTAGAACGTCCGAGCCGGCTGCAGTGTTCTGTATAACCAGCGCTTCTCGCTCGGCTTGTATGTATTCTTTATCCTCAAGCCACCAGGTTCCCGCCAAAAAAAACATACTATACCTAATACAAACATCTATTCCTTCTAGAACATTTTTTTTTTTTTTAACATTGTACACCAGTTAGGCTCTTATTAGGGACAGGTCTTTACAAAATTCGTAACAATCTAGTTTATTTTCTAACATGAGCTGCAATTGCATTAGACACATTTCATTCAAGTGTGCTATAACCCTGATACAAATTCTTCAGTTAGGGGAAGATGAAGACATACTTTGTGGTTCTTGTAAGAACGGATCCTACGGAAACTGTGTCTGCAGCAACCATCCGTCGTAGAACCTACGTGGTAACCTACAGCCTCCTCGGAAAACCTCAGCATGCACGTTTCATAAGTGGTTCTGTTGCACCTCACAGCGGTATGTGATTACCATGCTAACTCCTAAAGGACTGTGTCTTGTTCCCTCACAGTGAAAACTGGTAAAAAGAGAGAAGAAAATCTGCAATGCTCAAACACTATGTCATTAGTATGGATTTCATGGAACACGAAGAGGAATCACTGAAATTCTAGGCAGTGAATCTGTACTACAGCAGCTCTTCGAAAGCCATATTCTACTCTTACAACACAATGAATGATTTCCATGTACTAAATAAGCCTTAATGCATGTTGTGCGACTACATTTCCTGCAATAGGGATGTTGATACTTCCTTTAGTTTGGGTCACACTGCACTAAAAGGAGAGCACATGTTTGTTGATTCTATCACTTCAAATATAGGCCAATGACCAAGGCAATGTCTGGAAAAAAAAAAAACCAAAACACTTTAATTTTTAAGACAACCGCAAGCACCTCAAACAATGGATTATTATTACAACACTTGTTATCTTTTCACAATCTAGTTATTGCAAAGGCATATGGATAAATGTTAATGGACAAAGTCAAGAAAAACGAGGCACCTTAATGAATGTAAAATTTTTTAAAAACCTGACATTCAACCCACTGACTTCTAAAAGAGGCTAAATACACCTCTGTAGATTACATTCTAAAATCGTATTGCCTACTATGGTTTGTGTCCTGGATTCTAAAACTTTAAGGAAATGCATAAACAAAATTGTGTGCAGCCTGCAAAGGGAAAATCATTTTCTCAACTTCAATACATGGGAAGACAATGAGAAAGCTCAGAAAATTGTTATAGCCACGCATATAACTGCCTATGGAATGAACGTGGTCCCTGTTACCTCTGAGACGTTAGGGTCGTGCCCACTGCACCGCTAACTGTACATACCACACCTTGGTTTTGGAGAAACACAAGTAAGCTTTTCCAAAAAAGAAAAACTATATATATATACATACGTATATATATGTGTGTGTGTGTGTGTGTGTGTGTGTGTGTGTGTGTGTGTGTGTGTGTGTATACGTATGTATATACATACGTGTGTATGTGTGTATATATATATATTTCTAATTCCACACACTGCACATGGTTTTTGTTGTCCGATTTAATCTATGTAGAGTTTAACTTACAGTGTTTGGAGGACGCAACACCACATGGTACCGGGCCATCACATTTTTAAAGGGAAATTGCTCTTTTTCCTTAAAAGTACTTTTAAAAATATGCAAAAATATGAATGAGAGTGCTAAAACTATAGTACGTATTTTCGAATGAAAGCATGTCTTTTCTTGCTTTAAAGTGCCATATAGGGAATGACATAACTCAGAGCCACTTTGTTTAAAATCCAATGTAAAAGGGCTGTTATGGAATGAAAAGTCTGCACAGCTCCTGGGAGCAGTTCAAGTCCGCTACATGCAACTCAGGCTACAAAGCACTCAAGACTTGGTAGCTTTTCTGAAATTTGAGTCCCCATCCCATATTTAATGGAAATTAACATTTACAGGGTGCATTTACATACACTATAATACAGGAATGATGTCCCTTTGCCAGAAGATAAAATTGTACATTTCCTTGCTATTTCTTGGTTCCAACTTGATAATTTCTTAAGATTGTAAATTATATAGTACTCAGCTAAAATATTTCTTCATAAATAGTTACAAAACCTGCCAAAACACAAGGGGGAAAGTATTTTTCGCTCAAAAAAAAAGACTGACATTTGAATGTCACACAAGAAACAATGCTTAGAGACATGTTATTGTTTCCAGAAGAAAGTGGGTCAGTAAACTACTAAGCTGAAGACAAAGACTACCTTTCCCCAGGATCACAGTGCACAAAAAGCAGAATGTCAAACAACAGTACCTCAAAGCAAAATAAAGGTCTGAGGATGAAGCCAGCTCGCTTGTAATCCCGTTAGAGAATGAGAGTCACCGTTTAGGTCCAATGTACTGGAAAACATTTGCTAGCTCAGAATGCTCTACTGGTAGGATCTGCTAAGAATTCAACCAAGGATGCCGAAGGCATTCGCCAGCCGAGGCTCGTTTTTCTGGAACCATTTCTAACATTGGGATCAGGAAATCTGTAAACTGTGCAGCATCTTCGTGGGGCCAGCCATACTTTTCCACAAGGACATCAAAGAGGCTCCAGGGCTTCAGCTTGGTGATATGCCGCAGTTCTCCTACGGGGAAGAAACAGGCAGTGTCAAGGAAGCTCCACACGCGCATTTCCCATTGGTGGTCCGGCCAGGTTTTCAGTGAAGCGGACACCTACCTGCCCAACACTAGGCAACACCAAAGGCCGGCTTCCCCCCAAGCAGTGACCATGAAAGGTCTTTGTGGCCGTGTTATTTTGCGTAAGCTTGACAAATGCAAACAAGGGGTTCACTGAAAGGGGAACAGTTCGTTCGAATCAGTTCCAGGTTTTTTTAAGTAAGTAGAGGTGCTGAGTCCCCCAGGGTGGTTTTTTTTTTTTTTTTTTAAGTTTATTATTATTGAGTAAGCTCTATAACCCAACGTGGGGATTGAACTCAGGACCCTGATATCAAGAGTCACAGACTCCACCGGCTGAGCCAGCAGGGCACCACACCCGGAATGTTTTCATTTGCAAAGACTGACAAAGGCACTCTCCCTCCAATGTGGGATCTTCTGCAATTTGTAAATTTGCTTAGAAAAAGCTTTAAGAAACACACTACATAAACTCCTTGGATCATTATTTCTGCATGTGACCATGCAAAGAAAAAGGGAGTCCTTCCGTCTAGAAATGTGCTGTTGAAGAGAAGTTTCTTGGATGGCGCAGGTGTACTTTAGCTCACTAATCCAATATGGCAGCTGCTAGCTAGATGTGACTACCGAGCCCTGGAAATGTTACCAGTGCGACTGAGGAACTGAAGTTTTAATTTGTTTAAACAGCCACAATTAGCCACTGGCTCCTGTACCAGACAACACAGCTCTAGAGGCCAAGGTGAACCAAACACCACTCAATTCCACACACTGGCTGTAAAATCTAAGAGATCAGGACATCAAATCTTGAACATGTGCTAGTTGCACCACAGAAACCATAGGTTACGAGGAGCCCCGACCAACACAACAGAACAACCAACGATCTAGTAAATGGTCTGAAAACTAGGACAGCCTTTTTCATAATAGGAAAAAAAAGCTGATTTAAATCAAACTGCCAAAAGGTCAGGATACCTTTCATTAGGATTAATTCCTTTTCTCTTCCCTTTAGAAATGTTCACAGGATGCCCCTCCCCTGTAGGCAGAGAGGCCTCCCCTGCGGGTGGCAGAGACAAGGAAGGGCTGCCCGGGGCCCGCTCCCCGCTCCCCCCGCACAGGCACAGCTCTGGGCTCAGAGTGCTGGCCGGTCCTGCTGAGGCAGGCACCCCACATGTAGCCCCACACGAGGGCCAGCTGTCCTCTCCTCTTCCACTTGGCTCTGTCCACCCACCAAGCCAGGTGTCTCACGGTGTGTATTAAGAGATGCTTCCTTACTAGGTCTTCTCAGGAGGCCTGGTCTGTTTCACCCGTTTACGCATCTCAATTTAGACCACTCTCCTCTTTCTTTAATCACAAAGAAAATAAAAGAACCTTACAGAAAAGTACAAAAACAGAAGGAGAAATGACCTGTAATCCCACCCACTAGGATTTTTTTCTCTCAGCCTCCACTCTCTCTTAATTATATTCCTGTGAACCGGTATGTCTACAGAGTTGCAATCGTCACACGCACCAGATCTGGGATAAACAGAACTTTACGGAATGTTTCTTGTTGGAGGGATGTTGTGCAAAGTAAACGGAGGACGGAGTTCAGCATGGCTTACAGACTGTAGGTCAGCTCTGTTTTGGGGAGGGGAGTAGAGAAAGGGCCATCTGAGAGGAGAAAGTGTTTCCTCCTGTAGAAGGAAGACTGTGTCCATGAGAACAGAGTCTGAGCAATGGCTCAAAGCTCATCCCCTTTAATCTGGAAATTCCAGCTCTGGAAATCCAGCCTAAGAAAATAAACCCTGGCACCACCCTCCCAATCCCCCCAGCCCCCACCCACCCACCACGCATACTTGCAAAATCACAGGTGCTCAGTGACAGGAGAACCGTGGTTACAGAAACAAACCATGATACGTCAACCTGATGAATACTATTTCATATTACTTGGGAACATGGAGGGAAATTATATGGCCCAGTGTCTGGTACTAAAAGAAGAATAGAAGAGAATGATCACAAGAGTAACCTTCAAAGCGCCCTTCAAGATGGAAAACAGGTACCCCCCCAAACAGCAGCTTTGTTAGAAGGTGGCTTCTCTCTCTGCATCTTCCGTAATACAGCTCTCCTTGGCTTACAGAGACCGTGGAGCTCACCAGAGCAAGGTTTGCAGGAAACTAAGAAAGTTCACATGGAACATTCCAAAACGTGTCCTCTGGAAGGGGGAGAGAACTTCACGGACCTTCATCTCTTCTGACCTGGAACGAACACTCCCCGAGGTTGCAAATGAACATAATAGCTGAGAAGCACAGTCCGATCAGAACATTGAGGGATCTAGTTCGGAGGGGGCCAGTTTAAAATCCATCAACAGGCATGAAATTAGGTTCAATCTTCCATGAAAAGAGAGAAGCGTTACCACAACAGCTGCCTTAAAATCTGCATAGTAACAGTGATGAGAACAACACAAGCTGAAAGGCCCCGAAAATCTATTTATTCAGACCTAACTAGCTATAAACTGATAAAAACATTTGCAAAGAACCGACTGGAACACCTAACACACTTTGACCAGGTAATCAATCCCACACACAAAAAAACCTGTGGGCGAAGACGCTGTCTGTAACGCGAGCATATGCAGCAGGCACAGTAACCCTCAGCTCCAATCGGTACACGTGCCCGACACCGCTACCGTGACAACCCCGAAGTGCCACCTCGAAGAACAAGCATATGCCTTATGGAGACAGGTGGAAAAACTGATGCCAAGAAAAAACACAGGAAATAAACTTGCCTAGGCCCTATGATTCCATGTACAAACTCTTAGGCTCAATTCAATAAGAAACAAGTCTCACAAATGGTTGCTAAAGGCTCTTTAATAACAAGCCCTCAACTCCCAAACGTGCACATCCACCGCTAGGACAGGCTCGTCCCATGAGCAGGGACCCTGTCCCCTCCCCAGCTCCAGCCTCGTGAATGGCCACCTCTGCTACCACAACTCAGAATACAAAATGAAATAAGAAAACGCTTGAGAGACTGTTTTTCGCTATCTGCTCCTATTGTACAAGTGGCTCCTGGACAAGTTAACAAATTTTTACCTTGACAACTTCTTCTCTCTCAGGCAAGTATACCAAGATATGTTCCACTGCAACACATTCTGCAAATAACCAGACACTTAATAGTGAAAGACTTTACCGTTTAAACCGTCTCCTTCCTTTCCTTCCTAAAGAACGCTGAGTACCACTTTGTCTTTCCTCGGGAGCCCAGCAAGGCCAGATGGACGACCCTGCCCTCAGCAGCCCCTCATGCTCCTAATCCGCCCTGGAGGCAGAGTCACCTTGACAGAGCCCAGGAAGACAGAAACAGGCCCCAAGGGAGGGCTCCTTCACCTGCCAAGTCAAGGCTTTGGGACCTGCTACTGTACTCGCCAGGCCCAGATTATCAGAGTGCTTTTTAAGGAAAAAAGTTAAGTACTTCCATCAGACTTCTCCTGAATATCATTTTAAGAGATCTGTGAGAAGGGAAATACTTTATTTTGTTCATTGAAATTGTAATATTCCAGAATTAAGCATATAAGCATATAGGAGTCTATGAGGGAAATCCTTGTACTGTATTTCAGGGAATACTGGTAACTAGGAAAGAAACCATGATATAAAATAGATTCAGATAAATTTCACGGCATATATAGATAGGAAACCTGTCCACAAATACTGGTACAAGCAAGACACAAAACTAGAAATTTGAAGAAATTCCTACAAATTTGTAGGTCAACATCTGAGTTCAGTATCTGTATAAGCCTTACCCCCAACAAATACAAAAATTAACTCAAAATGGATCACAGCCCAAAGCCTAAGAACTAAAACTATAAATTCTTAGTAGAAAACAGAATAATCTCTGGGACTTAGAAGCAGGAAATGGTTTCTTAGATGTGACATCAAAAGCACAAATAACAAAAACAAGTAACAAAGGAAAAAGTAGAAGACTGGACTTCATCAAAATTTAAGTTTTATATTTCAACTATCACACGTGATTTAAGAGAAGTTAAAACAGGGGCACCTGGATGGCTCAGTCAGTTAAGCGTCCAGCTCTTATTTTCGGCTCAGGTCATGATTTCACAGGTTGGTGAGACTGAACCCCCCCACTGGGCTCTGTGCTGACAGTGCAGAGCCTGCCTGGGACTCTCTCTCCCTCTCTCTGCCCCTCCCCCACGCGGGCTCCCCCCGCCCCTCTCTTTTTTCCTCTCAAAATAAATAAATCAATAAATAAAGTTTAAAAAAAGAGAGAGAAGTAAAAACAGGTCCATCCACAAGTTTGTACAATAGTCACAGTAGCGTTCTTCATGAGCCAAAAAGCAGACACCCACATATCCATCAACTGGTGAGTGAAGCAACCAAACATGGTCTCTCCACACGTCAAAAGCAGAGTACAGACACATGCACCCAAGTGCATGAGCCCTGAAACACCGGAACACATGGAAGAAACCATCACAAAGTCCATACACTGTAGGATTCCATCCACATGGAATGTCCAGAACAGAGAAACCCAGAGAGAGAGAAGACCAGCAGCTGCCAGGGGTCAGGGGGAAAGAAACCAGAATGAGTGCTAATGGGCAAAGGATTGGTTTCTTGTCGAGAATAAAAATGTTCTGAAATTAGACAGTGGTGACGGCTACATAATTCAGGAACATTCTAAAAACTACTCGATTGTACGCTTTAAAAGGGTGAATTGTACGGTATGTAGATTACATCTGAATAAAGCTGGAACAAAAGCTTAAAAAACTGGAACAAAGCTTAAAACAAAGTAATAGCTTTAAAAGAATCCCAACACTGCGTTAATGCACGCAGTAAAAATACACACTAATCATGATAAACGACAGGAATATGTGGGATGAACTAACTAGAACTGAACACCTGAGAGCAATAATTTCATTACTTTTTCTGCATCATATGCTCAAATTCAAAATGAAATGATTAAAATGCTAGTTTCAGACTTACGATCAGCTGTGGCCTGTGGTCTGTTATTTTCCAAAATGTCTCTGTGGTGTGCCCAGTGTCCCTCCGGTCTGCCTCCAGGGCACCACACCATCCCTACCGTACCCTCCCACCTTGCACCCCGACCCTAGCAGGGGAGGGCCTTAGACCACGCAAGCCTTCAAACAGGGCCCTGTGTGCGGGCGTGCGGGTGCCACGAGGGCCGTCCTGGGCCAAGGGGGACACAGTGTCACCTGCTTCTGGCTCTCCAGAAAGGAGGACTCAACACAGCTTCATGTTTGTAGTCTGAAGTTATTTTCTGTGACTACAGGGCACCGGGCTGTGGGGAATCCCGCACCAAAAAGACAGACCGGGGTCCTGATCTCACAGAGGGTACTCACAACTCACAAGTGATGCTTAAAGTGAAACTGTATTAAAAAGTGTATTAAAGTACACGTTTTAAAAGTTTTAGACTCACTAGTGCGAAGAACCTTTTCTAGTCATTTGCACAGGGCCCGGCTCATGGGGAGATCAGCCCCACGCATCCCCAAGGTGGCATCGTGCCAAGGCCTGGCACCTGCCACCTGCCTGTGCAGTCAGCAAACTGCGGCGACCGACGGGCTTCACCACCTGAGGCCTAGATGATGAACGGGACAGCGCCAGCCTACACGGGCCCAAAGCCCACAGCGGGCTTCGCTCTTCACACAAGTAAGAGAATCTGTTGATGTGGGGGATTCTGGAGGGGAGTTGAAATCGTTCTAACAAGTTTCATCTCAAACACTAAAAACGAAGACTGCAGAACAAAGCCCTATCACAGGGGGCGTGTCGGCATTGCACCGCAAATGCTCTGCATGGGTTTTCTTGTTTTTTTTGTTTTTTTTTTTAAGTTTATTTATTTTGAGAGAGAGAGAGAACATGAGCAGGGGAAGGGCAGAGAGAAGGAGAGAAACCCAAGTAGGCTCATCAGTGTGGAGCCTTATGTGGGGCTCGATCCCACAAACTGTGAGACCGTGACCTGAGCTGAAACCTGGTGTTGGATGCTTCACTGACTGAGCCACCCGGGTGCCCTGTCTGCACAGGCTTCTTGCATGCTTTGAACTGCACTTAAGGTCTCTGGTCCAACACACAACAGATCACTCTCACACGTTCCAGCCCACGTGACGCCCTTCCCTAGAATCAAACCGTTTTTTTTTTTAAAATTACTCTGATATTTCCAACAGTAAGTTTTACTAAAACGATGGCCACTCATGTGTCGACAGAACGTCTGTTCAGCAGTGTGGGACGGTGCACTCCTGCCTGCACTGTTTTTGCTACATCACCTGACAAGCACTGGGACACTTCCTGGGGACAAGTCGCACTCCATCCTGGTTGCTATCACAAAATACAACCAAAATGAGTGGCTTATAAATAAGAATGAATTTATTCCCCACAGTCGTGGAGGCTGGCAGTCTGAGATCCGGCTGCCAGCAGGGCTGGGTCCCAACACGAGGGCCCCCTTCCGGGTCACAGACCCTCTCGTGTCCTCTGTATGGGGTAAGGGAGTGGTCTGGGATCTGTTCTGTAAGCGCACTAATCCCAACCAGGAGGGCTCTACCCTCATGGCCTTATGTTCTCTCCAAAGGCCCCCACCTCCTAATACTAACACTTTTGGGGGTTAGGATTCCCACACATGAATTTGGGGGGGGGCGGGGGACACACACACCTCAGACCCTAACAGGATAGAAGCAGGGGCAGAATGCACAGAGGTGCTTACTTCTAGTGGGGCACATCTTCATACACTGGTGAAGAGGATTTTTGTGAAAGACACTTGGTGGCTAATGTCCACACCCAGAGGAGTTAACCTGCTGGTTATCAAACTGTAGCAGGATGAGAACAGTAACTACCTTCCTTTGCCAAAACATCCAGCTCGCGTGGAAAATTCCCAGCTAAGGAATGACTGTTCAGACTAGTAACAATCATTTTACCCAGAGTTGTACGTTAAGAAGAGGTCACTTAGCTGTGCTTGGTTTTTAGCTTTAATACACAGACCCCATGCTCTTCCTCACAGGCATCAGGGTGAGGATGTGGCCTGGGTCTCCCGCAGGAGGACAAAGAGCAGGGTAGGGTGCTGCTTACTCCCTCTCAATCGTTGGCTATTTTCCAAGGGGATGCAAGCAAATTAATAACAGCTTCTGATTTTGCTTTTCTGTCAGTTCTGGCATGCAGGCACTTAAAAAATGTTAACGGATACATTTAAGATCTCCTTACTTCCAAATTGTATATCTGCACACATTCCTTAGGTGGGGCATGCCAAAACCCATCTTTTATGTAACAAATCATTCCTCTCATCCTGGGGGACATGGTAAAATCTATTTTCATGACACGCCCTCATTCATCAAAATATTATTTCTGTGACTTTTGTAAAAGCCCTAAATCCCTTCTGATCTCCACTTATTATAAATAAACAATGATCAGGAAAGGACTTGGGTCCCAATTCCCAATCACTTGCCTAGTCAGAAATTCTCCCTCATATCCAAATGAAGGGGAAAGGACTCTAGTTACCACAGTAACACTGAATCACAATGCATCTGGTCTGTCTTTACCAAGGAGGCCAAATGTATTTCGACCCTGGTCACCTTCCAACAAGCTCCCTGGCGGAGCCCGTGCATGCAGGCCCTAAAGCGCATGTGCAGTAATAACGGGACGCTGCAGCAGCACGGTCCCCAGGCAAGCACTCTGTACCCCGTCGGGGAGCAGGCAGTGGTCACGCACAGACTCCGAGCGGCCCCAGGAGCAGGGCTGCTGACAGGAAGGCTGACAGGAACGCCGCCTTCCGGCCTGAAGGGCTACACGCAGGGAGCTCTGAGCAGAGCCACCTGCTATGCGGCATCAGTTCATCAGCATCGCTGGTCAGCCGCCGCCCCCCCCCCCCCCCCCCCCCCCCCCCCGCTCAAAGACAGCACCTGCTGACGGGGTGAGGAGGGGCTTCGGGGCTGGTACCCAGCAGGTGCCATCCCTGGGAGCCACGCCCAACTGGCACCAAGAGCCTCAGAGCACTGCCTCTGGGAACGAACCTGATCCCAGGCCAGTGGACAAGCAGGACTTCACCTCCTCAGCATTCGGGTCCCCTCCTGCAGTGCGTGTCCCTCTTCCTCCCCGCTGTGCATAGATAGTAAGCGGTGCCCAACCCACAGACGCTGCGCCGGGAAAACTGCAGAGCCCAGGCCTTCTGAGAAGCTCCTCGCTGCAGAGGAAAAACTCCGTGTGGCTTTACTGGCTGTTGGTCCTCTGTGCCTGATGCCGGAACCTGTCCGTCGGCCTGTGGCGGATTCTCTGTTCGGCTGACAGAGCAGGTGCTGAGTAAGGTCCAGCGCCCTCCAGTGCCCATCCCCTCCCTAGAGCATCAGCAGGTCAGCCATGTCCCCTACTTCATGACAGACTAGGCTGCTAGCTCTTGGCCACCCTCCCCTCCAAGCCTCCACCTGACAGTGGTGATGGCTGCGGCTGGGGGTTCACTGCAAGTCCAGCCAAGTCCTCCCAGGGGCCAGGCCATCTCTCACAGGCCGTGAAAACACTCTGAAATGTGGAAGAAGGGCCCTGCCTTGATTAAAACAAGTCACGCTGAATCCCAAGCCACAGTAATCCAGAGCCTTCCCTTGCTTCAGCCCTTCAACCATTTTTAAGAAGTTTCCTACGGAAACTTAGCCCACTCTCTCAGCAATACTGCCGTCTAGAAGTCCGTCGTGTTTAGAGCAGTTCCTTTCCTGTTTACAACTCTGCCTCAGCAAATGTGACATGAGCTACTAGGGTGCCACGTGCTGCGTAGGAAATGGAAGGTGCAGAGATGACATGACAGGACGTGCCCAGCCTCACACCATGCTGTCACAGAACAGAGCTCAGTGGCAAAGCCATTCTATTAGCCTCAAGCCTACTTGGGCCCACGTGTGAGGGGAACCATAACCTTGCTCATGAGACCCAGACTCAAAGTCCAGGTGGGTCTTCAGAACCAAAATCGACACAGGTTGTCTGAACAGCAGTTTTTCCTGACCATCTTTTTTCCCTGTGATAAGCCTCTAAAGGTAGTAAGAAAATAACTGCATCTAGTTACACATTTCAGAGGCTGCCCATGGGGTGGTCCTAGGAAAGCCAGGAGCAGTGGTCGCTGTGCTCAGAGTAAGTGGAACAGGAAACTGCCGGCTCCGGCACAGCATGTTCTCGAGTCTTGCGCATTTAACGGGGATGTGTAATTTAAAGGAGGGAACAAGGACTGGGTGGCTGGACATCACCAAAGGGTATAATAAGGATTTATGACTCTAGAAGAATACCTTATCTCATAGGAAAATAAAAAGTCAAAGCCAGTTCTCCAAATCTGACTAAAGCAGAAAGCGATAGAGCATGTTGGACTTTCAGAAATTTCTAGAAACTCCACATCCTACTCAAACCAACTTTAAAAGTTCTTTATTAAAGGGGGTACAACTGCTCCCTCTCACTGCCAAAAAAAAATTCAAGCTGGAAAAACATAATTAAGAGGTCCAACATGCTCACACAAAACAATATGGTGCCGGGAAGGGGTTCTTTAAAAATAAATTCCTGGCGCCTTTTTACTAAAGTAAATCAACTATTAATGCAATGTGAATAGTGCAGGGGAGAAGAGAACGTCATTTCTCAGAGAAGGGGGCACAGGGTCTCAGCAGCCCGCGCCCACATCATAAGGAGCTCAGACACGCCCAGCAGGACACAGAGGGACGCTCACAAAGTCCTGTCCCCAGGCTGCCTCTACTCCATGGCAAAAACACTCAGGCTCCACGAACAACATGAGAAATGGAAAGAGAAGTCTAGCTGGTTTCTAAAAACCACTTAAACTCCTTTTCACAAATCCGTGAATACACAGACTGGGCTTAGATTAGGAGAGGAGAGGGCAGGGAGGAGACTGAGGGTTCCGGGAAGTGGTAGTCTTACAAAATCCGTACTCCACAGATGGGAGATGGTTCAAGCTTATTTCTCGAGAGCTTTCTTCGGCAGAATTCCCCAGCTGTAACAAGGTCCAGGTCTTTCTCCACTGCCCAAACGTGAATGCACAATTTCTCCCTTTGGGAGAGGATTATGCTGAAAATTAGTGTTGCATAAATACCGTTACCTTTTCTGGTGAAAAACTCCTTGGAATATTTTCCCAACATAGCGTATTTTCGAGGGACTTTCCCCAGCAGTTCAATGATCAATGCTATGTGATCTGCATTGGGAAACATTGCCAGCAAAACAGAAACACACGACAGTTTAATCAGTACACTGCATGCAGACACTGCTACCGCCCGCGCAGACAGAAACAGAGCGCGACCTGTATGATCCAAGCACAGGCTCTGCCAGTGCCGCCGGATGCACAGGGAGACCGTGGCAAGGTCAAGTGCAGTCTTCCCTGTCAACTTTTAAATCAGCACAGGAATTTTGCTAGGTTGCCTTTCCAATTTAGGAGAAATGTCTGCCATCATTCGCGCTACAATCAGTAGTGCTATCCCGTTTCTGTCTGCATCGTGGCGCTTTTCAAAAAGAAGAGGTACTACCTCTGCGATTGAAGAATTCCCGAGAATATTTTCCAGATAGAGCAAAGTGCCTTGGGATACTGCCTAGCAGCTCTATGATGTGGGCTATGTGGTCTATGGAGGAGAGAAAAACAGGACATGGGAATGGGAGGGGCAAAGGGAAGGATGGGATAAAAGAAGAGGGAAAAAAATTGAAATTAGTAAAAAATCAGAAATAGATTCAAATCAACAATGTCTGCAGCACATCCATGCAGAGGCTTCTGGGGCTGGCAGGCCTCAGGCACCATCTGGAACATCGGACGGTGACTGATGCCAGCTCACCCCTGGCCACCCCAGCACTGTAAGCAAATAAGCATGGAGATGGTCAGCTTTACAGATGGAATTCAGGCCAGAATTCCCAGGTTTTCAACTCAGCTCCCCGACAGGACAGTGAAATGGGCAGATCGGTGGACAAAAGGACCACAGAGAAGCCTCGGGGGTCGCAGAGCCTGTCCTTCCCTGGCTGCTGAGCACCAGGCCGAGGCCAGCAGGAAGGAGAGGCAGCCCCGGGCCAAGGGCAGAGCTGCCCGTCCACTGTGCCTGAGGGGGCTTCAAGCTCAGGGGAAAGCATCTCGACTAGGCGTTTGAAAACCAAAACACAGCTCTATTTCGGTAGGGAAACACAATACTCTCCAGAAGCTCAGGCCTCTCAGGAGGCCCAGCCTGAGGTATTTGGCAGGCGGCAATACTCACCTTCATCCCTGGAATAGTCTTCCCCAGAATGCGGTTCAAACAAATAATCTCCCGTTGCCAGCTCAAATGCCTAGGACACAACAGATGACATGCTAAGCACTTCAAAGACACTGGCCCCCGAAGCAGCAACTTTCTCTCCTTATACAAGAGACCCACGTTTTCCGAGGACCTGATCAAACCCAAGAGCCTTCTAAAAGAGCTCAACACCAACTTTTTTCTTTCAACTCTGAACTTCCTAAAAGTTCAAAGAAGCTTCAGAAATTTTCCTACATTCCCTTTACTGGAGGATGTAAAGGCTATGTCCTCTTCTCATTTTGTGAGAAGCACAGCGACAAGCAGCTGTGTGCAGGCCCGGGGGGAGGGGAACGTGTTCCAGCTCTGGATGGTGGGACCAGGACTCAGGCCTGCCCTCCCCCACGCAGGCTCATCGGGTCCCTGGAAAGCGGGCACTGCCGCTCTCTTGAAGCAAAGACCCTCGTGCCTTGGTAACCAGGAGCTATTTTCAGCATCTCATCAATTCTGCCACTTCTGACTCAAGCAAAGGAAAACCTCGAGCCAAACAGAAGGCTCTGAGCCCTGGGCCCGGAGGAGCCAGGTGAGGAGGGCAAGGAGGGCTGGCCTGCCTCTAGGGCTACCACTACCCCCAGCCTGCCCTTTGTTTCCATTTCTGCCACACACTCTTCTCCCCTTGTTCTAAAAAAAAAGAACAAAAAAAAGCTCAGGACCATGGGTTTAATTTGCTAATGTTATAGAAAGATGGCAACTGCTATTGCTCTGCCGATGGAATACCACGTTTAAAAAAATTTTTTTTTTGTTTTTTAAAGGAAAAGGCTAAATCCTATTTTTGGTTTTTCTATACTTACTTCTATTTTGTATTGGATCTTGTGGTTCTGAAAGGTGCTCAGGGGCCTGGACCTCTGTCACAGATGCCTGCGGATCTGGGCCCTCCTCTGATGAACCCCACCCGATGAACCATCACCGCACCCACCCATTTCCTCCTTCTGTTCATGACCAGAGTGGGTCAGGAGGGGGTCTCCTAGCACTGTCTTTAACAAACCGAAGGTGGACGCACTCAGGCCAGGACCACATCTCTTCACCATTTTGTTTGTTTGTTTGTTTGTTTGTTTATTTAAAGAAAGGAGGGCAGTGGGGTGACAAGGTGGCTGTCAGCTGTCCCATGAGAGCATTGGTGCATGAACTCAGGATCCCGCAGGACACGGACATGCCCATCCCAGCCCGTCCCAGCACCGAGTAAGCTGGTCAGGCAGGCGCAGCAGGGCCAGGGAAAGTCCTTACGGGGGGCCTCTCCTCTCTATCCAACCTCACATCTGGCCACAAATCCAAGGGGAAAATTGAACAGTCAGAAGGGTCTTCCCCGCCCAGGACACAACTAACATATATACATATATATACATACATATATGTGTATGTATGTATATATATACATACATACAACTAAGCAGCCTACAAGCCATGAGGAAAGGGTGAAACCCTAATGGAGAAGAAGCCACTGCGGATGCTCCATGGAGAGGGCCACGGCTACTCCTTAACCCTCCCCTGAGAACTCTCTCTCCTCACACATTCTCAAACACATTTCAATCAGGTTGAATTTATTTCTTACAGCCTAACACTAAGGTAGGTCAACTGAGTGTTCTTTGAAAGACGACTGTTTCGATTAGCACCCACGTGTTTCCAATGAAACACTCAAGTCAAAGAAGCCTACACAGAAATGGTTTAAAACAGAAAAGGAAGGGGCGCCTGGGTGGCTCAGTCGGTTAAGCGTCCGACTTCAGCTCAGGTCACGATCTCGCAGTCCGTGAGTTCAAGCCCCGCATCGGGCTCTGGGCTGATGGCTCAGAGCCTGGAGCCTGCTTCCGATTCTGTGTCTCCCTCTCTCTGCCCCTCCCCCGTTCATGCTCTGTCTCTCTCTGTCTCAAAAATGAATAAACGTTAAAAAAAAAAAAATTAAAAAATTAAAAATTAAAAAAAAAAAAAAACAGAAAAGGAAGATGTGAGGGAAGATGGGGGCTCACGTGTATGTCATCTGGTCCCAGTTCTCTGGGGAGTGACAAGACTTCCTTAACAGGAAGGCCACATGTGACAGAGCTGATGCAGAAATTCCGATGGAAATGTGGGCCCTCATGCTTCATGACCTGCCTTCACGCCGGTTAAAGATTACCGCCTTCAACTCCGTAGGTTACTCCTGATATAATCTCTATTGTTACTGTTTTAATACTTGGGATTTTTCATGCTTGGGAATCTTGGATTCCTTCGTCTGTACTTGACCAGACCCCCTTGGGAGACGTTCCCCTGGAGCAAACTCTGTTCTCAGGTCCTGGGGAGACCAGACACCTCTTTCTTGAAATGCCCTCCCCCCCACACCAAGTACCCGATTCTGAATAAATAAGGTCACCTATTCTTTCTGTGATGGGACAAGTGCTGAACAAGTGAACTTTGCCAGTCTGCCTTTTCTTATTTCTAGGGCACTGACTATGGCTTATCGCGGAGCCTGTAGACGTTACCTGCTCTGGGCCTGTGACACACAAGTGCATAGCAATCGATGCCTCGGCCCACGCAGAATTTTTAGATTACATACACTTACGTTGGGAGGGGCCCCAAGACTCAAGAAAAGGAAAAGAGGTTCAATGGGACACATATCTCAGTTTCTCTGCCTCATTCTGGTGCTTTCCTCCGGCTCTAAGAGCCCTCCTCCACGATGAGAGCAAAGACACCAGCTGACACGCAGGAGCTCGCGACCCCAGTAGGGCCTCTGCAAGTCTTCATGCCATTTATGCCATCAAAGGACTCCAGGCCTCACCACCAAGAACAACTAGAGCTTTAGTATAGACTGGAATTATGAATTTAATATAATATTATGTTTCTAAACTTCGACAAAAGGACAGGAGTGGAGAAACACCGCCTCGTGTTTACCAGGTTGTCTGAGAAGAACAGAAGGGGACCTCTCAGCCTTGGCCTTCAGGGATGGGAGGTGGGGGTGGGGAACGACGGCTTGCCCCCCATCCAGAACAATCACGCTTCCAACATCTGACTCATTAAAACAACAACAACCTGTAAGTGGCCTTTGAGGCAACGAGGGAGCTTATGCTTCCTCTGAGGGGAGCAGGAGGCAGGAGAAAGGAGATGGTCTCTAGCACTGTGCACAGCAGCAGGAGTGGCCAGGGTGTGAAGACTGTGTGGAGGGGCGAGTCCTAATCTAATGGAAGGCAAGACAGACAACCTGGTATAAAATCGCACTGAGCTCCACCATTATTCTCCTGTCTCTGTGATCTTGTCCTATTTTTCCGGTTATATCACCAAAATTTAACACCCCAAATTAGAAGCACAGGATTTCAGAGTTGAAAGAGCTCTTGGAGTCTAATTCAGGGCCCCTCCTGTGTTGCTGGGGACAAGTAAGGCCTGACCTCACCACATCCTGGAATGGAACATTTCTCCCCCCAAGCTCCAATTTTTGAAAGTGCTCCCTTCCTACTGACCTAACCTCTGCTTCCCACCGTGTCCGGGCCCTCCGCCCCCTCCTGCCCTCTGGACCTCACTCCTCTCTGCACAGCAGCCTCCAAATTCAAAGCAGCCATCACATGCCCACCAATCTTTTCAACTGTTCTTTTCCATGTCTCACACAGCAAAGACTGAAGTTTTTGATACTCACTGAAAAACTTAATTTTAAAAATTATCTGGTATTATTTGTCAGAGCAACGTGGGACCAGAAAGGCACGATGTTTCCAATCTGTTTGGCCACATCTGTTGCCTCAGATCTTGATAATTTTACACAAACAACTACTATTTTTCCATATTGTCCAGCACCATGCTTCTTGCTGTAGCACCAGGGGATATATGATACAGCAAACTCAGAAGAATTGTTAATCTTTGAATAACAGACAATTACATATATTGCCTGTTGCTCTTTTTAGTGAGAAGAAAAGTGCCAAGCTTTACACACACAGTCTTTCATTTTAAATATATCAGAGAATTTGGGGGGTGGGGGGGTGGAATAAGAAAAACATGAAATAGCACCCCCTTTTCCATACACACACACACACACACACACACACACACACACACCCTTCCAGCACGTGACCACAAAGCACAACCCACTTAGAGGAAAGTGCTGAACTGGCTAGGAAACAGGGCCAAGAAAGAGAAACTGAAATCGGCTTATGGAAGAGGGCCAGAGGGCCCACCGGTGCTCATCAATTCACAGGTCAGCAGCAAGTGAGAAAATGATGCGCTGGTGAGGGCCAGGGGAGGGTCCAGACACAAGTAAACCCGCGATGCAGCCCAAACCAGTATGACTCACAGTGGGGAGAGGCGTCCTGAGACCCCGAGAAAAAACATCTCCGTCTTCTCTATGGGAACAGACTCCATCAAAGGGACTATGGGCGGCGGCTGGTGTCTCAGAAATCAGTGGACAGCCCACAACAACAAGCCAGAATATTCTCGAGATTTGGCCTTATATATAAAGGAGGAGAGATTAAACACTGGTGTGTGGGGAAATCCTTTCCTTGTCAGTAAGGATAGAAGGTCTGTCAGAGGTCACTGAGAAGGGCTCCCGCCTTTCGACCTCAGACAATCTTTCCTGAAGACGCCGCTGTCTCATCCTCCTCCACGGCACGAGGGAAGGGTACAGCCCGCAATCTTTCAGAAACCAGACAGAATTACTTGAAGCCATTTTGCCACCGCAGAGGAGGCTGTGATTCCTAGGGGTGGTGGGCCGAAGAGGGCCTTGAGTAGAGGTCGTCTGTCCCAAGACCAAAGCAGGCTAAACCCTAGAACACGTCTGAGAAGAATTCTTCCAACTCTCAAGGCGCTCAAGACAGCAACCTTGCCCTCACTCATCCCACAGCAGACGTACTCCGCAGTCGGGAAAACTCAGACCACACGTACTGGTGAGACTGTCCCACGATAAGCGCTGCGGGATGGGCCTTTACGTGGAAGGAAATGGCCAAGGCCGTTCTTACCATGCATGCTGTGCTCCAAATGTCAGCAGGTGTGCTGTAACCTGCCCCTATTAAAACCTCTATGGATCTATACTGACGCGTCTGGATGTCTTCTGTGAAGTGTTTATGCTGGAAGGGAACACACTGTATTAGTACGGAGGAAAAAAGACATGCAAAAAGGAAAAAAAAAGCGTCTTCTAATCCATGATCATGACCAAAACGCTCTAGAAAGAAAACTTTACTTACCACCCAACAAGCATTTCCCAGGTCGGCAATTTTAACTCTAATTTTATCTGCGTTCCGTGGATCCAGGGGGTTCACCAACAAGTCGGCCGCCCGGGTTTTTGCTGGCATGAGCAAACAGCGAGACAGTTAGTACTTGGGAGGGGTGGCTTGCGTCTGTGCACACAGTGTCTGCCGGGCACAGTCTCCTTTTCTAGGAAAGTGATGGGAGGATCATGTAGGCCTGGAGCCCTGCAAGTTGAACTCAACAGAATTTGAAATTCTTGGTCTCCATCCCCGGAAGATATTTCACAAGAGAGAGCACACTGGGCTGCCCAGAGACCTCACCGGCTCCGCCTTGCCCTTTCTCCTTATATTGCTGATTGTGCCACCTCTAGGATGACCCTACTCTGCTCCCTTCTGCATCTTTCCAGCTGCTCTTCATCGCATCAGAGCCCATAGAGAACCACATCTATCTTGGTGTGTTACTACATGAAGTAGAGACAACATGTTCCCAGATGGCCAATCCCTTTCTAGGTGACACACACTTCACCTGGTAGCCACATCTCCTACCTCTCCTGCTTGGGCTGAGCACAGAGACCTCAAAGGTTAGATGATGGCTGGTTAACAAAGACAGATTACAGGCCAGGACTAATCAGTTTGGGTTTAGCTTTGGACAAGTAACGCTCCACAACAGAGGTCTCCTGAGGCCACCTGGGCCACAGGGCAAACCGCTGAGGTCCCTCCCAAACTTATCAAATACTCAGGCCACTCTTAAGCCCAGTGACCCCGAGAGAATCTCAACAGTGGACACAGGGCTAGACTTCTCAGGGTTCCTGGGGCCAGAAGAGCTTTATGGACAAGCCTACATCATGCCCATATTGGGCAGGGTTAACCAGGGGGCAAGTGACAAAGAAAACTAACTTGGAGAGACCCAGACAGGAAATCCTGAAGTGACTGAGCATCTTCCTCAAACCTTAAAATGACTTATAAGCTCCAATTTCTGGAAGGGATGAGATGTAACCATGGTTCTTACTAATGGAGAAGTAATTCTGAGATGGTATTTACAGACTAAACAGAAAAGTCCACTCAATGCAGAACATCAAATACCCTTTCATCCGCTCAGAGCTGGGCACTGCTAAAACAAACCAAACCTCCTTTTGGGTACACCCACACCATGGAGCCACAGTGCTCAGGGGGCTCTGATTTCTGGGCATCCCTCCCAGGAGCGGGGGCACCTACAGAACTCCCCAGGAGGGGCCAGAGGATGCAGAGAGAGCTCTGGCCAACATCTTAGCCCCCAAGCCCCACTCCTCCGGCTTGTGGGTTAATGTGGGTGGGCCAGCCTCACATGTCCCCTTTTTGCCATCTGCCCTATGACCACATTCCTCTTTTTAAGGATACCGATCCACTGTGGACTTTGCCAAAGGCAGTCTGAGCTGGCAGAACAAAGACAGGAACTCGGAAACGACGAGACGGAAAGAAGCACAGAGACCCACACGAGGAGGCAAACTGGATACAGTGATTGAAGGATGGGAAGAAACAGAGCTTCAGGAGAAACAAAAACACTGACCCAGTGGACAGACAGGCAGCACCAGAAACGGCCAGATGAATCCCTCACGTCACTCAATCAAGGAGACTCAGCAGGCAAGAAAATGGAATTCGAGGTTTACAGAACCGGATTCAAGTGGACGTTTCAATACCAACAAAGTTGTGAGACTCTGGAAAGTGACCTAACTCCATGAGGCTCAGTGCTCAAGAAAGAAGCGGAAGGGGCCACGCCACACACCCCCTCCAAACTGACCAGCCAACCCAGTGGCCTGGGAGAGCGGGGGGCTCCACCGGTGCTGGGACCAGCCAGACTACACTCCCCGCCCCAGGCTGGGGCTGCCTCTGGCCAGAATCAAAGCTCCACCAGCAGAGAGCAGGCAGAGGGGGGGGGAGGGGAGGCCAAACACTTGAGATCAAAGGTCTAAGGAAGAAGAGGGTAAGCCTCCAGTTCTGACTGAGAGTAAGTGGTGCCCAGTGCCTGAGGGTGCAAGTGTAGGGAGGCATCTGGAAGTGCCACCAGTGTCCTAAAGACATTCCCCGGGAGCTGCACGAATCAATGAAGCCAGAGGAGATCTGGCCTGAAAAGACGCATCATCACACATGTTCAATACGGTTTCTTTGTATTTAACACCCCTCATTCTTGATCACTAAACAAGGTCTCTTTGGTGACAGGCTGTTACCCTCCTGGTTCAGGTCTGTAAACGGTGACCCCGCTCACAGCGCATCCCAAATGATACCAGGGAGTTCATCTCAGAACTTGAACTGTACAGGAACACAAACGAGGTAAAAGACAATCTACTTGGTATATCCGACTTCCTTTACTCAGTGTGATAATTACCTGACCGCAACCCTCAAAACAGCCCATTTAAACAACAGGCACTTGCCAGGGACTAACACCAACTCTGCTTTGCCTGGGACTCAAATCATCTCGGCTCGCTGAGTCATTATTGTGGTCACCTCTCACGGCTCTTCCTAATGCTCTGCCTCTTCCAACGAGGGAATGAAAAGTGGGGATACGTCACTTCACGAAGGACGGGGCTCTTAACTCGTCTCCGGTGGCCCGGGGTCTGAGCGACACTACTCATTCCATGTGAAGCTATCCTAGAAACTAGTAAGATAGCTGTGGGTGGTGCCTCCAAGGGACGAGACCGCCATCATCACTTACGTGCAAGGCACTGTGCTAGGCTAGTGCAGACTCTCTATGGTTTGAGGCGTCCCTCCAATAAACACACGAATACCTTCTCTGCACCCAGAGATTCAACACCAGGCCCCGGGAGATCTAATACCTGAGCCTGGCCCGTTCATTCACCGAGTATTTACAGAGTCCCTTCTGTGTGCTGTCTCGGCACTGGGACCAGCATGAACAAGGCATGCAGGGTCCCCCCTCCACACCCCAAGTTAGGAAACTCATGCACTGGGGGGTGGGGTGGGGAGATGGGGAATATGGATAATAAAGTAAAAATGAAGGAGTCACACACCATGTCAGGTGGCTCTAAATGCAAAGAAGAAAAACAAAGCAAAGAAAGGAGGCAGACAATGATGAGGGTGTTCAGGGGAGGTCTTTTCTCAGAAGGTGACTCTGAGGAGAGGCCTGAACTAAGGGAGGCGTGGAGAGAGAGGGGCCCTCAGCAGAGGAGACAGCAAGTGCAAATGGAAAGTGCAAAGAGGGAGAAACAAACTTGCACTTTTGAGAAACTTAAGGAAGAAGCCAGCACAGAGGTACAGAATCAGCAAGGGGCGGGGGGGGGGGGGGGGGGGGTGCGGGGGGAGAGACAAGGCCAGAGAGAGAGCTGCCAGGAAATGGCCTGCAGAGAGCTTGCAGGCTTTAGAGTGACGCCCCGCACTGTTATTCTGAGGGGAAATGCACTGCAGGTCCTTCTGGAGGGAAAGGGAGGGAAGAGGACAGGGTGTGCCCTAAGGAGGACAGGCTAGGCAGAAAGAGTCACAGCGAGGGCAGTGCGGGGCCTATATTACAGCAGCTGGTGCAAGGTCTGGCAGTGATCTGGGTCCCCACCAAGTGGCAGTGAGTACCTTGCAGGTAAAGCCAGCAAGACCAGATGGGACGGGCCAAGATACATGCTATGGCTCCAAAGCTAATAATCCCAGAGGAATCCTGCCTCCTCAGCCTTTAGTGGCTCCCCAGTCACTCCAGGGAATAGTCTGCATCCTTCAGCCTGGAGGGTGAGTTCTTCTGGCCTGACTTTTCCTTCTCCTAACGTGTGTGCCCTGGTCTAATGACAAGGATCTACACCAGCTCCAAACATGGCTTGTTTCTCTTGCCTCGTGTTCATGCAGTGGTAGATGGCCAACTACAAGCCTCTGGGCCCCACTCCTTCCACGCAGGAAATGAACCCCTTCCGTCCAGGAGGCAGCCCACCGTTACCAAACGACCAAGCTGGAAACCAAAACTGAGTGCCTCCAAACAAATGAGTGGGTAAGGAGATCCTGACCCTGCTGCGTACCTAGAATTTCACAATACTGAAAAGGTCTGCTTGGTGAGAGACTTGGGTCAAAGTGAAAAATAGACCTGCTATTTCTCCCCAATGTGAGATGTTCGTACAAGAGAACTGGTGCTGGGAATGAATACAGTTTTGATGGTGAATGGAGACAGGTGGCACAAAGGTAAGTGGAGAAGGAAAAATACCCAGATTATCACTGATTTGATCGCTTGTTACTCAATAAATGTTTATCACAGCACTGAGTTGGATGCAAAGGATACAAGATAAAAGCACACAGCGCTCCCAATGATTTTACATCATGGCGAGGAAAAGATGATGGAAACAGTGAGCATGCAGTTAAGTAAAGCATGACCGGTAGGTAAAGGGGGGAAGGGAACAGGACCGCGTGGGAAGCGATGCAGGGTTAGCGTTTGTACCAGCCGGCAAAAGAATAAAAGTTGACCGAGAGAATGGGCAGTGGAGAAAGGGGAAGAGACACTCCCAGCAGGAAGAAAGGCAGACGCAAAGGTACAGAAGAGCGAACATGCCATTTACACACAGACGCTCTTCGTCAGGTCTTGAAAATAAACCGGGAAATAGCTACGCTATACTTAACGACTGCAAAACCTTTTCATGGTTTACTCCTTCAATAAAAAGTGTCTGAACGTTCATCTCAGTAGACACCTATTCATCAATGTCACATATCTCTGTTCCTACATTACATACATGATAAAAGGTAAACAAACACTAATAACAGAAACTACCAGAAGACATGGTTGACTCCAGCCTGGGGCAGGGAAGGTATGAACTCGGGACGTGGTTCCAGAAAGAGAGGAAGCAGCAAAGAGCAATGGGATTGTGATAAAAGGACAGAAGAGACCATTCGAAGAGGCTCATGTGGACCAAACTGAGGACAATTCCAGCATCAGGAAACAAGAAGCTGTGAATGATTACAAGACATAACCCAAAGCGGTAATTAAGAGCAAAGGAACCCATGAGCGCGCGATGTGAAGGCACGTGCGAGAGACTGTGGGGCAGGCAGCATGCCAGGGAGGAGTACCAAAGCCCGCCTTCTGGAAGCATCTTCTCTATCTGGCCGCTCCGGAGTTCTCTATCCATTTATAATAAACCAGTGATCCAGACAGAAAACGAGTTGCCTATGTTCTGTGAGCTGCTGGAACAAATTAAATGAACCTGAGGGGGGGGTCGTGGGAACCCCCGATTCATGGCTGATGGGTCAGAAGCACAGGTGACAATGTGGACTTGCCACTGGTGTATGAAGGGGGGCGGGGGTGTCTGGTGGGATTGAGCCCTTAACCTGTAGGATCTGGTTCTGTCTCCAGAGAGTGTCAGAAATGAGTTAAATCGCAGGACACGCAGCTGGTGTCAGAGAAGCTTTTGGGGCAGGGAAAACCCCCTACACACACATTTGGTCACCAAAGGTGACAGAAGTAGCGTGAAGGAGACAGACACAGGTGAGTTTTCCCTATGCGAACCTACCTTCCATGTGAAGGCATCTTATAAGCACCTTCAAAGAGTCCTTGATCGGGGTAAAAGTAAAAAGGAACAGAGTATGTTTACCCAAGTAAGATAAAGAAAGCACGAAATAGAACCCACATCCTTCAGGTGATTAGTTAGAGCTACTTGAGGGGACTCCGAGGGCTACTTGCAGGGCTGGGTCATCAACGGACTCATCGTGTGTTAAACACTCTTGCCAGCAGAGGGAGCAGAGGAGGATTCTGAGCTGCTCCTCCGCGGGCTAGAATGGAAACCATGAGTGATGCCCCGGGTTTGCTTACTGGAGTCCCTGAGCAGGTCACAGGCAGAGACAGGCTGTGGGGCACTCACTCTCAAAATACTTGATATAAGTCATCACATAAAATTCCATGCCACTTGCTTTAAATTGGCTTTGACATTTCAAGAGCTGAGTCCTACAACCAGAAACAACTATCAGAATAAAATCAGAGACTTCTTCCTTAACACAGACTAAGAGGAGGTATGTGTTTCCCTTGAATAGAAACAAGACAAAACAAAAACCAAAAGCAAGACTGTCAGATGGAAGTAAAAATATTAAACTATATATTCTGTAAAAGCCACAGGTGTAAGCTGCTGGATATGGAAGGTTTCTACAAATGCAGATGTCACTAACTAAACACAGAAAGAACAAGAAAAGCTCAGAAATGGAACCTGATAGTCAGAGAGCCAGAGAAAGCCCTGCTGGGACAGAAGACGATTTAAATCACATTACTTATTCAGGAGGACAAAAGGAATAAAGCGACAATGGGGAATTCATACATACATGACATGCCCACCTCTGGCCCATTCCCTTCACAGCATTTGTCAAGGCTCGGATACTCGGGCCACTGAAAGGACACACTTGGTGCGGAGGGACACTTACTTTTTGGCAAATCTCCAGTGCTGGAGGCTGAAACCGTCCGGCTTCTGTCATGGGATGGACTGCTTTCCTCAGGCTCGGTAAGCGGGGATCCCTCGGAAAGTGCAGAACCACAAGCCACAGGTTCTAGGGGCCCAGAGAACAAGGATGTGGAAAACTCTGGAAACTGTGACTCGGGAATTTTATGTCGTCCATTTGGCAATTCACCATTGAATTGTTCATAGGAGCTGCTATATGTGTAATCACTTTCTGCATTTGGCTCATCAAGGTTATATTCCTCAGGATTGGGACAATCTTCTTCATCATCATCTTCATCATCCAGCTGCTGCTCCAGTAAGAACGGGCCATTCTCAATATGGCCGTTGGTTCTGGGGGACTCTATCCACGCAGGGTCTGTGCTCGTCAGTTCTGGTTCCACATCATCTCCATCTTTCTCAGTGTTTTCTTTCTCAGTGTCTTCTTTCTCTTCCTGGTCCTCAGCCTCACCTTAAAAAGTTGATGGGTTGAGAATCAGAACATGTTACTCTTCTCAACACAGTGGCACTAGGTACATACTTCCTCCAACAAGAGATAATTTTGAACGTGTTTAGGTTTTTGTTCCCCCGTTGAGTAAGCTCTACACCCACCGTGGGGCTCAAACTTGTGACCCTGAGGATCAAGAGTCGCATGCTCTGGGCACCTGGGTGGCTCAGTTGGTTGAGCGTCTGACTTCGGCTCAGGTCATGATCTCACGGTTCATGAGTTCAAGCCCCACGTCAGGCTCTGTGCTAATAGCACAGAGCCTGGAGCCTGCTTTGGATTCTGTGTCTCCCTCTCTCTGCCCCTTCCCCACTCACACTCCGTCTTTCCCCGAAAAATAGATAAAACATTAAAAAAAAAAGAGTCACATGCCCTGCCGACCGAGCCAGCCAGGCACCCCTGAATGTGCTTAATTTACATACTACACAGCAAAACACCTCTTGGCTCTCAAGGTAAAATCTTAGGTTTTCTCAATCTTATTTTTCATTTAGTAAATAACTGGCTTACTCTTATTAGAAGAAGTTAGATTTTGGGGCTGGAAAAGGGACTATTTCCATTTCTACCCTCTCTTCTACAATCTTTAGAAAATGTGGGTCCATTACTGTTAGGGTAAAAGTTAATTACAAAATAAAGAACATTCATTAGCATGCTCGAGATGTGGTGTCAGGTAGACATTTTCCATTTTTAAAAAAGTGTTTTGAAATACTAACGTATTCCTAGCATTCATTTTACAAATGAAGTGGCAGACAGATTCCCATGTTCCCCAATCCTCACATATGAAGCAGTGACACCAAGCCCACCAGGGTGGGGACCTGGTGGGTGCCCACTAATGAAGCACCAGGACCCCATGCAGACGGACCCTTGTCATTCGCAGGCTCGCCCTCGGCTGCATCCTCTAAGCCAGCAGTTTTGAGCTTCCCCTCTGGATGGTACTCCTCGTCTTGTTCATTGGAAGGTACAGCAGATGAGATGTTTTCTTCTATGATTTTCCTTTCTGCTTCTCGCTCCAATTCTTCTATTTCCTGCAGGCGCTTTTCCAGCAACTCAGCCTGCCTTTTCTGCTTCTTTTTCAGTTTTTTCTTTTTGTTCTTAGATATTTTTCCTATCTACAACATGTTAAGAAAACACCACAGGTCAGTTTGCTCCTTTTTAAAGCACTACACAAGAGTGCGAGTGTGAGTGGCATGGCAAGCCCCAACCAATCCTGTTTTCCAGGCCTGAGTTATATATTACAACCAAATATGCCCACAGAGGAGATCGATCTCGTGTGTAGGGTCGCAGTAAAACCGGAAAAAAGAAACCAGCGCCGCCTACCATCATGGAAGGGGACTGCCAGCAGGCCCTGCCCTCAGAGGACAGGGCTCCAATCCAGGAAGGCTATTTCATTTAAACGCTGAGCACAGCAGAATACGCTGAGGTACTCTGGCCTTTCGACAAGTAGCACCCCTTCCAAGTTTTACTGGCTGCTGCCCGTATACAAGCTAACAACATCCCCTGTCCTTCCGGTCTCGCCCAACTCTCAGCCATGAAAGAAGACCTTGCCAAAACAAGTGGGTTTCAGTCACTGTTGGTCAACAGCTGTTTGTGTTCGGGTCTCACACACGGAGCTGTTGTTATCAACAGCCGAGACAGCAGAAACTGTCAAAAACGAGTGTACGAAGTAAAGGGAAAAAAAGTAAAGGGAAAAAAACAGTTTCAGTCTGCCTGCCATCAGGGCCACATGACTTGGAAAGTGCTGGCAACGACAGCCTCCAGTCTCTCCACGGAGTCAATAATCGAAACAAGCTGCTCGAGCCACAGGAGGGCTGCAGGCAGGGACCGGGCCGTGCAGCGAGCCAGGTGGCATCATCACTATAGTTCCCGCCTGCACTGGGACTTCCACTCCCAAGTGAGGGCTCCTGGCAGCGCATTTCCTTTCAAGTGCTTCTGGTTCGTAAAGTGCTTTCAAGACTTGCACATGACTCATGAACTCAAGACATATACACTCTATCCTCTACTGGAACTAAGTGGGTTTAGGGACAATGGGGTAAGACTGAATTCCAAGCACCTCGTTTCATTTGAATGGACCACAAAATACACAGTACTCTTTTATACATAACTACCAGCTGGAAAACACATTAGAGTACAAGCTTCAGAAAAACAGGGATCTTGGAGGCAAATCAGAAGTAATGTTAAGTGTTTTTGTAATAATCACACTTCAAGCCCGATCTCGACCACGTCACCCCTTTCACCAGACTCTGCCAACGGCACCCCAGAAAGTGCTCAGGGAAAATAAAGATCAAACATGGAAGGGCTCTAACTATCCCAACTCTAAAAAATCCCTTCGACTTGTCAAAGCGGTACGTCTCATCTATTCAAGGATACACAGCATTTGTAAACATGCCCGCCCTTTACACTAACACGTATTAAACACCTACAGTTGAGAAGGGAACAAAGAAAGGTACGATCTGATTCCCAAACAACCTTAAATGAAAAAATCGTTGCAAAAAGCAGCAGAAACTAATGTTACAACTTGAAAAGCTCAATAAGGAACAGCTGCTTTTAACAAGAAGGTGAGTAGAAGTGTGTGTGGAATAAAGTACTTACAGGTTTTTGCTGTGGAGCCGTACTCACTAAAACAAAATGAAACAAAATGAATGTTTAGAGGAAAACAGACATATATCTTCAGGTAGGTTATCTGAATTGTAAAACGAAAAGTAATTATGGTCTTTTAATTGCTATCCAGCTGGAAAACTGTTTAACCTCAGTGCTTCTTAATCATACAGATCTAAAGGAAGATTTTCCAACTCCAACGAATGACTGGCTCTTAAAAGGCACAGCAGTCGTTGTTCATATGGAGCCATTTTTCTTATTTGTCTAAAATTAAATACCCATTTATTTCAAATCCAAAGCACTGATACGAAAATGGAGAAGAGTTCACAAATGTCACACTGTCATCTAAATTTGTTCTACAGACAATGAACAATTTAGATTAGAGGATGTACATCTGTGTTTGACAACTATTTGGCAAGTGTATATAGCTGAAATAAATCAAATACTGCAGCAAGTATTCCAGAAATCGCATGACCAGCCTCTGTGAGCAGCCACAGCTTGACAGACTATGATTCCATGATCTCAAAAAACAGTAAAAAACAAGAGTAGGAGGTGGTGCATCTCCCAGAGCCCCGGGAGAGGCAGGACTTTAGCCCCTCAGCCAGCACGCTTGCCTGACAACACACTAGGGCGCAGACAATGTGCAGACATGGTCAAAGTGGTCAACACTTTGCTGCAGCCACTATACCCTGTAAAAACCCGATGTGAAACGCTACAGGCCAATAAAGACATTTGGTCTTCTCCCACCCTAGGGTCTTTTGTAACGCACTCCAAAGCTACCAGCTGGACTCAGGTTGATGTAGACTAACTGGAGACTGGGAAACGTTCTAACAAACCTGAAACTAGAAAAAAAATCTGATGACTACAGGCCGGCTACAAGTAACCCGTTACTATATACGCCTCTGCAGAGAAGCCTGCAGCGTAAGAAAACGTTCACGCATAGGTGAAGCAGCACGTAAGATTTCATATGATCTTTTAAGGGAAGACGAAGTTAGGTGTATGACAGCATAATAATTGGGGCACCTTCCTTTTCAAGAAAAAGGTCTCATCATTTCTAGCAATCAGGCTCTTATGAAAGTCCCTAATGTACGTGCTTGACTCAACTACCTTCAGTGTACAATTCTGCAGGCTCTCAGTGCCTCCAAACAAAATGAAACAAAGCTGCTTCAGCTCCCTCACCTGCAGACCCCGAAGGAGGAGGAGCACCTGCTTTCTGCCACTCGGTGGCCTCAGCTGCCATTCTTCGCACATATGCATCATCCACACACATCAGGATGTTCTCCGGCTTTATGTCCGTATGAATGATCTTGCACTTACTGTGTAGATAATCTAACCCCTGAAGGACCTGGTCAGAGTAAAATCAAGAGAAGAGATGGGTTATTAATACCTTTCAACATTACTATTGAACAGTAATGTTCAACATTTCCTTGTAAATTATGTAACATAATCACAAGGCACAAAGGGTATCTAGTAAAAATCTCCCTCCTGCTCCGGGCCCCCAAAGGAGCCCAGAGCCCTCCCATAAGCAACCAATGTGTATCATTCTGGAGGTAAATTTATGCTCATGGAAGCAAATGCATCTATAAATATACTTTTGTATAACAACTTTACTGAGATGTAATTTACATACATACACCCTTTTAGGTGGACAATTCAATGGTTTGTAGATGTGCAACCATCACCACATGTTAATTAGAACATTTTTATCACGGAAAAAAGAAACACCATACCCACTGGCACTCATTCTCCATCTCTTCCAGCTCCTCCAGCCTTAGGCAACCACTAGTCTACTTTCTTTCGCCATACATTTGCTGGTTCTGGACATTTTATATAAATGGAATCATACAAAATGGTCTTGTGTAACTGGCATAATGTTTTGAGAGTCCATCCATGTGTATGTAGCATGTATTAAGTACTTCCTTTAATTGCCAAATAATGTTCTGCTGGTTATGCTATCCTTTGTTTAGCCATTCACCTGATGGATATTTGGGTTGTTTCCACTTTTTGGCTATTATAAATAATATTGCTATGAACATTCAGGCATGAGTTTCTGTGTGGACACGTTTTCATTTTTCTTGGATATATACCTGGGAGTGCAATTGTTAGGTTATATGGTGACTCTTCTGACAAACTGCTATGCTGTTTTATTCAGTGGTCACACCATTTCACATTCCCACTAGCAGTGTATAAGGGTTCCAACTCCCTCGTCATGGCCTACACTTTGCTGTATTTTTAATTTTAGTCACCCTACTGGGTATAAAGTGTGTATCTCACTGATAGGCACTTCCATGATGTCTAATGATGTGTATACATTTTTAATATTGCAGAAAAAGAGGATTAAATAGCCTTAGTATTCACTAAAACTGCTGAAACAAAGTATCAACAAAAACAAGACTCACAAAACTTAAAGAGCAGTGACCTAAATACAAAGCCAGTTTTTCTCAAATTATTTCAAGAGAGGAATTCTTTCAATTATTTCCATAAGCAAAAATATTTTTTAAAATATCCCCATTGTGTTCCTATACATTAGAAATTCTACCACTCAATAAACATTAGCATTTAATAAATACCATACACTTAAAAAATTTTTTTTCAACATTTATTTATTGAGAGACAGAGAGACAGAGCACGAGCAGGGGATGGGCAGAGAGAGAGGGAGACAAAGAATCCAAAGCAGGCTCCAGGTTCTGAGCTGTCAGCATAGAGCCCAACACAGGGCTTGAACCCACAAACCGTGAGATCATGACCTGAGCTGAAATCAGACACTTAACCAGAGCCACCCAGGAGCCCCAGTGTCATCATACACTTTAAATCATTTAGGGTATTTGTTCACAACAGAAGTGGGGAAAAAGACGAGAAGATACATGGCTTTATGCAATTCTAGTAAGTTCTCAGCAAGAGCCCAATGCTTCTACTGTATCTGGCTAAACAACCTTAACAGATGACAGTATTAGGATATGAGGGGACAGAGGTTTCAAAAGGAAAATGAAAAAAGGAAGACCCATCTCTTAAACAGGATGAAAATCCCTATACTCATCAAAAGTAACTTTCCCTAGGAAGGATTCTTACATGACTTCGCTGACCAAGCATCAGTCAAATTCCTGGAACAGGTCATGTACCTGGTTTGAAGTGTCTGACAACAGCAATAAAGAAAGCCCCCTGTCTCCAAGGGGCTTACAGTCAGAGGGCTTACTGTCTTATGCCTGAAGGGAGAGGGACCAGCCAAAAAGAAACCAAGATGAACCATGGCTACAGCAAACAAAATTTAATGAGCTCTTGACAAGTGCCTAGTAAGTACCCAAACAGTAAACCAGATAGAACTAGAGTAAGAGAAGGAAAGACACTTGTCTTACCTTAAAAAGAATATTTAATGTTTCCAATTATACTGTAATTAGAACATTTAAATTATGTTTGAAATATCAAAGGACCAGTAAGAAAGACTCTTTAAAAAGAGTCTTTCCATAAAGAATAAAGTTATAATGCAGACAGGAGCACAATCCAATGGGCCTATATGCTCTTCACCGACATCCGTGCATCTTCTTTGTTCAAACTGAAATAATACAGGGAATTTTAATATCTGAATAATGAGAGATTCTGAGAAGTATAAGAAATTAATGGACAGGAACAGTGATGATTTCTAACCTATGGAGGGCAAACGAACAAGATTTTTTGAGAAAATTTAAACAGTTTAAAATTATCCCAACTGAAACTGCATTTCCATTATCAAATATAAACTCCAAGTAAAAATGTCCCCATCTCTCCACCTCCATTCCATGCTCAAGGCTCTCCTATTTCTCCACCCGAGCTCCTTCACGGAGATCAGGCTGTTTCACTGTGTGGGAGGCCACACAAGTAAGAGTTAACACGAGCCAGTATTCAAATGTGTTCCTAGGGGTTGCCAGTGACCAGGAGGCACTTGAGATGAACAAAGTGTTCCCAGCAAGAACTTAAGGTACCAGATTTTTTAAATATCTGCAGTTACACTCCTTTGGGTTATCCTTCCTTAAGAAGCAGAGCTTATAACGTCTGACAATGAACCCAGTGAAAGACTTGACCCCTAGGACAAATTAATTAACTAAGATAATGCAAATCTTCAAGGAAATAATTAAGGGACACAGTAAGTATGGTGTTAAAACACGACCTTGGGATTCACACCAGTCCTACACTGCTGCCAGATCATTCTCTCACTGGACAAAGTACTTAACCAGAACATTCTCTCACTGGGCAAAGTACTGTCTGAGCTTCCACTTCCATATTCATAAAAGGGGGAGAGGTGTGTGTATGTATCTACTAAATAGAAATATGGTAGGAATTAGAAATAACCTATGGAAAACCTACAAAAAAACAAAGTTTAGCTCATAGGAAGCTCCAAATAAAGGACAGAACTGAACTAAGTCACAACACTTGTACTGGTATTGACTAAGTAACTATAACTTCGTTAAGTCACTTAATAAACTTCTCTGGGTCTCACTTCTCCCACTTGGAATGTGAATGGGCTATACCTGATACGTTCTGTGCTACATCCCAGCAGTGAAATTGTGGTTTAGTAATTTCCTTTAGTTCTGGACTACATATTTTTAAAAAGCCTTTAGCTATAGACTAAAAAGAATGGTGTTATTTTTAAAGATAGCATTTCTTTTCTTAATGAAGTTTTAAGCAATAAAGAGCCCCAGAATCACTGAAGTAATGATGGGCAATCTCCTAACCATTTAAGCAGAGCATCTATGATGATGCACAAAAAAGAGAAAAGCAGTGAATAAGCTACATGCCCATGGGTAGATCTTCTCTTGCAAAACCTGAAAAAAAAAAAGAGTTCAGAAAAGGCTTTAGCAATTTCCCAAGTTTTCCTTCACTTGCCAGGCACAGTTTATTTGCCTTTCTTGCCTAAAAAGAAAAACACATACTTCGCCTCATCAGCAGGAGGCAGCAGAGGCTGCAGAGACACCCTCCGACTGCCATCTGCGAAAATCTACAGCCGCCATGAGAGCAGAGATAATCCAAGCACAGACGGGCCAGGGACTGGGCAGGACCTCACACTCAGAGGAGCCAGATCACACCGCCCAGGAGCAGGGCCAGTTCTCTCCTTGTGAAGCCAGACCCGCAGGTGAGCGGCAGCACAGCCGTGAAGCAGAGACCAGGGCTGGGAGCCAGGAGCCCCCGGTTCCGGTTCAGAAACAGATTAGCTATGGCTCAGAGCGAGTCCCCTTCCCTGACCTCAGATTCATCCGTAAAATAAGACGCTTGTCAAGACCGTCTCCAGGGCTTCTTTCTCTACACCTGTGAGGATGGTGAGATCATCTATTACTGGCGTGAATGACATAAACCTACTTCTCCCTACCACGGCTTGCTACAATGGGTCCCGTAATCGTGCAGGGTACAAGAGGAGGAGTAGGTCAAGAGTAATGTGGGAACTTCTCTCAGGGCTGTGTCCCTCGCTCTGCTCATCACCCAGAAAGCACAGCTTCCCCCCAAATCCTAAATTGTGAAGACAAACAGAATGAGAGCAACTTCCCAAATTATTTTCTGACTCTGGTTACCACATGGGGACTTCCTTCCTCCCCCACCTGAACAAAGGACATGGGGCCAGGAGACTCGGCCTGCCCCTAATTCTGTGAGTAAGGCCTTGCTAATGCAGCACAGAGGGAAGCCCAAATGGTAGCCAGAGGGGCTGGCCCACGCAGGAGCCTTTCACCAAGACAGTAACCCCTCGTGATGTGCACAGAAACACCAGAAGGGCTCTCCTCAAGCCTAGAAACTTCCCCACTAGAAAAGCTAAGGTTCCCACTGGATTTCTCTTCCTCATTCAACAGATACGAGGTAAACCCTACAACCCGCTTCTGGCAATTGTGGTGTTCAACTGAATGGAGGACTGTGGGAATCCCAGCTCAACAGAGGGGGCAAGAACTGGATGCACATGCAGACAAAAGTCTCAGTGGGCACTGTCCTTGTTTGCTTTGTCCCGAACCAGCATTCTGCTCCGTGTTCTAACTCGCACTACTGAGAATTCATGAGAAAACCCTGCCGTGATGCCTCCGAACGTAGTTGGGACTAAAGAGCAAGCCAACGTGCCCAGCACGGAGACCACATGGCACAGAGCGAGCTGGGCACGAGGCTCACCGCTCTTCAAAGGGAGCGACTGCACCGCCTTCCTGAGTTGACGACCCAACATTCTGAGGAGGAGAGTCCCAAGTTAGGTCAGAATATGTATCACCATGAAGAATAAACCCAAGAACATGGAAGTGTTTACCAACTTAAAATTAGTCTTCTGTTCTATAATTGAAAACTGGCACAGTGATAATGAATTCGCTGATCACTAGGAGCAGCAGAATAAATGAAATGGCAAATAGATACTAAGTGTAGACCAAAGCAGTGATAAGAGGTGAGTCAGCTGGCCCAGGTAGGGCCAGGCTCTTCCTATGCCCCCAGGGCTCCTGCCCCACGGCAAGGAGGGGGGGGGGCGGCGGCTTTGGAAAAGCCCTGCATTTTATAAATCCCCTCAGCTTACACATGCCATGCCGATTACCAATTACTTTGTAAATAAAATCCAATGGTTCTACTTTTTAACAATCTGGCAGCTCTCCTATTAAGGCAAAGAGAACCATTTGCCATACAGAGACGTGAATGCACACTTTTCACAAAGACATGCTACAATTTAAATGCTCCCAGACCTTTCTACGTAGACACTTCAGAGCACCCTGCAGTTGAGAGAATGGGTTCTGGAATTACACTACCTGAATTCAAATCTTGCCCCCCGCCGCACGCCAGTAACTGTGGGGCTTAGGGAAGATTTTTACCCTCTCTGTGAAGTGCCCTCTATAGAGTGGAGGTGGGGACCTCTCTGGCCTCATCAGGGTGTGGTGGAGACTGGGCAGCATAATACAAACACAGCGCTTCAAACAGTGGGCATCTAAAGAGCACAGGAACTGCCTGTGACAATCATGGCTACAGAAAAGAGTAAAATAATAGTTTTAAAACCCAGAGCTACAACCTGTAACTGCTAATTTTTCCAGTACTGTAGCAAAGTCACCAAAAACCAGGGCCTTGACCTTACCAAGAAGCCACTTCTTAACAGGGCTCCTGTAAAGGACAATGAATTAAACCATAAAGTTTACAAAAGTAGAACATCAGCTACCTTTTCAATATAGAAGAGAATCAAAGCCACATTCAAAGAGGAGCAACAGTTGGGCATCTGGGTGGCTCAGTGAGTTAAGCATCTGACTTCAGCTCAGGTCACGATCTTGAGGTTTGTGAGTTCAAGCCCCACGTCGGGCTCTGTACTCACAGCTGGAGCCTGGAGCCTGCTTTGGGTTCTGTGTCTCCCTCTCTCTCTGCCCCTCCCCTGCTTGTGCCCTGTTTCTCTCAAAAATAAAATAAAAAATAAACATTTAAAGAAGAGCAACAGCATTTGAAGAAGCCACATCACCTGCAGTAGACCTTTAATGCACCACAAATAAACACGGCCAACACTAGCATCCTTTTTCTTCTTCTGGATTCAGAAATAAAAGCGACACATGAAATAGACCTCAATAAAGCTGATTTAAAAAGAAGAAAGAAATGAAAGCTGGGGGGTGAACAGACACCCACAAGAGTCCACAACTGAGCCGGTGCAGCAGCCTGGGGGAAGGCAGGGGCTGCCCACGGCATCCCAGAAGCCACCAGCACGGCCCTTCTCCGACCCAGAACCAGGTCACCAGGGCTACCTGAGGACGGCTAAGAACTGACCAAAGGACTGGTAATAGTGTATCAGAAGCCCTGAAAAAGCAGATGATTCAACTATGTCATTAGTTTTAAAATGATCAACAGGTGGTAGTGTTGTCTACAAGCCCATCAAATCACAGCAAGTGAGCCATTTTGTAGAGTAAAAAGAGAAACGTACACTTCTCCCTTCATTTAAGGAAAGACAACCAGTCACAAACATCCTTTGACCACCTACTGCATGAAGAAGCAGCAAAGAGAACTCACACACGATGCGTCACTCTGAGAGCTCACAAGGCAGGTGGGAAGACACAGTGGCTACTTTGCGCTGGTCGCCGCGCTGGATGCTTTATCAGCAGTCCCTCCATAATAATCTCCACAATAAAGCCACAAGTTACGTACTATCATCCCAATTTTACAAATGCGAAAACAGGCTCACAGAGGCTACGTGGTCCGATCAGGGTCACAAAACAGTAAGTGCCCAAGTTATTATTTGAAGTGAAGTCTATTGGCAAGGCGTGTATCCACTGCACTTTCCCCTGTTCCAGGTTCTCAACAGGAGGGAATTCTGCCTCCTCGGGGAAATGTGACAAAGCTTAGAGACGCTTTCAATGGTCACAGGTGCGGCGATGGCAGCTGATACAGGCATCTAGTCGGCTGGCAACACCCTACAATGCACAAGGCAGGTCCCCATGACAAAGAATTACCCAGTCCAAATGTCTTGTGCCAGGCCTGTCGAACTGTGGCTCGTGCTGTAAGACTCCACAATCATTAGGGAAGGACCCAATGCAGGCCGCAGGCATACTGAGGAGGGCAGAAATAGCATTTTGAACTGGGGAAGACTTTGTCACAGAAGCAAAATTTTGGTTGAGTCTTTAAAAACATGGGCAGAAAAGAAAAGATGGTATTTTCAGGAACCTAAGACAAAGGAAGTGATCAAAGATGTGCAGCTAAAAAGAAAACTGGCAAGGTGAATAACTTTCTCTAAAATACCTACAAAATGAAACTGGTAACCATTTATGAATAAAAATTCCGGTAAATCAACATGTATTTACAAACACCTGGACATTTTTGAATATTCATAAGAGATTGGTAACTTGGTTGGCTCTAGGAGAGAAACTGGGTATCTGAAGGACATACATTTTAGAACACTCACATGTATTACTTATTTTCTTTAAAAGATTACTTAATGGGGGCGCCTGGGTGGCTCAGTCGGTTGAGCGTCCGACTTCAGCTCAGGTCACGATCTCACGGTTCGTGAGTTCGAGCCCCGCGTCCGGCTCTGTGCTGACAGCTCAGAACCTGGAGCCTGCTTCCGATTCTGTGTGTGTCTCTCTCTCTCTGCCCCTCCCCCATTCATGCTCTGTCTCTCTCTGTCTCAAAAATAAATAAACATTAAAAAAAAATTTTTTTAAAGATTACTTAATGGGAAAAAAAAATCACCTGCTAGGAGACAAAAGCTGAATCAGGGTTTGAAAGGGGAAATACGGGGCGATACCAGATGGCAGAAACCCATAAATAGGTTCATTGGAAGAACAGTGATTTAAATGTTATCGGACATTACGCCAAATACAATTCCAATGGTGTATATGCTGCTGGGCAAAATGCTAAACACAAGACCTCCAGAGCCAGACCACCTGGGTATGAATTCCGGTTCCACAGCTTACTACTTTTTAAGTTAATTCCTAACTAGGAGTGAGTTACTTAACCTCTCAATGCCTCAGTTCCTCTCCCATAAAATCAGAAGGGTAAAAATACCTATTTTGCAGAGTTACTATGAATACTCAATGAATGAAAAATTGCAAAGTACTTACAACTATGCCTGGCACATACTAAGCCCTGAATAAAAATTTGTAATAATCAGGCCTTCTGGGTGGCTCAGCTGGGTAAGCGTCTGACTCTTGGTTTTGGTTCAGGTCATAATCTCACCATCTGTGGGTTCGAGCCCCACATCAGGCTTGCGCAGACAGCTTGGAGCCTGCTTGGGATAATCTCTCTCCCTCACTTCCTGCCCCTCTCCACTCATGCTCTCTCTCACTCTCTCCAGCACGCTCTTGGCATAAGTAAATAAACTTCAAAAAAATTTGTAATAATCAATAGTAGTATCCCTTTACGTTGTAACAATAATCTAGCAAGGAAGGTACCATTATTATTCTCACTTCATTCATGGTGCAATTGTGGCGTAAGGAGGCTAAGGAACTAAGCTGAGGTCCCTTAGCATTGAGAAGGACACATCTGACACCAAAACCCAAGCTCTTTAATCACCCCACATGTTGCTTCCTGAGAGTGAACAACGAGCAGTTAGGCTTTAGTCAACAGGCAATGGAGAGGTACTAGAGGTTTCTAAATGCAAAGTGCGAATTACTGAAGCAAAGTTTCATTTTGGAAGGTAACTGCCAATGGAACGGAGAAAAACCTGGGACAGGGAAGCAGAACAGCCTCTGGGAGAGGAGAGAGAAGGAGAAGACTGGCTGGAGGTGATAAGGGCCTGAACTAAGGATGGTGGCGCTGGAAGCAGAAAGATTGGGAGTCAAAGACTCGATGCCTAGGTGACAACTGAAGCACGGCAAATGACAGTTGACAGGGGTGAGTCACACAGGGTTAGCCTGACTGAAGGCAGAGGAGGCCACACAGCGGAAGGGTATTAGAAAGCTGGTGTACCTAGTCTGGTTCTGGGAAGCAATGTAACTGTGAGGTCTATTAATAAAGGATTAAAATACCGAATCCACAGACTGAATCAAAGGGAATGAAGGGAAACTCAGATATATAGATTATTAACTGGGATATATATCAATTTACTGCTTTGAAAGTTACAAATTTAGGGGGGAAAATCCAGACTCCGTATTCTTCTTAAAAAAAAAAAAAAAAAATATATATATATATATATATACACACACACACACACACACACATATATACACAAAACTTCTAATACTGCCTACAATAACTAAGTACAGAAAATGAAAACTGCATCTTGAAATTTTAGACCAGTGGAACACTCAAGTTCTCAGCCTGCAAAGCACAGTGTATGTGAATTACACTGAGGATAACACAGTCATTAAAATCATTTGTTTATTCAGCAAGTACCCACTAAAATTCCATTAAACCCCAAGGATTTCATCTTTAGATTTACAGACTCTTTCATTTGCTATGAAAGGCTACATTTTGTTTCCCTTTTCTGGAACACAAAATAAATACGAATGGTTCCTCTGGGAAGTCACCTTCCTTCACTGCCCAGCCTGAGTTGTGACATGGTCAGTCGCTGTGGCAACTGCACATGTCTTTCAAAGTACGGGGTTCAAGGGAAAGACAGACCCTACGTGAAATATATGCAAGGCGGTATTTCTCAAATTATTTACTTTTTGTTAGAATAAGTAAATCTTAATATTTTCAGGGTTTATCAGAGATAATTAAGAAATTTTTTCAGAGTTTTAACAAGATGATTTTTTTCAGAGTTTAGAGTTGCCACTGATAGTTATAAATACTGAAGTGTTATTTAGGGATTGAAAAACTCCAACTGACATTAATCACAACCCCCCTCCCACACCATGTTAAAGGGAAATTGTTTTTTCATTTGAGCTATTAACCATGTTAAAATACTAAAGTGCTACTATCTAAAGTCTAAAGGGGAACAGATATTATTAAACAAAATCTGGCCACAAGTCTGTATACCTAACATAATACTATGTACAAGTACAGCATTCCACTGTATAAGCCAAGGCAAAGAGCCCCTCTCCCTCCAGCCTCTCTTCCTGTGTAACATATATAATGTTAGAAGACAAGCTGCCAATTTGCACTGCAAAGAGACAAACGTAAATGGTGAACACTCAGGCTGACTCAACAATGCTACCTATACACAATTTCAAAAGTTAAAAACCTACTTATATGCATATGTGCAAATACTATCTATACTACAATTGTAAGGAAGGTTCTTTTGTAGGCTTCTCTTGAATTCACAATTCTTAATTGTAAACCATTCCCTGATTCTTTACCTATGTAAGAATTCTGAACTGAGGCCTGTATTTCAGGTCTGGAAACCCCTGAGCAGGTCTTGCTCAAGCTCTGGGCCCTGGGGACAAGAGAAGGGCACCAAATCACCTAATCCTCTTCTCAAGCAAACCAGGCAACAACCCCCGCCCCCTCCACCCACCCCCCCCCCCCCATATTACTTCCTTTGCAGCATTATCCTGGGCAATTATCCATGATGTCAGAACAGATAATTCGGAGTAAGTCATATCTCCAACTTTCCTAATTTAGGCTAGCAAGGCAATGAGGAGCACAGACTGATATATCCCATACAGAAAACTGAATCTGGTAAACATTTCTCATTACCAGATCTCTGATATGTGTATATTTTCATTCTAGAAATATTTGCAGGAACATCATAACTGAACCAGACCCCAGCTAGAGGTTTTCTTTTGTCAAGGCAATTGAACAAAATACAAATCTAATACAATACTCCCTATACAACTTTTATTTTTAAAAATTTTTTAATGTTTTTATTTATTTTGACAGAGAGAGAGACAGAGCATAAGCGGGGGAGGGACAGAGAGAGAGGGAGACACAGAATCCGAAGCAGGCTCCAGGCTCTGAGCTGTCAGCACAGAGCCTGACGTCGGGCTCGAACTCACAGACCAAAAGATCATGCCCTGAGCCCAAGTCAGACGCTCAATCGACTAAGCCACCCAAGAGCCCCCTCCCTATACAACTTAAACATGCCTTGTATTATCTTTCATCTAGACTCTATCCAAAGATATGCAGAAATAGTAAACAAACACAAATTATCTATTTCTTCTGAACTATTTTCTAAGGAACTAAGTGGGACATTTTGTAGTAATGACATTAGATAAAACAATCTCTCAGTATATCATACCATTTACTTTAAATAAAAGATCAATACACCAAAAGAAATGCATGCCTGACATTTACAAATGTCTCTCTTTACAAGACAGGATGGCATATCATTAAATAAATATAAAATTGACATAACAAGTTCAAAATGTTATGCACTGTAATATACATGTATATATGTAAAATAAAAATTATATATATTTATACGTGTGTGTGTATAAATGTGTGTGTGTGTGTGCACATGTGTATGCTAAGCATATTTTTAAGAACAGGAATCCGTGTTGAAAGGCTAGCCAGTTAGGTAATGGAGGGCGGGGGCTGTTTTCATGTCCTCACCTGTCGAATGATACTCTTCACACAACGTACTGGGAGGCCTTGGTAGTTGGACTTGATGATCCACTTGAGGAGATGGTGGCCAAGCACTTCGAAGACCATGCAGACATCTGGGACACGGTTAAGGACCATCTGCAGATACATTTCCTGGAGTGATGCAATTACTCAAAGCAGCCATCGCTGTAGCACTTGGCATTTCTTTCTTTATGAAATGCAACATCACTAGTATCAATAATACCACAAGTGGTCACCTGCTGTTTCTCACCTGAATGAAGAAATCTAACACTAAGTACTCATATCCTATATGTTACTCAGTGCGTGCTCGTCACGTTCAAACAATGTGCTCACCACCATACACAGAAGTGACCACAGGGAACCCAGGAGCTGGAAGTGCTCTTTGGCATCACACGGTCCGGATGGACCACGACCCAACCCCACACCTCCCTGTGCTCTGGATCATTTCAACACCCTCCTTCCTGATAATCAGCCTTAATGAAAAGTGAACCAGGCTGAAACCTCATAAAAAGTGATGAGAGGAAAACAACAACAACAACAAAAATGTCTTAGGTATCCTCCCTGACTGTCTAAATTTCCATCCCACAGGCCCTGGGTGGCTCAGTCAGTTAAGCGTCCGACTTCGGCTCAGGTCATGATCTCACAGTCCGTGAGTTCGAGCCCCACGTCGGGCTCCGTGCTGACAGCTCAGAGCCTGGAGCCTGTTTCGGATTCTGTATCTCCCTCTCTCTCTGATCCTCCCCCATTCATGCTCTGTCTCTCTCTGTCTGAAAAATAAACGTTAAAAAAATAAAAAAATAAATTTCCATTCCATAGAACACTTTATAAAATAGAAATTTAAAAAACATAATGAAGACATTTAATCTTTTCCTTCAGTACTATCTTTCACTGTGGAACTAGATCAACTTTAACACTATAGGCAGCTTTCAATAACACAAGATGACAATATAAGACATGGCACTAAGACCCACCTAAAATAATGAAATCTCAGGAATCTGGGTGTTTTTTTTCCCCCAATAGAAATTCTAGTCAATCACGGACTCTCCAGAACTATGATCCACCAGAGTCCATCATACAAATATATTCATATCATTCATACAGGAAAACTTCAACTGGCTCTGAAAGCCTTTGAGAATATACTGTTCATCCCTGCAAGCCGACAGATAGGTTGTTAAAACAGGTTGGTTGATTTAATACTTTCTACAATACCTGGATCTACCACTCACATTACCACAATATTTGTCACTTTAAGTATTTTTTTTAAATAAAATATTTCTACAGTGTTCAAGAACATTACAGATTCATGCACAGATAATCTAAAGCCAGAAGTTTTATTTCCCAACTCATTATAAAAAATGGCAAACTAAGGACTAAAGTTAGTAAAAGACACAGAGCCAAAGGCCAATAGTTCTAAGCACTGACCAAATGGGACCATAATGGTTTCTGAGCAATTTATTTAAAGGTAAGAATAGCCACTGGAATGTATACTTGCCCATAAATCAGGTGGTTTCTCCAAAGAGACCCTGTCAGCTATCCCAGCAAACTGCCTTGCAGAACTGGCAGGAGGAGGGGCTGCCATGCCTGCTCACAGACAGGCTCACCTGGGGACAGAGCAGAGGACCAGCTCTATCTTCCTATCTACCAAGGGTAGAAATGCACTCAGCAGCTAGCAGAAATGATCTTGAGGCAAAGGGCAAGGTGACAGCAGCAGGCAATGGCACTTACTAGTACCCTCGAGTCCAATCTCTAGAAGAAATACAGAATCTCCTTCAAACATATGCAGGGAGTGCTTCCCTAGAAGATTAAGGCTTAGGAGATGCAGAAACAGGATGTCGATCTGGGCTGGGGGATGGCTTTGTCCTCAGGTTTCTGGAGCCTGAGCAGGTCAAATATCAAGATCTGTTCCAAACATGATATAAAGGAGGGAGCAAAAGATCAGTCAAGGGAAGACCCTGGCTCTTGACACAGCCGATCTTTTGTTCCTTGTAATGTGTAAAGATGACTGCGGCTAATCTTTCTCTGCTCTCTACTTATACATATGTAAGGCACTCCCCAGCTTGATACTGAAGGTAGAGCCCAGTGCTTGGACAAGAAGAATGTCAAAGAGCTAGCAGCATGTACAAGAAGGATGCTGAGTAATTGTACGGCCCCAGAGAGATTACCCAAGACACCGAAACAGATTGGCAGGAATTGGGGAATATTTTGGCATACCATTTTACAACACTCGGTGATCATACTAGAGGCATTATATGGACAGTGATGGAGCACAGGAAACAGAAGTTTAAATGAGTTTGAAATACTGCCATGTTTTAAAAGTAAAAAGAAAAGCTACATTATAATTTAGCCATTAGGAAGCAGAAGAACTGTCAATAAGGATACGTATTCCATTCATGCCTGAAATCTTGAAGTCATCAATTAACTGTACTACCATGTCTTTATTTGGGTCAGTGGGATCACTTTCTCGAACCTATGGAAAGAAAAATGAATTCAAGAACAGGAAGCATTTAAGACTGAAAGTCATTTCCATTATACCAATCAAAAATGTCTTAGTAAAAGTAATGTTTTTAAAAATAAATGGTTCAGTATTTGAATTTATAAAAAATAAATTCAATTTTAATTAGTAAAACCTAAAAAAATTCCTCTATAAAATTTTAAGTCATTAATTTTTCTTACATTATTCACATTTTTGCAGTACTTACACATTTGAGCAATTTTATTTCATCCAAGGCTGTCTCTGTATAATGCTGGGCACTTTTTACAACTTTCATTGCAACAAATCTTTTCCCCCTTTAAAAAAAAAAATGCATATTTTTTATATTATCAGAAGTGATCATTATAATAAGATCTATTCAATAAACAGAAACATTTAATAACCTTTCCTTTAAAACAGTACTTTTCATCAAACTGTGTGGCCATAATTAAGCAACAGTTTCATGGATCAAAATAATCTCTTTTTTGTTGTGTGTTTGTTTTTTCCTAATAAGAATAAGGTAGACTGGGAAAATGTCAGAGTTCATCATGTAGAGTCAGTATTACTCTGTTAACATTTCTGTTTTAGTACGTATGTATATGTACACTGGGCAGCGGTGCAGTTTTATACTATGGGCTCATGACTTTTTTAAAAAAGTCAGAACACTGATTTAAAGGCCTATACGTTATTATTTTACGTTTGAATATTTTTCTGCTACGCATGAATTACTAGAAGAACAGTATGTCCAATGTCATGCAGTATCACTGAATAAGCTGCAGATATATAAGCAGAAGGAAGTTAATACGTTAAGATAACCGACAAGAGAACTTCGGACTGGGGGGGGGAATGTCTAGCTGGGTGGAGCAGGCCTGTGCTACGTCCTCTCAGGCCACCACACAAACACCTCTGCTCCTCAGCCAGCCTGTCTTATAAAGGTTGAACTAGACCAGAAATGAAATGCACGAATGACAAAGAACACTTACTGCATATCCCAGCACAGCCAGACAGTTGAGAAGTGTCCCCATCCTAGCTTCCTAATGACATGGTAGCGGCCATTGAAGAGGTCTCCAATTTTCACCGGATGGTAGCCACCTTTGATTAAAAAAATTGTTTTTTAATTTCAGAGAAATAGTAATAAATTCTCTTCCTTTGTCAGTTTTTCTTCTTTTTTTTTTTTAAAGATTTTATTATTATTTTTTAAATGTTTATTTATATTTGAAAGAGAGAGACAGAGACAGAGCATGAGTAGGGCTGGGGCAGAGAGACAGAATCAGAAGCAGGTGCCAGGTTCCTGCCGCAAGCTGTCAGCACAGAGGCCACCGTGGGGCTCGAACTCACAAACCAGAGATCATGACCTGAGCAGAAGTCAGACACTCAACCGACTGTGCCACCCAGGCACCCCAAGACTTCATTTCTTTTTAAGTAATCTCTACACTTTGTGGGGCTTGAACTTAAAACCCTGAGATCAAGAGTCACATGTTCTACCAACTGAGCTTAATCCAAGCTCCCTCTTTTGTCAGTTCTTGATACCATGTAATCAAGCTCTAACTAATAAAATCAGATCAAAATATGTTTAACAATCTAACAGTTTTCTCAAAAATATCTTTCATCAAGAGAAAAATGTCCTTTGCCATTCTACTTGGCTTTTTGTTTGTTTGGATTTAACTTAGAAAGTAAACAAACCATCCAGTACTCCATTACAAGAATTTCAGATTTTTTATTTAAAAATTTTTTAAAGTTTATTTTTGAGAGGGAGAGGGAAACAGGGAGAGAGGAAGAGAGGAAGAGGGGGAGACAAGTGGAGAGGGGGGGGAGGGGGAGGGAAGGCGGGAGGAGGAAAGAAGGGGGAAGGGGGGGAGGGGGGAGCGGGAGGGGAGGGAGAGGGAGACAGAATCCAAAGCAGGCTCCAGACTCTGAGTTGTCAGCAGAGCCCAACGCGGGGCTCAAACTCACGAACTCTGAGATCACGATCTGAGCTGAAATCGGATGCTCAAATGACTGAGCCACCAGGTGCCCGAAGAATTTCAGATTTATTATTAATTCTAGGTGTACATAATACGTACATGCCAGCTTTTGATCTTTCCAAACAACTTTTCTTCTTCTTCTAAGCAATAAATTCAATGCAAATCCTTTTGGATCAGTATAACATAACTCAGCGAAATAAAGGATGCGTACTCTGCCTAATTCTGCACACACCAATAGTTTACACACAGCCAATAAGGAATCATATAAGGTACAACAGTTTACCCTCCAAGACAGCTTGCTCCTCTCCTCACTCTTCTTCCAACCTCCAACTTCTGCTGAGAAACAGGCTGGAGAGTGAGAGAGGGCACGCTGTTAAGGCAGATACTCGGGAAAGATAAGGGTGCTTTCACAGATATCTGGCGTAAAAAGCCCTTTACTTCGCATGTGCAAGTAAAATAAGCCGGCTACAAAGCAGCGTGTATAAACATGGTACTATTTTTGTGGGCTACACAAGAAAAAATCTAGGAGGATAAGATGTTAGCAACAAATATCTCTGGGCATAAAATTACTTTTATTCTTTTTATCTATCTTCATTTCTTACTAAAACAACAAAATACTCTCCTACTGTTTATTCTTTTAACATCCGCTTTTTTACTGCAAAGTTGTTATTTCTCACTTCTTAAATCTACAGAATTCTTACAAGTCACTCAAGAAAGACATGGTTTCCACCTAGTGTTCAGAGGCTCAAAGTAGGTGCAGGAAGTATCTACGCCACATCTTTTACTACACCTAAGTATCTTTCAGAGTGCTAGGAGCAAACTTCCAAGAAATACTATGAATGTTTATGAATATTTAAAATGTTACTTAAATGAACTAGTGAAGCAGGAATTTAACCAGACACTGCGCTGCAAGGTTCTTATTCTCCTACCAGTACACTGCATTTCTCGTATTTTAACATCAAAGTCTTTAACAACATTTTGGGTAAAAGATATGAACTAAAAGATAATAAATGAGGAATAAAATATAGCAAATTATTAAATGGATGGATGGGTGCTGACTAAACTCGCTGTGGTAATCATTTCACAATAGACACATATATCAAGTCATTATGCTGTACACCTTAAGTTTATACAGTGCTTATACAGTATTTATATATTATTAAATACATCTCAAAAAAAAACTGGAAGAAAAAAATGGCTGATTACTTACTGAGAAGGTTAGACTACAATTGAAGTAGGCTCTGAGTTTACAATTCAGTTTTGAACCATTAACATTAACACTGAAAAGAAGGAGGAAAAAACCTATAATTTACCCAGTACAAATTAGGGGCATTGTACTAGGCACTTTATTTTCAAAACCACGTTCCATGAAAAGAAACATAAACTACAATATGTTCCATAACGTTCCATGGCAAGGGTGGGGAGAAGAAGAGAGGAGAAGTCTGTTTGGGAAATGCAAAGTTCAACGAAGCAGAGAGGATTCTTGACCAAAAGGGTTCTAAAAGCCCAAAGTTTTCATGCATGAAGGGACCTCAAAGAGAAGGGAGCCTGCTGCAAATTCCAGACATATTTGCACAGGAAATGATTCCTTCAAAAAAACAAGTCACATTTCACAACACGAAGTATTTTTTTTTATTTTTTTAATTGTGTTTTTAATGTTTATTTATTTTTGAGAAAGAGAGCAACAGAGACAAAGCGTGAGCAGGGGAAGGGCAGAGAGAGGGGAACACAGAATCCGAAGCAGGCTCCAGGTTCTGAACTGTCAGGACGGAGCCCAATGTGGGGCTCGAACCCACGAACTGTGAGATCACAACCTGAGCCGAAGTCGGACGCTTAACCGACTGAGCCACCCAGGCACCCCTCACAACACAAAGTATTTAGGAAACGCCGGTGTCTCTGAAATTTCTTACAACCACCCCACCAAGCAGATGGTACGGTTTCTCCACTGCTGAAACGGACACAAGTCTCAGACATAGTGCTTAGTAGGTTCAGGGCTGGAAACTGGGTCTGACTCCAAAGTCCACACTGTGTCCACCAGGAAGAAATGAGCTTCATTTTCAACAACTGTAGGACTATTTCCCGGACTTAGTATACAGGGAACACTTGATAGCTTAATTAAAAGCTCCTGACTACTTAATTGCATATTAGTGCCAACATTAAAGTCGCTAAGTTTAAAAATAATTTAATTATGCATAAAGAGAAGAAACTGGTATCGCTATGCTATGTTTCAGATTTGAATTCTCAAACAGCCCAGAGTGCGTCCACATGGGCAAGAACAGAAGAGCGCGGTTTCCAATGTAATCACAGCAGAAGCCAGCTGCTCCTTTTCTCAATGGGACTTTGAAAGTTGAAGAAAGGAAATTACTAGTTTAGTCCATTTATCTCAGGAGCCCAGAGATGAGCTAAGAATAATGTAACCTAGCAGAGGATAAAAAAAAAAAAAAAAAAAAAGAAGAAGAAAAAGAAAGAATAACATACCTAAAAACAGGCCAACTAAACAAGAGAGGCAGAGAAGCAATTTTTGAATAAAAGTGCTAAAACATCTATCCTTTTATTTTGAACATTTGACATAAATTTGACAATTTCAAGTCTATCTTCTACATATTCTCCTACCCTAACTCCCAGATTGCTACAGAAAATAAGTCTCTTCTGACCATTTCTCAATCTCTTTGTCACAGAAGGGTAACTAATACTCATGCTGCCAGAAAGGTTGAGCATGACTCCCCAGAGCAGAGCAACCACATCAACCTAACGAACACCCGCGGAATTAGAGAAAATGGACCCTTCAGGAACTCTGCCAAAAAAAATTCTCCAGTTCCCTGAGATCAGCTAACAGCATGCACCCATAATGACCATTAGCGATGGCCACTCCATGGCTCAGAACACCACCTAGCACACAAGGAATCTCACGACCAGTCACAGACTACACAAGAGCCTCTCCTATTGCTGCTGTACCACAGGCAGTACTGGAGTAGACCCTGCTCGTGGCATTGGGCAGAGTACCAGAAAGACTCAAGCACTTGACAACTACCATGGCTTTGGGGTTTGGCTGACATATTTGTATTTCACTATGTGTATTATTTAGTGTAAAGGTCATGCACTTAGCACTGAGAAGTTTTCCTCTGATTTTTAAAGAACGTTAGAACAAAAATATTAGATTTGATTACAAATACAAGAGAATAAAAATGGATTAAGTAATTACATTCATTCACTGATTTCTTCTCTGACTCCTGGTCCTCCAGCACATTCACAAAAAGTGTAACTCAGGTTCTATTTGTAGTATTAGGGATCCAAAGAAGACAATTCTAAAATGATGTTTCTTAGCTGTTCTGGAATTACTGGTCAAAGATAAAGAGGACTCCCTTTTCCTTGCTGAGCCCAAATTAATCAATTTGACTGAATCAAAAGTTCAGAATTCTGTCAGATACAATAGTCTGGAAGGATTTGCAGCAAAGTCTTTATTTTCTACTGAAGGTATACTATTACTTCTTTTTTTTTTTATAGACACTAGTTTCTCAGTACTGTGATGGGGAGGTTTCTCTCACTAACCAATGAAGGCTTTCAAAAGTCATAGAAAATACTTGAGAATCACTTCCAACACAGTCTTAAAAAAGGAAGGGACGCTAAAAAGAAATCTGTTCACAGAACGATAATACAGACATATCTGGGGAATCACTGAAGATTTCTATGTTCCTTTCCTCAAAAGGTAATAGAACAAGTAGACAGAAAAGCACTAAGAATATGGAAGATTTGAATATACCATCAACCAACTTGATGTAATTGACATTTAGAGAACACTCAACAGCAAATATATATTTTTTAATACATGGAACACGTATCAACATTAACCAAATACTGGGCATAAAACAAGTTTCAACATCAATTAAAAGATGCATAAAGCATGCTCTCAGACCACAACAGAATTAAATTAGAAATGAGTAACAGAAAATACCACAAAATTGAGAAACTAACCCATTTCAAAATAACCAATGGGTTAAAGAAGAAATCAAAAGGAAATTATAAAGTATTCTACACTAAATGAAAGTGAAAACTTAAGATCAGAATTTGTGATGGGGCGTCTGGGTGGCTTAGTCGGTTAAGTGTTCAACTTCGGCTCAGATCATGATCTCATAGTTCATGAGTTCGAGTCCCGCGTCAGGCTCTGTGCTGACAGCTCAGAGCCTGGAGCCTGTTTCAGGTTCTGTGTCTCCCTCTCTCTCTGCCCTTCCCCCACGCACGCTGTCTCTCAAAAATAAATGCTAAAAAAAAAAAAGAAAAAAAAAGAAGATCAGAATCTGTGAAATGTTGCTAGAAACATTAACACTTAAGAGGAATATTTAGGGGCGCCTGGGTGGCGCAGTCGGTTGGGCGTCCAACTTCAGCCAGGTCACGATCTCGCGGTCCGTGAGTTCGAGCCCCGCGTCAGGCTCTGGGCTGATGGCTCAGAGCCTGGAGCCTGTTTCCGATTCTGTGTCTCCCTCTCTCTCTGCCCCTCCCCCGTTCATGCTCTGTCTCTCTCTGTCCCAAAAATAAATAAATGTTGAAAAAAAAAAAATTCTAAAAAAAAGAGGAATATTTAGAGCTCTAAATGTCTACATCAGAAAAGAAAAAAAGATCTCAAATCAATAAGCTGTTTCCAGACTAAGAAAACAGAAACAGAACAAATGTAACCCAACGTAAGCAGAAGGAAAAAAGAATAAAAATAATAGCAAAATCTGTGAAATAAGAAGCATAAAAAATAGAAAAACAAATCAGTGAAACCAAAAGCTGGCTCTATGAGAAAATTAAAATCATAAACTGGCTAAGTTGACCATGGACAAAAGTAAGAAAACATGAATTAGCAATATGAGTGAGGTGACACCACTACATACTTCTACAGCTATTAGAAGAATAATAAGAGAGTATTACAAACAATTTTATGCCTATAAATATGAAAACATAGATGAAATGGACACATACCGTGAAAGACACAAAATACCCAACCTCTAATCAAGAAATATATACCTAAATAACTTTATATTGGTTTTCTAAAAATCAGTTTGTAGTTTATTTTCCCATAAAAAAATGAATTGGTGAATAATCTCACACATTTACAGGAAAAATACTAACAATTCTACACACTTCAAAACTGAAAAGGAGGAAACACTCCCAATCCCATTCTATGAAGCCAGCATTACTTTCATTCCAAACGCTGGCAAAGGGTAAGAAACCTACAGACCAATTTTCCCCATGATGGCAATATAAAAACCGAAATGAAATTTTATCAAATCTAATTAAACAATATATAAAACAGTTAATACTCCATGACCAACTGGGGTTTATTCCAGGAATAAAAACTTAGAAACCATATGATCAGCTAGATAAACACAGAAAAAAAACATTTCCTGATGTCCAACATGAATTCCTGATCAAAATTCTTGACAAAGCAAGAACAGAAACGCCTCTGTGAAAAACCTACAGGCAGCATCAAACTTAAAGTTGCCAGGGAACTATAAGAAGAGGGGGCTCATTCCTAGATTAAAAGATTGAAAAGGGGGTGCCTGGGTGCCTTGGTTAAGCATCTGACTTCTGCTCAGGTCATGATCTCACGGTTTTTGAGTTCGAGCCCACATCGGGCTCCTTGCTGACAGGACAGAGCCTGCTTGGGATTCTCTTTCTGCCCCTTCCCCTCTCTCAAAATAAATAAATAAACTGAAAAAAAAAAAAAAACCCTCATGAATATAATCTCTGTCATTATACCAAATAGTCTCTGTAACACTAATGAATGGGAGAGAACGCTACAGGGAAACTCAGAGCAAAGGAAAATCCTTCAAAAGAGGGTTCCTATTTATTTATGACCAAAAGAAGTAACAACAAAACTCACTTGAGTATAAAATAAATGCAGAAACAATTTTTGCAGTAGAGCCAGAGATTTAAGTATAACACATAGATTGAGAGACACTGAATATATGAAATGTTAATATAAAGTCCAACAAATAATTTTAAGCTCTTGCCTACTAGCAATTACTCATTCAGGTATGTGTTTCAAAAAGGATTATGATTTGAATCACACCAGCATTTACTAGCTAGTTAACACTGAGCAAATTGCTCTTTTTCTCTGGGTTACTCTTGCCCCTGTGGTCACTCGCTCAGAACCACACATGGGGACATATTAAGTGCCAGCTAAGTGTTTACTGTTGTTCTGCCATTATCCAAACCCACTACGACTAATGACACAGATTAATGAGTCAGCAGGCCAGGATTCAGGGTAATGTCTAGAGCTACTTAAGATGGTAAAACTAACTGACCCAAAGTGTAATTGAATTCATTAACGTAGCCCAATCAGCAAAAGTTTTGTGACACTCCAGATATGATGATTTATAGCTGTCAAATGTCATAAAGAAAGAAAGTTACTTTTTTTAAGGTTTTTATTTTAATTCCAGTAGAGTTAACATACAGTGCTATATTAGTTTCAGGTATAAAATACAGGGATTCAGGGGCGCCTGAGTGGCTCAGTCCATTAAGCGTCCGACTTTGGCTCAGGTCATGATCTCACGGTTCGTGGGTTCGAGCCTCGCATCAGGCTCTGTGCTGACAGCTCAGAGCCTGGAGCCTGTTTCAGATTCTGTCTCCCTCTCTCTCTGCCCCTCCCCCACTCACGCTCTGTCTCTGTTTCAAAAATAAACATCAAAAAAAAATTTAAATATAGTGATTCAACAATTTTATACATTACCCAATGCTCATCATAATAAGTGTATTCCTTAATCCCCATCACCTATTTCACTCCCCACCCCACACATACCCTACCTTCATTCTGAAAACCAGAACAGAAACAGTTAAGAGTCTGTTTCTAGTTTGGCCTTCTCTTTTTCCTTTGCTCACCTGTATCTTAAATTCCACAAATGAATGACATCATATGGTATTTGTTTTTCTCTGATTTATTCTTCTTTGCATTATACTCTCTATCCACATAGCTGCAAATGGCAAGATTTCATTCTTTTTACGGCTAGGTAATATTCCATTGTACATACACACATCTTGTTTATCTATTCAGCTACTGATGGACACTTGGGCTGCTTCCAGTTTGTCTATGGTAAATAACCTTGCAAAAAACATAAGGGTGTGTGTATCCATTTCAATTAGCGTTTTCATTTGGGGTAAATACCTAATAGTGCAATTACTGGATTGGAGGGTAGTTCTGTTTTTTGAGGAACCTCCATACTGTTTTCCACAGTGGCTGTAGTAGGCTGCATTCCCGCCAAGCGTGCAAGAAGGTTTCTTTTTCTCTACATCCTACCCAACACATGTTGTTTCTTGTGTTTTTGATTTTAGCCATTCTGACAAGTGTGATGTGATATCTCATTATGGTTTTGATTTGCATTGCCCTGAGGATGAGTGATGCTGAGCACCTTTTCATGTGTCTGTTGGCCAGGTAGATGCCTTCTTTGGAGAAATGTCTGTTCATGTCTTCTGCCCATTTTTTAATTGGATTATTTGTTTTTTGGGTGTTGTATCAGTTCTTCATATATTTTGGATACCAACACTTCATCAGTTATGTCATTTGCAAATATCTTCAGGAGATTGTCTTTTGGTTTTGATTGTTTCCTTTGCTCTGTAGAAGCTCCTTATTTTGATGTAGTCCCAACCGTTTATTTTTGCTTTTATGTCCCTTGCCTCAGGAGGCATATCTAGAAAAATACTGCTATAGCCAATGTTACAGAAATTACTGCCTGTGCTCTCTTCAAGGACTTTTATGGGTTCAGGTCTCAATTTAGGTCTCTATTCCATTTTGAGTTTATTTTTGTGTATGGTGTAAGAAAGTGGTCCAGTTTCATTTTTCTGCATGTGGCTGTCCAGCCTTCCCAACACTATTTGTTGAAGAGACTTTTTCCTATTACATATTCTTTCCTGCTTTATCGGAAATTGACCATATAATTATGGGTTTATTCCTGGGTTTTCTACTCTGTTCCAGTGATCTATGTGTCTATTTTTGTGCCAGTACCATACTGTTTTGATTACTACAGCTTTGTAACATGACTTGAAGTCTGGAATTGTGTACCTCCAGCTTTGCTTTGCTTTGCTTTTTAAAGACTGCTTTGGCCATTTGGGGTTTTTTGTGGTTCCATACAAATTTTAGGATTGTTTGTTCTAGTTCTATGAAAAATGCTGTTGGTATTTTGATAGGGACTGCTTTAAACCTATGCTTTGGTTATTATAGACATGTTAACAGTGTTTTTCTTCTAACCCATAGCATGGAATATCGTTCCATTTCTTTCATCAATGTTTATAGTTTTCAGAGTACAGGTCTTTCACCAGTTTGGTTAAATTCATTCCTAGGTATTTTATTATTTTTGGGTGCAACTGTAAATGGGACTGTTTTCTCAATTTCTCTTTCTGCTGCTTCATCATCGATGTACAGAAATGCAACAGATTTGTGTATATGACTTTGTATCCCGCAACTTTAGTGAAATCAGTTATCAGTTCTAGCAGGTTTTTTTGGTGGAATCTTTTGGGTCTTCTACATGTGGTATCAGGTCATCTTCAAACAGTCAAAGCTTTACTTCTTCCTTACTGATCTGGATGCCTATTATTTCTTCTTGTTGTCGACTGTTGTTGCTAGGACTTCCAGGATGAGAAAAAGTGGTGTGACTGGATATCCCTGTCTTGTTCCTGACCTTAGAGGAAAAGCTCTCAATTTTTCCCTGTTGAATATGATGTTCGCTGGGTTTTTTTTTTTTCATATATGGCCTTTATTATGCTAAGGTACGTTCCCTCTAACTTACTTTGTTGAGGGTTTTTACCATGAATTAATGTTGTACTTTATCAAATGCTCTTTCTGCATCTATTGAAATGATCACATGCTTTTTATCCTTTCTTTTATTGACGTGATATATCAAGTTGATTGTAGAAACTTATCTTTTTATTAATGGTTTATCCAAACATTAAAATATAAAAGTACCAAGATTTCCAAAATTCAAGTTAAATGTAATTTCCCAAGAGATACGAGTATCAAAAAAAAAAAAAAAAGTGGGGCTTATCATTGTCTTATTAAAACGCTGGCTTCTATCATGGTTGCTCTCTCTCCCCTCTCTCTGCTAAGCTAGCTGCTTGTTGAGAGCAGCCCTGTAGAGAGGCTCGTGTGGCAAGTAACTGAAGCCTCTAGTCAAACAGCATGAGGAATTCAGACCTTCCAACAGCCAGTGAAATGATGAGAGAAGGAGATCCTTTGGGTCAGTCAAGCCTTCAGATTACTGCAGCCTCAGCATGACTGTAACACCTCATGAGAAAATCCTGTCCAGAACCAACCAGATTATCTGAACATCTTTTGAACAGAGACCTTGGTAGCCTTTGTTCCAGACTACCTTTCAAGGTTTTCCAAAGTGAGTAACTTTGGAAAACAGACATACCATCTCCTTCTGGAGAAGAGGGCGCAGTGGTTTCTGTCCAGTATGATAAGTATGTCCCCTCAGGAACAAAGGGGGGGAGGTGTGGCTGCATGCCCATAAAAGATTAGAGCTTCCTAAGCTTGGCGCTCCATGGTGTGCAAAGCATCCACCTGGGCCTGCCTCCACATGGCCCTGTGGGATTTGGAGGGTAAGGGGAACCATGAGTACATGCTGCTTGTGGTGCTGTAAGTAATAAAATCCTTTGTTTCTGACTCGGGAGTCTCATGTCTTCTGTAAGCACTATGAAAATGGCTGGCTAACTTGTTAGCTTGCAAGAAGAGTAAAATCTCAGAAATGTCTTGGTTCTTGTTAGATTTATCTTCAGCACCAAGAAGTTTAGAGTGACTAGTTTACTTTCCTCTTATGAAAACTGTCAGTCTCATAACCACTGCATTTCCTTCCTTGATGACCAAGAAACAGAGGAAAATGTGCAACATTTTTTAATTGTACATATATCTATTAATAAACCTTTATGTATCAACCTTAATGTAACTAATTATTTTTATTCTAGAATTTCCTCATCTATTTGTCTATTGTATTCTATGTATTTTATGTGTAAAATGTCTCCACTATGTGAAAGTGTTCGGATACAATCAACAGCTACTTATCTTTCAGGATAAGCTCAAACAAGGTCATCTCCTAGAAAGTATTTCCTGATTTTCCTGGCTGAGGAGAAGTTTCTGTCCTGTGCTTGTCTTATGTACCTCCATAATGCCTCATCATGTTCTGTTACGGAGCAAAATATTTTAATTATTCTTTTTTTCATGTCTTCCTGGAAGATTTTAAACACTACCAGGGCAAGAGATAGTATCCTCACCACAGAGTACCTGGATCACAACAGGCAAATTAATAAACACATGAGAGAGAGAGAGCACAGAACACAAGAGACATGGATGGTTCTCTGTTCCTTGGTATGATGTGAGGGGAAAATGCGCAAGGCTTTGCCAGTTTAAGATGTGGGTTAAATTTAAATTCTGGGTTAATATTACACAGAAAAACAGAGGAAGGCCCAGAAGGAATAAGAGATAGCATGAGGAAAATTACAACAGCAGGAAGGCATGCTCATGATAAAATAAATACTTGTGTTTGATGCTAAGAAAGCAAGCAAGAAAAGCACACTGGCATCAGACTGTGAAGAGCCTTGAGAGTTGCTCAAGGGTAGACTTTCATTATTAATTGTGAACAAAATTTAGTAACACAGTATATCCTTAGAAGATTTCCCTTTATTTGTCTTCTGATCAGATAGGGAAAACAGGAAACTAACAATTTAAATATATCCCAAGTAATATCATATAAAAACACCACTAAGAGAATTGTATAGTGGAAAACTTGTATTTTTTTATACTGCAAAATTAAAATGTATAGTACTCAAAACAAACTGCTAAGATGGAAATCGAGTTGTGATAAGATTTATAAGATCCTGAACACAGCCATAATGGGATCTACAAACATTTAAGGGTTAAAGTCCGCTAACAGCTCCCAATGTTTACAAAATTAGAATGTGATTCTAAACAAAAACCAAATACAGTAAGGATTTTATCTGCTTTTATGATCAATAACTAGGTTTCCTGTCATTTTAGTGCTATAATTTTGTAGCTACAGCAAAATTTTTCTAAACTATAGTGATGTTGACACTTTCACTTTGCTAGAAAAGACCCTCAAGAATGACAGAGCCCACAGTGGACATGCAAATTGCATATTGGGGCAAGCCAGACTCTAAAAGCCTAATCTCTACATTCTGTAGTCTAGAACATTCTGAATCATCCAGCAAGAATGGTTTAGAACTCAGCATTCTAGGGATGCCTGGGTGGCTCAGTTGGTTGAGCATCTGACTTCGACTTTGGCTCAGGTCATGATCTCACGGTTGTTGAGTTCGAGCCCTGCACTGGGCTCGCTGCTGTCAGCGCAGAGCCAGCTTGGGATCCTCTATCCTCCTCTCTCTCTCTGTCCATCCCCGGCTTGCGCACTCACTCTCTCTCAAAAATGAACAACCATTAAAAAAAAAAAAACAGTGCTTTTTAAAATTTTTTAAAATGTTTTATTTATTTTTGAGACAGAGACAGAGTACGAGAGGGGAAGAGGCAGAGAGAGCAGGAGACATAATCCACAAAGCAGGCTCCAGGCTCTGAGCTGTCAGCACAGAGCCCTACATGGGGCTCGAACCCATGAGCCACGAGATCATGACCTGAGCCCAAGTTGGACGCTCAACCGACTGAGCCACCCAGGCTCCCCAAAACACACAGTATTCTATAAATGCACCTTGGAGGTTGTTGGTAGTCCTTAAAAATGCATAGGAGTAAACATCAGATCATAAATGGTTAATGGCTGTTTTTAAGAGACCAAGGGCAAAGATTCACTTGACTCTGTAATTTGGGTCACAAGCTTTTTTTCTCATACATACACATAGAACTAAGTGTGTAATTTCACTGAAAATATATTGTGCATACTAATAGCCTACCAATCTCAGAATTCACAGTTAAAGAGAGTTAAAAGACACATTTTATATTCATTATCAACAAGTTCTATTGTTTCTTAAATACACTATGCCAGGCATAGCCATTGGTCTTTTCATGTATCTTTGACAGGAGAATCTAAACCATTCCTCTACGAAATACATTGTTATAAAATTTGCCCTTATATTGAAAAACACAGTCAACAGAAACTAAACACAGATTCTTTAAAGTCCATTTGAGAATCTAGTTAATACATCTACTTAATAGGGGCATCTGGGTGGCTCAGTCGGTTGAGCATCCTACTTAGGCTCAGGTCATGATCTCACAGTTCGTGGGTTCAAGCCCTGCGTCAGGCTCTGTGCTGACAGCATAGAGCCTAGAGCCTGCTTCGAATTCTGTGTCTCCCTCTCTCTCTGCTCCTCCCCCGTTCATGCTCTATCTCTCTCTCTCTCTCTCTCTCTCTCTCTCTCTCTCTCTCTTCAAAAAAAAAAAAAAAAAACACAAAAAACATCTACTTAATAGTATGCTGTAAGATAAATACTCTGGAGGACTGATAGAGGTGTTAATTTTTCAGGTGTTAGTTTTGTCATTTCATGAAATCAGTCTTTATGTCCATGTTTCTGCATTAATTTTGATTATCTGCAGTTTTGAGGGGTTTTTTTGTAAACCAATTTCTCAGAGAAAAATATGTCCCCAGAATTTGCATGTAACCTAACAATTTATGTGGGTCCTCTATGAATGAAGGTCTATCTGACTGGATACAAAATCTTTGGCTCACCATTTCTTTTCTTGAGTATGTCAAATGCATTACTCTATTTTCTTTTGGCCTAAAGCGTTGATGTACAGAAGTGTGATAACAATCTGACATCCCCCCCACCATGACATGTGGTCTTTATGCCTAAAAATTTTATCACTACATCAAGCAGGCAAAAGCTGTAATATTGATTGGGATTTTATGATTTTTATAGATTTTACATCTTATTTCTTCTTCTTGGCCTTTTCCTTAGTTGTGTTGTGGGCAAAAGAAGAGTAAATAGATACTGACTCAAATTCTAAAAGGATACACTTTCTCCTTTTAGTAAACACGGGCTTTAGTACAGGAACCTGGACATTGTTCATATATACTCAAAGATTCTGGGCTCACTTCTTGGTTATTAATTATGTTCCGGATAAGTTAAAATACAATATATTAAAATATGAATGGGGGGGAGGTGTTGCCTGGGTGGCTCAGCTGGTTAAGCATCCAAGTCCTGATTTCAGCTCAGGTCATAATCTCACAGTCGTGATATAGAGTCCCGCATCAGGCTCCACACTGATCATGGAGCCTGCTTAAGACTGTCCCTCTCTCTCTGCCCCTCCACCGCTCATGCACCCCACCCCACCCCAAAAGAACAAAAAATACGAACTAGGGAAACAACTGATTTTAGAATGAGAAAGTCTTAGGTAAAAGCAGAGTTTAGAAATCAGAAGACAGGTGAAAAGTACTGAGACTTCTTTCAGTAACTAAGACACTTTTAAAGTAAAAGAACCCTGAGAGCAGTTGCCTGGCTATTTAAAACCAAAGGTCATAATTATATGCACTCAGATATCAATATATAACTGAAAGATTAAGTTTCTTCAAGACGTCAAGGCCTATTGTTATTTTTGGCTCCTACTGACCATAAGAGCGCAAGGATGTACGAAAACACACGGCAATATCTGACTCAACCACACACCCGCAGGCATTTTCCCATCTATCTCTTGTAAAAAATGAAGAATAACATGTTGTGAATAATCCCAATTCTCAACTAAAGAAAATATAAAAACGGGAAAAAGAACATAGGTTTTAGATTCAAAGGACTACAAATGTGTAAGTCAAAGGTCTTTAACAAATATATGGAAAACAGAACTTATTTTTGAGGGGCACTTGGGTGGCTCAGTTGGTAAAGTGTCCAGCTCTTGATTTTGGCTCAGGTCACAATCTCGTAATTTGTGAGATCGAACTCTGCATTGGGCTCTGTGCTGACAGCATGGAGCCTGCTTGGGATTCTTTCTCCCTCTCTCTCTGCCCCTCTCCTGCTCACTCATGCTCTCTCTCTCTCTCCCTCTCAAAATAAATAAACATTTAAAAAAAATAACTTATTTTTGAGTCTCAATCTAAAGTCCCATCTAGTTTTATAATCCAAGAGTAATTCATGCTTTTTAGTTTAATCATCATGAGAAAGCCTAACTCATGTACCAACTTGTAAATTACTCCTATGTTAGGTACCCAACACAGCATTTACATATAGTTAGGACTTTAGGCTTGTGGCTTCAGACTTATGGCTTATAATCTATGCCAGACAAAAAGAGTATTAAATGAATTTATGCTCCAGGAAAAGCAGTTAAATGATTACACCCAAAACAGATACAGCTAAACATACTTGGGGAGTCAGCAACGTCCTTTAATTAATTTCTTGTGACATTCTTCTGACAAACTGTATTCTCTAAAAAAGGATGCCAACAGTATCTTCCACACCACTTGCTCTTCTAGAACCCTGATGTTCTATTATCAAGAAAAGGAACTCTCTACTTCTCTTCTTTACAGGTCTGACTGGCTTCTGAGATACTTCCAAACAAAAGAATGTAGTACAAGTGACTGGGTGATTTCTGAGGCTAGGCTGTACAAGGCGATGAAACTGTCACTTTGTAAGGTAGGTATCTGCTTTTGGAACTCCGGCACCAAGTAAGAAGTCTGACTACTCTGAAGCCGTCATGCTATGAGGAAGCCAAGCCACATGGAGGTGTTCCAGCTGGCAGTTCTAATGGTCCAATCCTTCTGGTCCAGGGGCCAGATACGAGAGTAAGCTTTCAGATAATTCTAGGGCCCAACTATCAAGTCACTTCAAGCCTTTGAGATGTCTCAGCTGAAGCCACAGATATCATGAGGCAGAGACAAACCATCCTAGCTTTGCCCTTTCTAAATTCCTGATCCATAAAATCATGAGCAAAATTAAAAGTTGGCATAAGGCTGCAAGTTCTGGGATAATTCGTTATACAACAATAATAACCAGAAGAGTCATTACTCTGCTCACCACAACAGCTATGTTAAAAGCTCCTCTGTTCTGCAAGAAAGAGGTAACCTCAATCTTTCCAAGACTACTATCCTCCCAAATCACTCATTTAATTCTTTCCTTGCTGGTCCTTCAACCTCTCTTCAGACTGCTTCTCTTCTGCCTAGAAATATGCTCAAGGTATCCTGTCCCAAAATCAACTTTCCCTGGTTCATATCCGACCTCACCCCCCAACAAGCTATAAAATGTTCTCTTCATTTGATGGCTAAGTTTCATGCAAGAACCTGCTATGGTCTCTCCAGTATGCCTGGACATCTCCATGACCCATCACTGGCCCCAGTCATTGGTGTCACTGGGAACTCTCCCTGCAGGTAATTCTCACTGGCCTTGTCTTAGCTTTCACCCTCCTCAAAATGTGGCTCAACTGAATGCTGCTATTTATTATATCCTTCTGTCTTGAAAACTCATACTTTTATGCCTCAGACCTAATAGTCTTAGAACACTACCATCTCAGTTGTATTACTAATATAGGAAAAATGAGTATTCTCCTGGGAAGAGTTTGGGTCTGGAAGTCTGATGAGAGATTCAAGTTTGAACGTTCATGCTGAATAGGAGTGACATAGTAAAAAGAGCTGAGTAGGCTGAAAGGATCAATAAAAGTTGTAGAAAGAGGTAACATGATTTTAATTAGCATATAAAAGGACAAAAGAGTAAAGCATAATCAAGATATGATGAAGAAATTATAGTCTAAGAGTTAAATCTTCTTTAAAAAATAAACACAGGGGCACCTGGGTGCCTCAGTCCAACTTCACCTCATAGTTCATGAGTTCAAGCCCCACGTCGAGTCCTGCACTGACAGTGTGGAGCCTGCTTCAGAGTCTGTGTCTCCCTCTTTCTCTGCCCCTCCAGGGCTCATGCTCTCTCTCTCTTTCTCTCAAAAATAAAGTTTTAAAATAAAGTAAAATAAACACAACATCACATGACACAAAAAGAATAAAATAAAAATATGAAGGACATTATTAACATTAGAAATGTTAAATACAAATAGCCAGTCTTCCTAAAAATCAAATGAGTAAAATAAAAACAAAGAGATTATTGGTAATACCATGTAGTTAGTGGTGCCATGTGGAACCATACTCATGTACTTCCAACATATGTATAAATCAGTATAATCTTTTTGGAGGGCAACTGGTGACATTTTTTTTTAAGATTTTATTTTTACGTAATCTCTACACCTAATGTGGGGTTCGAACTCACGACCAGGAGATCAAGAGTCACATGCTCCAGTGCCTGAGCCATCCAAGCTCCACAACTGTTGACATTTTAAAATCAAAATATGCTGTGCTTAAAACTAGCTAATCCTCTCTACATATTTATGCTCAAAACAAATGCATAAGATGAATATACAAGCAGCTCCCAGTAGCATTATTTACAATAGTGAAAACTGAAAACCTTTAAATATCTGATCAATACACAGTTAAAGTAAATAAGAACACAACATTATACAGAAAACAATGATGCAGAACTATATTTAGATTCATGGAACTGATTCCATACATGTTGCTGGGAAAAAAATAGCATCATATGGATTATGCACAGATCAATTTCATTTATGGAAGTTATACACATATGGATGGATGTGCATATATACGTATTAATTTCTGGATAAACCCTTTCAATTCACCTTGGAGAAATGGGACTGTGAAAAAGCGTTGGAAGTAAAAGTGAGAATTTTAAGTTTTTACTTACTTCCTACTTTGTTTGAATTTTTAACATTAAGCATATAAAACTTTCACAATAATTTTTTGAACTAGCAAATAAGAAGTAAACATATATTCCACAATATAAAGAGCTATACTGGGGTGCTTGGGTGGCTCAGTTGGTTAAGCGTCCAACTTCAGCTCAGGTCATGATCTCACAGTCTGTGAGTCAGAGCCCTGTGTTGGGTTCTGTGATGACAGCGCAGAGCCTGGAGCCTGCTTCGGATTCTGGGTCTCCCTCTCTCTCTGCCCCTCCACTGCTCATGCTCTATCTCTCTCTCTCAAAAATAAATAAACATTAAAAAAAAATTTAATAGTAAATAAAGAGCTATAGGAATATGCATATTTGGTCACTTCCCACCATGGGTGTGAACCTCAAGTTCTAACATCAAAAGCCGATAAGGAAATGGGGGCATCACAACAGTGTTAAAACCGTTAATAATAAATCAGGACATCTGGGGTAGCAGTATACTTTCCCATGTACTGGAAGTGGAGGAAAATTCTCATGGACCCTCTAGTGAAAACAACGTGTGTTACTATGAACCATGGCCTCAACACATTCATGTGAGTACATATGCATGCACACACAAATAGAAACTCCAAAGAAGATATGTAAATGGCCAATAAGCATATGAAAGGATGGTCAATATCAATAGTCTCTTAAAAATGAAAATCAAAATCACAATGAGATACCACTTCCATAAGAACAGAATGGCCAAAACAAAAGTAAGTATTGGCAAGGATACAGAGAAATGATAATCCTCATATACTGCTGGTGGGGATGGGTATACAGTGACATGTGGCTGCTTTACAAATCCAGTCTGACAATTCCTCAAGATACTTAAACATGGAATTACAATATGACCCAACAATTCCACGCCTAGGGTTACCCAAGAAAAAGAAAACATGCCCACTTAAAAACTCATATACAAAGTGTATGTATATGTATGTGTATATATAGTAGCATATTTTTGATAGCCAAAGAGGAGAAACAACCAAATGTATACCAAATGATAAATGGATAAACAAAATATAATATATCTCGACCACAGAATATTATTCAGTATAAAAAGGGAGAAGGTACTAATACATGCGACATCAGGGACCAAAGTTAAAAAGATGCTGAGCCAGCCACAACAGGCTACACACTATAGTGCTCTCTTTACACCAAATGTCCAGAATAAACAAACTCATACACAAAGCAGATCAGTGGTTGCCAAGGACTGGGAAGAACAGGGAAGAGGACTGACAGCTAATGAACGTGATTCTTGTTTAGGGTGATGAAATGTTCTGGAATTAGACAGTGCTAACAGCTGCCCAGTCTGTAAATACACTGAAAACCAATAAATCGCAGCCTTTAAAGTGGGAAATTTTGTGTACAGTACTCCTCTCTTCCTAGCAGTTTCAATTAGCCATGGTCAACTGCAGTCTGGAAGCAGGTGACCCTCCTTCTGGCGTATCACCAGGGATCAACAGTAGCCTAATGCTAGGTCACAGTGCCTACGTCATTCCCCTCCTATCACCAGGAGATCAACAGTAGCCGAACACTAGGTCCGTCATTCCCTCACTTCATGTCATCTAGCAGGCATTTTATCATCTCACATCACCACTACCACAAGGGTGAGTACAGAACAGTAAGACATTTTGAGAGAGAGAGAGAGAGAGAGAGAGAGAGAGAGAGACCGACCACATTTACACAATAACTTTTATTATAGTATACTGTAATAACTGTTCTATTTTATTATTGTTGTTGTTGTTATCTCTTATTGTGCCTGATTTGTTTATAATTTAAACTTCATCACAAGCATGTACGTAAAGGAAAAAAACATAGTATGTATAGGGTTTGCTACTACCTGAAGCTTCAGGCATTCACTGGAGGGTCCTGGAAAATAAGCCCCATGGATTAGGGTTTGGGGAAGTATTGTAATCAATACAGAAAACTGCAGGAAGAAAAAAATAGCAAGTTTTCAAGTACTGCTAGTCAATATAAAATAGGAAAAAGAAAAAAACAACAACAAAATCTAAAACTCTTTTACTTCATTTCAATATTCTGAATTCTAAGCCGACTCAGGATCCAATACAGACAGATAGGAAAATCATCATGATTCTGCCTAATCCAGAACATCAATGCTAAGGAGGAGAGAGACCTGGATATGGAACTCTTAAGAATACAGTTCTTTTTATCTACTAGCCTCAAGTGAGAAATAAAAACTACAGGCAACTCTATTATAAACTTCAAAGTTGCTAAGAGACTAGACTGTAATAATTCCCACCAAAAAAGGGAAATGATAATTACATGACACGATGGAAATGTTATCTAGCACTAAGGAGGATAACCACGGTACAATATATAAATGTACCAAATCAACACCTTAACTCAGAAGACGTACACCCTACACTTACATAATGTTGTGTGCCTATTGTATCTCAGTAAAAACAAATTAAAAAAAAAGGGAGAAGATAAATTATTCCAAAACCTGTCCCATTACTAGGTTCTGTTTATAAAAAAGTGTTTTCACAATCCTTAGACCCCACATAAGAATCAAACATGCTTGGGCCCACCGAGATAATCGGTGGATGGTCCTGAGGAGCCACAGTGAAAGAAATGACGTGCAAGAGTGCTTCGGGTTTTGGCCAAAGAAGGAAGGTAAAGGAATTTATGTTCCAGTGAGTCCGTAAGGGGACTGGGAGAGGATGGGGCAGGAAAGCGAGCCATCATTGAGTGCACTCTTTCTGAAGCAGACTCCGGAGCCCAGCAGCGCAGGCCAGCAGAGAGAGGGCTGCGGGGTGGCTGCAGGAACCATATCCGCAAAGGGCACGTGGAGGTGCACAGGTGCAGTGGCACAGGTGGTGCTGTGCACACCCCTGCTGGACTAAGTGGAGACAGAGGCGGCATCTGGACTGGGCTCTGTCACTGCTGCTGCACCACCCAGTCCCGCTCTGGCACCGAGCACGGCAGGGAAAGCCCCGGCAGCATGGCCAAAAGCATTCTCACAGTGGGTGTTGGCAGCACCCGGAGCAGCAAGGAAGTCCATGACAGATGTCACAGTGGCTCTGGCCCAGGTCCCATGCCACCCACCTCTGGGGACATGCAGATCCCAAAGTGCCAACCGTGCAGGCAGCTAACAGGTAGGGACAAGAACCACTGACATTTAGAATGCAAGTAAGACCCCTCTATACCCAAAAACTGGAAAATTCCACTCACACAACTGAATATGTATAGGGATTTTTCACGGAGACTAACAGAGCTGCTGTGTGCTCAGTTCCCCAATCTGTTCCATGTCAAGCGGAACCCTCAGTCTCTGGCTGCTCTCCTACCTCCCTGGCTGCTCTGTTTCTTTCAACTCGTTCTTTCTCCTCCTAGATTCCACCGAATCTCTCAAAGGCCTGTCCCTGAACAGCCTTTCTGCATCTTTTTTATTCACTTAACACCTCCTGCATGATTTATTTTCCTACCAAATCTGCAGTACTTGTGTAAGGCTGGGGAGGAGGCCACAAGACCACGTCGACTTCGCAAACGGAACTGCGGGCTCTCTTGGCTGACACCAGCTGCGAGTCTGCAGCTCGGCTGTAATAGTTAATCATCTGTAAGAAGGGCTCGCAAAACTCCCTGAAGGGTGCTATGCTCGTGGTCACCTCTTACTACAACATAAGGGCCACAGATTAAAATCAATCAAGGGAAGAGATGTAGGGGGCAGAATCTAGGAGGGTCCCAAACACACAGCACGCAGGTGTCCCCTGCCAGCGGAGTTCTAGACAGAGCCAATTCCTCTGGGTAATGACAGGTGACCACACACAGAGTACTGCCAACCACAGAAGCTCATCTAGCCCTGGAGCCCAGAGTCTTTATTGGGGCTCTGCCAGTGCATGGCCTGAGGCCCCCAGGTAAACAGACACTTACGAGGCTGGACACTCCAAGAGCTTAGACATTATCACACAGAACTTAGGGAAAAGGCCAGACCTCTCTTTGGGCAATGTTAAATTCTTTACTACACCATTTGCTAGCTGCTCTTCCAAGCCCCAGACTCCTACTGCTAATTGTCTTTTTGATATCTACACCAGCTTCTTTAAACTAAAATGAATAAAGTCAAACTCAACAAAATTTCCCCAGACCAACTATGATTTCACTGTTCGTGTTAACAGTGCCAAATCTACTTTCCAAGAAGGAACTGAGGCAGTTTGTAAAACCACAATACAAGATACAAAATTAGAAGGAAATTGGGGCAAAGAAAAAAACAGCCCAGAAAAAAATCAAATAGAATAATGCTGCGGTGGAGTCAGGACACAGAACGCAGTGCTGGAAATTCCTGCTCACTTGGTAGAGCAAGGCTGCATGTTTATTTGGCTGGAAGTTTTTTTTTAATAGCCAAATAATATCCAATACCAAGAAGAAATAACAAGCAGATTCAAAATTCACAGGGTCCTTAAAAAAAAAAAAAATGATGCCCAGAAGGCACTGCTCTCCTTCCAGGCACATCAAGGTTCAAGACTTGGAATGTTTTCGTTGCTGTCCTCCATATTCAGTTGTTTGTCAAATGATCAAGATGCTTCCTCTGTGGTGCTGTTTGCTTTTTGACCTCGCCTTTCTATGTATCTTCTCTCTCTAGTCATTCAAGATTCACAGATTAATCTTCTTTAAATATAGCAATTCCCTGTGCAAAATCTACAATGGTTTCTACTCACTGCTGTGTTTTTCTTTTTAAAAACATTTTTTTCCTACTTACAAGGAAATACATGCTCAATACAGAAAACCAAGAAAAACAAACAAAGAGGTAACACACACACACACACACACACACACACACACACACACACACACACAAATCCTATAATCCACATGTAAGTAGGTATGGCAACCTTTACTTAGCAATTCTTTTTTTTAATGTTTATTTATTTTTGAGAAAGAGAGAGACAGAGCACGAGTGGAGGAAGGCTAAGAGAGAGGGAGACACAGAATCCGAACCAGGCTCCAGGCTCTAAGCTGTCAGCACAGAGCCCGACACAGGTCTCGAACTCACAAACTACAAGATCATAACCTGAGCTGAAGTCATACGTTCAACAGACTGAGCTCAAAGGACTGAGCCACCCAGCCGTCCCTACCTTCTTTTAAATAGAGATAAAATTTACATGCAATGGAAATCAACTGTCTTATGCACACAATTCCCTGATTATTTGACAAATGTTTACACCCTAATCAACATGAAGAATATTTCTCCAAACCACAAGACTTCCTATGTTCTCTCTCCCAGTCATGTTCTTTGTCAGCTATCTATGTAGCCAATATTTCTCCTAGTCTGAGGCTGGTCTTTTTCATTTTTAAAAATGCCTTTTAATCTGCAAGTATTTTTTATTTTGATGAAATCCAATTTATTAATTCTTATTCTGTAGTTAATATGTCTTGCATATTCTCTAAGAAATCTTCCCTTACTCCAAGGCTGTGAAGATATCCTCCTACTTTTTTCTTTTTATAAGCTTTATACTTTTAGCTTTACATTTCAATCTATGATCCATCACAACCTGTAAAGAGACCTAAAAAATACCTACACATTTAACTGTAAAATCAGACACAATTAACAATGTCCACTCGTACCACTTCTATTCAACCTTATGCAGGAAGAAAGAGAAATAAAATGCATAAAGAATGTTAAACAGGGGGCGGGGGGCGGGGAGTATCTGCAGTGAAAGGATAAATGACTGTATGTGCAGAAAATCCCAAGAAATTGACATAAACACACATGAATTGTTCTGTGTTCAACTTTGTATTTTTCACTATATATTCCTAACTGATGTTTTAATTTACTTCATGTACAAATTTCTTACCTTCATCTTCGTCCTCTACATCATGCTTCCAAACACCTCTTCAACCTAACCTACACATCAGCTTTTAGCTTGCTATTTGCTGGAAAAAAAGGTCACTTAGAGCTTTCCAGAGAACCTTCCCAGCCTGCAGGTGGGGTCAGAGAAGTGCCCTATGCTATCAACAAAGTCTAATAAATCCCAAGTGGCAAGGCCCCCTTTACATTTTCTATGAAGTCTTTTACCTCTAACCAAACAAACTTATTCCTCTAAAGGCAATCACAAATCTTTCATTTTTTTTTTCATCTTACACTTAACTACACAATAAAGATGAAAAGGGGTATTTAAAAAGTTTCTTGATCTGCTCTCTTCGGTCACTATTTAGCAAGCCACAGATTATTTTACTAGGTCCAGGGACAGACTGCGAACGCAAGACCAGCAGAGGTTCTGTCACTGACTAGTTTATATTCTAGCCCATGAAGTCTTAGAGAGTGGGGGCTGGTTTCTCACTCACCTTTATATTCCCTGTAGTAAAACACAACACTGTACACATAGTAAGCCTCAAAGAATTCAACTGTCATGCTAACTAAGGCTTGTCATTCAACTGTCATGCTAACTAAGATGTCAGCAGCAATTCACAGCACCAGGGTCTATCAGGCATCAGAATCTCCTCAGGCCCCATGAAAGAAATGTTAAGAAGGCCTATGTAATCAGTTCAAGAGCATCTATTATTCTGTTCATAGAGATAAAGAGAATTTCTTTTTAAGGCCTCAAGTGAGCCAAATTAAGCCAACTAATTTTAAAAACATAGACAACCACGGTGGGATTAAATATGTGCACAGCTTTAGTGATTTTAAGGAAAATAACTGTGAATGAATAAAGGTTATCATATATATTTATATGATATATATTTCTATATTTCTATATATATATATATAGAAAGAGAGAGAGAGACTAAAGACTACACTTCTATAAAACACCAGCTGTATGATACTGGTTTCTAAGGCAACCCTATGTAAGGTATATTCCTTGCTTTCTTTAAAAGAAGCTAAAGCTATAAGTCATAAGTCACATACTCTGAGAAAGACAAGGCTGATGAGAACGTATAACTGCCATTAAACTTTGAGAGTTATTAAAATTCAGCCAGTCTAAACTTTTTACAAGTCATCTGACATTTTTCTAGTGTGTGAATATTTACATTTTTATGCTATGTTTTGAAGAAGATATTCCTAAGCCGCAAAAGAAACAAACTGAATGTCACTCAAATATGTATAATAAAGACCTCTGGAGCATTACGGATAATTTTAAGATCCAGGGAGGAAATGCAAGATGTGCATTCCGACTTGTGCGTCCTTCACGGTGCATCGACCTCCTCACTCCTGACATGCCTTCTGAGACACAGGTAACATCAGTACTGTCTGTCCCTTAGCTGGAGCCTAACACTAGAGACAATTCCTTCATCCAACCAAAAATATTTATTGCACTGTGGACAGTATACACGCAGTGGGGTTGACAAAATACACAGCCCTTGCCCACAGGCAATCTTCCAGACTGAGGAGAAGGAGATCACAGATGCATGCAAAAATACATGTGCAATTCTACACCATGACGACTACTGGGGGGTGGCAGGTTGTGACAGACACCATTGTGAGGGACACGGGGAGGGGCCTAATTAAGATGTGATTCGGGGTTCAATGAAGGCCTAAGGAAATGACACATGCTTACCAAGTCAGCCCATGAAAGTGCTGAAATCAGTATCTGCAGAAACAATACAGGTGATGAAACTGTACAAGGTGCCAACTTCCTGAAGGATGATTTAAGAGAGCCCAAACACAGGAGCTCCAAGGAGTCCATCAGTGCAGGCAGCAGGATGTTAACACAGCAAGGTGCCTAGGTCACCACGGACCAGTCCTTGTAGCAAATACATGCTGAGGGCCAGAAACATTTTGAAACATAAGGTAGGTCAAAGCAGTTAATTCCCCTTACACAGCAGGAAGTGAACGGAAGCCACTTCTTCGTGGTAGCCGTGGTGCTCTGGAGGCATAGCACATACCTTGGAGGAGCCTGCTGAGCCCGTGAAACATGTGCAGTGCGGGGCGGACTCCCAGGGGTCCCGACTCTGGATGTACAGTCCAGCCCGGGACCACGTACCAGGTGCCCCTAGCGGTTCCGATGCAGGTGGTACAAAGGTCACACTCTGAAAAGCCACTTTACACGGCAATCCCCCCTGAGCAGGGGGCTCTACCCCGTCCGTCCGAGAGACACTCACCAAATGAGCAGGATTGCACAAGGGCCTCCCGGAAGTGTCTGTTTATTGGCTCGCCCCGTGCCTGATCGTGTTATCTCTTGGGCTTGGAAGAAAGAATCCAAACAAACTGCCCAGAAGCAACATCAAAACAAGATAGGAAGAGAGAAACCATGCTGACACAGCTCTCTCTCCAGAGGCCAGGGAAACAGGCCTAGCAGAGGGAGGCAGTGAGGCCACAAGGAGACCAGCACAAACACACACGCGGGAACAGTCCTGAGGGGAGAATGAATAAATGAAGACAGAGCAGAGGAAACTAAAATTCACATTTCCTAAGCACCTTCCCTGTACCAGGCAGTAAGGCACATACTTCATGTATTTGTCTCATTTTTATCCTCATAAAATCTTGAGTGGTACGATGTGGTTATATGTTATATTACGCGGAGAGAGGATATTATATCACAGATGAAAAAGCTGAAGCCTGGATGGAAAGGAGCTTGTCTGAGGACACAGGACTGGGAAGCCAGATTTTGACCCCAGGACTCTCAGACACCGAGGCCATAATCCTCCTGAGTTTGGTGGGAGAGCAAAAACTGAGATGAGTGGGCACAGGCTGGCTATGCAGAAAGAGAACGCACAGGCAAGCAGAAAGGAGCAAAGAAGAATGCTTTATCAATATGAGAACTTTACACAGTGGCCTTTGTGCTCAAGTGGCTGAGGTTTCCTGTGTGTTGAGTGGGGAAAGACCCGTAAAGAGGTAAAAAGAAGGTAGAATGTTGAGATGCAATTTGGTTGGTGATGAATGATCCAGAAGGGCAGACACCCAGTTGCTTACTGCAGCTACCGCAGGGTGCGGAGATGGTGGGGGACTTTCCACACTCCACCCCCAACATAACCTATTTCCTAAGGTGAACAAATAGTTCTTTTGTGAAGAGATAAAACAGGGTAGTGTGGTTTGTTGTTGATGATGTTTTCTTTCTAAAAACTGGCTGGCAGATTCATTCTCCAGGAATGAAGTCAAAGAAAACAGAAGTGACCAGAAGACAGAAAAGACACCTCGCCAGACTAAGGGAATCATATTCCTGAACTGCCAAAGCCACCCCTGCCCTTCCCCTTCCTCAACAATTCAGTCCACAGTCATCATTAGATAGGGTAGAGCAGCGAAGATATCTGAGCACAGGCTAAGTAAGGCCGGAAGGGGACAGATGCCCAAAACAGCAGTGAGGATGACTGGTGATTCATCACATACAAGGAAATTAATCAAGCAATTAAACATAACAAGGATAATGAGAACCCAGCCTCTTATTTATCGAAGAAAGAAACTCGGAAGTACAGAAAGGGAGAAAATTGGGCTGAATTCCCTGGTATTAGAGTGGAATTAGAGATATCTGATTAATTTATGTGTTTTAATATATACATAAGCAAAAATAGAAACAGATATAAATATAGAAATAGATATAAACATAAACGAAGAGCGTACGGGTGTCCCTAGCTCTAGGCTAAGGTATCTGGAAGCACTGTTGCCTCAACAGCAATAACCACATCTGATGCCTAGATCTTGTTTCCTAAGCACTATTCTCCACTAAAAGGAACAAGGGCTCCTTGTAGAAAGAGTGGATTCCAGGGCTGGAGTAGGGAAAATACGAGACAAGCCTGGAACAGTGTACTATACTTGAAAGTTGGAAAGAATGGCAGGGACATCTCAAAAGGATACAGAATCAACCTGAAGGAGCTCCTTATGGCCAAATTTGGGCCATCAAAATAAATAAGGAGAATAACTAATTAGAACTCACTGAACAAAAGGGAACTCCATGAATGAGCCCATCTGAGGTAACTAGAAAGAATGACCAGACACAGAGATGGATGGAAGGGACAGGTAGAGACAGGAAGAGGAAGGAAGAAGAGGGAGAAGGAAGCAAGTTAGTTGGCAGGGGGATATTTATAGTCTCAAAGTAACTCACAACAACATACAGTACTAACTAATTACCAGGAGGAAAGAGTAACTTCACAGGACAGATATCTGGCACACGCCATCTTAAACAAAATAACCAACACCAACTGTAATGGTGCAAACCAAACTCGCATACTACCTGACAAAACGCAGTAAGAACACTTCTCATAGAACAACGCTGTTTTGATATTCCAAATTAAGAAACCTGGGAGTGCCTGGCTGGCTGGGAGAGCATGCTACTCTTATTCTTGGGGTTGTGAGTTCGGGCCCCATCTTGGGCACAGAGATAACTTAAAAAAAAAAAAACACCAAAAACAGCTACAAAATAAAGAAACAGTTTACCAAATTAAGAAGCTTTATACAAAATAATTGGCCTACAATCTTCAAAAATGTCAAAGTCAAGAAAAGACTAAGGAATTGTTCCAGATTAAAGAAACAAGTGTTAATAAAGAGAAAAACAAAACAAAACAAAACAAAAGTCCAAACTGGAATCATCCCCACCCCCCAACATAACAGCAAACCAAGACTTAATTCTAGTTTAAACCTAGCCCAGGAATGTGACCTTTTAAAAGTCAACCAGAAGTTTCCTGATAAGCACAAATGAGGTAATCTGCATGATAAAAATCCTGCTGCTCTCTACCCTCACACCGCCCCAAAGGAAGATATTCTGTCAAGAAACAATCCTTTCTTTTCTTCAGCTAGTAACTCCATGCCTCACCCTCAAAGTTCTCATTCTGTACAACTCCGGGAGCATCTCCACTTGCTAGATACAGGCGGGTGCTGCCCGGTTCATGAACTGCTTAATAAGGCCAGTTAGATCAGCTGCATTTTGTTTTTTAACCCAAGAAAACAAAATGTAGTATGAGTCTGGGAAGGACTGGTTTCATATAAAGGACGATATTGGCAACTGGCAAAACCTGAATGTTGTTTGAGGAATGAATAGTAGAGCTATAAACAATGTTAATGTCTTTTTTTTTTCATTTATTTATTTATTTTGAGAGAGACAGAGCATGAGCAGGGGAGGGGCACAGAGAGAGAGGGAGACACAGAATCCGAAGCAGGCTCCAGGCTCTGAACTGTCAGCACAGAGCCCGATGTGGGGCTCAAACCCACAAACTGTGAGATCATGACCTGAGCCAAAACCAAGAGTCAGATGCCCAACGGACTGAGCCACCCAGGGGGCCCCACAAAGGTCACTTCTTGATTTTGATGGTTGTATTATAGTTACAAAGAATAATGTACCTGACTGTAGGCAAAATTTACTAAATAACTCAGATGTGAATAATTAGCAAGTTGGAAACTTAAACTCTATTTGTGGCTGGGGGCGGGGGGCAGGGGATGGGGCACAGTTCTTGCCCCAGACATTCCCAATCAGTTCCACTGACCCCTTGAATGCATTTATGTCCATTACCTTAGACAAAATGTTCTGATCTAGATCACAAAATTCACAGAGCAAGGCGTCTACTACATGTAATGCTGACTGGAAGCAGAAGTTACTTGCCAGAGTCAGGAATGAGACAGAGAAACAGAGAAGCTTACATCTCTCACATGTTTCAGTGAGGCTGACTTTAGTACTGGTTCGAGTTCAGCAAATGTTACCTAAAATCAGCCCTGACCGTGCAATCCTTCATTCACAGCCCTGTATTTCGGTCTGAGGTGTCTGTCCCCTCTGCTGCTCTACAGAGATGGTACAGGGATAAATGAGAGTACTGGTTACACCTCCTGACCCACACACTCAAGTGCCAGATGTGAGAACAAGAGCTCCCATTCCCGCACGGTAGAGCCCATGTGCTAAAAGAACTGTTCCTGCAGACCAAGCTAACAACACGGCCTAAGCAGTGAGATCAAAGACAACTGTCCAAATCTCCTCTTCAAACAACTTCATTTGTGAACCAAGAAATGCAGATTTAGAGGGAGGATGTAAAACCTCTATCTTTTCACCTTTCCACAGGCTCTGTTATGTTCCATACCGGATGGCTTAGACCTTTGAGGTCATAATCACTACTCCTCCAAATGCTAAAGATCTACGTTCTTTTTTCTAAGGAAAACATTGATTCCATGTGTAGAAACCCACACCTATGGTGTGGAAACCCACTCTATGGTTAGAGTAGAAGATGAGTTCTTAAACTTTTACAACAGAACATAATTTTCTCTTCCTCTTAATGGAGACTTAAAAAGTTTCTAATGGTACTCCATAACCAACACCCAGATGGCCTGCAATCACTAGATAAATTCATACAAGACACTATGGAGTCAGGGATTCATTAATGCTCTATGGCCTGACCAGGTACCCATCTCCTGCCATCTATTATTTTTCTGTATAGAATCTGATCTACTTTGGGTGCCTCAGTGGCACAATCAGTTGAGTGTCCGACTCTTGGTCTCAGCTCAGGTCATTGTCTCACGGTTTGTGGGTTTAAACCCTGCATCAATCCCAAGCCCTGCTGGGGATTCTGTCTCCCTGTCTGTCTCTCAAAATAACTAATAAAAATAAAATTCTTTAAAAAAAAAAAAGGGGGGGGGAATCTGATTACATTGAACTTAATCAGTACCAAGTCAGTGTCTCATCAATTGTTCAGAAGCTCAGAATTCCAGACTGTGATAATCTACTAAAGAGAATGAAAGTCCAAAAAAGAGAGAGAGAGAATATGAAAGTCCAAATGAGTAAATTAAGTAACAAAGAGGTGGTCAAATGGACACATCAACCTCCCTTTCTCCTACATTCTCAGAGTCCAGTCTACACAAAGTATACAGTCTGGATCACACTGTCCTCAATATTCATCACACAACATGCTTGCCTTTTAGGAGTTTAACTATATGCTCTTGATCTTTACAAAGCAATACAAGAACACTTCACCTGAGTAATTTCTATGTCTTCTGTGAAATCACAGCTAAAAACACAATCCACTGTGTCACACAATGGCAAAGCCCACAGAATGTCTTTTTCACTGAGTACAATGCCAGGAAAAAGTCTGTCTCTGTAAACAAATGAGCAGGCTTTCTTTCCACTGACAATGAATACTATGTAATTCAATGTTATACAGAGAAAAGGACTGGTTCCTTGTTACTCTTAGTCTGAAAACTTAAAGTCAATTGCCTTGCACAACCGTTACACTGGCTCCCCTCAGGAGCCTGGTACCTTCTAGTCTCTATGCTCTTTTTAGATAGCTGCTGCTGTTTTTATCCTTAACTGTCCTACTTACAGTATCTTTAATTCTATTAGCAGATTAAAATCCTCTTGAAAGTATGTATGTACATATGTATATACTGTCTATCTCTTACAGTTTTCCTTCTGCTATCTCTTACCTTTTCTGGTACCACTCTATACTTAATGATCTAGAAATTAAAAATGAGGGGCACCTGGGTTGGTTACACATCTGACTCTTGGCTTTGGACCAGGTCACGATCTCACAGTTCGTGTGACGGAGCCCCAGGTCAGGCTCCACACTGACAGCACAGAGCCTGCTTAGAATTCTCTCTCTGCCCCTCCCCCGCTCACGCTCTCCCTCTCTCAAATAAATAAACATTTAAAAAAAAAAAAAAAAGGTGTTGACACCAAGAGGTGAATTTAACAAAGACCACACAGTCTGCGTCAGTGACAAGCAGGCACGATCACCTTTGCAGTAGTCGGCGGGGTCCTCCTGCTCTTCATCATCTGATCCCAGGATCTCCTCCTCTGGCTCCGGGGGCGTGGGGTCTGGCAGAGGCGGTGGCGGTGGTGGAGGCGGCGGTGGCGGAACTAAGGGAGCTTTCTGCTGAGGCTCCGGCCTGAAACGGGAGAAGGAGAATTCCTATTTACTCAGAAGCCAATCTTGCATTATGGACACACATGAGAGTTTCTTAACACAAGAAAAAAATAAACCTGTCACACACTAACTAGAAATGCTGGTTAATGCACCGCGTCCATTTTAGCTAAATTCAAGTAAGGTTTCAATATACAGGTCCAGAAGAAAAAAAAAAATCACACTCTGCAGGCACATTTTCACTCAGAGCTTCAAAATTTCGTAAGTCCTGACAATATTATGAAATAAAGGGAAAACAGAAAGAGAACCCCCCCCCACCCATGCTATATAGCCTTATTAAGTTAGAACACATCCCACAGAGATTATAAAAAGACAGATGAAAGCAGCTCTGAGCTTATAAAAGGACTTATTTTCCATTATTTTAAAATCAGAATTCCTTTTCCCATAGAAACAGTACAATGTGGTTAGGTTTCCGGGATAACTCGTAAAAGCTAATACATGCTATTAACTGATGTACAGTTATTTTCATTAAGGAATTCAGCCATCTATCTCCCTTGCTTATCAAGAATACTACCCCAAACTGGAAATTAAACAATGAAAACACCCACTGTCAGTCAAATACAAAAGCAGCACATACATTAATGCAAGGTTTCCAAGGTTTGCAAAATGCTAATTTCCAAATGTCACAAAAAGGCTAAATAATGGTTAGTCTGCTCTTTTATAAAAGATAAGAAAACCCACAATACACAAAAATGTTTCTAAGCTTGAGAGATTACAGATGAGAGCCTTCTTTCAGGTATCTAGAGAAACTCGAGGAGAAACTCTTCCTGAGCCAGCACACAGAGTGTGCAGGCAAGGGAAATCGGGCTGACAGAGGTGTTCTCCAGAGAGGTTCACAGGGTAAGGAGGGGGTCTCTAGTCTGGGGAGCAAGGGGAACCCCATAAGCACTGATGTGTGCACAGCTGCTCTTCTTTTTGGACTGCCAGTAGTTGTGCCCCCCTTCGAAAAGCACCTTTTGAGACTGCTCCTCCCTACACAAGGGAAGGCTGGTTCTGATCCACTTTCTTCACTGTCGTACCGCTCAGAGCACAGACGGCTGAAGCTGACTCTACAGGCCTGGAACCTTCAGGCTGGCTGTCACAGGCAGCAAGCTCATCTGCAGTTGCCAGTAGAGGCAAGGCCAGCAGAGCCACCTGACCCCGGCCCCTCTCTAAGCCGGACCTCTAAATTCTTCCCAATCTGATAGCCCCCAAATAGCATTTACTGTATTGCTTTTAGCCTAAATTGGCTAAAGGTCACTTATGTGGTTTGCCACCAAAACTCAAAGTGCCACAGGCAACAAAGGGGGGTAGGGTGGAAGGCAGCAGAAACCCAGCAGTCACGAGGAAGGGGTGGGGACTGTGCCGCACAGGTAACCTGAAAGGCAAGCACTGGCAAGTTGAGTATCTTTGGCAGAGTGACTAAGGAACGCTTATGAGCTGAAAACGACCTGTATTGATTGCTATTTGCTACAATTTATGAAGACTCAAAGTTACAGCTCCCAGGGTGACAAACGTTAGGAACAGGGTGGTGATCACATCCTGAGTTAACCACTGCTCAAGATGGAGCCCTGGAAGGGGATAATCACAACCAAACACCCACATCACTGCCAGAATACATCCAAAAATACATCTAACAGACCTTATGGAAGTGTACTAATCTTTCTGGCAGCCTTGCAAATGCTCCTTTCCTTTTTAACATACATGTTCTTACTGAAAGTAGAATGGCAATGCACAAAAGAGAGGCTGGAAGAAGGGGAGGCAGGAGAGGGCTGCACCAGAGGGAAGCGGAGGGGAGCAAGATGAATGGTCTCACAAGAGCCATTCATTCATTCTTCGGGGCTGTGAGCAGAAACTACTGAGCTGACCAATGTGCTCAATCAGAAACGCTTAGAAATTTTACACGAAAAAATGAGGAGATTCTCCAAATTTAAAAGAAAACATGTTATATTCCCTATAGAAACTATGTAACAATTAATGAAAAGAACAGAACTGGAGAATCTTCTACCTGTGCTCCGCACTACAGACCCTTCGGCCAGGTAATTAATTCACTGTAGTGGGGACTGTTTTGTACACTGTAGAATGTTATAAGCATCCCTGGCCTCAAGACATTAATGTCAGTAACATCCACACCCCACCGCCAGTTGTGACCATCAAAAACTATGTCCAGAAATTAACAAATTCCCTGGGGACAAAATCATACCCATTTGAGAACCACTGCTCTAACAAGTGTTTTCTGTACTTAGCTTTATTCCTACAGAGTAGACTGTATCTGTAATAAGGGAAAACAAATTCTCATTTTCATGGGCCTATTTTCTCTCATTTGAGAGGCTCATCATAATGTGTTTCTCTTAATTATTGTCCCCCCATTTGCTGAGCTGTCCACATCACTTAACAAAATTGTCAGACCCTCTGGTCTCAACGAGCAGGCAGGCACCTCGTCTCCCTCCAGTGAGGGCCACACTGAACAGGCAGGCAGAAAGCTCCCCCAAGGCCACTTATTTCTCTCAAGTTAAAGGAAGGAGTCAGGGTACCTTGAAGTAGAAAGGAAGTTGAGTAATGTTGAAGTAATATTTCAACTATCACATCCTAACACCTAGGGCTATGCTGTCTAATCAGTGGGCACTGGCCACATGCCTGTACTGAGCACTGGAAATGGGACGAGAGTACAAATCAAGACATGCTACATGCATAAAATACATACCGGATTTCTGAGATTTCATACAAAAAATGTAAAATATTTTATTAATAAGTTTACATTTATTATATGGTAAAATGTAGAACTACATTATAGTTCTACTGGACAGCACCACCCTAGGCTCTTCAGATAAAAACCAGAGGAGTACTTGGCCTAAAAAATCAGAGATTCCTGGTCATACCAATGATGGTGAATTTTTCTAAGGCTTCTCCTAGTAACATGCCTCACATCAATGATCACCAACTATCAAATCACTTAAATCGTCATAGTAAGGTTCAGAACAACGTAACTGCCAAATGTTATGGTGCTGATCATGATTCTTTTTCATATCATTCATCCTTGTTACTGCCTACCACATAGGAGAAACACAAGTAAATATGTCTTAGGGCAGGTATAGGCACAAGAGGAGGAGGCCACACCATCTTGAAGGCTGGATTCTTCAAAGTGGATTCTTGTGGCTTCCACGGTATTACTTTAATTAAGCCTGGTTAAATCTCAACTATTTAAAAGATCCAGAGGTAGCAGGCAGTTTATATCACCAAGTACATACTTAAAAAATATACCCACAGATTTTAAAAGTACCTTTTCATCAATCCTAATGAGAACCATCAAAAAGTTATTTCACAGAATAATTACTAGAAGCACTGGGGAGGAGTCAAGATGGCGGAGCAGCATGGAAACCTGAGCTTGTCTCCTCCCTGAAATGCAGCTACATCAGCACCAAATCACTTTGAACACCTAGGAAATTGATCTGAGGATTAACGCAACAATCTTCGTAACTTGAGCCGTAGAACTTGGCACATACGCAGTGCAGGCAGGTGAACCGGGGGAGACAAAGAAGCCGTGGAGGGTGGTGAGCTATTTTGGCAGAGAGAGAAAGAGAAAGGCAGAGAGAGCAGTGCATCGGGATCGTACAAGAAAAGCACTCCCCACCAAAGTAGCTGCAGAGAAAGAGAGAAAGAGAGAAAGAGTAAAAACCCTCGCAGGGGACTGAACAAGAAACCTGTTCCCCAAAACCACTGCCAGGGAGAAAGAAGAGGATTCAATACCACCAGGATTCTATAAACAGTGGAGAATAGACTCTGAAGTTCCTGAGCTCAGTGCCTGGCAGTGCTCTGGTGAGGAAGTAGGGCGAATCCCCAGGAGCAGGCTGCAGGGTCTGAGGGGTCTGTGTGCCACACAGGGAGAAGTGGTTGCCCTGCTTGGAGTGTATTTGGTAGAGGCCATATGGCCTCCCCTGGGGCAAAGGTCCCAGTGGACCCTGGAGAGCAGCACATATGCTGGTATAGGGACTCAAACGCCAGAGTGCCATGAAACCCGGCACTGGCTGGGTGTTGTGATTTGCCATAATCTCTGAATCACTGCCACTGCGATTGCATGAACATTTTTCTGGCGTAGGGTGGCACTCGGCCATCACTCAGTAAGACCCTCCCCAGAGAGTCAGCATAGGTCCAAGCCACCGGGGACTCTGAAGCGTGGAATTCTGAAACAAAACCCCATCTAAGATAAAACTCTAGAGGGAGGTGCCACCTGGCAGCAGACAGCTTGAACACGGACAGGGTAGAGACAGGGAGTAGACAGAGGGCTGACAAAGGAGGGGCTTGATCGCGGGTCAGTGAGAACTCAAAGTTCCTGTGCTAGATACTAGGGAGCTGGGTGAAGCCATTTCCACCTCCCCTGTGCACACACAGCACACAGGCACATGGATCCACCCCAGTAAGCTAAGCAGAGCCACCTAGTGGAGAATGGAGCAATTACATCAAGCTCCACCCATCTGCACCCTCCAAGCACAGGCACCAGAAGACCAACATAAATCACTCCACCAGCTTAGTGTATGGACTATAGAATCCTTCGTAGTTTCAGTTCTAAGGGACACTGGATGTAACTTCATTCAGGTTTCATTCTGTTTGCTGGTTCCTTTATGTGTTCGTTTTCTTTGCTTCAGTTTTTGCTTAAAATGTTCTTTTTTTCTTTGTTTTCTTTCTTTCTTAGATACAGAAAGAAAAACTTGTTTTTTACTTCATTTTTTATTTTTAAAAATTTTTTATTCTATTTCATTTTATTTTCTTTAATTCTATTTTATTATATATGAGTTTTTTACTTTTCAAAGTTCTTCTTACCTTTTTTTCCCCTTTCCTTTCCCTTTTTCCTGTATTCCATAAAACTTCTTTCAACAAGTAGAACAAAACTCACCTAGGATCTAGCTTCCTTTTTTTTTGATATTTTGTTTTGTTTTTAATTTTTATTTTATTAATTTTTTTTTCTTCCAAAATGACAAAACGAATGAATTCACCCCAAAAGAAAGAACAGGAAGAAATGAAAGCCAGGAACTAAATCAACATAGGTATAAGATGTGTGAACTAGAATTAGAACCATGATAATAAGAATACTAGTTGGGGTGAAAAAAGCATAGAAGACATAAAAGAATCCCTTTCTGCAGAGACAAAAGAAATAAAATCTGGGGTGCCTAGGTGGCTCAGTCAGTTAAGCATCCAACTTTGACTCAGGTCATGATCTCGTAGTCTGTGAGATCGAATCCCACATTGGGCTCTGTGCTGACAGCTCAGAGCTTGGAGCACGCTTTGGATTCTGTCTCTCTATCTCCCCCTCTCCTGCGCATATTTTGTCTCTCTCAAAAATACATAAACATTAAAAAAAATTTTTTTTAAAGAAAGCTATAAAATACAGTAAGGCTGAAATTTAAAATGCTACAACTAAGATACAATCTCAAATAGATGGATGCCACAACACCAAGAATGGATCAAGCATTGAATTAGCATTATAGAGAATAATGAAGCAGGAAAAAAAAAGAGGGATACAAAGGCAAAAGATCATGATACAAGACTTAAAGAACTCAAGTGACTCATTAAAAGGTAGTAACACCCAAATCATAGGAGTCTCAGAAGATGAAGAGAGAGAAAAAGGGACAAAAGGTTTATGTGAGCAAATTATAGCAGAAAACTTTCCTTATCTGGGGAAGGACACAGACATCAAAAAACAAGAAGCACAGGGAACCATCATTAGATTCAACAAAAACCAACCATCACCAAGGCATATCATAGTCAAATTAGCAACATATACAGGCAGGAAAGAATTATGAAAGCAGCAAGAGGGAAAAAAAAAAGTCCTTAACCTGTAAGGGAAGACAGATAAGTTCACAGCAGACCTATCCACAGTAACTTGGCAGACTAGAAAGGAATGGCAGGATATATTCTGAATCAGAAAAATATGCAGTCAAGAATTCTTTATCCAGCAAGGCTGTCATTCAAAACAGAAGGCGAGATTAAAAGTTTCCCAAACAAAATCTAAAGGAGTTCATGATCACTAAACCAACCCTGCAAGAAATTTTAAGGGGGTACTCTGGAGAAACAACAAAACAAAACCTCAAAAGGAACAAAAACTAGAAAGGATCAGAACATCACCAGAAACACCAACTCTACAGGCAACCCAATGACACTAAATTCCTATCTTTCAGTACTCACTCTAAATGTAAATAAACTAAATGCTTCAATCAAAAGACACAGGGTATCAGAATGGATAGGAAAACAAGACCCATCTGTATGCTGCTTACAAGAGACTCATTTTAGACCTAAAGACACCTGCAAATTGAAAGTAAGGGGATGGAGAATCATCTATCATACCAATGGTCATCAAAAGAAAGCTGGAATAGCCATACTTACATCAGACAAACTAGATTCTAGAATAAAGACTGTAACAAGAGATGAAGAAGGGCACTATATCATAATTAAAGGGTCTATCCACCAAGAAGATCTAACAATTGTGAATATTTATGCACGCAATGTGAATGCACCCGAATATATAAATCAAGAAACTCATTTATTATAATACCATAATAGTAGAGGACTTCAACACCCCACTTACAACAATGGACAGATCTTCTAAGCAGAAAATCAACAAGGAAACAATGGCTCTGAATAACACACTGGACTGGATGAACTTAACAGATATATTCAGAACGCTTCATCCTAAAAAGGAATACACATTCTTCTTGAATGCACTGGAATATTCTCCAGAATAGATCCTGTACTGGGTCACAAATCAGCTCTCAACAAGTACAAGATCACACCTTGTATATTTTCAGATCACAATGCTATAAAACTTGAAATCAACCACAAGAAAAAATTTAGAAAGACCATGAATACTTGGACATTAAAGAACATCCTACTAAAGAATGAATGGGTTCACCAAGAAATTAAACAGGAAATTAACAAGTACATGGAAGCCAATGAAAATAACAACACGACAGTCTAAAACTTCTGGGATGCAGCAAACGCAGTCAGAAGAGGGCAGTATATAGCAATCCAGGCCTTCATAAAGAAGGAAGAACGGTCTCAAATACCCAACCTAACCTTACACCTAAAAGAGCTCGAAAAAGAACAGCAAATAAAGCCCAAAACCAGCAGAAGAAGGGAAATAAAGATAAGAGCAGAAATCAATGATATCAAAGAAGAAAAAAAAAAAAAACAACAACCAAAAAAACAGAACAGATCAATGAAACCAGGAGCTGGTTCTTTGAAAGAATTAACAAAACTGATCACCCCCTAGCCAGATTGATCAAAAAGAAAAAGGAAAGGACCCAAATAAGTAAAATCACGAATGAAAGAGGAGGGATCACAACTAACACTGCAGAAATATGAACAATAATAACAGAATATTATGACCAATTATATGTCAACAAATTGGGCAATCTGGAAGAGACGGACAAATTCCTAGAGACATATAAACTACCAAAACTGAAACAGGAAGAAATAGAAAATTTGAACAGACCCATAACCAGTAAAGAAATTGAATCACTAATCAAAAATCTCCCAACAAGTAAGAATCCAGGGCCAGAAGGCTTTCCAGGGGAATTCTACCAAACATTTAAAGAACAGTTAACATGTATTCTTTTGAAGCTGTTCCAAGAAAAAGAAATGGAAGGAAAACTTCCAACCTCATTCCACAAGGCCAACATTACCTTGATTCAAACACCAAAGATCCCACTAAAAAGGAGAACTACAGACCAATTTCCCTAATGAACAGGGATGCAAAAATCATCAACAAGATACTAGCAAAATGGATCCAACAATACATTAAAAGAATTATTCACCACAATAAAGCGGGATTTATTTCTGGGATGCAGGGCTGGTTCAATATCCACAAATCAATCAATGTGATACATCACATTAATAGAAGAGAAGATAAGAACCACATGAGCCTCTCAATATATGCAGAAAAAGCATCTGACAAAATACAGCATCCTTTCTTGATAAAAACCCTCAAGAAAGTAGGGATAAAAGGATCATACCTCAAGATCATAAAGGCCACATATGAAAGACCCACCGCTAATATCATCCTCAATGGGGAAAAACTGAGCTTTCCCCATAGGGTCAGGAACATGACAGGGATGTCCACTCTCACCACTGTTGCTCAACATAGTGTTGGAAGTCCTAGCCTCAGCAATCAGACAGCAGAAAGAAACAAAAGGCACCCAAATCAGCAAGGAGGAAGTAAAACTTTCATTCTCTGCAGACGACATGATACTCTATGTGGAAAATCCAAAAGATTCCACCAAAAACTGCTAGAACTGATACATGAATTCAACAAAGTTGCAGTACATAAAATCAATGTACAGGAATAAGTTGCATTTCTATACACCAATAATGAAGCAGCAGAAAGAAATATCAAGGAATCAATCCTGTTTTCAATTGCACAAAAACCCATAAAACACCTAGGAATAAACCTAACAAAAACAGTGAAAAACATATATGCTGAGAACTATAGAAGGCTTATGAAAGGAATTGAAGACACAAAGAAATGGAAAAACATTCCAGGCTCATGGATTAGAAGAACAAACAGTGTCAAAATGTCGATACTACCCAAAGTAATCAACATACTCAATACAATCCCTATCAAAAAAACACCAGCATTCTTCACAGACCTAGAACAATTGTAAAATTTGTATGGAACCAGAAAAGACTCCAAATAGCCAAAGTAATGTTGAAAAAGAAATTCAAAGCTGGAGGCATCACAATTCTGGGCTTCAAGCTGTATTACAAAGCTGTACTCATCAAGACAGTATGGTGGCAGCACAGAAACAAGACACATAGATCAATGGAACAGAACACAGAACCCAGAAATGGACCCACAAATGTATGGCCAACTAATCTTTGCCAAAACAAGAAAGAATACCCAATGGAAAAAAGATGGTCTCCTCAGCAAATGGTGTTGGGAAAACTAGACAGCCACATGCAGAAGAATGAACCTGGACCACTTTCTTACACCATACACAAAAATAAACTCAAAATCAGTGAAAGTGTACTAAACGTACGACAGGAAGCATCAAAATCCTAGAAGAGAGAACAGGCCCTTCACCACAGCAACTTCTTACTTGACATGTCTCTGGAGGCAAGGAAAACAAAAGCAAAAACCAACTATTGGGACCTCATCAAGATAAAACAATCAGCAAAACTAAAAGGCAACCGATGGAATGGGAGAAAGTATTTGCAAATGACATTATCAGACAAAGGGCTAGTATCCAAAATACAAAGAACTTACAAACTCAACACCCAAAAAACAAATAATCCTGTGAAGAAATGGGCAAATGACATGAATAGACACTTTTCCAAAGACATCCAGGTGGCTAAGAGACACATGAACAAATGCTCATCACCCATCATCAAGGAAATACAAACCATAACCACAATGAGATCGATACCACCTCACCCCTGTCAGAATGGCTAAAATCAACAACTCAAGCAACAACAAGATGTTGGTAAGGATGCAGAAAAAGAGGAACCCTTTTGTACTGTTGGTGGGAATGCAAACTGGTGCAACCACTCTGGAAAACAGTATGGAGGTTCCTCAAAAAATTAAAAATAGAACTACCCAAACCCAGCAGTTGCACTACTAGGTATTTAACTAAAGGATACAAAAATTCTTATTCGAAGGGGCACATGCACCCCAATGTTTACAGCCGCACTATCAACAATAGCCAAAGTATGAAAAGAGCAAAATGTCCATCAACTGACAAATGGATAAAGAAGATGTGGTTTATATATACAATGGAATATTTATTACTCAGTGACCAAAAAGAATGAATTCTTGCCATTTCCAATAACATGGATGGAACTGGAGTGTATTAGGCTAAGCGAAGTCAGTCAGAGAAAAAGAAGTATCATATAATTTCACTCATATGTGGAATTTAAGAAACAAAACAGATGAATATAGGGGAAGGGAAGCAAAAGTAAGATAAAAACAGAGAGGGATTTAAAAAAAAATTTTACACAGGCAGGGGGGCGTGCCTGGGTGGCTCAGTTCATTAAACATCCAACTTGGGCTCAGTTCATGATCTTGAGGTTCATGAGTTCAAGCACTGCATCACGCTCTGAATGGAGCCTGCTTCGGCTTCTGTGTCTCCCTCTCTCTGTCCCTCCCCCGCTCATGCCACCCCCCTCAAAAATAAAAATAAACATTAAAAGAAAATTTAAAAACAGAGAGGAAGACAAACCATAAGAGACTCTTAAATACAGAGAACAAACAGAGGGTTGCTGGTGGGTATTGGATGGGGGGATGGGCTAAATGGGTGATGGGCTTTAAGGAGGGCATTTGTCGGGATAAGCACTTGGTGTTACATGTAAGTGATGAATCACTAAACTCTACTGCTGAAATTGTTATGTTAACCAACTGGGATTTAAATTAAAAAATAATAATTAAAAAAGGGTTGTTAGAAGCCCTTAGCAAGCCATGCAGGGAACCCATAAATATTTTCAACAAGGGTGCCAACACAATTAAATGGTGAATGAATGGTCTTTCCAACAAATGGTACTGGGACAAATGGTTATCTGCATGCAATAAAATGAAGTCATAACCCTACCTCACACACACATAAAGATTAACTCAAAATGGATCAAAGACTTAAATAAAGGAGCTAAAACTCCAAAACTCACAGGAAAAAAATACAAGTAAATCTTCATGATCTTGGGCTCAACAATGTTTCTTAGATTTGACACTAAAAGCATATGCAAGTGGACTTGATCAAAATTAAGAGCTTTTGTGTTTCAAAGGGCACCACCAGAAAGTAAAGTCATCATGTAATGATGGAAGAAAGTATCTGGAAACCATACAAGATAAGGGTCTTGTATCTAGAATGTAAAAAGAACTCTTGCATAACTTGACAAAAAAAAATTTAATAGGAAAAAGATTAAAATAGACATTTCTCCAAAGATGACCTATAAATGACCAATAAATATATGAAAAAATGTTCAGCATCATTAGTTCTTTGGGAAATGGAAATCAAAACCACAATGACAAGTACTGTCGAGAATGAAGAAAGTAGAACCCTGAATTGTAACAGTAGTGTTCTATGGCCCAGCTGCTTTGCAAGCTGGCAGTTCCTAAAAACGTTGAATTCAGAGTTATCACATAACCCAGCAATTCCACTTCCGGGTATAATACCCAAAAGGAATGAAAATATATGTCCCCACAAAATCTTGTGCGAAAATATTCATAGGACATTATTCGTAGCAGACCAAAAATGTGCATCGAGTGATAAATGAATAAATAAATAAAATGTGGTTAAATAAAATGGTAACATTATTCAGCAATAAAAAGGAATGAAAGTACTGTCACACGCTACAACATGGGTGACCCTTGAAAACATTACGCTAAATGAAAAATGCTAGGCAGAAGAGACCACATGTTATAGGATTCCATTTTATATAAAAATGTCCACACTAGGCAAATGTATAGAGAACAGAGTAAATTAGTAGTTGCTGAGGGCTGAGGGTAGGGGAAAGAAAGAAGAAGGGGAATGGGGATTGACTGTTAACAGGTACAGAGCACCTGCAAAAAGCTGTTTTTTAAAAAACAAAAGGTTGCACAACTATACAATATCTTTTTCTTTTTAAGAGAGAGAGAGAGCATGTCTTGCAAGTGAGAGAGGGGCAGAAGGCAAGGGAGAGAGAGAATCTTAGGCAAGCTCCACACCCAGCGTGGAGTCCAATACGGGGCTCAATCTCACAATCTCATGAACTGTGAGATCATGACCTGAGCAGAAATCAAGAGTTGGGTGCTTAACCGACTGAGCCACCCAGGCACCCCGTATACTATCTTTTAATGTCCACTCTCCAAGAAAAATTAGAAATAACTATCTTTAGATTTAGAAAACCTGCTACATATGGTCTCCTTCACAACTGCCCAGCCACATTTACAGTGAAAGGTAATAATACATAGTTCCGTAAAAACCAGACTGAGAGTCTACCTAAATGTCCAAGTTTACACGAGGCACGAATTTAAAGAACATGCTCTCATATGACATCAACAATGTACCACCCTTAGCAACTAGAGTAAAAAATTTAGAAACTAGTCATTTAGGTTTTTCACAAAGAATTACATTTATTTTGCCCTACATTAAACACAAGTAAATATTCCCGTTACTCCAAACATAAAAAATGCAGTTTAAGAAAAAACACAAAATATTTTCTTCAAATATTACAATACTAAGATGATTTTATCATGTTTATCTACTGCATACTGTATTTCTCAAGTACATTTGCTCTACCACAAAGGGGAGGAAAACCGAACCCTAGCAAAATGCATGCACGATCAGCTCTAAATTGCCATGGCAACCAGATGGGAGTTCCCACTTCCTTCCAGCTGCTATTTCTTTCGAGCAGAGAAAAGGACAAGTAAACTTCACATTTGGCAGAAAAAGAAGTCCTTTCCTTTATTATCAACCTAAATGGCAACTGACACAATTTAAGAAATTCATTTATTCAGTTTTAACCAAAATATAAAGAAAAAGAAGTTCCAAATGAATTTCTCCTAGGAACATTCACACAAAGGCAATTTTTTTCTTTCCTATGTCCACCACCTAATCTACAACTCACTCTCTTCCTCCCTCCCTCCTTCTTACTTTCCCATTCTTGATGGTAAATTGTTAGAGAAATATGCAATCTGCCATTTCTGCTTAAGGGTAGAATCAATCAATACATATTTTCTCTCAAAACAGCTTATCCAAAAAGGTTTGCTGTAACACTGGGTAAAGCTGCACAGCTAAGGAGAAAAACCCAGACTAGTTTTATGTGTTCCTCTATAATGAAAACGCTTCTAAACTTTATGTAACTTGAACCTGAATGTTAAGTGTCGGCTGTGGTAGGCCAACTTCTGAAAATGAGTCCCAATGACCCTCATCCTTGCAGAATTCCCAACTCCTCTGAATGCAGGTAGATCCTGTGAATAAGACATCACTCTCATCTTTATATTATGTTACATGGCAACTGGGCAGTGATGTTGGGTGGGTTTGACCTAATTACATGAGCCTTCTACAAGTAGAGAGTTTTTTCTCGCTGGTCTTAGAAGTTAAAGAGACGTGCTCTGGCTGGCTGAGAAGAAAGCAAATATCCACGGTGTGAACTGCCCATTAGGGCCACAGAGCAAGGAATTTCGAGTGACCTCTCAGAGTGAGCACGGTCCCCAGCCAACAGCTAGAAGGACTAACAAGGACTTCAATGCAAGGAAGTAAGTTCTGCCAATGACCAGTGATCTTGGAAGAGTGCTCTGAGTCCCAACAGAGAACTTTAGTCTTGGCCAACAGCTTGATTTCAGTCCAGTGAGAATCCAGCCATGCTGCGCAGCCCTAATTTCTGACCTACAGGACTGTGAGCTAATACACGCATATTGTTTTAAGCTGTTAAGTGTGTGGTAATTTGTTACACAGCAATAGAAAATGAGTACAGCTGCCAAGTTAGTTCTCAGTAAGTAACAGAGCAGTTCATATTAATTTATCAGATTTTGGCCTCAACAGTGAGGCCTGGGCATTTTTTTTTTTTTTTTTAATTAAAATGGCCAAAGGAATTAAGAAGCTGGGTATTCAAGAATGGGAGCCAATTCTTTTATGGGAAAAGACAGGTTAAAAAAAAAAAAAGTATGTCCCCCCAATGTTTTTAATGTTTATGTATTTATTTGCAGAGGGAGAGGGAGAGAGAATCTTAAGCAGCCTCAGCGTGGAGTGCGACCCAGAGATCTACCCCACCACTGTGGGATCGTGACCTGAGGCGAAATCAGGAGTCGGAAACTTAACCAACTGAGCCACCCAGGTGCCCCAGTATGCCCCAGATACTAATGGAAACAATCATAATTCCAAGCCAGAAAGTTTAGACCTTCTTATTTTCTAAGACTACGTTGTTTTTTAGAATATGGAACACAGCCAACTAATAGTTGATGAAGATGTAAGTAAACAAACCTGCTTCCCAACTAACCAACATTTTAGACCACAAAGAAGTTGACTGATCACCTAACAATATATATATGACAGGGCTACATAATTCATAGGCCACTGAAACTGTTAATATCTTACAGAACATTTGTGGGACCTGGGAAAAACAGTGCTACTGAAGTGGAATAAAGACTGTCAGAAAAGTTTAAATCAGAGTTCAAAGGCATGTAAAAAAGACATCCTTTGATTCTACAAATAGAATAGTGTGTGCCACATTCCAGGAAGTTTCCTGGGAGCCCAGCACTGAGGGATACACAGTCTACAGGGTGGGAGAAATGCCTTGTCACATGAACACGTGAACATAAATCGAATGCTCCCAGGTACTGTTATGGAAAAGGAGATGACAGAAGGCTGAGCCAGAAACATCTCATCCTGAGATCTTAAGATACTGACCAGAATGAGGTGTGGAGGGTAGGGGTGGGAGGTAGGGTGGAGGCCCAAGGCCCAAGTAACAGGGTGACCAGAAGCACAAAGGCCTAAAACAGCCTCTGGAGTGGTGTGGCTGGAGATAAGCAAGAGTTTCTGCAGCAATCAGCTCACAGAGGAATGACTCAGAGTTCTAAGGAGTTTGGGCTCTATCCTTTTATTATTATTGTTTTTTTAATGTTTTTATTTATTTTTAAAATATTTTTTAAATGTTTATTTTTGAGAAAGAGAGAGAGTGAGAGTGGGGGAGGGGCAAAGAGACAGGGAGACACAGAATCCGAAGCAGGCTCCAGGCTCCAAGAGCTGTCAGCACAGAGCCCGATGCAGGGCTAGAACTCACGAGCTGTGAAATCATGACCTGAGTTGAAGCCGGATGCTTAACCAACTGAGCCATCCAGGCACCCCTGGGCTCTATCCTTAAAGCAAGTAGGAGACACTGAAATGTAATTTTAGGTCAAGATTTGCTTTCTGCAAAGAACATAAGGAACTGGTACGTAGAATGGGTAGAAAGGATAAAAGCCAGAAGCAAGGAAACTAGTGAGGAGTCCAGAGAGGAGATGGTAAAAAACATAGCTCAGAACTTGGTCATTCCATTGCTGGAGGTGGGTCTTTGCTTCCTCAATTTCTGGTAGTAAGACAGCATTGAGAACAGAGACAGGAGAAGGAGGAAGGGTTTTCAGAGAAAACCTACTTCTGTTTTAAGTTCATTTCAGTTTGAGAGGCATATGGGATGCCCAGCAGTGTAGGAATACAGTGGATTGCTTGGTATATAGAATCCACAGTAAGAAATGAAGGTCTGGGCTGTAAACAGAAGTAGATGTCTGAGCAAACAGCTGGCAGCTGAAGCCTTTCCAAGCAGGTCAGAGTGCCAAGGATAAATGATGAATGAGAGGGTGAAGGGCAGAGCCTAGTTCACGAAGTACAAAGTTATAAAGGCACCAACAGATTCTTGACTTCCCAGCTCATCATCCACAGCAATGACCCATACTATAATCACCAATATAAATTCATAGATTTCAATACAGATTTTGAAGAATACACATGCATAAAAACCTCATGGAAGCCTACCTTTTACATTAGGATGAGATATACACTAAAAAAAGAAAAAGAAAAAAAGAACTAGCAAACCTAGGACCTGCATGGGCTCTTCTAAGAGCTCTGTTTGTAGGCAGTATGAAGTCAAATGGGTGTAGGGAGAACTGCTACAAATAAAGAACTGTTTACTGAGACCTGTATGTTGATGAAACTTACCATAACCACTCACAATTGCCTCACGCGGCTCCGGAAATAATGCAACATGTACCACTCTGGACGAGGCTTCTGCAAACTTCCCCAAGTTTTAAATCTAAAAGCAACTGTAATTATACAATTCAATAGCCACTAGCCAAATTAATTACAACTTAATAAAATGTAAAATTCATGTCTTTAGTGACTCTAGCCTCATTTCAAGTGCTCGACAGCCATGTACTCCTGGTGGCTATGGTATTAGGCAGTACGGATCCAGAACACTTCCATCAGCACAGAAGGCTCTATGAGACAACACTGCTATAGGCAATATTCTAGCAGCATGAACTTCTTCTAGCATACTATTATTTTAATAAGTAAATAAGATCAACTACAAGAGTTTGGAACATTTTCCTATACAGCCCACTACTGGAAGTTTGAAAAATAAGCTGTAAAATTATAAACAGAAAGGGTATATTCATTTTGAATTTGACACGTGAGTCCAAAATCTGAATACCCTTTGGCTCAGCACACCTTACCAGAATTCATCTTACTGATACACTCATGGTTACAATGTCTGCAAACAGCAATGTACTGGAACCTAAATGTGCATCAAGAGAGGCCTTATTAATAACATCTGATCGATCATGGTATGTGTATACAACACAACTCTGCTAAAAAGCACGAGGCAAATGAGACTAAGAAAATTCCATTCACAACAGCATCAAACAGAATAAAGTGCTTAGGAATAAATTTAACAAAATAGTGTCTAAACTTATACTATGAAAACCAAACAACATTATTGGAAGAATTTAAAGAAGGCCTAAATAAGCAGAAACACATCCCATACTCATGGACAGTAGACTTAATACTGTTAAGATGACAATATGTCCCCAAATGATCTATACATGCAATTCAATCCCTACTGAAATAACAGCTGCCTTAGTGGCAGAAATTGACAAGCCATTCCTAAAATTCATATGGAAATGCAAGGGCCCGGAATAGCCAAAACAAACTTGAAAAAGAACAAAATTGGAAGACTCACACTTCTTGACTTCGAAACTCCCTACAAAGGTACAGTAATCAACACAGTGTGGTACAACACACATAGATAAACAGGAATTAAAGTTCTAGAAATAAACGCTCATATCACAGTCAACAGATTTTTCAACAAATGGTGATGGGACAATTGAATATCCACATGGAAAGGAAAAGTGGATTCCTAACTCACATCATACACACAAAAAAAACTCCTAATATCTCAAAGACCTAAATGTTAAGAGCTAAAACTATATAAATCTCCTAAAAAAGATGTTCATCATCAGCCATCAAAAAAATGAAAATCAAAACCACAGTAATGCCACTTCATGACTATTAGGATAATAATCAAAAATCAGTAATAATCAACAGGACAGGTAATACCAAGTGATGACAAGGATGTGCTAAAAGTAGAACTCTCACACACTGCTTATGAGAAAGGAAAATGGTGCAGTCATCTGAAAAACGGGAGGCAACTTCTCAAAAAGTTCAAGAGTTACCATATGACACAGCAATTCCACCAGCAGGTATGTAACAAAGAGAAACTAAAACACGCATCGAAACAAAAACTTGCACGTAAATGTTCACAGCATCATTACTAATAATGGCCAAAAGGCGAAACGAGCCAAATGTCCATTAACAATAAAACAGTAATTAGGAATGAAGTACTGATAGATGCTACCATGTGGGTTATGGTAAGTCAAAGAAGCCAGAGTCACTACAGATCATACTGAATGATTCCATTTATATGCAATTCCCAGAACCGAGGGACAGAAGATCGGTAGCTGCTTATGGCGGAAGGGGGGATGGGGATGACTACTCAAGCCTAAGAACTTCTTTTTAGGGTGATGAAAATGTTCTAAAACTAGGTGGTTGGTTGGTGGTGGCTGCACAACTCTTTATACTGGAAACCCTTTGAACGTATAGTTTTCGCTTGCTACATAAATGACTTTTACTGGCTTAAATTTTACATATTTTGAGTATTGTTTATTAAAAACCAAGGAGGGGCGCCTGGGTGGCTCAGTCGGTTAAGCGGCCGACTTCGGCTCAGGTCATGATCTCACAGTCCGTGAGTTCAAGCCCCGCGTCGGGCTCTGTGCTGACAGCTCAGAGCCTGGAGCCTGTTTTGGATTCTGTGTCTCCCTCTCTCTCTCTCTGACCCTCCCCCGTTCATCCTCTCTCTCTGTCTCAAAAATAAATAAACGTTAAAAAAAAAATTAAAAAACAAACAAACAAGGATTTATTTCAAGTTTTAAAATGTGCTAAGTAGTATGAGGCTGTACTAGTATATGAGAACCTGTTGATATACAATTATATTTTCTTGGAATGTTCTCTATACATACTTGATAGCAATCCAGCCCACCACCAGATGTGCATGGCCACCTAGACCTGTTCTCACAGAGCCTTTCCTGGCAAGGCGCAAAAGACCTTTTATTTTTCTTTTCTTTTTTTAAAAAAAAATGTTTTTTAACGTTTATTTATTTTTGAGAGAGAGACGGAGTGTGGGTGGGGGAGGGGCAGAGAGAGAGAGGGAGACACAGAATCCGAAACAGGCTCCAGGCTCCGAGCTGTCAGCACAGAGCCCGACACAGGGCTCAAACCCACAAACCACGCAGATCATGACCTGAGCCAAAGTCGGACGCTTAACCAGGCGCCCCAGACCTTTTATTTTTCAAAATGAAACTCCCACCAATGAAAACGCTGGGGCTCATGGCCAATCCCAGACCAATGTCAAAGTCGTATTTTCGATGCCCCTGGATCATTTTGTTTGTTACTGAAGTTCTTGTGAATCACGCTGATCACAAAACAGAGAAACTGCTGGTGCTGGAGGCAGGATTCTGCAGTCTTCAAATACGTAAGTTTAATACAGTCTCTCTTATGAAAAAAGGCTGGAAGAGGTTAGAGATGACTTATTCCCCCCTCTCATTTCCTTGTAAATAATACTCCTTATTCTCATTTTAAAGTTTCAAAGCCTAGCAGAGTAGCTCCGGCCCCAAGTGGAGGCCAGCCAGGCAGCCTCCTGTCCACCCTCTGGCCCGGTCACCTCCACTCACACAGCCACACAGGCCGCACACAGGCGCCTTGGTCACCACACAGTAGGAGGAGAGAGCGTCTGGGGCTGCAGCCCCACTTGCTGCCTGCTCCACCTGCTCCGTGGGGGAGCGCCAAGGGGAACCTGCCCGGGAAGACCTGCAACCTCCCCTGCCGCCTGGACCTAGGCCTGTGCTGAATCGTTCATCTTAAACGGATGAATTCTATTGTACGTCAATTCTCTCCCAATAATGTTGCTACACAAAAATACTGCGGCAGTTCAATATTTACCAACAGGGAGGATATGCCAGTGATGAACACAAAGGTGCAGGGCGTCTGTATAGGGCATGCATCATGTTTCAGAGACGGGAAGCATGTGCCTTGGCTTAATCTCTCTCTGGATGCAGCAATAAGACACTGGCAGTAACAGCTTTCTGCAGGGAAAGGAACTCAATGGCTGGTGATCAGAGAGAGCAATTAACTTTTTCAAAATTCCCCACACTCCTTTCCTACTTTTTCAATTTGGTACCATGTGCATGCCTACTGAAGTAATTTTTTTTCTTTTCTTTTCTTCTTTTAAGCAGACTCCACGCCCAGCACAGAGCCCAACCCAGGGCTTGAAGTCACCACCCTGAGATCAAGACCTGAGTGCAGATCAAGAGTCAGACACTCAACGGACGAAGCCACCCCCAGGGGCCCCTAAATTATTAACTTAAAGAGACAGGAAAGAGAAAACAGATGCTGGGAAAGGGGTTCCTATCTGTGATACCCCTGTCCCTCCAGCACCTAGGGAGAATTTACTAAAGAACAACAAAGTAAATGTGTCTAAGGCACAGGCAAGTCACACCTTACTCTACTTTAGAACTAGAGAGTTAGGATAAAGGTCAAAGTTCAAATGCCATGCAGCTTTCTGGTAGAAAGGCTGTGGGTTAGGTTTGAATACCAGTTCTATCATTTAAAAATCCAGACAACTCAAGCCAGTGACAAGTTCTCTGGGCCCCTAAGGAAAGTCAGAGGGTCATGATAATTAAAAGAGATGATACCTAAGTCACCTGGTATGTTAACTGTGCATGTGGTGGTAGGAAATGCTCTCCTCCCCACCCTCCTAGGCTGTGGGGGCTGTGATCATAGGTACACCAGGACACATCTCACCTAATATTGTCAGCTGACCTCTGGCCTTCTCTGTTCACCTGTGACTGTCCTAATGCACAGGCCAGCATCAGTCCCACCTCTTAACCCTTCTGTTTCTAAACGCATCTATTTTGTAGTCAAGATTAGCTAAAAGATTTAAGAAAGTTTCAACAAGGATCTCTCCTGTTAATTATTACATATTTCCACAAGGCAATAAGACAAATGACTACTGCTATTGTAATCATCTTAGAAGAGAGAGATGTCTAACATGAATTTTTAAAATTTAACGAGTAAGCAAATTGCTTCATAAAGCTTCTCCATTAACACATGACTTGTTCTAACTAGGTCTTTTTTGACAAGTACAAAGTTAAGCCCAGTCCTCAAAGACCTTGTGAACTAGGGTTCCACACAATGGCCTTTACGTGTCAAACTGTTCCCATATTAAACTGTTTCCATGTTAAACTGTTCCCTAAAGGGGAAGAAATTCAGAACTGCTGGCACAGAAATTAAATCATCTGAAGATTTATTAGTGCTCTGCAATACATTCTACCTCTGAAACTTTAAAATTTCATTCATCCATGTTCTTAAATATATGTTTTCAGATAAATAGCTTTATTTCTGAAGGCAGTTGTTTCAGTTAGCACTAATGCCAACCTACTGTAGGAACTGTGTATATAGTTTTTCAAAGATGTTAAAGCACATAAATGTTATTCTTTAGGAGTGGCCATTCTCAGAGATTGATGGATATCTGATGAAGCCATCAGAAAAACATTTTCCAAGAAAACAAGACATACTGCAAGCACCAAATCCATTCCCAGAGGCTCCAGAATAAAGGGAGAGTAGGTTAGGATTCCAACAAAGTGACCTGGATCCAAGGACAGGCTCTAGGAGGAAATAAGACCAGAGAAGCGAAACAAGGCACCTAGGGTCAGCCAGTGAGATGGATGTGGGAGGCCATATAGCGCACTTCTCCAGATTCCAGTGGAAGGGGAAATCCTCCCTAAGAATCTGTGATCTCAAGCTTCCCCGCATGCATGGTGAGCATATGAATTTATTATAATACCTACCCAGTCCTGGAAACCTCCCAAGCCAAGAAATTTAGAGTGCTTCTGGGTCACTGCCCTCCTGGGCTCCTGGAAGAAGTAGAAACAAATCCTCTTGCGAGAAATGAACCCTCAATCGGGCCTCCTTGGGATTCCAAGTAACTAAGATTGTGGAAATGTAATTTAATAATTTTTTTTCAAATCATCAAATAAACAAGGAAACAATATTCTATGAGCAAGACAAAGAAATAATCAACAAAAATAGATTTCAGATACTAGTATTGTGGAATACAGAATATGAAATAAGTATGTCCATAGTGTTGACAGAAATAAAGGAAGGAAATTAAAGCATAAGCAGGAAAAAAAAAAAAAGACTTAAAATTTGTTAAATTGATTAGACCACAAACAAACTGGAAGGCAGATCTGAAATCACCTAGAATGTATCACAGAAAGACAAAGACACTGAAAATACAAAAGAAAGGTTAAGACCTCGAGTAGAGACTGAGAAGGTCTAATTTATCTAATATTTGGAGTTCTTAAAAAGGAAGAAAATGGAGGAAAGGCACTATTAGAACAAATAACAGCTGAGAATTGTCCATCCAGAATTGATTTAAAAAACCATAAATTCTTGGATTCAGAAAGCACAAAGTGTGCTGAATAAAAATAAATCACAACAGAGTAAAACCAAAGAACACCAAAGCAAAGAGAAAAATGTAGGGGGACAAACAGCCAGATTTCCTACAGAGAATGACAATTACATGGTCACCAAGCATCTCAAAAGAAAAACTTCAAGTCAAACAAGTAGTGTGAGATCATTAAAGTGTTAAAGAGCCAATAACTGCATTCTTTTGTATTATATATATATATATATATATATATATATATATATATATGGAGCAAAGATATTTTCAAGTCAACAAAAACTGAGTATACCATTCACAGACCCTATTGTAAAGAAACTGCTAAAGAATGTATTTCAGAAAGGCAGAACATAATTAGGAAAGAAGGTCTAAATTACAAGAAAAAAATGGTGATTCTTAGCAAACTGGTACATATGTGAGTAAACCAAAATAAACACTTGAATGAGTATCTCCAGGTTGGTAACAAATGCATGGCTTAAAATATTTTTAAGAGGCCCCTGGGTGGCTCAGTCGACTAAGTGTCCGACTCTCGGTTTCAGCTCAGGTCATGATCTCTCGCTTCATGGGTTGAAGCCCCTCATCAGGCTCTGCGCCTAACAGCAGGGAGCCTCCTTGGGATTCTGTGTCTCCCTCTCTCCCTGCCCCTCTCCTGCTCACTCTCTCACTCAAAATAAACAGACTTAAAGAAAATAAATAAATAAAATAAAGTATTTTTAAAAGCAAACTCTTAAACAACAGCACTATTCTGGAGCGCTTCACTCAAATTAACTCACTTAATCCTTGAGCAACTCTGTAAGTACTACTTAGCCACCCCATTTTCACAAATGAGGATAATTAGGCACAGAGAGTAAATAAGGTATTCAAAGTCACAAAGCTTGGTGAGTGGAGAGCCAGAAATGGAGCTTGCCCCACTAGATCGCAACTGGAAGCAGTGACAGGTTTCTAGACCCAACTTTCTAGTGGGACTAAAGATCTCCTACAGCACCAGGAGACTCCATGGAGGGAAGGGTGGGTGGGTAGCGGCTGCCACTGGAGAGGAGTCTAAACAGGAAACATCCGAGCAGACACCTACTAGGATGAGTCCTCTCTAGTGCCGATGCCCACTTACCACATTCGAACTTCTCCAACCACAGAGCGTGACTCATAAGACGGAGATGAGGCCCAGGAATGTGCATGTTTGGTAAGAACCCCAGAAGACTGATGCAGTAGTTCAAGGGCCATACTTTAAGAAACACCACTCCAAGCACATGTAACCACTATAAACATTACATACAAGTCTGTTGGTCTCACTTTCTGTTTTACTTTAATGACCTTTTTAACAAGAAAAACCATGTTCATGTGCACTTTAGATACAGGCGTCAAGTAAATCCTTAGACAAATACTGTGCCAGTTTCACGCTCTCCTAAAAGATGATGGCAGAAAAGATAAACTGCGGCTGAACAATGGAACAACTACTCAGTAATAAGAAAATAATAATAAGGTCAAAAACATGAAGTCAAAAGCATGTGCTAGGTGAAAAAAGTGCTAAGTGACAAAGCCAAACACATGACTACATAGCATCTGACTCCGTTTTATTTGTTTTTAGTTCATTTGTTCATTTTTGAGAGAGAAAGAGAAAGCACAGGAGCTAGGGAGAGGCAGTGGAGGGGAGGGAGAGACAGAGAGAGAGAGACAGAGAGAGAGAGACAGAGAGAGACAGAGAGGGAGAGAGGGAGGTAGAGAGAGGGAGGGAGGGAGGGAGAAAGAGACAGAAAGAGGGAGAAAGAGAGACAGAAAGAGAGAGAAAGAGAGGGAGACTCCCAAGCAGGCTCTGTGGGCAAGGTAGAGCCCAATGTGGAGTTGGATCTCATGAACCGTGAGATCAGGACCTGACCCGAAGTTGGAGGATTAACCCACTGAGCCACCCAGGCACCCCATGACTCCATTTTAAAAAGGCAAAGCCAGAGGCACCTGGGTAGCTCAGTCAGTTAAGCGTCCAACTTCAATTCAGGTCATGATCTCACTATCAGTAGGTTCGAGCCCGGCATCAGGCTCTGTGCTGACAACTCAGAGCCCAGAGCCTGCTTCAGAGTCTGTGTCTCCCTCTTTCTGCCCTCCCTCACTCATGCTCTCTCTGTCTCTCAAAAATGAATAAACGTTAAAAAAAAATTTTTTTTAAGGCAAAGCTACAGTGATGGAAAGCAGATCAATGACTGTGAGGGGCTGGGGATAGGGGAAGGGCTGCCTCCAACAGGGTGCAAGGGAAACTTTTGATGCCAATGAATATTACATCATGATTGTGATCCTAATGACACCATGTATGTGTGCACTGGTCACAACTCACTGAATTGTACACCTCAAACTGGTCAATTCTGACTTCATGTAAATTACACATTAATAAAGTTGACTGAAAAAAAGACCATCATTGCTGCCAGTGAATTCTCCCTGGTGAAACGTTCTTACCAGAAGCCCCCATCATACTCCAGCTGGTTAAGGTCCAGGGCTTTTCACAACCAAATGTAAAATACTGCAAACGCTTCAGTCATTGACATGAACACACGGGGCACTCAGTCCCGACCTTCGCCACCTAGTTGGAGACTACTCTCTTCCTTGCAAGGGCAGTTACTTAACAGGGAAGAAAACAAAAGTTTCAGAGCCGAGCGCAAGAAAAGCCCTACCTAAGGTGGAACAGATTCAAAACATAAAGCCATCATAGCAAATACTGCCGATGACTCTCCTGCAGTCACAGACGCCACAGTGTGAACCTACCTGACAGCTGAAGACGGTCCCGAAAAACATCAAACCCACAGCTCAGACAGGGCAGGGACTAAAGTACTCTACCAGCACAAGCATCTTACGAAGTCAGATCAAAGAGAACACAGGGCCTGGGATACTCTCTCCCCTTCCCTGGGTCATAAACTGTGCAACTGCACCCGCAGTGCCACGTTCGGCTGGATCCCCGCGTACTGCGAACATCCCTCATTTACGTGTTTGAGAAATTTTTACTCAACTCTCTTCAGTAACTCTCTTCCATGAATCTTCATTCATGGAACGAGGAGTCTAACACTGTAGCAGACAGGTACATAAATAATATAAAACAAGGCAATCACTGGTGTGAAAAGGTTATTTCCTTTATTAACTCAAAACATATTCAATACTGTTATAAGGTCCAGTGGATACAATGACAAGAACAAAGTACATAGAAAGACAACAATGTTCTCTCTGGCCAGGTGAGTCCCACAGAATGCTTAGAGAAAGGAGTGACAACTGAGGCTGACCTGTGAGGAAGAAAAAGTGGTAGCTAGGAAAGGACTTTCAGGGCAAGAGGACATGAATGGGCATTATATGGCAGCAGGAAAGGGCTCATCCAGTCATGCTGATGTACAAGCTATGGGAGAATACTGGCAGATATCCTGTTTTATTTATAATTTTTTTTGAAAGAGAGAGAGGGTGCAAGTGAGTGAGGGGCAGAGAGAGAGAGAGAGAGAGAGAGAGAGAATCCTAAGAGGGGCAAAGGGAGAGAGAGACAGAGGAAGAGAGAGAGAAAGGGAGAAAGGAAGAGAGACAGAAAGGAAGAGAGAGAGAAAGGGAGAAAGGAAGAGAGACAGAAAGGAGGAGAGAGAGAGAAAGGAAGAGGGGGAAAGAGAGAGAGAGAGGGAAAAAGAGGGAAAGAGAGAGAGAGAGAGAGAGAGAGGGAAAGAAGGAAAGAAGGAAAGAGAGAGAAAGAGAGGAAGAGAGAGAGAGAGAGAAGCAGGGATCACCCAAAGCAAGGCTCATGCTTACCTGATGAGGGGTCCACTTGATGCGGGACATGAGCTCACCCGAAGCGGGGCTTGAGCTCACCTGTTATGGGACTGGAACTCACAAACCCCGAGACCTGACCTGAGCCAAAGTCAGATGCTTAACAACTGAGCCACCCAGGCGTCCCAGAAATTCTATAAAGAAAGTTTGGGACCAGATTTTGACACCCTTGAATGAAGAATTTGGAGTTTATTTCTGGTAGGATATAAATGCCATGCAAAATTTAATCTACTTTTATTTTAGAAGCTGTAATAGTTCTTAAAAAGGACTATACATCAAAATCATGGGAAGCTTTTTCAAAAAACAAAAGCCTAGAACCAGGAGACTGTGACGCAGTAGGTCTGGAATGTATCCTGGACACAAGTCACTAGGAGATTGGTACACACCCATGGTTAGGAATCACTGCTGTGAGGAGTCATTACCACCTCTAACAGATGTCTACCAGTAATGCACTCAAGGGTGTTTGTGATTCAAACACAGCTGAGCCCTGAACAATGTGGGGGTTAGGGGCACCAACCTCCATGCAGTCAAAAATCTGCATGTAATTTCTGACTCCCCAAAAACTTAATTACTGATAGCCTACTAATGACCGGAATGTCTTACTTACAACATAAACAGTCAATGAGCACAGATTTTCTATGTTATATGTATTATAGACCATATTCTTACAATATAGAAAGCTCGGACAAAAATATTTTTAAAATCATAAGGAAAATACATTTACAGTACTTTACTGTATCTATTTAACAAATCTGTGTAAGCGGATCTGTGCAATTCAAACCTGTGCTGTTCAAGGGTCAACTCTACAAGCAAACACACAAACAGACATAGATACAAATAAGAATTTCTAATGCTCCTGAAGACTTCAGGAAATGGACCTCCACTTTAATAGACACATATTTCTTAAAAGATACTCCCCTAATCCCACAGTCTGTTTTCAATCACCTACTTCAAGTAAAATCAACTTTTAGTTAATTCCATTAAAATATAAATAATTATATCCTTATGTATTAGAGTTCCATCAGAAAAGCACAGCTAAAGAACATCTAATTTATAGGGTTTTTTTTTAATGTTTATTTTTGAGAGAGAGAGAGAGAGAGAGAGAGAGAGAGCGAGCGTGAGCAAGCACACACATGAGCGGGGAAGGGGCAGAGGGAGACACAGAATCAGAACCAGGCTCCGAGCTGTTGACTCGGAGCTCAAACCCATGAACCCTGAGATCATGACCTGAGCCAAAGTCGGACGCTTAACCGACTGAGCCACCCAGGTGCCCCAAGAATGTCTAATTTAAACATGACTGATTAACAGCACACGTTTTTCTTCTGTTTTTCAAATAATAATAATAATAATAATAATAATAATAATAATAATAGTAAAGAAAACCCACGAGAACAAAGACAATAGGAAAGTAAAAACTGAGGAACAAGAAATTCAATGTTTTTAGAAAACAAAGTGAATGGAGGACATAACCACCAGGAAGAACATAAGCATATACAACCAACAGTCACTGCAGAAACAGACACTGACCAGGAACTCGTCCACCCTGGAACCCCGAGAGCCTCAGCACTATGACCAGGGTGTGGGAAGAGGTTGGGGCAGGGGGAGAGTGTGCCGAACACACAGAGCTCAGCTGGATGAAGCCATGGCTCCCTCTCCACACACCCACTCACCCTCAGAGTAGGCAGATTACAACAGATCCTGGTAAAGACCAGACATTTTGGAAACATCAGGCACAGAGGATGTGGTAAGGTATTGGGATAAGAAACAGTTCTGATAGTGAACAGTGAGACTCTCAGACTCCTTACTCCACCCTGCTCCCAAAACACAAGCCCAGCTCCTCCCTCTTTCCCTGGGCAGGGGTTCTGAGAATTCTTTATTGAAGAAACTGCATAGTCCCACCCAGGCCAGAGCCATATATAATTCCAATAAAATTCTTTTCTTCTGGTCATCCTTCTCTTAATACTTTCCCTGTGATGTGTAAGAGCATTTAGGTGTCACCACTGGATTCTCCCCAGATGAAGATCAATCAGCTCCTCTACCCAGGTTCCTGTGAGGCTTTCCAGTGCTGGGTGTCAGTCACTCTTCACTAGGTATCATGTTGGATTGATGACCAAGGACAAGAGCTATGCCTTGGTGCCTACGTACCTCACACAGGTGCTTTACTAGGACAGACATTAAATAATACGTGCTGAATGAAAAATCGAAATGGAAAGGTGTATGAGGGGTGCCTGGGTGGCTCAGTCAGTTAAGCGTCTGACTTCAGCTCAGGTTGTGATATCCTGGTTTGTGAGCTCAAGCCCCAAGTTGGGCTCTCTCTTCTGTCAGCATGGAGCCCACTTCAGACCTTCTGTCCTCTCTCTCTACCCCTCCCTTGCTGGTTTTCTCTCTTTCTCTCAAAATAAATAAACTTAAAAAAAAAAAAAAAAGTATATGTATACCCACTGTTTTCTAAATCATTAAGCTTATAATACTCTGATGTCCTTATGTTACACTGGTTCTCAACTTCAACAGAGTAACAGAAATTTTCCGAATTAAAAAATGTATTTCCTAGTCCTTTCTTTCCCCCAAAGCAGTAAATAATGAGGTTTCATCTGAAAGTATAAGAAATTCTGTTGAGAGGCTCCTGGGTGGGTCAGTCAGTTGAGCATCCGACTCTTGATTTCAGCTCAGGTCATGATGATCCCAGGGTCGTGGAATGGAGTTCCAGACTGGACTCTGCGCTGAGTATGGAGCCCGCTTAAGATTCTCTCTCTCTTTGCAAACGACATATCAGATAAAGGGTTAGTACCCAAAATCTATAAAGAACTTATCAAACTCAACATCCAAAAAACAAATAATCCAGTGAAGAAATGGGCAAAAGACATGAATAGACACTTCTCCAAGGAAGACATCCAGATGGCCAACCGACACATGAAAAAATGCTCAACTTCACTCATCATCAGGGAAATACAAATCAAAACCACAATGAGATACCACCTCACACCTGTCAGAATGGCTAACATCAACAACTCAGGCAACAACAGATGTTGGCGAGGATGTGGAGAAAGGATCTCTTTTGCACTGCTGGTGGGAATGCAAGCTGGTGCAGCTATTCTGGAAAACAGTATGGAGGTTCCTCAAAAAATTTAAAATAGAGCTACCCTACTATCCAGCAATTGCACTACTAGGTATTTGTCCAAGGGATATAGGTGTGCTGTTTCGAAGGGACACATGCACCCCCATGTTTATAGCAGCACTATCAACAATAGCCAAAGTATGGAAAGAGCCCAAATGTCCATCAATGGATGAATGGATACAGAAGATGTGGTTTATACATATACAATGGAGTATTCCTCAGCAATCAAAAAGAATAAAATCTTGCCATTTGCAACTATGTGGATGGAACTAGAGGGTATTATGCTAAGCGAAATTAGTCAGAGAAAGACAAATATCCTATGACTTCACTCATATGAGGACTTTAAGACACAGAACAGATGAACACAAGGGAAAGAAAGCAAAAATAATGTAAAAACAGGGAGGGGAACAAAACAGAAGAGACTCTTAAATATGGAGAACAAACAGAGGGTTACTGGAGGGGTTGTGGGAGGGAGGGATGGGCTAAATGGGAAAGGGGCATTAAAGAATCTACTCCTGAAATCACTGTTGCACTATATGCTAACTAATTTGGATGTAAATTTTAAAAATTAAATTAAAAAAAAAAAAAAGATTCTCTCCCTCTGCCCCTCTCCCTGACTCACAACCATTCTCTCCAAAATAAAAACATTTAAAAAAAAAGAAATTCTATTGAATAGATAATATTTCAATATATTAGGAATTCATGAGTAAACAATCTTCCTAATAACTCAGTCACAAACCAGTGGCAAGAACAGGCCAAACTTTCCAACTAGTGTGCACTTGACCTAGAAGCATACATGCTAAATAGTCTATTCATTACTACTTATTAGGGAGAATTTTAGGAACTCAACATATGATTTAAATCGTGAAAAATGAAGCAAGATTTCATTTAAATGATTAATGTTGTCAAATCAGCAGACAAAAAACTAAATACACCCCTCCCCAAAAGATGGAGTCTAAATGTGACAATAAAATTAATATTTTAGGGGCACGTGGGTGACTCAGTTGGCTGAGTGTCTGAATCTTGATTTTGGCTCAGTTCATAAGACTGAGCTTGGTGTCCTTCACACTGAACATGGAGCCTGCTTAAGATTCTCTCTCTCTCCCTCCCTGCCCCTCCTCCCCTGCATGCGCACATGTTCTCTAAAAAATAAATAAATAAATAAATAAATAAAAATAATAATAATAATAATGTTTTGTATTCTAAATGCTTTAAGTGATCCTGTTTCTGCTAATTCTTGGATCAATTTATATTGTTGACAGTCTGGCTTGTGATACCTAGCTAAAATAATAGCACTGTCAATAGTTTGTTAGTGTATAAAACACATCACTAAAAGAATCCAAAACTAGCATATCTATATTCTAGTAGAATTTTAATACACTGTTTTCACTACAATTCACCTTAACCACTTGTGCCTATCAAGACACCCAGATTCCTAGCCCTAATTTTGTCATCCCAGGTTGTGGCTAATTCATTTCAGAGGGTATCCTGAATTGTTTAAAAGGTCTTAAAAGAGCACTGAAGAAGAAACAACAGCCACCACAAGTGCCAAATAATAACCTTTTGAAATATAAAGAGGAAAAAATAAAGAGTAGAAATTGATGCCATTTTAAATCATTAATTTAAAAATATTTGCAATATTGAGTTGAAAGAGTCAGAAATTGAATTTTACATGAGTGAATTAGTCTAAGAAGTTTACTAATCCCACTCACCACTTTTTGACCCCCCCAAGACACACGCAAATCTCTAAACCAGATTATATTGTTGCCTTTATAATATATGTCTTTACAAACTAAATTGGTATTTTACTCCTTTCAATAAAAGTTTAAAAGTACAAAGTGGTGGTTAAAAGCACAGTCTGGAAAGTTCACAGACCTCATTTAAGATGAGCTCTGTGGCCTTGAACAGGCAACGTCACCTTCTCTGGTCCGTACCTTTCTCACCACCATATTCATTCCCCCAGCTGCATCAGCTGTCATGTCCCACCCTGGATCCAGACAAGCATCTCCACTGGCCTGCTGAACCAGTGTGCAAAACCCCGTACGTCTCCTCTAGGATCTCAAACCACTATCATATCATTGCCCACTTTCACCGCAACCACAGCTGTTTGCCAGGCTCAACACCTCAAAGCATTCTTTGAGTGCTCTCTTGAATCTCGATGCTGCTGCTCCTGTGGCGTATCCCTTATTCATCCGTCTGCCTTAAACAACAGTCTTCACCACCTTCTCTGATGCCCGGGCTCCTCCCCCACTCAACCCACCTTCCTTCACCAGAGCTACCTGGCCAAGTCAGACACACGACCTGTGTCTCCTTCTCAAAAAGTACTATTTATTTGTCTTCAGATTAACAACAACAAAAAATTCTTTTTCATTATGAGAAATGTGTAAAATCACAGAATTCTAAAGAAACTATTTATAGTCCTAGTGTACAGAAATAAACCAGAATATCTCCATATATGTCCTCCCAATTTTTACCCATATATATCTTACATAATATGAGGTCATTCTTTTCATGAGCATTTTCTCCTGTTATTAAAAACTCTCGAAATGTCATTTTAATAGGCATAGACTACTTCATGACACCTATCTACCAAAATTAGTTAACCATTCCTTTGTTTCCAGTCTAGGGAGACTGCATGTATACAATAATGTTAACATCTTTGGTCAAACACCTTTGCCTATATCTTATATATTCTTTTCTTGAGACACAGTCTCAGGAGTACACAGACTGATCAAAAATTATAGACATCTAAAAACCAAACATACTGCCAAACTGCTATACACATTTCACTCTCATCATCAGGAAACATCTTTCTTGGTAGCTTAGCTGCATAGGATGGGCCCCTGCACCCTCTCTAGTACAGACATCCCAGCAACAAGGCGGTTTCCTTACAGTGGTTTCTGATTCCAATAGTAACATTCCAGACTATATAAAAACAATAAAGGTACTATAATCAACAAAGTTTGAAACTCAATATTTGAAGTAATATCTAATCTAACAATAACTGAAGATAACAGTCTAACAATCTAATAAGCAGAAAACAGTTTTTCTTAACTACAAAATCACTGTTAAGTTTTAAAACCATCTTTTTTTTTTTTTTTAAGCCTACTTCAGTATCTATTCGGAGTATTGCTAACTCTTTAAATACTATTCCCCCACATTCCCTATACGTTTTTCTTCATTAATTACATTTTTGAGAAAGAGCATTCTGGTGTAAATACAGAAGCTGAATCTATAATAGCATGAGTTTTAAAACACATTTCTGGAAGACTTTCACTTACATGAACTATAACCACACTAGCAATTTATTACATAGATCTGTGTTTGTTTCATCATGAGCAAGATTGATATGGCCCCTGGCCTCCTGGAGTATTTTGCTGGGATTACACTGGAATCAGAACAAGAAAGTTTGTATTTCTAATTTTAATGGTGGAAAAAGCCAGCTAAATTCTAGTTACTACTGTGAGACAGGCATTACCTAAATGCTTTCACATTTATTCAAATACATTTTTTTAAAGACTAATTTCGTAAAAAGCACAAACAGCACAGAAGAAACTTACTGCCCTTCGTGCAAAATGACCCAGGTGTAAGACCAAGTGGTTCAGTCTGCCACTAAATGCACACAGACACCCCGGAAGACCTGTCGCCTCAGCCCATGGCCTCTCAGCCCAGAAAAGGCATGAGACCGTGACACCTCACAACCTTAACTCCACTTGCCCAGAATGGGCTCAATCAAGGGCAGTAATTCCAAAAAGAGCTCTGTTCCTCTTCAGCTTAGAAACAAACAAATTGCAACAACTATTCTTTACCACTGCTTTCCAGATTCTTCCCCCAACATCACAAAAGTAAAAAAGTGTCTTCAGAAGAGGTTCCTTCTGTGCTGACCACTCACAGACTCTCCACGTTTCAGGAATCCAGGCACAAGATGGAACTAAAGGCCCTTCCTCTGCAATTCATCCTGCTACACGTCTGCACCAGAATACCAAAAGCGTAAGTATCTCCCACCTCTGTGCAACCTTCTGCCATTTTTCCTCACTCTTCTGTTGACAAATTATACTCTTCCTCCAACCATCAAGTCCGATTTGATCAACTCCCTGTGAAACTTGTATCCCCTGGAGATGTGAGGACAGTGCTTCCTGCCTCCCGCTGGCGTGTTAATTAAGTGCACACACATTCTGCTCTCCCACTTGCCACCTGCAGGTTTAAGTACCACCTCCGACCACTCTGTTCCTGGTTCCGTGCCCTGCACACTGCACATTTTCAAAACTCTGCATTCTTACTCTCACCTGTGTTTTAGATGGTTGAGATGGAGAACACAAGAACCCTGGATAACGAGTCCTTGCTTCATGGGAGTTCAGTAGACAGTAAGTGTTCAAAAATTTAACATTCTCTTCAATTTACAAACATGAAATTATTTCCTTGTTTTTTAAAGTATTTACTAAACCCTCTTCTAACCTTAATTTTCAAAAATATATCGAGGGGCACCTTGATCGCTCAGTTAGTTATGCATCCGACTCTTGAATTTGGCTCAGGTCATGATCTTACAGTTGGTAACTTCAAGCTGCATGGCGTGTCAGCAGAGTCTGCTTGAGATTCTCTGTCTCCCGCTCTCTGCCCCCACCCCCCCCCAAGCACTCATGCTTGCTCTCTTAAATAAATTTAAAAATAAACCTTATAAAAAATCAAATGTCCAAGCATGATAAGATTATTACCTTATAATTCTGGGTAATCTATATGGGAATTTAAACAAACAAAAAGTGTTACCTGGAAATCACATCAATGCTTTATTAAACCACCTGACCAGTGAATGGTTCAACACCAACAGGGCATACCACCACAAATTATTTTAAGGGAGCATTCCAAACCACTTAACTTAATCCTGCTTACTGAGAACCATTATTTGTTGTTGTTGTTTTTTCAAATTTTTTAAAGTTTATTTATTTTGATACAGAGACAGCATGGGGGAGGGGCAGAGACAGCATCCCAAGCAGGTTCCGCGATTTCATTGCAGAGCTTGACGCAGGGCTCGAACTCACAAACCATGAGGTCATGACCTAAGCAGAGATCAAGAGTCTGACGCTTAACGGACTGAGCCACCCAGGCGCCCCCATTATCTGTGTTCTTATTTGAAATTACGCTTTCAGAAGTGATATTTTATCTTCACAAAGTAGTAAGTCAACTTCAAAAGACATTAAAAACTGTAAAAGATTCAAATCCTCATTATACCATGTTGGCCATGGTATACTTTCATTCAACAAGTATTCATTAAAGACCAACGATGGGCCACACACCGCAGTAGGCACAATACTGATTTACAAACAACAGGAGAGAACCATGGCTGATGACAAGCACAAGCTCCACATCTGTCTGCACCGTCAGTGACTACTAACATGTCAGCTTTGAAGACTCTTAAGTAACAGCTCCAACTTATAAAGACAGATGCAGAGAAGCAAAGTGGGTTTCCATTCCACTGGCAGGTGCACCTCTAGCATGTTCCTACAGAAAAACGGTTTATAAGCAAGGTGTCGGTTGCAACTGTCAACTTTGGATTTTATCAAACTTCTTTCATGTGTAAAGGAGGACAATAAAGTAATAAAAGAATAAATGCAAAGCCGGCTTCTAGAAGCCAACTGCGACCAAAACAGAAGCTAAAATTATAGATGAAAGAAGGGCACCTTGGTGGCTCAATCAGTTAAGCGTCCAACTCCTGGTTTCGGCTCAGGTCATGATCTCAAGGTATCCTGAGTTCAAGCCCCGCATCAGGCTCTGTGCTGATGGCACAGAGCCTGGTTGAGATTCTCTCTCCCCACCCTCCTCTCTCTCTCTCTGCCCCTCCCCTGTTCACGCTGTCTCTGTCAAAAGTAAACTTGAATAAAAAAAATTATAGACCGAAGTCAGTGAATAACTAAAAATTCTTAAAATGTTTGAGAAAGCTAATTAATAAAACCAAAACAACCCAACAAATTAGCCCGATACCTAGTGGTCCATCTAAAAGTTCTGCAAAGATGTGTAAACTGTATCATGAGGCAAAACCAATTCTCTATTAGCATCATTTAAAGTATCTCTATTACTATTCAAACAGGTACTTTGTTAGATAACAGTACCTTTCGTTTTTCCATCTTTCATGTGAAAATCACCTTTTTAGTCAAAACCAAACTAAAAAGAAATACTCTGTAAACATAAAAACACTAATTATAAAATTTTAGTTTTAGTTTTTTGGAAATGAGATCAAGCAGAAATGATGAACACAATCATCTCCCCATAGGAAGCCTGACTTCTCATTTAGTTCTCTGCATTTGCCACTTACAACCTAATCCGTCCCTTGTGTTTCCCCTTGCGCAAAGAGCACCACCACTCATGCACCTCGGTGGTCAACAGGGAAGCCTGGAGTTACCCTCAGCGTCAGCCCTGCCGCCGTATCTCATCAGACACCAACACGCTGCCTGCCTCTTCCAGGTCTCCAGGCGCTCCCCTTCCCACTCCCTCACTGCCCTACTCTGTCCAAGCCACACACATCCCTCAACTGAATCATTACCACACTTCCCTCAACCTCTGTTCGTCCCACACGGTAATGAACGTGATCCTTCAAAAACACAAATCTGATCTCATCATTCTTTTCTTAAATCCTTCTGCCCTTGAGATAGAGCAAAATATGCTTAACATGATGAATACAGTTCTGACGGTCTGCATCCTGCTTACTAATCTAGCCTCACTTCCACACCTTCGCTCCTTTTTTCTCTGCCTCTTGTTTATTATATTCCATTATTTCAAAGGTACAGAACACGTGACCCGCCTACAAAGTTAACAAATTATAACATTTAGTCACATTTGCTTCATATGTTTTTAGATTAAGGACTAACTTACTATACACAGAACTTGACGACCCTCAGTTCCTTTCCCCTCCTTCCACAGGTTGGCAGTCATCCCCAAATGAAGAGTCATCATTCCTATCCACGTTTTCACTTTGTGCTCATGGGCATATCATTTTACATTGTTACAAACATGCTAAAATGTCCATGCACAAGAGTTTCTCAAAGGCAGCCCCTGTCAAGCTACACTGGGTGACTCATGAAATCAGTGTATTGGGTCATGGTAGTATTTTATTAAAAATGGAATAATGTAATAAAAAAAAGTGTGTTTCATTTAGTAGGAGTATTGCTTCTTTAAATAAATTTCAGTTATACATGGAAAGATCTGTGTACACAGTGGGTCACAGAAGAATAAAATGTGGAAGCCACTCCTTGAGAGTACATACCTAGAAGTAAAAACTCCAATCAACAGACGAGACACATCTTCAACTCTGACACACTGGTGATTTAGATAATCATCTACCTGGAAATTAAAGTGTGAGGTAGAGCTCTGGTTTTAGTTTCTCACATATGGATAACTAATTGTACCAGCAGAATTTACAGACTAATAACTTCCACACAATATTAAATCATCCTGCCCTCTCTCTTCATTTTACATTCCAGTGCCTTTTTTTTTTTTTTTTTTTTAAGTTTATTTTTCAAAGAGAGGAAACACAAGCAGGCTTGGAGGTGCAGAGAGAGGGAGGGGTGGAATCCGAAGCAGATTCCAGGCTCTGAGCTGTCAGTGCAGAGGCCGACATGGGGCTCAAACCCATGAACCATGAGATCATGACTTGAGCCGAAGGCAGATGCTTAACTGACTGAGCCACCCAGGCGCCACATTAGAGTGCTTTTATGTCCTCCATAATGTTCTGACATATTCTCCAAAAAGGCCACGCATAGCTTTTTTTTTTTAGAGTTATTTCTAGTAATTCACAATCACTATCCTTTCCTAAAAAAAAAAAAAAAAAAAAAAAAGACCTTAACACGTTCTAACTACTCCATGAATACACCCCTCACTTGTCGGTCATTCAGTCAAGGCTGGCTCAAGTTTCAGCTTGCCACCATCTTCCATTTTGGAACATTCAGAATTCTAGAATTCTAAATCAAACTGCAAACTGCCAGTTAAAATGTATCTTGCCATTATCCCTGCCGTATTTCACGAATTTGGTATGTTAAGCTACTATTTAAAGTGAACTGGAGCGCTTGGGTGCCTCAGTTAAGCATCTGGTTCAGTGATTTCACGGTTCTTGAGACTGAGCCCCAAGTTGGGCTCTGCGCTGGCAGCATGGAGCCTTCTTGGGATTCTCTCTTTCTCTCTCTCTCTCTCTCTCTCTCTCTCTCTCTCTCTGCCCCTCCCCCATGCTCTCCCTCTTTCTCTCTCTCTCAAAATAAATAAACTTATAAACAAAGTGAAATAAATGTCCTCCGTGGCCTGAAAATTTTTCAAATGTTTTTCTTTTTTTTTTAATGTATTTTTGAGACAGAGAACTGCTGAGCTACCCAGGCACCCCTTAAATGTTTACTTGCTAACTCAAAGTTAAATGTTTCATGAGGGAACAAAAACTAATCTCAAGACACACATCAGCTTAAATGTAAGAAGGGGGTTAAGGTATCAAATCAAGTGATTCCCTTTCCTTTCTGAAGCTTTCACAATCATGTTAATGAGGTTGAATTTACCTAGAACGCTGCCACCATCCAAAAAGTGCCAATGCAATTTGGCTTGCTTTTCTACCTGCAACGACACTGGATAATTAATTTAAGACCAGCAGCTGGCCCTTCTCCATTAGCAATGGGGACTCAGTGCCACTGTCACTGGAGCAGGCCACAGACATGCCAACCAGCAGTGAGGGTCATCTGCCCCAGAAGCTTTCTGTGTAAGATTCATACTTAGAGCACGAGCTGTTCCCATCTATCCCACGTTCTGAGTGAAAGGTGGCAAGGAGGGCCTCCCAGGGTCCGTCAGTCTCTCATAGGTAACGGCCACCATACTGCCCAAAGCCACTCTCTAGCATGACACACAGCCTATATTTTCACTCAGAACATCTCAAACCTTCCAAATTTGGTGAAAATTTACCCATCCATTTATCACATTTTAATTACAGATACAGACACAGAAATTTAATTTTATTTATAAAGTTCAAAAGGCCCCACGTAGAAAACTAGGACTGGAGAAAATAGGGGCACCTGGGTGGCTCGGTCCGTTAAGTGTCTGACTTTGTCAGGTCATGATCTCAGTTCATGGGTTCTAGCCCCACATCAGGCTCTGTGCTGACAGCTCAGAGCCTGGAGCCTGCTTCGGATTCTGTGCTCCCTCTCTCTCTGCCCCTCCCCTGCTTTTTGCTCTGTGACTCTCCCAAAAACAAACAAACATTAAAAAAAAAAAACTATTAATAAAAAACACTGGAGAAAATAGAAAATAAATTCAGTAAAAATATTTGCCAAAAATATATTGTACTTATTTCTTACAATTCAACTCCTCCTTCTAAACCATGTGATAGATTAGTAAGGTTCTACAGTTGTGCTGTCTAGAACTTATGCAAGGTAGCCACTAGCCACATGTGGCTATTGACATTTTAGTTTTGGGGCGCCTGTTTGGCTCAGTCGGTTAAGCATCCGACTTCGGCCCAGGTCATGGTCTCACGGCTCATGAGTTCGAGCCCTGTGTCAGGCTCTGTGCTACAGTTCAGAGCCTGGAGCCTGCTTCAGATTCTGTCTCCATCTCTCTGTACCCCTTCCCTGCTTGCACAGTCTCTCTCTCTCTTTCAAATATAAACACTGAAAGAAATTTTATATAAATAATTTAAAAATTAATTAATTAAATTTTAGTTTTAATACTTTAAAATAAATGAACCTAAAGACTCAGCAGTCTTTTACCAGCCTATTTCAAGTGCGGTCACATGTAGGGCTGCTTTACCACACTGGGCAGTGTTTCCACTACAGACTCCTACCAGGCAGGCAATGTTGCCACAATGTTGCCACAATGTTGCCTACCAGGCAGGCAATGTTGTTCACAATGTTAAAATTTGTGAACTGTGCTAATCAAGTTAACTTTAAAATACAGTTTTACTACCACATACAAATTTCTGTTGAGTCTCAGAATCTAAAGATCTCTAAAATATGTTAATAACTATGTCAAAATATTATATCTGTCTATTTATTTATTTATTTTAGTAATCTTTACATCTAACATAGGACTCAAACTTACCACCCCGAAATCAAGAGTCACGTGCTTTTTTTATCGAGCCAGCTTGGTGACCCTAAATCTACTTTAAAGAAATACAAAATCATATTTGCCTGAAAGTACTTAATGATTCTATTTATATATTTCCCAGGATACAAAGTAAGAGAAATATTTTTTGCTTGTTTTAAAAAAAAAAAGAAAACACATTGTGTATGTGTTCAAGGAAGAAGCAAAATTCATGCTCTAAAAAGAATTCCACGTCACAAGTGGCAAAGACAGATCGCCTCCTCAAGTTTTGGGTTAAATCAAGTTTGATTTCCTTCCAAGTTTGGGTTAAATCAAAAGAATATACTGATTGGGATATAAGGATAAGAGAGCAGGGACTGCTTTCACCTGCACCAGGAGCAAATCCCCTATCCTCTCTCACTTCCTCTCCGTTTCTGTGGAGACACCTTGGTGGTGAGAGGGGAGAGCTGGGACTATTAACTGCCTAGAATCAAAGGCACCGTAACAACTCCCAAACTCAATAACTGAAAGCAAATAAAGAAGTCTCACAACTCAGTAATAAAAAAGATAGATGACTCAATTTTAAATTGAGTAAAGGATCTTAACAGACATTTCTCCAAAGACGATAAACAAATGGCCAATAAGCACATGATGATAAGTAATGATGCTCAACATCATTAGCCATCAGGGACGTAAATATAAAAACCACAGTGAGATGCCATTTCACACCCAATAGGATGGCTATAATAACAATTAAATAAAAGCTAATAACAAGTGTTGGCAAAGATGTGGAAAAACTGGAAATCTCTTCCATTACAGGTAGAATCTAAATAAGTACAGCAGTGGGGCGACTGGGTGGCTCAGTTGGTCGAGCGTCTGACTGACTTCGGCTCAGGTCGTGATCTCGCGGTCTGTGGGTTCGAGCCCCACATCAGGCTCTGTGCTGATAGCTCGGAGCCTAGAGCCTGCTTCAGATTCTGTGTCTCCCTCTCTCTCTGCCCCTCCCCCGTTCATGCTCTGTCTCTCTCTCTCTCTCTCTCTCTGTCAAAAATAAATAAACATTAAATAAGTCCAGCAGCTTTGGTAAACAGTCTGGCAGTTACTACAAAAACTTAAACATAAGCATTACCATTATGACCTAGCAATTTCACTTCTAAGTATACCCAATAGAAGAAAAACAAATACATGTCCACTCAAATATTTGCAGAGGAATGTTCACAACAGCATTAGTCAAGAGTCAAAAAGTAGAAACCCAAATGTCCATCAACCGATGAAGGGATAAGCAAAATGTAGTATATATGTATACAACGGAGTATTATTTAGCAATAAAAAGGAATGAAGAACAAATATATGTTACAATATGGATGCACCTTGAAGCATTATGGTAAGAATGCTTCAAGAAGCCATTGACTAAAGACAACATATAGTATGGTTCTATTTGTACAAAATGCCAAAAATATGCAAGTTCATTGAGAAAAAAAAGCAGATCGATGATTGACTAGGGCTGGGGGGATGATGGGAAATGGGGCATGACTGCTAAAGGGTACAGGATTCTTTTGGGGGGTGATGAAAGTGTTCTAAAACTTATTGTGATGGTTACACAACTCTGTGAATATACCCAAACTACTGGCTTTATTTACTCTTTAAACGGGTGAACTATATGCTGTGTGAATTATAGCCTGATGTTTGTATATGTGTTTTTACGTAAAATTAAATACATAGCTTATAGGGCACTTGGGTGGCTCAGCTGGTTAAGTGTCTGACTCTGGATCTCAGCTCAAGTCTTAATCTCAAGGTCATGAGTTCAAGTCCCATGTTGGGCTCCACGCTGGGCATGAAGTCTGCTGAATGAATGAATGAATGAATGAATGCAAAATAATGCATAGCTTATCACTTCCCTATTAAGCTTGAGTTGAGTAGGCTTTATAAGGGGAGAGATGAGGCTACCAGCCCAATGAAATCAGTCACACAGTGAGCCAGGGAGCCTGACAAAAATCAGAGGACAAATGTGAGCCCAGAATTTGAATGGGCATTATCCTAAGGCTTTACCAGGGGATGAGGTTTATGACTCCCAAAATCCATGTCCCTGAGTTTGAAGGCAATCCCCCAGCAATTCTCCCCTATACAGCCCCCATAGGAAAGCACCTGTTACTTTAAAACCTCATCCAGGGAAATTTCAAGGTACAAGGCATCAAGTCTACAAAGACTAAAGCACTGATACACGATCAGTAATCAGAATATAAGTCTGAGAGTTTCACTGGTTGAATGGACATTAGAAACATACAGTCCTTTGATCTTTTCTATGTTTCCTCCCTTGGGTTCCAAGTTCATACTCTGGCTTCAAAGACAAAAAAGGTTTTCAGAAATACCTCATTACAGATTTGGAAGAATTCAACTCACTCTCAGATTCCTCAATACCCCCCAAAGATCCTAAGGTCCCCTTTCAATGTTTAAAAATTCTCTTTCAACAATGCAACTACTCCTAGCCTTAGAACTTCAGAAGCCACATTATGCCTCAAACCCAGAATTTTTCACAACTCAGAACCTATTACACATCACAGATATTCTCCACTTCCCATCCAGATTCACCTCACTGCAGTGTTGAAATTCTCAAGACATTTATGTTTTTATCTACTAGTCAATTCCTAGGCATCTGCCAGAAAACCAAATAAAACACATTCCCCAATGTCTCCACTTCCTGTCCTAGGCAGGTCTCAGAAAGAACATGAACTCCTGTGGCCAAGCCAGCAGTATAAAAAAATCTAACAAAAGTATCATATGGAATAACTACTGAGATCAAATGACTGTTAAGTATCATCCTAAGCTCTTAACATATGTTTACTCACTCAACCCCCTTACAACACTCTTCGTGGATATGATTATTATTCTCCACTTTACAGAACAAAGAGCAATTTGATCTAAGCCTGGTAACTGGGGGACCCAGAATCATATGAAGGTTAATAATGAAGGAAAAGTCCAACAAGAGCATTTAACAAGCCTTAAACTATAATTAATTCTACCTACCCCACCCTCCTATAGCCACCTCTCCTTTGAATTCATTATCATACCCGTCTTTACCTCATCTGCTGCCAAACACATATGCCACAGACCACAAGAAATCCCTTGAAGGGAAAACTTCTTCCTAGATCCTTTATTGGCATTAACTGAACCAGTAATTCTCAACAGTGTTTCTTAAGTACAGAATATATTATTAAGGAAAACCATTTTAGATCTTAATGTATTTACTTTGCCACAGGTAAATGACTAAAGGCACCAAAAATATAGTAATGCACAACCCTCTTCCAGATTGTGCACTGAGTTGGGGGACAGGAGGTAAAAATTGAGTAGCTATAGCATACTTCATTTTACTTCATTATATAGAAAATGCAATGTCCTGTACTAATACAAAGCAGTTGAAGACAAAGAAGTACATTTTCTTTTCTCTTTCATTTTAAAAAATATTATTTAAAAACGCACAGTAAACATCTCACAACCTACCCTGATCCTCAGAGAAGTGAGGAAGGGGGAAATAATTGATACAGGCAAATCTCCATCCCTACAAGCTATTTTTACTATTTTTCATCTACCATTTTTAAAAAGGAAATATTTTGTATTTCATCTACTATTTTTAAAAAGGAAGTATTTCATCTACTATTTTTAAAAAGGAAGTATTTTGGGGGCACCTGGGCTCAGTCTGGTGAGCGTCCAACTCTTGATTTTGGCTCAGGTTATGATCTCCTGGTTTGTGAGTTTGCACTCCGCGCTGGGCTCTGCGCTGTCCGTGCAGAGCCTGCTTGGGATTCTCTCTCTGCCCTTTCCCCACTTGCATGTGTGTACACTCATTCTTTCTCTCTCTCTCAGAATAAACTTCATAAAAATAACAATGAAATTAAAAATTAAGAAAGGATGGGAACGCAAGCTGGCGCAGCCACTCTGGAAAACAGTATGGAAGTTCCTCAAAAAAACAAAAATAGAACTACCTCACGACCCAGCAATTGCACTACTAGGCATTTATGCAAGGGATACAGGTGTGCTGTTTCGAAGGGGCACACGCACCCCAATGTTTATAGCAGTGCTATTAACAATAGCCAAAGTATGGAAAGAGCCCAAGTGTCCATCAATGGATGAATGGATACAGAAGATGTGGTATATATATATTATGGAGTATTACTCGGCAATCCAAAAGAATGAAATCTTGCCATTTGCAACTATGTGGATGGAACTGGAGGGTATTATGCTAAATGAAATGAGTCAGTCAGAGAAAGACAAAAATCATATGACTTCACTCATATGAGGACTTTAAGAAAACAGATGAACATAAGGGAAGGGAAGCAAAAATAATATAAAAACAGGGAGGGGGACAAAACAGAAGAGACTCATAAATACGGAGAACAAACTGAGGGTTGCTGGAGGGGTTGTGGGAGGGGGGATGGGCTAAATGGGTAAGGGGCACTCTGAGGAATCTACTCCTGAAATCGTTGTTGCACCATATGCTAACTAATGTGGATGTAAATTTTAAAAAATAAAATTTAAGAAAAAATTAAAAAAGGAAGTTTTTAACAACAAAAATGTAAATGATGGCCAAAACCACCATCCTAAGCTGGTATGGGAGAAGTGATACAAGGAATGGATAAAGCTCACTGTATGTGGAAAATTAACTTGCTAGGAGAACAGTACGGTGCCTGGATTTAGATCTTTTGATTAACACTTAGAAAATTTACATTTGAAGCTGCAAAGCGCGTCAACTCTCTGAAAATATCTCTCTTCAGAAATGTTTAAAACAGAAATTTGTGACACTCCAGTATCTGGGTACGAAAGGGAATAAGAAAGATGCAATACGAGTTCTTTAGAAAGGATAAGCAGCCCATAGAAAAGATACTCAAAGAGGATACCAAAACATCTTTTAATTTGCTTCCTTTCGAGTAAATTAATATACACAGTCATTTATCACTTTTATATAGAAACGTTTTGAGTATTAGGTAGAACTACTGCTAACAGAACCAACAGTGTCCTTGCTGCCTTTTTACTGTGGCCTCGAAGCTGAATGACACTGGCCAACCAACAGTTATTTAAAGATGTGGATGCCCACGAGAGCAAGAAAACTGCAGCAAAGCAAGAAAACTCAACCAAGCAAGCATGTAAAACCACATTTGATTCTCTCTCTTCCAGAGACTCTGCCCTCTCATGCTCTCTTGCTCTCAAAACAAACAAAAAACAAAAACAAAAACAAAAAACTAAATAAATGCACATTTAAAGATAACAGTAATAAAAAGTAAAGCCACCCTAAAATGCTGCTGCTTTAAAGGGCCTTCCTTTCTGCTCTAACCTATGAGAAAATCCAGGCATCTAGCAATCTCATCTTCTTAACATCAAACACACAGCCTTGAGCTTTGCAAAGACAGAGATGATTCTCTCTTCCCCACTGATCCCACACTCTGCCCTGCAGATGGAGAGGGAGTGCAGGAATAAAATTCTAGAGTCAAGATCCAGGATCACAGAATAGGAACAGATCTTGGTTAAATGAACATATGGCACTGAGGCCATGAGGTGATAAACAGAAACAACCACACAGAAACCAAAAGGTTCAGGTTTACTATCAAGAGTTGAAACAGAAGCAGCCAAGCAGAGTCATTGTCACAGGAATCTAGCCCAGGAGCCGAGGCGAAAACAGTTTTTAATTTAAGAACTAAACAGTACTGATGAACATCATAAGGACTTAGCGATCCAGGAAGGTTTCAAGGGGATGTGGAAGTGAACTAGGTCCTGACATACAGGTAGAATCCAGGCAGGAGCTGGGAGGGCATTTTCTAACAGGAGACAGCCCCTCTTCCAGAGCACGAGCAGAGTCTGGCTGCAGGACCATGCAGTGCTCAGTCTGAGCAAAGAGTACCTGAGGATGAAAGAGACCAAAACCACAGAACCCTTTAGTGGAAGAGAAAGGTACTCCTTCCACAAAGGATGAAGATACTTAAGATGGGACTTGAAGGATGTGTAAGACGGACAGAGATGGGAACTGGAGAGTGACTAGAGTCAAGCAAACGCGGCACTCCAACTGAGCGTCAGCACCGAGTCCATGGGACAGAACTCAGCGATAAGGTTGGTGGAGACACAGGCGAGAGACCACCACTGCTGGGCTCTAAAGTCGGTGGAAAAGCAAGTAAGCAGAAAATGGAGAAGAGGAAAATGACAAAAGCATGTGTGCCTTAGAACGGTTAACGTGACATACTTCAGCAGGATGAATCGGGGGGGACACGGGATGCTAACAAGATTCACCCAGAGACGGGTCTCCCTTGCCTATAGAAGGTCATATACCAATGAGATGCCCTTGATTTACCTTTCACATCTGTTCCAAGTTTTTAAAAACAACCGTACACACAGATAAATGTATACTGACATCAGCACTCACAAGCTGATCAACATAAACTGCTAAAATAACTAGCAGTATGTATCGGAAAACTTTAAATGGTCCTATCTTGTGATTTTTCCTTAGGAATTTGTCCACGGAAAACAATCCAGACGCTTTTCGGTTAAAAAACGTAAGGGCGCCTGGGTGGCGGAGTTGCTTAACCATCCTACTCTTGATTTCGGCTCAGGTCCTGACCCCACTGTTGTGGGATAGGGCCCCGCGTCAGGGTCTGTGCTGGCAGCAGAGCCTGCCTCCCCCTCTGCCCAATTACCCCACTCATGCACTTTCCCTCTAAAGTAAAAAAATAAAAGAAAAATTCAAAAGAAGCTTAAATGTATACAATGACTGTTTATAGTAGCAAACATATTATTGATCCCTATATATCCAATATTCTTGAATTTATTAAAAATAAAATTTATTTTTATTTTTTAAATCTTTTTGTTGTTATTGTTTATTTATTTTGAGGGGGTGCGGGAGAGAAAGAGAGAGCATGAGCAGGGAAGGGGCACAGAGAGTAAGACAGAGAGAGAATCCCAAGCAGATTCCGCACCATCAGCACAGAGTCCAATGAGGGGCTCAAAGTCACAAACCCTTGAGATCATGACCTGAGCCAACATCCAGAGTTGGACACTTTTATGACTGAGCCACCCAAGTGTCCCAAAAATAAAATTTATGTTTAAAATGAAGTTTAAAAAGAGTCTGTAGTACATTAAAGCAAAAACAGCAATATAAAAAATTGTTTTTATAAAACTATGCAAGCACTTGTAATCTGTCTCAGAAGTAATGAGGTTGCAAAAGAAAAAAAACAAAATATTCATGAGTAAACTGAGAATTCATAAAATTATGATCAAATCAAGTATCTCTCCATACTTTAAATAATAAAAAAAAAAAGACCTAAATCTGTTTAATGGAGGTCCAGATAAATTAGTCATTTGACAACAGACTGTGGATACAATTCCATAACAGCAGAAATCTCGAAAATATGGAAGATTTCATGGTGACAATAATAGATGTTGATATTAATAAGAGGCCAAGTTCCTGACAAAAGAAACCGGCAGACCAAGTAACAACTGGGGGACAAGACCAACAAAGAGAATGAATTCATTCATAGTCTCTTCAAAACAAATGTGAGCATAAAAGTATTAGGAGAGAGACCACCAGAAAAAGATCAAGTTCTCAACTACTCCCACCAAACAAGGTCTCTTCAATAATTCCTGCAAAGTTCAATTATGAAGTGAAAAATAAAGTGAGGGGTGGGGGTGGGGGGATATTATACCAGAAACAACACCTAAGTCATCCTTTGTTCATTCAGTGAACTAGCTTACAGATGAAACAAAGCGAAATTTTTATTATGTATAAGATAAAATTGATTTAATTTTAAGAATCTGTAATTATATCAAAATAAGGCCCAGTTAAACCTCTTTCACAATTTACATGAAATTTAGGTCCCTATTAAAATTAGGTGCACATTAAGCAGACTTCTCCTATTCCAGTTTTAATCAAATACGTGAGATTATATTTTAGTAAACTCAGTTATGTAAAAAGAAAAAACAGAAAAAGACCATAGATGTGTAAGACTAGTTGCCACTGGAATGTGAGATTATGGGTGATTTTTTTTTTTTAAGGAATAGAATTAAATACCATTTGAAGCAATGCAAACATGTTAGTCAGTAAATAAGATTTTGAAATATATGCTCATATTTCACGTATGGCTTTTTGATCTCTCCAGAGATAACTGGGGATAAATTAGATAGAACTCCTCTAACTCACTTAAGAAAAGATACCTTGGGTCCCTATGACACACTGAAGACAAAACTGAATAATAAGCATTACTGATGCTTAACTATGTGCTACTTCATTTAATCCTCAGTGTAACTCAACAAACTAATTATTACCTTCAATTTCTGGAGACTGAGAAAGACTAAGTGACTTGTGCCAGGTAATAAGCCTAAACAGTAGCTGAGCCATCGTTCAAACCAAGCATGTCTACAAAACCCATGCTCATTACACTTAGTTATGAATTACCCCAAAAAGAAAGCCTTCAAATTAATAGAAAAAATGAAGAAGCAACCAGAGAGCATTAGGGCAATGAAGACAGGTACACGGACATGCGGTATGCACCGGCTGCTACAGGAGGCAGAGAAAAGGTACATACTCTTAGCCTCGACGGTGGGCAAGAAAAAATGTACAGTAAACATGGGGAGAAAATGGGAACAGACTTTCAAAGAGTGCAAGAAGCCCATGAAGAGAAAGGGGTGGTAGAGAGGGCAATGGAGGGTTTTTTCAAATTATAAATATTATTTGGCAATTACTCCCCCAAAATTTTTGGTAAATTCGTAGGTATAGAGGTGAAGCAAATGTGCACTTATAACATTTAATTTTTAATTTAAGCACATATAGTTAAATGTACACGTTACAGAATATTGTTTAGAACATTTTTCTTACTTTCATGAAGCAAGTTTATTCAGATGTTTCATATGCATTTTTGTCATCACTATTTTCAGCAGTAAAGCCAATTCCTTTTTTTTTTTTTTCAGTTCATTTATTTATTTTGAAAGAGAGAGACAGAGTGGGGAGGGGAAGAGAGAGGGAGAGAAAACCCCAAGCAGGCTCCACGCTAACTGGAGCTCATCGCGAGGCTCGAACCCACCAACCATGAGACCATGATCTAAGCCGAAACCAAGAGTTGAACGCTTCTCCAACTGAGCCACCCAGGTGCCCTTAAAGCCAATTCTTTAGTCTAAAGCTGGTTTTCAAGATAAAACCAGCTTTATTTGGAAATCTTTATTTCCAAGCCTTGTGAGATAGACTTTGGTTCTTTTTTTTATTTTAATGGATATGATACTGCCTCTAGAACTGTTATCCCAAGTCAGAAATAACCATTCATTTTTCCATTTTACACACACACACACACACACACACACACACACACACACACGATCTCCACATCACAACCACTTATTGTTTTGCTTTTTGTGTCATCTTTAAAAGGAGTCAGAAAGACAGTCAACACTTGCAACTGTGAGGAATTTTACAAAATCCGTGTTAAAAAAGCCTCTGCCTTTTTTACTACTTCCACTAGCAAATCTAAAAATATCTGAAACTAAGCATTGATTGAAATCATTTTGATTTATAGTATGTCATCACAAAGAATTCTTTGCTATTCAAAATTAACTCCTTGAGACAGCCTGCCCTAACATGAGAGCTGTCTGCAGTGCTCTTCTCTGGGGGATAATTTCTTGGGAAGGGGAGTACTCACCTTACCTCCAAGCAGTCCCAGTACTTCTACATTAAATTCAATGCACATAAAAAGGAGGGGGAGGGGGGGAGAAACTTATTAAAGTAGGTTTGACCTAGATCGAAGTTCTGACACTTTCGCATATACCAGAATCCCCCAAAGAACTTGTTAAAAAGCTCTTGGATTTATCCCCAAGTTTCTTACTCCACAGGAACGGGAAAGGGTCTGAGAAGTCCCAATTCTAAAAAGTTCCCAGGTGCTGCTGATGCTGTAGGGCACCACACTCGAATCCAGATTACACTGGCCCTTTTCCATGACATTAAGGGTTTGGACTGTGTCTTTAGGTTATGGAGAATCATTGAGAAATTTCAAGCAGGGAAATGACATTGTAAGACTTGTGGTTTTTAAAATATCACTCTGACAGCAATATGAAGAATGGAGCTGTCTCATATAATACATTTCACTTATTTTAACATGTACATTTTTCACACTTATAATTTCCGATAGCAGGATGCATTTTGCAATCAACGCGGTGATTTTTCTTTCTTGGTGGCATGTAAAATAATGATGTGTATTATAATTTACAGGTGGATGGTTCACTGCAAAATAACATCTCTTCAGATACAGTGATGCTGTAAGAGGGAAAAACAGGTTTTGTTCCCATTTTACAGATCAGGAAACAGACTTTAGGGCAATCTAAGAGACACATTTCAGATCACAGAGCTAGTAAACGATAGGGCCGAGATTAGAAAACCCCAAAATCTTGACAACATCTTGCCTCTAATATGGTACTGGGGACAACAGTGACCTATACTTGCCAGAGAGGTGGAAAGGCGATGAAGTCAAGCCAACATATCCACAGCACAACATATCCACAAGGGGCACCAAGTGGGAAATACCAAATTAAAGCAATTAGGACGAACTGCCTCAAGATTTTTATTAAGAAACTATTTTTAAAAAATGAAAACAGCCAAATCAACCACCCCCACGAATGTAGAGATCGAATCAGAACGCCAGTTTGGGAACCGCTCCCCAAAGGGCTGCGTGATGCAGCACATGACATCATGTCCTGAGGAGACAGACAATGGTCTGAGGATTCACTTTAAATTACAGCAGGTGAGACCATCAAGTCAGGTGTGTGCTAAGACAGGCCTGAGGGCTAGAAGCCCGCCAGGACACGGTCCACCATCAGCTTCCTGAGCCTACCAGACAGAAACCCTAGACATTTCACAGCAACACACAGAACCAACTCTCAAACACAAAACAAAACAAAACAAAACAGAACACCACAAGTTGTATGCTTTTGATCAAACTTGGTTTGAAAAGGCGACTTTCTGAAATACCGTTCTGTCGGCTGCCAAAATGATTAATTCTAAAACTTAAAGGAAAAAATAAGACTAGAAAAGCTAACAAATACTATTTGTCATAACATTCTGCATACTCCCAACTCCCTACCGCAAGTCTACTAATAGAAGATCCACTAAGCTATGCAAACTACTCAGCACATTCTCAAAACACACTTACACCTTTACCTGGATCGATTAAATGTTGTAACTCCTAGGAGAAGAATGTGCAAATATTCGGGTTCATCAAACAAATCTTCCTTACTAAGACAACTACAAGTTCAGAGGGGCAAACCGTCTAAGCGGGTAATTCCTCTGGGGCCCAAATATTTTTCACTCCTGGAAGGAACTCTAAACACTACTTAAATCTCACATTCAATTTCTGATTAGAAAAATGTAAATCAGGCTTAACTCTGAGGCCATGAAGTTTTTGCTCTAATTACCATGTATGGTTAAATACCGTGACTCAGGGGGCACCTGGGTGGCTCAGTCAATTAAGCGTCCAACTTCGGCTCAGGTCATGATCTCACGGTCTTTGAGTTCGAGCCCCGCGTCGGGCTCTGTGCTGACAGCTCAGAGCCTGGTGCCCATTTCAGATTCTGTGTCTCCCTCTCTCTCTGCCCCTCCCCTGTTCATGCTCTGTCTCTCTCTGTCTCAAAAATAAATAAACGTTAAAAAAAAAATTTTTTTTTAATTAATAAATAAATACCGTGACTCAGGTAAGTCAAGTTCTTTCTCACACATGTGGCTCCTGCCACCAGACATGAAGCACGTGGCTGCTCTACTGAGGCCATAAACCAAACCTTAAGAACCGAAGAAAGGATATCCAGAGCAATTAACACAACAGAACTCTTATTTTTTCCTGCTTGGTTTTAAGTTCATTTTACACACACACACACACACACACACACACACACACACACACACACGTCTTGGACTGATTTCGGGGAAAGCATTTAAATGTTTATAAACAGCCAATAACACCAGCAGTATACTCTGACAATTAAGGCACTAAAAAAGCTACAGTATTATTACGATTGAAACAACTCATGAGCAAAATAACCCAGAACTAAAGGCAAAGCATAGATCTAAATCAACCCCTCTGTCAAAATAACTATTCCATACTCCCCCAACCAGGCAAATGACAAGAGGTTCTAAGTAAGGGCTGAGTCATGCGGAGAAAACAACAGCCAAGGAACATGAGTCGGGACTTTCAACAAGTGGTAATTAATGATCATTTTCAAACCAAAGCAGATTTCTTTTAAAGACGCTGCATGCCTCCTTCAAATTCCTAATAGATGGGATATCAAGAAAACTAAACCATTATTACTACTATTATTCTTAGTCTCAACTCTTGGGTGTGAATAGATGATAAGAAAAGCTCATGCAGAGGTCACCATGAAACTCTGCCTCCCACTCCTGGAGTAGAAGAGGAGAAGTGTCCCTGCTCCTTGAAGGCCAAAGCACAGGCCCGTGGCCCAGGAAGCAAAATGACAGCACAAGGCGTCCAGCTACAGTGGTGGCCAGCAGCCATCATGACCCAAGACTGCCACAGCGCCGTGGCAGTGGCTGCTGTCTCTCCACCAGTCCCTCAGCTTTTCTGTTGTTCCATCACCTACACCTGACCCTTCAACAACACAGGTTTGAACTGTGCAAGTCCACTTATACAGGGATTTTTTTTCAATAAACACAATGGAAAGTTTTTTGGAGATTTTTGACAATTTGAATAAACTCACAAACTACATGGCCTAGAAATGTAAAAAAAAATTTTAAGAAAAAATTAGGTATGTCACGGATGCATAAAATATATGTAGGTACTACACTATTTTATCACTACCATAAAATATACACGAATCTATTATAAAAAGTTAAAATTTATCAAAACTTATACACTTACAAACTGTACATGGTGCCATGTGTAGTCAAGAGAAAGATTCATTAAACATAACTGCATAAAATGAACTGTAATACACACTGCACTCCTGTAAACATTTCATAGCCACCTCCTGTTGCTACTGTGGAGAGCTCAGGTGGTGAGAGTGTGCACTTCAAGTGCAAGGTGACCCTAATCACTGAACGCGCAGTTTGTGTCTCCAGTAAACTCCGTATCTCAGTAAAGGCGACCTCTCACAACTCTTGGGTATTTCTCAGTGTGTTTCGTGCAATACTGGTAACCCTGAATCACACCAGGGGACCCATAAGAAGTGCCACTAGTGAGGCTGGAAGTGCTCCCAAGAAGCATGACCTTACAAGAAAAAGTTAAATGGCATGGCATGTACATGGATTGAGGTCTGCAGCTGCAGTTGTCCGCCATTTCAAGATAAATGAATCCAGCACAAGGACCACTGTAGAAATAAGAAAAGGAAGTTAATGAATCTGTCACTGCTGCTATGCCAGCAGGCACAAAAACCTTGAACTTTTTGCAAAATACATTTTTACCCCGTATTGAAAATGCAGCTTTAATGTGGGTGCGGATTGCTAAAAGAAAGGCGTATCTCTAAAGACTGGTACGATTCGAGAAACAGCGAAGTCATTATATGACAACTTCAAGTAAAAGGAAAGTGAACGATCTAAAGCTGGAAAATGTAATGCCAGCAAAGGATGGTTCGGTAATTTTAGAAAGAGATTTCGCTTAAAAAAAAAAGTTAAGATAACAGGAGAAGCCGCTTCTGCCAACCAGGAGATAGCAGATGACTTCCCAGACGCCATTAAGAACATTACTGAAGAGAAAGGATATTTGCTTGAACAGGTTTTTAATGCAGACGAACGTGCCCTGTTCGGGGAAAAAAGTGCCACAAAGGACATTGATAAAAAAGGAAGAGAAGCGAGCACCAGGACTTAGGGCAGGAAGGAATAGTCTATCTCTACTGTTTCGTGCAAATGCAGTCCGGTTTATGATGAGGACTGCCCTTGTCTGTAAAGCTGCTAACCTCCTAGCCTGAAAGGGCAAAGATAAACATCAGCTGCCAGTGCCTGGTTGTACAGCAAATAGGCCTGGACAGTGAGAACCCTTTTTCTGGATGGGTTCCCTCAAGCTTTGTCCCCGATCAGCAAGTGCCTTGGGGGCTGCCTTTTCAAGTTCTTTTAAGGGGTGCCAGTGTGGCTGAGTCGGTTGAGCATCCAACTTCAGTTCAGGTCGTGATCTCACAGTTCGAAGGTTCGAGACCCGCACTGGGCTCTATGAGCCTGGAGTCTGCTTTGGATTCTGTATCTCCATCTCTCTCTCTCTGTCTCCACCCCCGCACCCCCCGCACCCACTTCTCTCTCTCTCAAAAAATAATAAACATTAAAAAGAATTTTTTTAATAAAGTTCTTTTAATACTGGACAATGCCCTTGGCCAACCAGAATCCCATGAGTTCAACACCAAAGGTATCAAAATAGTCTACTTGCCCCCAAACACAATGACTCTGACTCAGCCTCTAGATCAGGGGGTCATAAGGAACTTTATGGCTCGTTACACACAGTGATGTCTGGAAAGCATTGTGAACACTACGGAAGAGAACCCTGATAGTACATGATGAGAGTATGGAAGGCTTACACCATTGAAGATGCCACTGTTCTAGAAAAAGCCATGAAAGCCATCAAGACTGAAAGAATATTCCTACTGGAGAAAACTGTGTCCAGATGTTATGCATGACTTCACAGGATTTACGAAAGAGTCAATCAAGGAAATCATGAAAGAGACTGTTGATGTGGCAGAAATGGTGGGTGGGTGAAGGGTTTCAAGGCATGGATCTTAGAAACATTTTTAGAGAAGTGAAAAAGCAAAAAAAAAAAAAAGTCCGAAATTATGAGGTATCCCCGTAAGGTTACATGTAGCAGAGTGCCTGCTGCGCCCCCAGCCTCCCCTTCTGCCTCTGCCACTCCTAAGACAGTAAGACCAACCCCTCCTCTTCTGTTTCTTCCCCCTCAGACTACACAACCCAAAGATGACAAGACTTTGTGATGATCGATGTCCACTCACTGAAGAGTAAACACTCATCGTGCCATACAGTTAATAAACTTAACTGTTGTGAGGGGCACCTGGGTGGCTCAGTTGGTTAAGCAACTGACTTTGGCTCAGGTCATGATCTCGTGGTTTGTGAGTTTGAGCCCCACGTTAGGCTCTGTGCTGACAGCTCGGAGCCTGGAGCCCGCTTCAGATTGATTGATTGATTGATTGATTCATTCATTCATTCATTCATTCATTCATATTCTATCTCTCTCTCTGCCCCTCCCCCACTCACACTCTGTGTCTATCAAAAATAAACATTAAAAAAATTCTTTTAAATAAACTTAACTGTTGTGTATGTATGTGTCTTTGTGTGAGTATCTAATAACTGCATGACAAGCAATGTATGGGACATTTCTGTGTCATCACCATCATCGCCTACATATTCACCACAAGGAACACTGTGTCTAAGACTTGCATGGAAAGGGACAGCCCACCCTTATGTAGGCATAAGGCGAGTGAGAGTTAATATAAAATACTGTTAATTTTCTGTTTTATAACTGTGCTTTCAAAGAATTAAATTACTGTACACTATGCCTCCCTCTCTCATAACTGGAGGCACTGCCTATCACCCTATCATCACAGATAAGTAATTTTTTTAATGCAACAATGTTTCCAATACTTTATTATGAATAGGACTGTAATACTGTAAAGCACAAAAGTTTTATAACGATTCATTCACTGGTATAGAAGCTAGGCTCCCGTGAAACAATCATATCGATTATAGTAGGCTACCATAAAACAACCATATTGTTGCTACTTCATTATCACTGTATGACTCATACCCTATAAATAAACATACATTTCTTTTCCACATTTTCTTTTGGTTACTCTTTTGTTTTTTGTTTGCTTTCATTCAAAAAATTTTTTTAACATTTATTTATTTTTGAGGGGTGGAGAGAACAAGTCGGGAAGAGGCAGAGAGAGAGGGAAATATAGAACCCAAAGCTCCAGGCTCCAGGGCTCCAGACTGTCAGCACAGAGCCTGAAGTAGGGCTCGAACTCATGACCCATGAGATCATGACCTGAGCCTAAGTCAGACACTTAACCGACTGAGCCACCCAGGCACCCCAAGTTTGTTTTCATTTCTGATATCTAGTGTTAGAAATATGTGTAACAGCTATAGTGTTTTGTATCAGGTAAGACATTAATGCAGGTACTGATAGACAATTCATCTTGTAAACAGACGACATAAACTGATGGTACTGACAAATACAGTACAATACTACAAATGTATTTTCTCTGCCTTATGATTTTTATAACATTTTCCTTTGTCTAGCTTACTTCATTGTAACAATATAGTACATGTAACATACAAAATACGTGCTGATCAATATCAATATCAGTAAGGGTTCCAGTCAACAGTAGGCTATTAGTAGTTATGTTTTCAGGAGTCAAAAGTTACATACAGGATTGTTTTAGTAATCTCCTCATTGTTTGAGAGTCAACTATACTTCAGTCATTCCAATAAACTGTATTACTAGTTAAAATACACAAAATCAGCTTGTACTGCTTGGAATGCAAAAGCCTGATTGACAGGCTTCACCATTACACAGTCTCCATTTTATATTTGTTAAACATAAACAATTTCTGAAATATAGTTCTTTTGGTTTTAATAACAAAATTATTTTGTTTAGTAGAAAGTTGGAAACTAGAGCAAGCTCACTGAAGAATGTAACATCATTTATAATCCCACTAACTAGACAGACACAACCACAATCATTTTGAAACACACCTTTCCAAGTTTTCTGCCCAAATGGACATTTTGACCCCCGAGAAGAAAGTGTGGACACATTAACCACACTAGAAACCTATGGAGACATGAAGCAAGGCTGACCACATAATTCATCGTTCCATAAGGGCTTCTTTCTTTCCTTCCCTTATTAATAATCCAAGAAAACATCCTTAAATTGGGGCTATCCTTGGCAAACCCAGCTGTAGGGTTGCCCTACATACCTGAATAGCTCAGCCTACTGATTAGAAACCTCCACTTTAGAAATAGTACCATTCATCAGAAGAGGCTACGAATTATAAATTATCCTTCCCTAGCACAATTTATTTTTACCAACTGGCAAACAGGGGAACAAGAAGATAAATCTAAGTCCTAACAAATCCAAAATTTTAATGAAATAAGTTTTTTAAAAACTGCAATAGAATTAGCATCAGAAGATGCAAAATATAGATACCACCCCTTCCTTCTTAGGTCAGAAAAAATGTTGACCCAATTTGTCCTTGCACAGGAAGTCATTCAATAAAAAACAGAGAGAACAAAGGACTTTTTCCTGAATTATCAAGGCATCAATGAAACAGTACGCCCAGTTCTCCACACCCAAAATAGTGTATCATTTGGGGTTTTCTTCCCCCCTTTAAGTAGGTCAGAGCCCTAAAAAGGCTGGAGGGGAAAATCAAAATACATGGTTTCAAATATACTCCTAGAAGCTGACATGATGAGGTGGGATGAGAGCAAAATAAATAAATAAATATAACTTAATTAACAGATTCTAATTCGACAGACCCAGATATAGGAACAGTGCTCTACAATACAAAGCAACAACAGAAAAACCAACTGGGGGAAATCAGAGCATAGATTCAAAAAGAGCGATACGTAATTGATAACAGTAAGAAAGCCAGAATCCCTTGAGCTTATTTCTTTCCTCCTCTTTTTAAACAAGATCTTGCTTTGTAGCAGCTTTCGCTTTTGGTTTTCTGCCTTGTCAGCAACCGTTCCTTACCTACAGTCTATTTCCTTTCCTCCCTCCGAGTACTCTTTTCTGAAGATGAATTCTGCTCACATTCCCCACCTCTACTGATGATATTTTACCTACAGGAGAGGGAAGTCAGTTTCCAAATCACATACGCTGGGCTCAGCCTAAAAGGTCATAGGTAATTTTTTTTATAAACGTACTTTTATCCTTTCACGGAGTGATAGTGAAACAATTTTATCTGGAAGCAGGGGAGAACAAACACATTTTAAAACATTTCTTTAAACGGAGTCCCAAGAATACAGAAAGGGTATAAAAAATCACATGAGGCATTACATATTATGTCTGGTTTGTAAAGTTCTCTACATATAAATCCCAGACAGAAATTACAAACAGGCCAGGATGAAGGGAGAGGGAGAGAGGGAGGGGAAAAAGGAACAAAAACCTTCTTAACGTTAACAGCCTCAACACAGATTGTAGTTTCAGAAAAGCACAGGGTGAACTAACAGCTGACCTTTGAACCTCATTTGTCTCTAAAAATGGCAAGATGGCTGAAGAAAGAGGAAGCATACTGCCTTGAAACATTTTGTAAAGTGTTTTTTCTCATATGTTGTATTTTCAACATGCTCTTGATTTATTGGAGGGCTTTATTTGCCACAAATGAAAATATTTACCGGATATTTTATTTTGTTTATCCAAAAAAAAAAAAAAAAAAAAAATATATATATATATATATATATATATATATATATATATATATATATATATATATATATAAATTTTTAATGAATATTTGCCAGTTTAAGATGCTTAATTTAAGTAATCTTTGGCAGCACAATTCCAGTGCACAATCTGCAATGCTTTATTATTTTGTTTAATAGTTTGGCAGATAATCTTTTGCCTTTTTTTTTTTTTTTTTTTTTAAAGAGAGTGAGAGAGCATCTTAAGCTGACTCCACGCTGGCACAGAGCCTGGAACAGGGCTTGATTCCACGACCTGAGCTGAAACCAAGAGTCAGACATGTAACCAGCTGAGTCACCCAGGAACCCCTGCAATGCTTTGTTTTTATTGTTTTGTTTGTTTGCCTTTTAAAGAATGATCAAGAACCATTTTACCAAACTGATGGAAAGAATATAGAGGCAAAAAGATACAAGGACTCCAAGTGAAAACACTGAAATGGTGTCAGAATACAAAATAACTTTTTAAAAAGAGACTATATGGTAGGGAAAGAATGTAAACTTCTTTTTGAAATTCTGCTTCTAAAGAACTTTAACTCTAGGGGCACCTGGGTGGCTCAGTAGATTAAGTGTCCAACTCCTTGATTTCGGCTCAGGGCATGATCTCACAGTTTGTGAGTTCAAGCCCCACGTCAGGCTCTGCGCTGACAATGCGTAACTTGCTTGGATTCTCTCTCCCTCTCTCTCTGCCCCTCCTCCACTTGCACATCCTCTCTCTCAAAATAAATAAACTTTTAAAAACTCTAATTCTGACACCAAAATTAGATGGTAACAACCTAAGGTACAGAACAGGACCATCAAGCTAAATTTAAACATTCCCTCTCTGTGGCATCTAAGCCATTTATTGAATGGTTAAATTCATAATTTCCCAACTGGTATGCATTATTTTATTTGCTTTATACACATACAGAAACTGAGGCCCAGAGAAGGTTATCTACTTGCCCAAGGTAAACAAAGCAATCTGGTGTCTGAGCACATTAGAAAATCTGGCCTGATTCCAGAGCATGTGATCAGAAAACAATACCACCCACTACCTCTTAAACATCCGTTTTATAAACATTATCTCTTTAAATCCTCACAATTCCATGTGAGGTGGGCATTATCATCTTTATTTTGAAGATCAAGAAAACCTAAGACTTAAGTTAGGTAGCTTGCCAAGATTTAGTTTCTGGTCCATGGCTCCAAAGCCCATACTCTCTCTTCCAATATATCATGCTGCTTTCGGTACTAATATTCTATAAATCTATCACCACAAAGTGTTCCCTTCCCTTACAGGAAACGATTCCATGCAGGATGGAGATGAAGTAGGACTTGGTCTTTTGTTGCCACAGCCTCTCCTGTTCCCCCCTTCTCACACCCCTATTGCCTCTCCCAGTGAAGTACTGAGACAATTCTCAAGGACTTACATTACGATCAGTAACTCCCTCTACGACCACCCACCACCCTTCTCAAACAGACAACTGGAAAAGCTTAAAGCTATTAGAAGGAAATCTTCCCCCGAGAAAAGGTCACCAGGGCAGGGCCACTGTCAAGAGTCTGCCATTCTCTGCATGATAACCTTACTCCAAGTCCAAAGACCAAATCATAAACTGATACGTATTTTTCAATAAAAAAATCAAATATTTCCCCCTGCTGCCATTTCTATCTTGTGCGATTATCATCTGATTCATGATGGGCAACATTTCTAGGTCTGCTACCTCATCTATAACGCAAGCAACACCATCTCAAATGCCCCTGTCGCTTCAGAGCTCTAAGTTATCTGATAGGATCCCTCTTCCTCTGCCTGTTCGTGAGGAAGAGGCTGATAGTTTATGGGGGGTGGCGGGGGGGGATGGGCTGTAGACAAAGCCCCACAGTAAGTACAGCAGAGTATTATCAGGTTCTACTGTATACACAAAGATCCACTCACAAGCACACACACAAAGTCCAGTCTGAAACAAGCAACGAAAACCACCCAGAGCCTGGGCTTTGCCAACCCAAAATGAATCCTCTATTTTTAGCTCACATCCACACAAGACAGGGCCTAGCCTGGCCTGCGGCAGCCAAATGCGCAGCCAGCTGGGCTCACCAATGAATCTTAAGGCAAGCCGGATCTCTAATCCTTAGGAGTAACCTTTGGCTTGACTACAGCCAAAACCTGAATATAAGAACAGAAAGCTACAAAGGCTCAAAGCCTACCAAGGAAGCAGTATCTCAAATATGTAAGGCTACTTCCTGTATTTTATTTATTCTGGTAGACGGCGTGGACAAAGTTCAAAAAGCCTGGACATCTTTACATTGTAATCTCAATTTTCCAAGTCTGTATGTCATTTTACAGTTGAAGAACATGAGAAGGAGCAGAGGTGACCAAGATTAAATTCAAAATCCCAAAGTCACTTGCCAAACAACCTTAAATAGTAACTAGTGAGTTTAGTAAGGGCTGTGAACCAAGTTGAGAATTTTAATAAACTCTGAATTTGAGAAGAAGTACAGAATTTTAAATTTCAGTTGTCCAGATTATAATATCCATAAATCAGAGTAGACTGATACACAGCGGCAGTTCAGCCGAACACCTAAGATTGAAATGTGAAAAAGGGCATCAACAAAACTTCCCCAGTCCAATCTAGGGAGTTGCACCTAGTGTCCTCGCTGCTGGCATCAGACAGAGGCAAGGGAAAGAGCACTAGACAGACAGGAAGCAGTTAAGCTCAGGTCCCAATTCTGCCATTAATTAACTGGTATGCCTCCAAGGCTCCTGGCGCGCGGGCAATTCAAACATCAGGTAGGTGTTTCCGGGAGAAAAGAGTTCTAGCAGAAAGATGCCACTGGAGTCCCCACGGAAGATAGTGGGAGTCCTTTAAGGTTTCCGAGCACAGGGAGGTTGGGTGAAACAGCTACAGAAACAAACATCTAACAGAGCTTTTCAGGAGAGAGCAAATTAAGAGAATATTGCCCAACAATACTGTCTGATTAAAAAGAAAAAAAAATTTTTTTCTCAGTGTAAACCTCCTTACTAATTGGGAAAGAAATTAAAAATATTTTATGCAAATAAAATTTGTGTCTACTATATGGGCTACAAGATGTGCCAGGAACGCCACCAAGATGGACGAAACTCTCTCACCATCTAATGGGGTGACGGGTAGATTCTCAGATGTATCAACGGCTTTCTGGGAGACACAAACAGAGAAGGACCCTCTGCAGGGGCACAGGAGGGGCCATTCAAAGTGGGGACAGCGTCTGAATGGTGAGGTCTATGCAGAGGGAAGAGCACTTATGAAGAAGGCGAGGAGTGAAGAGCCAAGGGCAGCAGGAACTGCAGGTGGGGGGCACCCAACAGTGAAAAGACCTTCTCAAGCCTGACCAGGAAGTCTCTCGTAGGAATGAGATCCTGGAGGTGACACAATGGGCAAAGGGGAGGGGCTGGTGACAGGCAGCAAAGAGACTGAGCAGCACTGGAGGCCAGAAGCGGGAAGGCTGAATAAAAGCAGTGCACTAAAGTCACAGAGAAGCACAGGGTTTGGGAAGGATGCTTGCAAGGGAATTAACAGGACCCGGTGACCAACCAGATGTAGACTCTGAGGAAAAATGAGGAGGTCACATAATGCTGAGGATTTTGAGTCTATACAAAGCTATAAATATTCACTCTTTAAATTCAAATGAGCAGTGTGACAAATTTTTAGAGATAGAAGGACCATTCCTGGTCACAGAGGCCCCACACTGTGCTTGACAGTTAAGAAGTAACATAAGCGGGGCACCTGGGTGGCTCCACGGGTTAAGCATCCGACTCTTGATTTCAGCTCAGATCAAGATCCCAGGGTTGTGGGATCGAGCCCCGAGTTGGGCTCCACACTGAACGTGGGGCTTGCTTGAGATTCTTTCCCTCTCTCCCCTCTACTCATACTCTCTTTCTCTGAAGGAGAAGGAGGAGGAAGAGAAGTCGTCACAAGAGCAAGAAGTCTGGCAGACAGATGACAGCGGCTCCAGTAGCTGCTACAAAGAAAACCTTGAAAGTTACATACACAGTTGACCTCTGAACAATCTGAGGGTTAGGGGCACTGACCACTATACAGTGGAAAAGCCACATACATATAACTTCAGACTCCCCAAAAGCTTAACTACTAATAGCCTACTGTTGACAGGAACCCTTACTGATACCATAATGAACACATATTTTGTATATTATATACTGTATTCGCACAATAAGGTAAAAGGAGAGAAAAGAAAATGTTAAGAAAATTATAAGGAAAAAAATACACTTATAGAAGTGTAAAAAAAAAAAAAAAAAAAAGGTGGGTGGGGGACACCTGGATGGCTCAGCTGGTTGAACCTCTGACTTCGGCTCAGGTCACGATCTCACGGCTCATGAGTTTGAGCTTCCTATTGGGCTCTGTGCTGACAGTTCAGAGCCTGAAGCCTGCTTCTGAATCTGTATCTCCCTCTCTCTCTGCCTTCCCCCTCTCACATTGTCTCTCTCTCTCTCTCTCTCTCTCTCTCTCTCTCTCAAAAATAAATAAACATTAAAAAATTAATTAAAAAAAAGAAATGTAAAAAAAAAAAATAGCTGTGTATAAGTGGGACCCACACAGTTCAAACTCATGTTCTTCAAAGGTCAACCGTCCACATCAGCAAAAATCCTCACTATTTGCTGGGCCAAGATTAGGGAACTTCTTTCTATCCTTTTATAGACCTTATAAAATTTCCTGTTGCCTTCTGCTTTCTTTCAAAGATATTTATAATGTTCATTTAAACCCACAGAGGCAGGGTAAAACTTTAACATTTAAACATACAGGGTAATTTTTGTCCTTGATCCTAGAGCCCCTGAGGGCAGCCATATAGCAAAAGAATTATTTAGTCCCTCTCCTTCCCCTACAAGTACATTTTATGAGACAGAAAAGTGAAGCACAGAGTGGCCATGTAACCTGTCTATCAGCACAGTCAAGAAGGATTAAACAAGATAAAGAGTTTGATTCATGGCCAGTTACATTTTAGGTTTCAAAAGGCATTTAGGTAGTGATGTAAAGTAGGCAGGTGGATATATATGTCTGCAGCTCAGAATGGAGAGCTGAGATATAAATTTGGGAGTCATCAGCACACAGATGGTACTCAACACCATGGAAACAGATGAGATCATCTTCAGAGGGAATGTAGGCAAGAGCAACAGGCCTAGGACAGAGACCCTGTGGAAGGGCCAACGTTTGGATAAGGGAAACCAAAGAAACTGAGGAGGATGGCTTGTAGTTTATCTTCTACCCCAACTTCTTTACAAACCAACAACAGAAACCTTTTGTGTTCAGCGTATCTATGTACTTCAGTGCCAGATATTTTAAATACCGAAGACTACCACAAATTTTACCAATTTCAGTTAGTAACAGTAATCTAGAACTGTCGGGAGAAGAGGGACTGTACGAGTTAAATCTGCTGATGAGTGGTATTTCCAGATAAAGGAAGATTTCTCTTTATGTGACTAGTTCATGGCTTAAATGTCTGCAAGAATCAGGTAGGTGAAGGGGCCTGGCTGGCTCAGTCAATAGAGCATGCAACTCTTGATCTCCGGGTTCTAAGTTCGAGCCCCACGTGGGGTGTAGGGATTAATTAAAAAATAAAACCGTAAAAAAAAAAAAAATTCAGGTAGGTGAGTGTGAAGCACTAAGAAACACAACAGTAAATGGTGGGTCCTGTGCTACTGGCAGGGGCTGGGCCTCTCCTACTGGCATTCAAATTTGGTGGATTACGGAGAAAAATGGAGGGTCCTGGTCCTTACAATACCATGCGAACTGGGAATCAAAACCACGTCTCTATGGGTTCACAATTACAGCACAAGGCTGCATGTTAACAGAAGTCTTTCCTCCTGCCATTAACCGTTTTTCTCTAGAGGTGAAGTGTGAATACATTCAGTGTTGTAAAATGGAAGCACTTCTTAAAACTCATCAGCTCTGTGGCTCTGGGTGTTATCTACAATCCATCTGTGAAACAGAGATAATAATGCTATGAGGACTAACTGAAAGCATGTCTGGAAGAAGTCCCTAACTCGATGACCATTAGGCATTAATAAATGAGGAAGAGCAGGAGGAGAATGGGATGGACTAAATGATGATGAGCTTTCCAAACTATTATCACTCATCATCAAAGTGCAATAATACCTGTGCAGCTATTAAAAATCACTCGAGTACTTGGGGCGCCTGGGTGGTTCAGGCAGTTGTTAAGCATGTGACTTTGGCTCAGGTCATGATCTCCCGGTTCACGGGTTTGAGCCCTGCATCGGGCTCTGTGCAGACAGCTCAGAGCCTGGAGCCTGCATCAGATTCTGTGTCTCCCTCTCTCTCTGCCCCTCTGCTGCTCACGCTGTCTCTCAACAATAAATAAATGTAAAAAAATAATTTTTTTTTTAAATCACTTAAGTACCATATATATCCCCCTCCCCCCCCAAAAGGAGCTACACCTTTTACAGGGTTCTCATTTTATTGTTTGAAGTTTTTAACCATTTTTTAATGTTTATTTTTGAGAGGGGGGAGGGGGGTAGGGAGAGAGAGAGGGAGGGAGGGAGGGAGAGAGCATGAACAGGGGAGGAGCAGAGAGTGAAGGAGACACAGAATCTGAAGCAGGCTCCAGGCTCTGAGCTGTCAGTACAGAGCTTGATGCAGGGCTCGGACTCACAAACCACGAGACCATGACCTGAGCAGAAGACAGACGCTTAACCGACTGAGCCACCCAAGTGCCCCAAAATATGACAATTAAATGGTGCCTAACAAAATGTATTAGACAGTAGCTAAAATGAAGGGTTATTTTTTTAATTTTAAAAAAATGTTTTGATGTTTTATTTTTGAGAGAGAGATAGAGCGCGAGCAGGGGAGGGGCAGAGAGAGAGGGAGACACAGAATCCGAAGCAGGTTCCAGGCTCTGAGCTATGAGCACAGAGCCTAACAGCAGGCCTCCAACTCAAGAACCGTGAAATCCTGACCTGAGCCAAAATTGGACACTCAACCAACTGAGCCACTCAGGTACCCCCTAAAATGAAGTTTAATTCTTGGTATGAAAATTGATTGTATTGATGATCTTTTTTACCTTCCCCTTAAAAGGCTGTCACTACTTAAAGGAGGCAGATCCTATGATTCCAGGTCGGAGTCACTGCTCCTCTTGCCTAAGAAACTGCATAATTCTCTTCACATAGAACAGATTTGGGGTTAAAGACTTCTATGTAAAGCCAGGATGGGAAATAAAGAGAAGAGGATAGCAAAAACATGAATTCTGTCCAGGTGTGCCGGTCATCTTTGCTTTGTTTCACGGACAAGATTGGCACCCCTAGTCTCTCTGCCTTCTTGGTGCTTAGACACTCAAGTTGCTGGAGAAGGACCTGAGGGGTGCATATTCTTACTAAACGCATGCAACCTGACTCAGGACACCTCGTACATAGAAACACTGGAAATCTTTGTCAGTCGGTTGTACCCCTGAGGTGCAGAGGTTGGAACCGCAAGGTTGGCTGTGCAGTACCTCGACCACCAACTGGAGCGTGACACTGTGAAATCATAAACACACTGGTTTTCTTACCTAGAAAGTGAAGAGAGAGCCATCCACACTATACATCTACAAGAACTGTTGAAAGAATTAAATTAACAGTGAACAGGAGAATGCACCGTAAGGCACTGAGGTTATTACTCTCTTCTCTGGCTAGAGCAGAGAATTAAAGAATTCTAATTCTACCAACACTAGTATAATTTAGCATAACCAATCTCGGTTTTCTTAAAGAAAAAGTAAACTGGTCAATTTCTTTGTACAACGTTCCAAGACTCTACATTCCTTCACTTTAAGTACTGAAAGTAACTGGTTACAAGAGTACAATGTGGAACCTGAGATGAATCACTTCACCATTTTGGGCATCAGTTTTCCTCATGCAGAAAACAAGCGTGGAGGACGAGCAGGATCTCCAAGCTCTTTTCTGGCTAGGACTTTTTTGTTCCCCCATTATATTCATCTGTACATGTCTGGTCACAAGAACTAGTGAAATGCTTTTGATTAGTTAATAAAAACGAGTCATTCTAACTGAGTTACATCATTCGTAAGTGAACTTTTACATTCCACCATCCCGACTGTATTAAAGTTAGAGGGAAAATGACAATTTTCATAGTGTGGTGATCACTCCCAACACGAAGGACAGGAAACATGAAGTGTAAGTCTGGTATTTCTTCGCATGAGCCCTTGTTGCCCACATGCCTCTCAAAGCACAACTGTTGCTCTCAAAGCAACAAACAGTGCAAAGGGACACTGATGTGTTGCCCCAGTGGAGAAAAGGCTGGCTGTGCCTTTTCTGGTGTGAGGCGGGACACACCATCATTTCACATTCAGAAACACACAGGATTCACTTTATGCACATGCAGGGTGTGACACCACTGAACTCTTAGTGGGAATTCTCAAGTTCAAAACTACAAAAAGTATCAAATCATATGAGGTAACTAGACAGAGCCTCAACTTTAGAAAAAGTTAACTTTAGGGTGCCTGGGTGGCTCAGTGAGTTGAGCATCTGACTTTGGTTCGGGTCATGATCTCATGGTTCATGAGTTCAAGCCCAACATCAAGCTTTGCACCTGCTTGGTTCCACACTGTCGGTGCAAAGTCTGATTGGGATATTCTCTCTCTCTCTCTCTCTCTCTCTCTCTCTCTCTCTCTCTCTCTCAGAATGAGTAAATAAACTTAAAAAAAAATTTTTAAGTAAACTTCAGTAGATGTACTTTAAAACATTAGATTGAAAGAACTTTCTTGGGAAATGCCTCACTTGAGTTTATTTAAATTATCACTACAGGGGCACCTGGGTGGCTCAGTCAGTTAAGCGTCTGACTTCAGCTCAGGTCATGATCTTACTGTCTGTGAGTTCAAGCTGCATCGGGCTCTGTGCTGACAGCTCAGAGCCTGGAGCCTGCTTTGGATTCTGCGTCTCCCTCTCTTTCTGCCCCTCCCCTGTCCTCCCTCCCTCTCGCGCTCGCGCGCTCTCTCTCTCTCTCTCTCTCTCTCTCTCTCTCACACACACACACACACACACACACACACACACACACACATACAAATAAACATTAACATTTTTTTGAGCTATCACTACAAACAAATCCATCATAATATCTAGTCCTAAGAATCAGAAGGCCTGTCATATTCTCCATAAAATGTGTGATTCCATCCAACTACCAGAAGGGTGAACCACAGATAAGCAGTTCATTTTTTGTCGCTGGCTGTTAAATATTTTACAGCACCTCTGAGAGAAGCAGGGGTAATAACTGTCTTCTTTTTCTCCAGGAGCCAGGTGGACTGCCATGCCAAGCCCAAGCTACCGCTGAGAACATGACTGGCCTTAGGGCAGCGAGAGCAGCAGGAGCTACTCAGGAGTGATGGCCGTGGAGGGACAACATGACGATGGGCCGGACACTGCACAGCTCATTACACCCAAACACGATTTCTGGATTTGCTCACTTTGCAATGAATACTTGCATCGACGCTGAAACAGAAAGCACTACAGCAATAAATCCATCATTGATACAATCTCAATGCAATCTTGCTTCAACTACAAAAGCTCAGGAAAAAAAGGTGTCAATTTATTAACCACAAAAATCCTGTAATCATGACTAACCATACATAACACAGGAAAAAAATACTTAAGGTTTGACAGGCCGACCGACCACCTGTCTTTAGGACATCTCCATCCATCCAAAAAAATAAGGAACCGTCCTCTTTATAAAATCTTGGAGAGGAATACACTTCATAGCCTCTCTTGGTAATCCATTTCAGTGCTTAACACTCAAGGCATCAAGGCATTCATCCACCCTCTGTCTTTCAAATGGTAAATTCTGCCATAATGTTTCCACCCTTTTCCAGAGCAAATGAATAACATTTTGCCATCAACTCTGCAACGTATCTTGCAACCTTTGATTCTTACAGGGGAAAACGCGTTTCTTAAGACTTTCCTAACTTTATGCTCGCAGGAGTGTGTGCATGTTCTAAACATGGGCGGAACGTCTCCCTTGCTAAATCCTGTCAATCAATGACTCTTGGTAAACTTCAGCATTAAAATTCAAAAGGCTTACCACTGCACAGAAGAATCCTCTCCCCTCTTTTCCCACCCTTTCCTTCACCTCTTTCCCAGCCTTACATTATCATCTCAAGTTCCCATGTGGCACCACCATGTTTCACTTCACTCTGATTTCTCACATGCTATTTCCCCAGCGTGCAACGCTAACCTGAGGACTGGGACTTCACATTCCGTCCTCCCGCTCTACAAAGTACACACACCCCTACCCCTCCCCCACCCTCCACCCCCCAAAAACACAAATTCTAGCGAGAAAAATGCAGTTGGCCAAAAAGAAGATCTTGCCTAAAAAGGTGATTCAGTTTTACAACAGAGTCAGTGAATGCTTACCTAACATCCACAAGGCCCTAGTTTGACAAGGAGGGTTAGAGAATCTTAATTCCTGTACATCTTTTTAAAAATAAAAAAGGGTGCTTGCTTCGGCAGCACATATACTAAAATTGGAACGATACGGAGAAGATTAGCATGGCCCCTGCACAAGGATGACACGTAAATTCGTGAAGTGTTCCATATTTTTTGGGTGATGGGTATTGAGGAGGGCACCTTTTGGGATGAGCACTGGGTGTTGTATGGAAACCAATTTGACAATAAATTTCATATATTGAAAAAAATAAAAATAAAAAAGGAAAGTCTGCCATGTTTTGTCATCTGTCTGGGGTGAGAAGCTTCTACGATACAACTTCTTGAAATCCCTTACAAAATTAAAAGTCATTAACAAAGGCACTAAGTATACCTTAAGCATTTCATGAATGCTTGACTGAATAAAGAATCTACTGCCTCAGAGTTTGTTAAAGTTGACTGTATGGACTTGGCTTTCATTTATGCACACCCAGCGGAACGCTGAAGGTGTCACGGTAACAGGTGGCTTTACGAGAGAGAAGAGCTAAGAAGCAGAGGGGACTGCTGTCAACAGTGTCTAGTATACTGTCAACCATCATCTATAGAACACTCGAAAAGAAACAACTGAGACTCCAAAATGAGAGTGTAAGCAAAAAGGTCCTTTACACGCTGCCAGTAAGAGTGTAAAGCTCCAGCTTTGCAGAGGCAATTTAACACTCCCGACCGAGAGCCTTACAAGCTGGCTTTTCTAAATGATTCCATTTCTAAGACCAAGACTCAATAAAAAGAATTATGGTATACCTATCCATATCATGGACTCAGTCCTATGCAGTCTTTAAAAATGATACCATAAAAAAATGCCCACAGAAGATTACTTAATAACCTAAGAAAGACCGCATATGATAACGTAAAAAGCCAATTCCAGAGTAATGTGCCAGTGTGATGTTGGGTTTTCTTGTTGATGATGGTAATGCTGTGAAAGTATGTCTGCTTGATTTTTATAGATCTACTTACACTAAAACATAATATTAAACTTAAAAAATTAATACTAGAGACTGACCTTTTATGATGAAAGTATGGTGCTTTTTGTGTTCTCCTTTTTATCTGAATTTTCAAAAACAAATAAACATATCTTCTGAAAAGGATTATGTTAAATAATACGTAACATAATTAAGTTAGAGAAAAGGTTTACTTCTTCTGTAGGAACTAGTAGATTTTCTCCTTATAGAGAGTAAGCAACACTATTTTTTTCCTTAGTTGGGCTGCCAGGAGACTCAAAGCCAAATTTGCCGGTCACCATCAGCAGGTGCACAGCAAATGCCACATAACTGGCGGCGTGTGCTTCTGACTATCCGCCATCGTAACCTTCCAGTCTGACCTGCATTTTCTCTGGCCCTTTTTCTACTGCATTGTAGATCTTCTTCTAACTAGCCTCCAAATCTTTTTGTGGGGGGAGTGTGGGTGGAGGGGGGAAAAGAAAGACGGAAAAAGAAGGAAAAGGGGAAAGGAGAAAAAGGATGAGGTGGCATTTGCAGCAGCAGGATATTGTTCTAGCTCTGTAATTTTCAGGTTAATTTATTGAAGGTTAGATCCCAACACAGTGGGTACTGTACTACGTGTAGAATGAATGAATGGACAGAACACCTTCCCAGCTTGAGAAATGCATGTCTCTCAGGGGCCCTTCCTACTCCAAACAGTTGAAATCTTCTTGAATTCTGGTACCTTAGCATATGGTTATTAGAACAGTGCTCACCAGTATTTATGCAGATTTGAAACATCAGAAAAACCCAGAGATACAGTTCTTAGTACAACAACAGTTTGATGTGCATGCCTTCAATCTACAGATAATGAATGCTTATAGTACTCACAGGACTTGAAAATCCTTTCCTATAAATCTGCACAGGTCTGTGGCTCACAGATTGTAAATCAATGTGCTATACAGCACAGAAGAAAACTGTTTACCATGAGCTGAATTTAGATGGCAGACATTCTTTTCTTTTGAGGCTGGCACGAGTTTTTGTTTTGTTTTTTAATTTGTGCCATCATTTAAAAGGAGAGATCTGGGGCTCCCGGCTGGCTCGGTCAGTGGGGGAAACAACTCTTGATCTCAGGGTTGTGAGTTCAAGCCCCACGGGTAGAGATTACTTCTAAGTAAAAATATTTAACTAACTAAATAAATAAATAAATAAGACTAAAATGAGAGCTCTGACAGAAAAAAATAGTCAACTTCTCACAAAAATCACAAAGGCTGGCAAAATTTGGCCTGGATTTCCACATGGCAGTAGCCAGCAAGAGCTGATCCACAACCACCTCTTTATTTACTTATTTATTTTGGAGGAACATGGGTTCTTTACAAACATGTGATCTCAAAAACACAGCATGTCATTATAAAAACTGCACCACATACCTACAAGCAAAAGGACAGATGTGTAACCGTACCAGGCATCATAGCTTCATGTGGTGTGTCTTTGCAAACCATGTTATTTGTGTGCACAGGCTCTTTTTATACGTACACACATACACACACAGCCTCACACACTCTGGGCTTACAGAAGTGGGAATACCTTTAGTAGTTTTTTATCGCCTGTTTTTCACCTTTCTTGCTTTTTTTTCTACAATGCCTTTTAATAACACTGTTATTAAATCTTCTACATCATGTTTTAATCTCTGTATCATATTCCTTACACTGGATAAACTATAACAAATTTAATACTCTCATACTGCAAACCATTTATTTCCAATAGCTTTGCTACCATAAATGTGCAGAGTAATTTAGAAAGACAATTTTGTTTTATTTTTAATGTCTGTATTTGAGAGAGATGGCGGGGGGGGGGGGGGGGAGGGGTGCTGCAGAGAGAGAGAGGGAGGCACAGAATCTGAAGCTGGCTCCAGGCTCTGAGCTGTCAGCACAGAGCCCAACGCAGGCCTTGAACCCATGAACCTTGAGATCATGACCTGAGCTGAAGTCTGACGCTTAACCGACTGAGCTACCCAGGTGCCCTGTGTTTTATTTTAGACTTTTTTCAACGTTTTTTATTTATTTTTGGGACAGAGAGAGACAGAGCATGAACGGGGGAGGGGCAGAGAGAGAGGGAGACACAGAATCGGAAACAGGCTCCAGGCTCCGAGCCATCAGCCCAGAGCCTGACGCGGGGCTCGAACTCACGGACTGCGAGATCGTGACCTGGCTGAAGTCGGACGCTTAACCGACTGCGCCACCCAGGCGCCCCTATTTTAGACTTTGAAGAAGAATATGAAAGGATGGGAGTTCTCTGGCCTCCTTCTCCCCAGTTTTCAGTCTCTTTTCCCCTCGTTTTAATTCAGTATAGCAGCAGCTAGCTCTTTACATGGGTTTGTGGTCTCTAGTGTTCTAGAGTCTGCATCTGGCCCTTGGTCCTCACTCATCTCAAAGGCATCACTATTTGCCTTTGGCAAATGTCTGTAACCCTTACACTGTATACAGCTCTAGCCTCAATGTAAGTTCACCCAAAATGCAATTATTGGTTATTTGTAATTCTTTCAACAAATGCCAAGAGCTTCCCGCTGGTGTGGTCCATGACTAGATGCCCACGAAACTGCCCAAGTTAGGTGAGGGGGAGGCCACCCACCAAAGCCTCTTCTACACAGAGCCTAGGCTTCTGTGCTGCCTTTGCTGGCCCCTGATTTCCCAATCACTGAGTGGGCAGTGCACAGCCGCTGCTGATAAATGCTGGATGGACGCACAGAAGATGGATGGATGACAAATGTAAGCTACACTAAAATCAGTCTTTAATTTCTTCCAGCTATTGGCACATAAGGAATTCTGCTCCAAAGGGAATCTGCAATATGACTGTTAGAAGGAGAGTTATTTTTTATTGTTGTCATTGTTATTCTTACAAGAGCAGTGCACATTTGTTCAAAACTTCCCTGATCTACCATCTGGGGGGGAGGGCAGATCCCACAGGGAAAAGGAAGTGCTGCTCCTGGGGTACAAACCCACGTTAGGTAATACGGTACCTGGGACTTGGGACTGAATTACAACGAACCGCACACTGAGAAAGTGACGCTTTTCCCAACTTCTTTCAGTCTGTCTGAGTATATCCAACAGCATGTCTCACTTTGGTGCTAACACATACACTTAAGCTCCTTTATGACACTTGCCAATTTAATTTCCCTTGTAAACAGAGGGAGCATATGGCACAGGCCTAAGCCTTTATCAGACAACAGAATCTGGACAGGATTTAACAGTAATTGTTTTTAAAGGTTCTGGTAGGGACACAGAGATTTCCTTTTAAAGAAAATTAACTTTTAAAAAACATTATACGAATTTTATGTTCTGTGCATCTTACCACGACTAAACACAAACAAAGAACATGATATTAAGTAACAGTAAAGGATGGAGTACAACCACGACAAAGAGCACTGAGGTGATATACACAATACTGACATTTGGGAGATGAAGGGCTCTGGTTTGATGTTACCAGTTTGGCAAAGAGATGGGAAGCGTTCGGATTTACTTTAATGTCCATTTTACATTGTAACAAACGTAAAAAATATATATGTAATAACAAACTGTGCATTTTTATGGTGATAGAAAAACCTAAGATTTGTAACCTTGACACTTCAAGTTAAATTAGCTCATGACTACAATTGACAACATAGGATTATATATAACTATTTGTGACCACGTACAGCTATACTTTATTAATCTAAAACAATACCATAAAAATAAATGACTCTCTCTATACCAAAAAAGGTCTTCCCATAAGGTTCCTAATTTGCAAGCTGCAAATGATGATATAAAAATATTCTCTAATGAAAACACTTCTACATTTAAGATCGTAAGTCAGGGCTAATACTACACCAGTAAGTAGACCAAATGTCATTGATACTCCCCTCTGTCAAACAGCAGCTGTGACAAATGCTACAAAGGAGAGGTACATGGTTCTGGAAGGGCTTATAACAAGTGTAATTTGACCTAGGCAGGGCTTCCTTGAGATGGGAAGGATAGGAGCAGCGAAAGAGCAAAGCAAGAGAGACAGGACTGGAGTCAGAGGAGTCTGCGGTTGGGATGGAGAATGTGGGTGCTCGCTGACCCAGATACAGAGTTTTCCTTTATGCCAAAAACAGTGGGAAGAGGGCTGAAGGGTATGTAAAGTGGAGAGTGACCTGGCCTGAGCAGACTGGTGTTCTGAAAGGTCTGTGCGGGCTGTGATGTGGCAACCCTCCAAAGAAGTGTCAGAATCAAAGTTTAAATTGGTAACAAACAAAATAACCTAGAAATTACTGCATCTAGACCACATAAGTAATGACCAACAGGAAGGAAGCTCAGCTAATTGTCCAGGTTTGTTTTGTTTTCCTAACAGAAATTAAAAGACACTAGTACAATTTTATTCAGACATAGGATACTGAAATTTTAGAGACTATGAACAATATGAAATGTAACACTCTACAAATTTAACACTATAAAAAGTTGATATAAGATTGGAACATATAGGGGTGCCTGGGTGGCTCAGTTAAGCATTCGACCTCGGTTCAGGTCATGATCTCACTGTTTGAGAGTTCAAGCGCCACATCGGGCTCTGTGCTGACAGCTCAGAGCCTGGAGCCTGCTTCAGATTCTGGGTCTCCCTCTCTCTAGGCCCCTCCCCTGCTCGCACTCTGTCTCCTCTCTCTCTCTCAAAAATAAATAAACATTAAAAAAAATTTATTTTTGATTGGGACATATCAAAAATGTCATAATTTCCTGGTCAGACCCAAGGTGGCCCACCTGAAGGGTTTAAGAAGACTGGAGGTCGACGGAAGGGCTCTCAAGGATGGGATGGCTGAGCACCAAAACTGAGGCCCAGATTACTTCCCTGGTTCTCACCCCAAGCTTTTCTTTTCTGTTTTGCATGACAGGCTTCTAATAAGGCTTAAATAAAGAAATAATTTTGGTATTCAAACCAAGTCTGAAAACTAATGGTAACAGCTGTGGCCTCTCAGATCCAGTTCCAAATCAGTCAGTGGGAGGGCAGTACCTCAGATGACTGACTACACTTCGTGGCTGGTTCCCATTTGGTCTCAACTTTTAACTCTGATTTCCTTCATGAAAGCTGGTACTCAGAAACAGTCCCTTATCTGCATCTACTTCTCCTCAAAAATTCTGCCCTTATCTGCATCTAATTCTGCCCGTTCACACTGGCACACTTATCAGAATTCTTCTTTTTTAAGTTTATTGTATTTATTTTCAGAGACAGAGAGGGGAGGGGAGGGGCAGAGAGAGAAGGAGAGAATCCCAAGCAGGCTCTGTGGAGCTGCATTTGATGCGGGGCTTGAACTCACGAACTGTGAGATCATGACCTGTGCCGAAATCCAGAGTCAAATGCTGAACTGACTGAGCCACCCAGGCCCCTGACCCATCAGTATTCTAACAGAGAGAAAGAAAAGGGGAAGGGAAAAGACATGGGAAGGCAGAGGTAAAGGATATGCGCCGTACCAAGCGAACAAGGACCTGGGGCAGGCTGGTGTGAGTGCAGACTAGCACATTCACTTTGGAAAACTGGCAGTCAGTGTCCGCTAACACTTAGCAACTGTGCTCCCAGGTACACACACGGCAGAAGTGCAGGCATAGATCCACTCCCCAGAAGACAGGTGTACAAATGCTCACAGGAGCAGCAATCCTAACAAACTGCAGACGTCCCGGACGCATGCCCATCAGTAGTAGAATAGATACATAAAGCGAGGCACATTCAAGTGAATACCGCACAGCAAGGAGACGGAACTAACTGCCGCTGCTGCACACAAACACGAACGTAGCGCAACGTAACGCACGTACGGAGGGTTTCTATTTGCATGTAACGCTCAAGGGCAGATATAATTGAACAGTCAGATGTGGAAATAACCTCATCTTTATCTTAATACTAAGTAAGACCCAAGATAGGGGCGCCTGGGTGGCTCAGTCGGTTAAGCACCCGATTTGGGCTCAGGTCATGAACTCACGGTTCACGAGTTCAAGCCCCGCATCGGACTCTGTGCTGACAGTGCAGATCCTGTTTGGGATCCTCTCCCTCTCTCTCTCTCTCTCTCTCTCTCTCTCTCTCTCTCTGCCCCTCTCCCGTTCAAGTGTGCACACACTCTCTCTCTAAATAAACAAACAAATAAAATTTAAAAAGACCCAAAATGAATCAAAGTCTTAAAATATTAAAAGTCAAAAACTTTTTTTAGGTAAGCCTAGCAGAAAATCATAGTGACCTTGGGCTTAGCAAGGGTTTCTTAGATACAACACATAAAACATAAACAACAAAAGAGAAAAAAATAATTGGATTTCATAATGATCTATGATCTGTGCACTTTCCCATATATATCTTCCATAAACATATTACTAAAAATTAAATGAAAACAGCAGAAAGCGTAAGGACTGAGCGGAGGGAGAAAACACAACCAGCCACGGTCATCTCTTCTAACCCCTCAGAGAAAGTAGTTCTCAAGTACACCCGCAAACACAGACGGAGGCAGAGGTGAGCATGAGCACGGGAGAAGCCGTCACCACTACCTCTGCCTCTTCACTACAATAAAGAGGAATTTTTTTTTAAAGATTTGTTTATTTTTAAGTAATCGCTACACCCAACAATGCAGTTCAAACTTACAACCCTGAGATCAAAGTCGCATCTTGACCTACTGAGTGAGCCAGCCAGGCGCCCCAGAAGAGGGAATTTTAGTAAAATGTGGCTATCCTCCATGACTGTTCTTAGTTCACACCATAGAGACATGGAGGAAAATACGTTCAACATAAGAGCAAATAAAAGACGCCTTGGTCCTGGATCCTTTTCCACCAAATATCCTACACTTACTTCTTTCTCCAGGTGGTCCCATCCTGATGTTTTTGTTTTCCCTCCCATTCCCCTTATTCTTCCAGGCTTCTCTTTTTGCTTTCTGCAACCACGCACCATTATCATATGCCCTTTTTTCTTTCACTTAAGAGGCTCCAAAATAAGAAAATGAATTAAAATACACACACAAAAATAGCACAGGTTCTTTATGTGTTTCAAATGCCCCTCTTCTACTAGGGTAGGGGCAACAATCTCTAACCTTTCTTACCAATCCTGTTTACACAGCATTGGCAGGATATAGGCCATAGCATAAATATTTTTATGATACTTTCTCCCTCTTCCTTTCTCTCTCCTCCTGAAAAAAAGGCAGCTAGCAATTTCTAAATTCAAGTGGGATGCTAATGATCCAGGCTTGCACTTCCTATCTCTTCCAGGATAAAGACCCCTTTAATCACCAAAATATCTCTTTCTCTCTCAACCTCTCTCTCTCTCTCTCTCTCATGCACGTGTGAAATTATCCTTTTATTATCTGTTACCTGAGAAAGTACAATAGTAGGCACTGCTACTTAGTTAACTTTTGACTGACTGTGAACTTTATTAATTACAACAACTTTTGACTGACTGTGAACTTTATTAATTACAACAACATTTACATTTCACAAGAGCAAATGTGGCCAAAGCTTTGTGTGAACATAGGTTCCCCAGCTTCTCAAGACCTTCCTTCCCCTCACAAACTCCACAGGCCTCCCTGGAGTCAGCCTGGAAACACTGGGAATCCTCTCTCTGAGCACTCTGGGCTCAACTCTTCTCACTGATAAAGAATTGTCCAATTTTGTTCATGAGTTCACTGAAGAAGTAGCAATACAGTTTGTCCAAAATTTTAATAGAGCAAAGTGCCTTCTGCTCACTCAGGATCTTTTGAGGTTGATTTGCCAGAGTCTTCCCCACAGCAGACACACACACACACACACACACACACACACACACACACACTCTCTCTCTCTCTCTCTCTCTCTCTCTCTCCTCACTTAAAACTTGTATGTGGAAATGTTTAAGAAATGATTATCTTTTTTCTAGATATTATCATGATTACTACTCCTTTTCCTCCTCTTTCCCACCTACTCCACTCCATAAATTTCCAAATCCCAGAAGTGTTATGGCTAAGTCAAGAAGAAACAAAAACTTGAAAACCTAGTTTTTATATCAAATAAATGTTCACAGCTTTCTTTTTTTCATTAAATGGGGGTAGGTGAGGAAGTAAAACTGTGCCTGGCCCTGTCACTACCATGTTTAAGATGAATACATTCATTCATTCAACAGGCAGCAATTAAAAAGCAAATACTCATAGTAGGATGTGCTCCTAAAATCTGCAGAAGGGGGCTCTCTTGCAACGGATACGTGTTCCTCTTAGCTGGTAATAACATACAAATCAGGCATCATTTGTTTTTGTCTTTTTAATTCATTCAGTAATATTCTCTGTCCTTAATTTAATAATTAAGTTGACATTTTCCCCTTTCTCTGAAATATAAAACCAAAAAATAGAATTATAACTTTCTGTCACCCCACTGGATTTTGTCCCCTGAGTCAGCCATTCTGAACAGTACTCCCCACCTCCCCTACAAAAGAACATTTAGATGGACCCCCACTCTTCTTTTAAAGGTAAAAATACAATCTTAAATCTCAAGGTGGTATTGAGATCCATTAAGAAAACATGTTTTCTAATTTAGGTTCCAAAACAATTTTCAAAATTCCATATACTGCTTCAAATCATATTCGTATTTTTCAATGAAGAACCCTAAGTCTACAGAAATAAATTTATTTTTTGTTTTGTTTCTCCCATTTTACAAAACTGTCTGAGCAAGAATTAATTCAACCAATACTAGCTGTCACACAGGACTAGCAATTCTCACTAAGCGGGTTAAAAATAGGAGATGGAAGAATTATTAGGAACATCACATTGCTGTTTACAGTTATTATATTTTTACTTATAAAAATGTTGCATTTCCACTCCACTCAGTGGTCTGAAATATCAAAAGATCATTCTATCCTGCAGACAGTGAACGAAATCATTTGTGCCAAATGGTAAGTTTTGGTTTCTTGCAAAGCAGCTTCTCCCCTCTTTTAAAGAAGCAGGGTTTCTTCATCATTTCTACCCAAAAAACCATGTGGAATACTGACCATATGTAAATTCCAAATAGCTGAATTCAGGCCTTGACTCAAACAGCTAAATTAAAAAAAAAAAAAAAAAAAAAAAAAAAAGGTCAAAGACTTTTAAAATTAAGTAACCGGTGAACAAGGAATTGAATGAAGAATGTGATGGTAATGTTACATGATATGATAAACTATGAAATGCGTGAGCAGGATATAGCACTACTAGGCTATGAATTTTTTTTAACTTTACATTCTTGCTTTTCAAATTCTTTGAAACACATTGAAAAGACAAATCATTTGACTACTCGTCACTGTATGCCTTTTACAAAGAGGAGAAAAAAGAAGTAACTTCTATTTTTAATGTATTTCCATTAATGAAACAACTTCTATGTTTGCAAAGTGTTGGCTGACCCATAAAATAGATTTATCACCCATTAAGTCAGCATATCACAACTGCCATATACATGTCTAAGCACCCCCAAAAGAATAACAAACAAAGCAAGCAAGCTCTGGTAAAACTGTGTATAAAGCTGTCACAAGCATAGTGGCTGGTTTCTGAACTTTAAAACCATGACCACATGCATCCTCTGTTTCCATCAAATTTAACTACAGGAGCTTAGGTATAAGGATTTAAAAAATAATAAATTATTATTGTTATAATAGTAAGTAAATGTAATCACCAAAATATTTTAGAATCTTTCCTTTAACTAGAGAAACCTCATCCATTCCTAACTTGTTTCTCACTAATATTCTTCCATTCTGTTCAACATCCAGTTTATCAATAGAGAATTCATGCTACTCAAAAAAGCTAACATAATTATTGCTGCCATCCCATTGAGAATGCTCTTCCCTGGTAACAGAACTCCAACATCACAGTTGGCGCCCGGACCGCTCACTATTTACACCACCACCCTCTCCCCTTCCCAACACCACCATTTTACTGGCTGAACCACAAGGCTGAAGATTGTTTTTCATCTCAGCAAACAGAATGTTTAAAAACTCGGATGGCTAGCCACAAACCAGGAGTTAGAAGCTACATGAAAATAAACAGAAATGTGAAGAAATTTTTCTATTTTCAATTTCTGAAGAAAGCAGTTAACATCTTATTTGTAATGCCCTAAATTATAGCCAGAAGTCTTTCCCCTAATTACACTAATAAATCGATTTAATGTCATCATTTTGCCATCAGATCATGTCCTCCATACACTAGTGTACTTTAATTAAATCCATTTTACCATGGTAGGCTGTTCACCTCATTTTTTTCCCCAGTGCTTTTCCTCTATCTTCCTCAAGTACTAAATCATGTCTCCATAATATTTTCCTAAATATTAAATCTATGAAAAAGATAACCTCAAAACTAATCACGGATGAGACAAATCAACACACCTTCAATATAAAATATCAACATAAAATATAAACTATTAGGTAACCAAGAGAAGGGTAAGCATCAACTGTATGCCCAAGAACCTCCATTTAAAACATTATGTAGTATACACAATTTTGGCAAAGAGAAGTGAACACAGTATTTACATACCAATATAGGCAACTATATTATTAGCCTCATTTCTGGCTTGAGATAAAAATACCTTTATTCCACTTATTAAGTAAAATAGCCATTTTAAGGAAATATCTCCTTACAGGTATAATCATTTGATTGACAGACAAAATAATTGCTTTAAAAATACTTCTGAGTCATTTTGTCCTTACCTGCAGGCATGAACCATTACTGCATGCAGTGACTGTTCCATTTCCTAGCACAGACTTGAAGAAGCATCATATCTCTCTTTCAGAATGTGACTAATCTGTGGGTTTGCAATTCCTAAGCTATTTACAAATGGCACTCCCTTTCCATATAAGAAAATATTTATTACACCAAAAGCCAAGTATTTTTAACCTAGATCTTACAAATAATGTGATTTTGTGTAGCAACCATCTCCAAACATAGGAAGAAAATCTAATACTAATATTTCCTTAAGAAAGCAAGATTTTTGTTTTGTAGCGAAGTAAATTATTTTTTAAAGCCTTCAACAGCTGTCACACATGAACTAGCGCTCTGCTGTGCGATGGTGTGCATGCTGCAGCTGATTAAGCTTCACTATTTTTTAAAAAATCAATTACCCTTTGTAAAAGCAGAACAGCCTGCCCAAATACACATCTTCGACACAGCACAATGACCGGCATGCAGTACGATACGTTATACAGCAAACTTGACAAGAAAAAAATACGTCCTGCTTGTTTCTTAGCAATGCTACACCATTAATTGTTCATGCAAGAGATGTAGCTGTACCTTTCTGAAGAGGACGACTTCTCAGAGTTAACTGACATCAGCAGCTCAATCTTCTGCTTGATTTCTGGAAAAATCAGAAAATATTCACAACCAAGATTGCCTGCTCTTGCTTTCAAGCTTTATATCAACAGATTTTTCGTCTCTGATCCCTTTTGTTCAAAAAGAGGCCACAAGATTCGCAGTACTTCTGTTAGGACTGGGATTCGATGGTGCTATAAAGGGAAAAGCTCCAGAGGCACCAGGCCTTGCTAAACTATGCACATGACTGTTTATGAAAGCAGGAAGTACCATTTCTTTTAAGCGGAGGGGTGTTTTCTTTTTTAAGGTAGAACCAGCATGGCTCTGCAAGAAGATTTCAAATGCAGCAAATTAAAATACAAACAAGAAATGCTCACAACTGGACTGGATACACTGGATAATCTGAGAAGCCTGGATAATAAAGTTACAGGCTGTAAAGAACAGATGTGCAACCCTGGGCTACTTCTATTTCACCAGCCCTGAAAAATATGGCTCAGTGAATCATTTTTGTCACTTAAGAATGAAATATTAAACCAGAACCCCAATTTATAGATCAAAATTTTTTTAACCTTTCTTAGAATTTCTTGACCGTCTTTAGTTAAAGAATGTGTTTAACATCTTGTCCTTAACTCCTTCAGAAAAAGACTTGTATTTTACACCTTAATTCTCCCCTCCTCCTTCGCAGTACAGCACAAGTGAACAGCAACACCCAGTTACCGAGCAGATAATATACTTGTCCTTTTAGGAAAGGACTGACAATGCCATCTGCAACAGACATGTAAGCGCCAATTCAATTTAATTAAAAGATAATTGCTGATACTGATTTGGAGGAAAAGAAAAAAAAAAGAGAGACAGAGATAACAGACCAAAAGGAAAGAAGAGGTAAAAATAAAAGGGAGAAGGAAAAGAGAAGGAAAATAAAACCTAACACATTTCCTTTAAAAATACTAATGACTGACCGAAAAGCACGTAATTTTACGTGAATAAAACTGACATGGTCCCATTACCCAAACTATTTCACACGCAAAGCCGTTTTCCCACTCCTATTCCCATGCATAATAAAAAGTTCACATACCAAAAATAAAACACCTGGCCACTGACATATTGCTATAGGCAGTCTCAGGATATCAAAGTAGAGCTAACAGTTTCAGGGTAATTTTTTTTCTTAGGGGTAAAACACATTTTAATTTGTAAGACTCTTGACTACAGAAATCAAAGGAATAGGAAAAGGGAATAAAAATTAGTTGCATAAGATACAATAGACCTGTTCAGAAATATCTTTTTCAATGTTGTTAAAATAAGGGATTTCCGAATTGTTTAAGCTTACAACTTCATCCAACGGGCACTATAAAGCTGGCATGAATGTCCGTTTAGAGAACAGAATCTACCACAGCTCTGGCCAAACTACCTAACCACTGGGGAGAGCACACAGCACAGTGGTTAAGACGAGATGATGATACTGAAACTTACCTCGAGGATTCTTACGTGGATTACAGAGTCTGGCACCGGGTGCCACAGAGAATGCTCAGCAATGCCCCTCCCGCCGGTTTAAAAAGAGCAGTGTTTAAGAAGAGCTCAGCCTTGGCCACCAGCAGCCCTGGATCTGAAGGCAGGCTCCTCCAGCATTTTTAACAGCCCTATGACCTTGGGGAAATTAACGAGACTCTCTAAAAGCCTCTATCTCCTCTCCTATAAAATGGGGATAGCAACTGCTCGTAAAGGGCTGTTGTGAGCCGTGTGAAATACGGTAATCCATGAAAGTCATGTAGATGTAGTGTTGTGCCTGCCATATAGTAAGCCCTGTGTCTGCTGCTAAGTAGTGCCTAGCAAAGGACAGTAATCCTAAACAAATATTTGTTGAAAGAGTTAATGAGGTATACTAGGTCTGTCCTATTTTAAAGAGCTTGTCCACAGTTTTGATCTACTTTCTCCTTACTATCAACATCAACATGCAGCTTTTTATCACTATAGTTTGATTTTATGTGGAAATTTAACTTTAATCTGTATCTCAGTCTCCCTGTGTAATTCTCAGTTTATCAACTAGCCATGTCAGAAATGAGGTTACATTTGAATCCTTCTTCATCATGGTAATTGTTCATTCCAAAAAGACAAAAGATTCACCCTTCAGTATGCAGATCATCTGTGCACATAAGCTGAAAGACACCCAATTTAAACCACACAGTTCTCAGGAAGTGTATGCCCATCTTACAAACATTAGAAAGAAAAGTTAAAGCTTTGAGAGCTCCAAGCCAAAAGGGTTTCCAGTAATACATGGACAGGTTTCTAACATGTTTTTCACATTTTCTTCAAACCTTCAGATATGTTTCTAGTTCCTGAAGGACTAAAACATTCAGGAATGTTTACAAATACTATATGAATATTGTATCCTCTGAGGCCCATAAGGTCCATTTCTTTTTTTTTTTTTTTTAATGTTTGTTTATTTTTGAGAGAGAGACAGACAGACAGACAGAGTGCAAGTGGGGGAGGAGCAGAGAGAGGGAGACACAGAATCTGAAGCAGGCTCCAGGCTCTGGGCTGTCAGCACAGAGCCTGATGCGGAGCTCAAACTCACAAACCGTGAGATCATGACCTGAGCTGAAGTCAGAAGCTCAACCAACTGAGCCACCCAGGCGCCCCCCAAAAGGTCCATTTCTAGTCTACTACCTACTCCTCCTTACCAATACCATCCGTGGTCTAATTACTCCCCGCATCCATTGAGAACCCCAGAAGCCATGTCATTATACCTGCCATAATACCGGGGGGCTTCGATGTTCACGTTTGTAGGACTTCCACAAACCCTTGGCTAAGGACCTCAGCCTTCTGAACCTCTGATCACTTGCGTCATCTACCGTGACCACACTCTCTTACACACACACTACAAACATTCCCCCAAAATTAGTTTCTGTGTTTTATTCACAGTATCTATGACTCTATCCTTCATTTTTTTGCAGTTAAGTCCACTGGTCTTTCTCTTTATGAATGATGGTCTTTCTTCACATTTAGACTATCCCCACACCGATTTTTTAAAATCGTCCCATTTTCCACAAATTACGCTTTATAATTCACTTTGCATGTAAATCTTGGACCCTTCTAGAACATATTTCAGTCTATGAACGGATGTAGAGATCCAGTCTGCTTTTATAGTTACACTTTAAAATGCTACACCCCCATCAACCCCTACCAATTCTGAATTACTCTCTTCACTACCACTCCTCAGATTCTTCCGAAGCGGCCATCGTAACAACCCCATAAATACATATTTATTCAACCATCTAGGGTCTCCCCTTTATTCATTCAGGCCAGTGAGTATTAAGGCCACACTTCTTTATTTCACCAAGAAAATAAACGAGTGGTACTTGTGTAGTTTAAATAAGCATATTTAAAATTATGGTTGATTTTTTTTTTGTCATCATGTTCTTTTAATTTGTAAATAACATTATGGGACAATGTTAAGTTTTTCTTTGTTTTTCTAATGTTTTTGTGTTCTGATTCTCCTCCTAACTCTAGGTTCTTTGCTGGATCATCTTTTTTCACCCAGACCTTAAATGTAGGAGATACTTATCTCACGTGACCCTCTTTTCACTCACCGACTCTTCCAATCTGCTCCCCTGACATCCACAACCAAAGGACACTGATGGTGACCAAACCTGAACTTCGAGCCCAATACTCTCTCCTGCAACTCAGCACTGTGCATCCTTCCACCCTTTCTAGATATCTTCACCTACATGGTCCCTAGATGCCTTGAACCCACCATCTAAACCTAAACTCCTCAACTTCCCGGTCTAAGATCTCCTATGTAGAACCTTCACATCTCCCCAAACAGCAGCAGCATTGCCCTTCTGAGTCTGGAATGTTTGAAGGATTCCAGACTAGCACCCCTGTCTCATTTGGGGTATCATTACCACCACTCTCCCCTTCCAACCTATTTTATGTTCCAGGACTGCTGAGCGCTACTCTGTGATTCCCTAAACACACCATGCTTTCTCACACCACCAAGTGTTTTCTTAGAATGCAGTTTCCCTCCCTGGGATGCCACTGCCCAGTGTGCTTCCCTTGCACACCCAACTCACTTTTCTAATCTCAGCCCACGCGCCACCTCCCCTCTGACTGCACCCCAGACAGAACACAGCTCACCTCCGCTGTCCTTCCATATATCACATACACCGGCAGGACAAAATTACTGAAATATATACACTACTTGTCTGACTCCCCGAGACCAGGGCTTCTTTAGGAATGGAGACCTGAAGTTTCATTTCAATTTACACTTACTTGTTGATTCTTTCATGGTCCTCTTAGCCTATCCTAGTCAACGTTACAATCTAGCTAACTTCATGTCCTTATTCTTAAATATACATTTCCAGACACAATTACTCAATCAGAGATTCAAACAACTACAGAGATAGAAGAGTCCTCAGAGGTCATCACTTAGCTGAACCACATTAATTTATGAAGAAGAAATTTGAGGGCTAAAAAGATAAACAACTGGTGGCAATAACACTTTTCACCTTCGCCAAGACTACCATTTCTGAGACCTACAGCTAAATTTCCAAGGACCTAGCAACCCAAGCAGAACATTCAGCATCCTTTAAAACCTGCTTTTAGGGGCACCTGGGTGGCTCAGACGGTTAAGCATCAAACTCTCAGTTGCAGCTCAGGTCATGATCTCGCATTCATGAGTTCAAGCCCCGCACTGGGCTCTGTGTTCACACTTTGGGGCCTGCTTGAGATTCTCACTCCCTCTCTGCCCCTCCCCTGCTCGTGCTATCTCTCAAAATAAATAAATAAACTTAAAAAAATTTTTTTAAACCAGCTTCTAAATCTATTTACTCATATTTCCAATCAATTAAAATCATCACTATTAGTCAGCTTTCTTGATTAAAACAACTGGTCAGTCTTGGGGCACCTGGGTGGCCCTGTCAGTTAAGCGTCCAACTTCTGCTCAGGTCATGATCTCACGGTTCATGAGTTCAAGCCCCACATCAGGTTCTGTGCTGACAGCTCACAGCCTGGGAGCCTCCTTCGGATTCTATGTCTCCCTCTCTCTCTGCTCCTCCCCTGTTCACGCTCTGTCTCTGTCTCTGTCTCTCTCTCAAAAATAAATAAACATTAAAATTTAAAAACCAACTGGTCAGTCTGTGACATCATACTCTTCCTATTCATCACATTATACACCAAAAAGGAAAAACCAATTCACCAGGATCTCCCACTCATTCTCTTTCATCCAACCTACAGATCCAGAATAAAATGAAAACCTTTTATTCTGATTGTACCCACACTTTAAAAGATACTCAAATCCCTCGCAAAGATGAACACTTTTAGCTCTTCGGTTAATGGCCTACTATGTCTAATATTTAGTTTTCTACTCAATAACGTGAGTTTGAAGACTCATGGAACACTTAGGGCTATGAGTCCAGAGCTGAGACCATCCCTGAGAACCCAGACCAGGAAGAGTGGTTACTCTCCCTTTCTCTCTGCCCCTCCCCTGTTCACATGTGCATTCTCATTCTCTCTCTCAAAATAAACAAACAATTTAAAAAACAACCAAGTCCAATAAAGGATATGCTTCAAAGATCAGACAGTGTGGGAGAAAAGGTGCACAGCCCTGAATCCACCTGGATCCTAAGAGCAACAGTAGTGTGAGACTCACACAGGATGCTGTGGAGAGGACATGTTCCCATGTCCTTTACATCACTACCTGCCCAACACAAGCTCACATGGGACCCTTCCTTTTAAGACATGGAAATTAAGATATAATAACTGGGCAGACAGTTCTACCTAAATTCTTAAACCTACATCCTTTCTCCATGGATGCTATTCCAACAGATTTACTAAACTTAATTTCTCTTGCCAAATTGCTTTTTTTTTTTTTAATGTTTATTTTTATTTCTGAGAGAGAGATAGAGTGCTAGCGAGGGAGGGGCAGAGAGACAGACAGACAGACACGGAATCCAAAGCAGGCTCCAGGCTCTGAGCTGCCAGCACAGAGTCCGACGCAATGCCCAAACCCACGGACCACAAGAGCCAAAGTCAGACACTCAACCAACTGAGCCACCCCAAGCACTCCTCTCTTGTCAAATTCTTTACATGACCATTCACAAAGCTGATTTTATTTCAGGTATAAAGAGGATTATTTTTTTTTTAATGTTTATTTTTGAGAGACAAAGAAAAACAGAGTGCGAGTAGGGGAGGGGCAGAGAGAGAGGGAGACAAAGAATCTGAAGCAGGCTCCCAGGCTGCAAGCCCTCAGCACAGAGCCGGATGTGGGGCTTGAACTCACGAACCGTGAGATCATGACCTAAGCCAGAGTCAGACCTTAACCGACTGAGCCACCCAGGCGCCCTGAAAGAGGATATTTTAAATTAATGCTTTATCTGTATATTTGGAGCCATTTCAGGCTGCAAGAAACAGGTATGTGCTCAGTTTACCTCAGGGGATAAGACAGTACTGTCAGAAAACATCTAAAAGTTAAGAACAGAACAAGATTCTGGCTGTGAGGCCTGTGGAGGCATTTATCTGTTCTTAACAGCTCTTGATACTCAGTTCATGTTACCAAGTGTTCAGAGGGATTGCTCTCCACCTTAATGCTTCACCATTCTGGGGACTCAACACCTCTCTGACCCTAATTCCATTTCTCCTGTCACTACCAATTAACTGCTTCTCTCTGTTTCTCATGTTCACAGATCCTACTGCCTCAACCATGCATGCTTACGGCCTTCTCTCTTGGTGTCTCCAACTTAAGCCTGCAAGTATCTCTACGGGGCTCCCATGTAAATGCAAACCAGGGGCTGCAGCAGCTTTTCTGGCCCAAGTGTCAATCCCTGATAATACCCTCTGGGACCAAGTATTGAGTTCCTGACGCAAAATTCAAGAGACGGGCACATAAGAGACCCTTCATAAAGGAGCAGGAGTAAAGCAAGCGCTCTGAGACGTCTAGGAAGGTCAGTGATGAACTGACCAACACCATGAAGACAGTCGGGTGTAAAAATGAGTCCTTGCCATCCCAGCATTCATTATTCAAGCCTTCTGTTAAAGGAACACAGAGAAAAGCAAAAACTGTGCAAACAAAAGCAATCATTAACGAAATGGCCATTCAAAAAACTGTCCCTGGTTATTCCCAGTCTCCATCTCCATCCATCAAACCCCTTCTTTCTCTCTCTCACACTGATGGTCATACAGTCCAACAACAATTCAAATAAGATGTAAACCCAAAACAAAGTGAAAACTGAAAATACGTTCCAAAACATGCAACATTTGACAAGGCTGGCTGAAGACACTCACGAAATGTTAGAATCCCAAATGAGGCTACAAAAGGAGTCAGGAAGGTCAGTAATTGATGAGAAAAATCAACAAGGACAATAATATGCTAAGTGTCTCAAGAATGACAATTATTTGATTATCAGTGACTAACAGGGAAGATAATAAAACTCTTTGAAGAGTCTGCAAAAATGTCCTTCGTTATAACTGCATTATAAATTATAAGATATCCAATCATGTTATTACACAAAATGTAGTACAAAAATATATGCCAAAACAATCAACACTTGATGCATTCTTTGTTCATTCTAATACTCAGTACTTATTTTTCATTAGAATTCAAATTTTGATAAATAAAATAAGCTTACTTTCAGAATCATTTTATTTTTCAAGATAAAAGTCCCAATTTCACCCCTTCCTTAAAAGGAGACTTTTTCCAGTATCCTGCCTTCTGAACAGGGTGATGGGCCAGCGGACTACACTGTGTTCACTCCAAACTCCACAAAGGGATGGGGGTGGGAGGGGGCGGGGACAAGGAGGGGAAGGAGGTGGTCTCCAGCTGGCTAGGTTTCGATTTGAACTTTCAAGGTAGCTGCTGCTGCCACTAATCAGAAATTTCATTTACTAGAGGCAATACTTTTCCTTCTGTTACTTCTTAAACTAATTACCCTGAGTGCAACTGATAACGCAAAAGGAACATTAGTTTAAAAGGAAAAGTTTGTTCCCGATTTTCAAGTTCTAGAAAGAAAAGCAGGTCAATCCCCTCAAACTGGGATTCCCATCCTCACTTACCCCCATAAGCCTGCAACTGCAAGCAAGAGGCAGGGAGAAGAGGAACCAGGTGCCCTGGCTGTGTCTGCAGCACCAGCCTAGACCCCAGACCACCCAACTGGACACGGCAGGGGTGCGCTCAGATCTCAGAGGCCTCCAGACAGTATCTGTTACCAGTGCTTTTGTTATTTTGATATTGAGGAATTCCAGGACAACTTAATACAAAAATGTATTAAAAAAGAAAAGATGAATGTTTAAATAAATTCTTAATTTTATTACCATCACCATCATTGTCTTCTATCAGCAAGGAAATGTAATGAAACTAATTCCTGAAAACTGTCTACAGGTTTCTCACCACAGCACAGTATCATTAATAGTTAATCCAGGCTGCTAAACAGAACAAAGACACTCTTACCCTGACTCTGTTGGGGAGACCTAAGAAGTAACACAAGTTCTTAGATAACTGAGCTGTTACACTCAGGGTGAGATCCAACCTCCCCCTTCACCATGAGATCAAGTTTAAAGCTTTCTCTGTTTTACGCTTATAAAATAAATACCATTTGTACAATTTTCTGATACATGAATTTTAGAATTTACAACACAGGATACTACTCGGAAAAAGAAGTATTTTTATAATCCTAACTAAAAGACAGTTTTTCATACTAGATATTAATATACAAGTGAAACTACTCGGTTCTCTAATACTGTGGCTTACAATGTCATAAATTAAGACATTTTAATTTCATTTACAATTTTGGCACATAAAGGACTGTGAGTTCACCAAGGCAATAAATGCTTGCTTTTATTGACTCCTGTAGTAAACCAAGGCCGTTCAACCATCTTCAAAAGTAATTTCACTTTGTTAAGAGGAGGTAAAATTATTGTACAAGGCTTATTTACATGTATAAGAAAACAAGCTATATCAAAATATGAGGTATAAGGAGGAATTAGAGTCCCTAACTCCCAATCCACATTAACTTTCAAACTTTAGAACCGCAATTCTGAAATTGATGTGATGCAGTCCAATCTGTCCACCCTTCCACATTCCCTCATCACCAACAGGTGCTGCACTAGATGCCACATGAGCAGAGGGAGGAAGAATGTCTCAAAAATATGCAGGGCAGGGACACCAGAGTGGCTCAGTTGGTTAAGCATCAGAATTTGGCTCAGGTCATAATCTCACAGTTTGTGAGTTCAAGCCCTGCATCGAGCTGCCTGCTGTCAGTGCAAAGCCTGCTTCAGATCCTTTATCCTCCTACCTCTCTGCCCCTCCACTCCCAAAAATAAACACCTAAACTTAAATATATATATATTGTTGGTTAATTGTCCAACTTCAGCTCAGGTCATGATCTCATGGTTTGTAAGTCTGAAGCCTGCATTGGGATCTGTGCTGACAGCGCCTCTCTGTCTCCCTCCCTCCCTCTCTCTCTCTCTCAAAAATAAACAAACATTTAAAAATTATTTTAAAAATAAGAAAAATTATAAGAAATAAAAATAAAAAAATATGTAGGGCAAAACTCCTCCCTTCAGGGAGTTCACAGCCTAATATTTAGCATTTAGCTTGAACCATCTGGCCTACCTGAGCCCTTTACATGAATGAACTCACAAAAACTGGAGAGGTAGGTACTTAACATATTTTCCATTTTACATGCATGGAAACTGAAGCTTTGGACGTTTATAAATTTCCAAAACAGAGTGCCTGGGTGGCTCAGTCAGTTGATCATCCAACCCTTGATTTTGGCTCATGATCTCACAGTTCATGGGATAGAGTCCCGTGTCAGGCTCTGCACTGACAGCACAGAGCCTATTTGGGATTCTCTCTTTCTCTGCCCCTCCCCTGCGGGTGCGTGTGTGTGTGTATGCATGCTCTCTCTCTCTCTCTCCTCTCTCAAAATAAACAAACATTAAAAAAATAGTAATATAAAAAATTTTTCTAAAACCTCCAGACCTAAACAATTCCATTTACAATAGCATCAAAAAGTATGCAATACTTAGGAATAAATTTAACAAAGGAAACCAGAGACTTGTGCACTGAAAAACACAAAACATTGTTGATAGAAATTAAAGACTTAAATGAGAAGACATCCTGTGTTCGTGAGTTGGAAGACTTATTATTATTAAAATGACAGTATTCCCCCAAATTGATCTACAGATTCACACAATTCCTATAAAAATTCTCAATACCTTTTTTTTCCAGAAATGGGCAAACTGACCCTTAATTTCATTTAGACATTCAAGGGACCCTGAATAGCCAAAACAATCTTGAAAAAAGAAGAACAAAGTTGGAGGACTCACACATCTTGATTTCAAAACTTATTATGAAGCTACAGTAATCAAAACAGTGTGATTAAGGAGAACCCAGGTGTCTCAGTCAATTAAGTGTCCAACTTGGGCTCAAGGTCATGATCTCATGGCATGTGGGTTTGAGCCCCAAGTCAGGCTCTGTGCTGACAGCTAGGAGCTGGAAGCCTGCTTCAGATTCAGACTCCCTCTCTTTCTGCCCCTCCCCCCACGCATGCTCGCTTGTGCACTCTCTGAAAAACACATTAACATTTAAAAAATTAAATTTAGGGGCGCCTGGGTGGCTCAGTCGGTTAAGCGTCCGACTTCGGCTCAGGTCATGATCTTGCGGTCCGTGAGTTCGAGCCACGCGTTGGGCTCTGTGCTGACAGGTCAGAGCCTGGAGCCTGTTTCGGATTCTGTGTCTCCCTCTCTCTCTGACCACCCCCCCCCCCCCATTCATGCTCTGTCTCTCTCTGTCTCAAAAATAAATAAATGTTAAAAAAAATTTTTTTAATTAAATTTAAAAAAAACACTGTGAAACTGGCATAAAGATAAGACATATAGATCAATGGAATAGAATCAGAGTCCAGAAATAAACCCTCACATGACAGCCAACTGATTTCCAACAGTGTCAAGGCCACTAGGGGAGAAAAGAATGGCCTCCAAAACATGGTCCAGACAACTGGATGTCCACATGCGAAAGAATAATATTGGACTCCTAACTCACAGTACATACAAAAGTTAGCCCTAAATGGATCAAAAATCTAAATATAAAGGCTAAAACTTGACTCTTAAAAGGAAATACAGATGTATATCTTCATTATTTTGGATTAGGCTCGTTTCTTAAATATGACACAGAAAGTACAAAAAACAGAAGAACATCATAAGAATTAAAAACTTTGGTGAATCAAAAAACACTTATTGAGAAAAAAAGACAATCCACAGAATGGGAGTAAATATTTGCACATCACATATCCAATAAAGAACCAGAAACCAGAATATATAAAAAACTCTTAAAACTCAGCAATTTAAAAAAAAACAACACCCAATTTAAAAAATGGGCAAAGGATCTAATAGACATTTCTCCAAAGAAAACACACAAATGGCCAAGAAGCACATGAGAAACTGCTCAACATCATCTGTCATCAGGGAAACACAAATTACAACAAAAATGAAATATCATTTTATACCCACACCAGGATGGCTGTAATCAGAAAGACGGCAACAAGGATTGACAAGGATGTGGAGAATTTGGGAACTTCACATACAGTTGGTGGGAATGTTAAATGGCAGAGCTACCTTGGAAAACAATCTGGCAATTCTTCAAAAAGTTCAACAAAGGGTTACCATATGACCCAACAATTCCACTCCTCAGTATATACCCAAGAGAACTGAAAACGTATGTTCATACTGTTCACAAAAAAACCTGCACACAAGTGGTATTTGTAATATCCCCAAAGTAACAACCCAAATATCTATCAGCTGATGAATAAACAAAATGTGGTATATCCATATATAAGAAAAATGGAGTAATGATACATGCTAACACATGGATAAATCCTGAAAACATTATGGACAGTGAAACAAGCCAGAGACAAAACACATATTGTATCATTTCATTTACATGAAATGTCCAGAACAGGGACATGTAGAGAGACAGAAAGTAGATCTAGGGGCTAGGGAAGGAGGGAAAATGGGGAGTGTCTGCTAATGCACAAAGAGTTTCTTTTTAGAATGATAAAAATGGTCTGGAATTGGGAAATGGCGAGGTCTTTACAATAGTATAAATATGCTAAAAGCCACTGACTTGTAAACTTTAAACTGGTGAAAAGGGGAACGTGAATTTTATTTTAATTAAAAAAAAAAAAAAAAAAAAGATTCCAGAGCTGGTAGGTCACTGAGCCAGGATGAGAACCTGGCGGCCTAGCTCTGTAGTCTAGATCCCCAGGTGCGTGCGTGCTGTGCTGCACAGCCTCCAGGGAGGAAATGATCAGTGTGGGGAAAGGGAATGGCCAAAGAAGGCATCTGTCACTAGCGTTAGGAGGACTTTGCCAGGTGAAGAGAAGCCCACTCCCAACAGGAAAACGGCACAAACAAAGCTATGGAGACTCCTGTCGTGTGGGCCATCCAAGTTGTTTTGGTGGCTGGCAGGAGCCAAGTAGAGACTGGTAGGAAAATAGAGATACTGGCGGGGTCTGTCCCTAGAGCATCTTACACGCCATACAAAGAAGTCCGTCTTACATAGGGTAGAATATAACCAACTATACAGTGAAAACTAAAATAAGAGATTCAACAGGTGGGTTAGAATCAAGAGCAAATTTTTCAAATCTTATGTCATGCCAGGGAGAAAGTATTTGACTTCATGGAACTATTTATGAGACTTGTCGACTCTCCACAATTCATCCCGTGTCTGCACACCCACACAGTGCCCCCCAGGAACTCTGCCAATTATCACCTCTCTCATTTGTAAATCCTCAAATTCTCACCTCAAGCCTCAACAGTGCCTTATTTCTATAAAAATCTTTAACAACAGCAAGCAATAGTAAAGTCTACTTCCAAGGCTTTGTTGCTTTACACAATGTTCTAAAGTACGATAAACACTGTAGCAAATCAAACACAGGCTACTTTATTCTTGTCTTGCTGTCTGTGGGATTTCCCACCAATTGCATAAACAGAAAACCTCAATTAGTTCTCCATTTTAATACGCAAAAATCAATAAACACGGCCTTAAACGTATCAAGGACACAGAACACTTCAACTCTGTTTTATCAAAATGACGCTGAATCAGTATTCCAGAGTACAAGTTCTTCATCCTTATCATCTCTGGCCACGTATTGCGTTGCTGGTTTCTAGCCACGTGGAAAAATATTTTAAGCATGCAATAATGCCTAAATATAAAGACACCAGGATTCATAATTATATGTGTAACAAAGAGCAGCAACAATACCAACAGTAACATCTAACATTTCATACCAATTACAATGCCAGGAACTCTTCTTTCTGCTTTATACAGTGACTCTGAAAACTCTCATATCCCTGTAAGATAAACATGATCATTATCCTCATTTTACAGACAGGGAAATGGAGGCACAGAAAGGCTCAGTAACTTGCTGCCATTTACAGGGCTAGTGCAGTAGAGGGGACTCAGAGCCCCAGCAGCCCCTGTACAGGCTCTGGGCCCTCAACCACCATACATTACGTGTGGCCGATTTAGAATGCACTCACATTTTTCCATAGTAAAACACCTAAACATTCACTTATGTTCACAATACTTATGAAAGTTACAACACAATCCTATAAATTCAGTCCTATTCAGACTTCATGTTTATAATCTTGCTGTCCCCTCCCCCTTAAAAAAATCTGTCAGCCTTAAAACAATCATTTATTACACCTACAACTATGGTAAGTGTGGGGGTAACGTTACTAACTCGCATTAAGAGTTTAAAGAAAATCAAATTTTAGGGCCATATTTTGACTGCATTTTATGAGGTGAGCTAGGTACTGAACTAGTACTGGGCAATTTAGGCACTCTGTATCTTGCATTTAAGTTTCCTCTTCATGCCAAGGGCCATTCGTACTGATTTGCAGACCTACTAAATCACTCTCTTGGGGTGATGATGCCGAAAAAGTCTTAAGAGGTAATTCTGACGCGCAGCCAGTGTTGAGAATCACTGGCTTTACACTTGGCGCCTGTCCTCCTTATCTAACTGACACGACAGTGTTACAAACACACAATTCATTTCACAAACACAATTAGCCAATCATGCCAAACAATATTCTATTTATTGGGACTTCAACATAGGGAATGCTAGATAGTGACAATCCAGCAATTCCACTTCTTCCAAATCCAAGCTACGAGAACACTCACGCGTGTCCTCGGAGGGTCACATAAACATGCTCCTCATAATGCTGTGTGCCACAGCAAGTAATGGAGAACAACCCGACTGTTAACTGAACTCTGCTACATTCATCATACACAGCCTTTGAAAAGAGTGAGGTAGCCCTGCAGGTACTGAATGACCTACAAAACTGACACTAAGCGTGTGCAGAATACGCAGTATACTACTTTTGTTACAAACACGTGTTTTCACAGGTGTGTATGTGCGTGCGTATATGTACATGTAAATGAAAAGTAAAGTTGAGGAAGAGTATACTCCAAACTGATTAGGAGAAGATCTTCCTTGCTTTTGCAGACAAAATGAGGAGGGGTGCCTGCGTGGCTCAGTCAGCTGGGTGTCTGACTTCAGCTCAGGTCATGATCTCCCGGTCTGTGAGTTCAAGCCCTGTGTCGGGCTCTCGTGCTGACAGCTCGGAGCCTGGAGCTTGCTTTGGATTCTGTGTCTCCCTCCCTCTTTCTGTCTCCCCCCCACTCGCATTCTCTCTCTCTCTCTCTCTCTCTCTCTCTCTCTCTCTCTCTCAAAAGTAAATAAAACATTAAAAAAAAAAAAGGAATGAGGGAATGGTCAGAGAATTTCACCTTTACGGCACTTAAATTTTTTATAGATGTTATTTGTGTAATTAAAAATAATTTTCTCAAATAATGTTGAGTGTTGCCAAAGGATACCCCATTTAAAATAAACCCCTTTTGTGGTTACCCAGCTTTCAAACGGACAGTCTGCAAAAAGATTGCCATCACACCATTATAAATAGCCTCCAAATGCCAATTTTCACTTTCAAATAAAATTCACAGTTTAATCAAGATCAAAGCAATGTTCCATTGGAATCCTGAGAGTGTTATACTGAATGGGGGGGGAAAACCAGCTCAATTCTTCAGACACTGTTCTATCATAAGAAAGGGAGTCTTGTGGAGGTTGTAAAAATGGCATTTAAAACTAGCTTTAAAAACTAAATTCGGTCTGTTCCAATTCTATCATGAGCAGGCTCTTATAATGAAATAAAATTGCTGAAACAAATTGGTCAACTAAAAAAAAGTATTTAAAAATACAGGTATTAATTTCGCAGTCCAAAAGTGACCAAGTCTCAGCGAATGGAGTGTGCCTATGAAAGGTATACTACTGCATAGAAGAAACACAGAGAATCCCACAGACGAAAGTTAAGATAAAAACTAAATTTTGTACCTAGAGCCATGAATATTTGGGTTCTTTGTTAGATGGTGCAGAGGAGAAAGAAAGGCATGTGCTTGAGAAACTAGAGTCAATTGCCAGGGCAGTTAACGTAGCAAGAAACACTTCCCACAAAAGAAGCAATGCAATAAAGAGTAAGTATAAAATGGCTCAAGACCAGAACCTTAAGAAATTCCAATGTTGCTTTTTAAAAAAAATGTAACTTTCTTCCAGTCATATCATCTACTTTAATAACAAAATGGTTCCTCAATTTATACTGAAATATACTGGCCAATGTATTATAAGACATCTGAGGTACCCAGCTTTTTCCTTTTTCTAAAGCCTAATAACTCTCTGAAATCTGGACCAACTACAAAGATAGGAGGAAGGGGGAAAATATTTCTATTTCTTGAGTTGGGCGAGGTGGGTATTCAGGTACCTATCTCATTTTTCAAATTTACATTCACATTTCAGGTTTTATATGCATGAAACATTGCATAATTTTAAAATATGTTTTTTGGAGTACCTGAGTGGCTCAGTCGGTTAACCGTCCAACTCTTGATTTCGGCTGAGGTCGTGATCTCATGTTCGAGGAGTTTGAACCCCACAGTGGGCTCTGTGCTGACAGCACAGAGCCTGCTTAAGATGCTCTCTCTCTGCCCCTCCTCCCACCTACTTGCAACGGGTGTGCACGCATGTGTGCACGGCTCTCTCTCTCTCTCTCTCTCAGAATAAACATTTAAAAAATTTCTTATTAAAATATGATTTTAACTTTTCACCAGTGTTTAACCAGTTTCCACTGCTTTCTCAGCATGGTCTCTTCCTTATCTCCTCCTCTGAACATAGGTATACCCCCAGCTACCAGGCCTCCAAGGAATGCGTGAATTCTGGACAGCCACGTGTTCTTGACAGCTGAAAGATTATCTATCTTATTTAAGCCGCTCTGGACTGAAACATTCACATATGCCTAATATAAAGTTTCTTGGCTGCCTCAGAGTGTCTGTCATGAGCAGGACTCCCACACCCTCGGGGCCTCTGGAAGGAGGCTGAAGGTCTGCTTCTGCACCAAGAGCTCCAGGTTAGGGCAGTGGATTTGGCTTGTTACTGTTTTCTTTTTGTCCCTTCCAGTGACCACATGTGTGCCCTTCCAACTGGCCCATTCCAACCTGCTGAGTAAAGTATAAATAGATAGTTTCCCACACCATACGTGAAGTTTTCTTCACAACGTCGGTAACACTCCTAGGTTGAGGAGGGCTACAAATCCAAGGCTCATATAAAAACAGCTATGGCCCCTCTCTCTTTTGGGATCCCACTGCCACAGTACATCTGCTTCTCTTTAAGCATCCCTTTCATTCTCTCCCAAGTGGTCAGCTCTATAAATGCAGCTTGCACACGGCATATAAAAGTATGCCAGGCTCCTCTATATTACGATGGCAACAATAACTCTTGTTTTGTATGACGGTGACAAGGATAACTCTTGAGTTTGTCAAGGATTACAGATACTTATCTTCATAAAAATACTAGGAGGCAGACACAATCACCATCTCTATTGTGTAGATGAGGGAGGGAAGGAGGGAGGGGAGGAGGGAAGGTAACATGTCTAAAGTCACTCAGTCACTGGGGCAGCTAGGTGGCTCAGTCAGTTGAGCACCTGACTCTTGATTTCAGTTCAGGTCATGATCCCAGGGTCGTTGGATCAAGCCCTGCTTCAGGCTCCATGCTGAATGTGGAGCCTGCTTAAGATTCTCATATTCTCTCTCTCTCTCTCCCTCTCCCTCTCTCTCTGAAATAAACAAGCAAATAATAATAATGAAGTCATCCAGCCATTAAGTGACAGACACAGAAATTGGCCCCAGGTCAATCAAACTCTGAAGTCAATGCTACTACCATCTACAATGATGCACTGGCCGGATCAAGGTGGCCTAAGCTCTCCACTTCAGAAATCCAAATTCCTGAGGCAGAGACTGCATTATTCCAATTCACTTTTTCCAGCCAGGCTACCATGCGCACAAGACGCCAGCTGCCATGTGGCCTGTCCGCACTGGAGCCGTGGTGCACACCCAACCCAGTCCCTCTGGAGGAGCTGGCACACAGCGGAGCCACACGGGAGGGGTCGCCACGGGACACCTCCGGTCTACACCCCTACCTAGGTACTCCTAGTGCTGAAACCCACACTTAAGTGTGCCTGACGTAAATCAGGTATAATCCCCACAGTTCGAGGTATGGGAATGGAAAGGAAAAATTCCAGAGTTTGGACAAGAGCTTCTCATCAAGCCTCACAGCAGCCACTGCAAATTTCTGTTCCACTTTTACTCCATATTCACATTTTTCTACTTAAAATATGAATTGCCTATGGTTTACCAGCACTGTAGTTAGGACAGTGTGAATCAAAAACCCTGTCAGGGGTTCCTTATGCCTTCTCATCAGAGGTTCTGGCAAAAAGAAATTCAGTAAATACTTCTTCCCCTAAGGGTTCCTATCCCTTGTGAAGTCTGGAGCAAAGGAAAAGCTATGCCTGGGTCTTTGTCATTTTTTAAGTTTATTTATCTATTTTGAGAGGGAGGGGGAGAAAGAGAGAGACAGAGACAGAGAGAATATCCCAAGCAGACTCCACACTGTCAGCACAGAGCCTGATGCAGGGCTCGAACTCATGAACCATGAGATCACGCCCTGAACCAAAATCAAGAGTCAGACGTTTAACCGACTGAGCCACCCAGGTGCCCCTTTTTGTCATTTTATAAGTCCTTTTTTCTATAGTTGAAGACTACAATCTTCTCTAATGTCTTTCAGCAAATATTTTTCTTTTTTAAAAAGTTTGTGCTGCTTAATAATTTTAAGTAATTATTCCCTTATTCTAGGTCTACACTGTCCAATACAGAAATCACTTGCCACATGGGCCTACTGCACACCCGAAAGATGGCTACTCTGAACAGAGACATGCTTAGCACACAAACAGAATGAAAAATATCCCGTTACTATTTTTATACAGATTACACCTTGATATGTTACACTGTTTTGGAGACACTGGGTTAAATGTATTATTTAATTAATTATTGGTTTTGTAGAATAATATTCAGCTGTAAAAAAAAGAATGAAATTCTGACACGTGCTACGACACAGATGAATCGTGAAAACATGCTAAGTGAAATAAGCCAGATACAAAAGGACAGATATAATCTTAGTTTTACACAGAAAAACACTGCATGAGAAAAAGTACAAAAGGTATACCTCTATAGATGCACACAGTGCCTTGAAGAAGCCTTTAATAAGTAGAAGTATGATAGAATATAGAATCGAAAGGAATTTATAATCAGGATATATATTTTTTTACAGTCAAGTAGTAATTTTGTATCTGGCTTATTTCACTTAGCATGTTTTCACGATTCATCTGTGTTGTAGCACGTGTCAGAATTTCATTCTTTTTTTTACAGCTGAATATTATTCTACAAAACCAATAATTAATTAAATAATACATTTAACCCACTTACATGAAGCATCCAGAATAAGCAAATTAATAGAGAAAATAAAACAGGCTCAGGGGCTGAGAAGGGGATAATGGCGCATCATGGTTCAGGCCGTGAAAGTCGAAAGTCGCGTCAGACCCTCAGTACAGAGGATGGACTCACTGTCGGCAACCCAGCGGGTGGCTTGAGTACCTCTAAGTAATACTGTCCAATTTAACCCCACAAGAAGAAAAGTCCTGTAAATTGGTTTGCTACCATCACGCTTAAAAGACAAATTTTATTTTTTTCCTACAAAGAACGGACCTGAGGAGGGCAAGAACACTCTCAAACCAGAGCCATTTCCACAAACCATTCCACCAGTGCCCTTTAACGAGCGCCTTCAAAACACTCTGACAAACACAATCAGCTTTGTGCTGAGAGCACCTCTCCATATAAAAGACACAATTTTACAAAATTAACATACTACACAAGGAAGCAAACAAGTTGTTCTTTTGATTTATAGCATTCAGTCCTCTAAATTTACCAGGTTTCCAAATCTCAATTTATAACTGCATTCCCTAGCTCCCCATTTAAGAGATACATTTAGTTCTGTCTCTTATTTCTTAAGGCAATGAATCTTTAGAAGACAGATTTGAAATGTAACATACGTACTAAAAATCAAATATGCAATGTTCAGAGAAAGGAGAGGGAAAAAAAGAGGGCCTAAGTCCACTGGCTTTATAAGAACTAAAGAAATCCAGTGTCAGGAAGCCAAAGGGGAAATGGCATCATTGCCATTCTTGTATTTAAACATTTAAGGAAGGCTTATGACCAACAGTAACCAACAGCAGCAGCTAAAAGTGATACTGAGCTCTAGGTTACCTGTCTGGGGGGCTTCCCATTTATTACTTCAGTTAATCTACACAACCCCTCCACAGAGCTGGTCTTGTAATTTTCACCCTCTTCTCACTTACTGATGAGGAAACAGAGGCATAGAGAAATTATAAATAATTGTGCCCAAGGTCACATAGCTAATAAATGGGAGAGCTGGAGACAGACCCAGGTAACCTGGCTCCAGAAGCCACTACTACAAAGCGCCTCTCACAATCTTTATGGCAGGTTCGTGATAACATTTACGGTGGGGTTCAAGAGTCATAAACTAACAAAAAGAACGTACAGAGTAAGAACACTTACTGAACCCCGTCACACACTCACCCGACAACGCTCTGGGGAATCTTCAGTAACAGTAACTCACAGGTGTGATAAAATTGTCAAGATGAAATAAATGTTATTTTAGAAATAAAAATGAAAACCAATAGACTGTTCAAAATAGCAAACCAATTGCCAATCACAGATCTTTAGTTTTACGTGGAGTTCAATGATGTACTAACAGAATGAAGCGACAAAGACCTGTGCTCCTTAAACCACAAGAGTCACAACTGTTGAATGCAAGGCAGGACGCAGCACATACATTGTGTCTTGCCACATTGTCCTTTACCAACTACACTTAACATTGTCTTGTTCAACATTTGCAAATGTTTCAAACCACACTGGCTTTCCCTGATAAAAGGGCCGTCTCATCCGTAACATGTGGCCTCCTTGGTTGTGCACTTGGACAAAAGATCAGGCATACAGAGGTCCTCACTACCATCACCTGAAAGGCCTTTGGAGATGATCACATTTGGGCAAATTGTTTCCCCCAAACCTGCCAAGTTTTATCAAGCTTTAACAGAGTTAACAAAACCTTTGGTAATCACCGTATCAATCACTTTTGTTTTGTTTTCATTTTTTATTACAGTATAATTCACACTCTGCAAAATCCACCCTCCAGTGTTCAGTTTTGTAAGTGTTCTGTATGTAACAAACACAGACCGTTGTTACTCGCAGCCCTTAGCACCACCGATCTGTTCTCTGTCCCTATCCTCTTACCTTTTCCCATACAAATGGAATTGTGCAGTCTACGTGCTTTGGAGTCTGACTTCTTTCAGGAAGCGTAACATCGTCAGATTCATTCATTTGCTGCAATGGTATCAATAGTTCACTTCTTTCTATTGCTGAACACTATTCCATTGTACTGATATATCACCATTTGGTGCCTGGGTGGCTCAGTGGGTTAAGCGTCCAACTCCTGATTTTGGCTCAGGTCATGATCTCGTGATTTGTGAGTTCAAGCCCCACCTCGGGCTCTGTGCTGACAGTTCTCAGAGCCTGCTTGGGATTCTCTCTCTCCCCTTCTCTCTACCCCTCCCCACCCCCCACTCATGAGTGTGCACGTGCTTGTTCGCTCTCTCTCTCTCAGATCTCCCTCTCAAAAATAAATAAATAAACTTAAAAAAAAGAATGTCTTTCAAGAAGGGTAAGACTTTGATATAAGTCCAATTTATTTTTTTAATGGATCAGGTTTTTGGTTTATTTAAGAAATCTTTGCCTAACTCAAGTCACAAAGATTTTTCTCGAATGTTTTCTTCTAGTTTGTAGCTTTAGATTTAAGCCAATAATCCATTCTGAGTTAATTTTTGTATGTTATGCAAGGTATCAATTACTTTTTTTAATTTTTACTGCTTGATCCAAAGTTCTGGTCCTTATCACAGTATTTATTTGACAAATGTTTTCTGGGCACCTATATTTGGCCTAGGGATGTAAGAGTAATAAATAAGAGGGCACAGACTAACACAGGCAACAACATGATCAACTCACTAAATCCAAGGTGAGCAGTGTGGACACAGACCAAGTCCAAATATGATAGTAGCAGGCACTCAGGAGCTTCCAGGAGGGCTGGTGTGATGCTGAGCAAACAGGGCAGGCAGAGAGTAACATTCCAGGAAGGGGAAATATCGCAAGCAATATACAAAGATTGAAAGAGCAAGGCTTGTTTAGGAAATGGCTGGGGGGGATTCTTCTCAACCACTTTGTATTCATGGAAGGCACTTACTTCTGCATGCTAGCATTTCTGGCAAGCCATTTTAGGGGACTCAAAAACTAAAAAACCCCACTAAACAAGCAAGCAACAAAATTCAATCACAACTATAGTATAATAGTATTTCTGTGTCTATAAAAGCAAACAAAATTATCAAATAAAGAGGCCTTCAGGATAGTGTGGCTCAGTATAAGCTGCCAACGCCCAGCCTAGAACAGCTTGCCCTTGGCCCTCCCCCAGGCGTGACCGTGACTGCACAGCGAACCCAGCAGGGGGCACAGGACGAGTCCCACCCCCAACAGAGCTTGCCCCCCAGGAGGCTTTCACTTGGCCTTCAATCCCATCCCTCTTATCACCACCCAGAGAACCAGCAACAGCACCCATTCAGCTTGACCAGCTGACCCACCTTCCCAGATGCCGCTTGGTTCCGTCAGCCCAAGTGACCCACATCACCAGCATCACTGATGTGCTCTGATTTCCCCCCACTCCCCCCACTGCCCACTGGAAGCATCAGCAAGTCTCCACAACCTCTACCCCAGATGTAAGAGGACTGCTTGCCCTAACCCAACTGAGGACCGGACTTGTTCAGCAGGCCCGGGAACAGAGGCCCTTGTTTCTCCCAAGTCCCCATCTGCAGGGCCTGGTGGGGGCAGGGCTGCCATTGTCACCACAGTCTCTTTCCCACTCTTCAGGTGGAGAGCCTCCAACTCCCTACAATCCTTTCAACTAAGGCCTTTTCCCATCTCAACATTGTCAACAGCCTTTCTTCCATCTACATAATTTTTTAAATGAAATATTTTTCAGATAGCCCATAGACAGGATGAACAATAGAACTTCTGTTCTGAAATTTTCACATTTTATTAACCTTTCTGAAAAAGATATTGGTGAACTAACTTTTCAAAAATTAAGACTAAAGAATAACAATGAACCTTGTAAAGATAAGGCCAAATGCTGTCTGGATAAAACCGTATCTATACTCAGAACAGTAAAGCCTTAAATTTGTTAATCTGCAGAACAAGTTAACACTTTCTTTTGTTTTTAAATTAATTTTATTTATTTATTTTTGAGAGAGAGAGAGAGAGAGAGAGAGAGAGAATGAATATGAATGAATGAATCCCAAGCAGGCTCCATGGGGTTCCATCTCAGGACCCTGAGATGGTGACCTGAGCCAAAATCAAGAGTCTGATGTTTAACCAACTCAGTCTACCCAGGCACCCCAACACTTTCTTTAACTGGAACACTAACACCTCCTTCCATCCTATCCCTAACTTTGAGTAAAACCTCACCATCCTACATGGCTCACACTGCAAAACCCACCAGCAGAGTTTCTACCAGTGGGCAGGAGGGGGCGGGGGGGGGGGGGGGGGGCGGTGGTTCACCCAGTGACTGGCTTCCTAAAGGATCAGAAATTCCTGGAGTTGAAAGAGACCTCCTCAGAGGCCACCTGATCAAGTCTATCACTTCTCACGTTTGCAAAAGGCTCATTTTCCCTTACCCTTCATCATGGCCATAAGCCCTTGATGGCAACGGTCTCCCTGTCTCAACTCCTAAGTCAAACACAACACCTTTGATACCCTTGACAGAGCAAGCATTCAACAAAAGTTGCTAATACAAAATTCACAGGTAATTCTCAGTTGTCGTTCTTCCCAGTGTGTGCTGCCTGACAAGGAGCACACCCTCCCACAACCAGCACGGCCCTTGGGAGTAAGACCTGGGTCAGTCCCAGCCCTAATTCACTCTGTAAACTGTGGAAAGACTTAGCTGAAAACATGTTGGTCCTCAACATTCACATCTTTAAAATTAGCATCTACATACAAAATGTCTAAAAACACACACAACCTCCTGGAGGCTGAGAGGTAGAAGGCCTCCTCACTTCCTAGTTCACATCAAGTATGTGGAGAAGTTCAGGGCTACCGTCTTCTCTCAAGGTCTCTTCTGGACCCTAAATTTCATGAGTTTTCTTTGTTTGAATTAGATAACCCCTATCTTCCCCTCAATCTCAGCTTTTCTTCTTCTGTCTTGATACTCTAAACATTGTTATTTGCCTATAGTTAGGTACTGTATGAGATTTGGTACTATCATATTCCGTAATCTTTTCAATTTAATTAAATCACTATCAATGCTTCTTTTGATAATTATCTTCTTTTTTTTTTAACAATTAGGGTTTTTTTTAACTATTTATTTTGAGAGATAGAGCACTTATGCAGGGGAGGAGGAGGAGGAGGAGGAGGAAGAGGAGGGGGAGGAGGAAGAGGAGGGGGAGGAGGAGAGAGAGAAAAGGAGGGAGGGAGGGAAGAAGGGAGGGAGGGAATCCCAAGCGGGCTCCACGCTGTCAGCACAGAGCCCGATGTGGGGCCAGAATTCACAAACTATGAGATCATGACCTGAGCCGAAAACAAGAGTTGGATGCTGAACCGACTGAGCCACCCAGGCGCCCCTAAGTGTGACTTTTATAAATCATAACTAAGACAAACTAATGTTTTGATACAACACTAAAATGTAATGATTTTCTGGCATGATTTATGGAAATAAAGAAACAGGCACAGGAGGGATGTACTGTAATTTTTTCATATGCAACAACTATTTCCAAGGCCAAAATACAATCTGTTGAGGTAAATGCATGTGCAGGCTTCATGTTGATATACAATGAAAAATGACCTCATGGAGAAAAAAATTAACATTTAATTTTGTATGACATTAAATCCACAAGTGAAATATAGGGGAATAAAAGGAGAAACCTCTTAATTTTCATACTATTAAAAATTAAAGAAAATATGACCTGATTCCATCATGACAGCATTAAGTACTGAAACAATCCTCAATTAGAGTCAGAAAACTGGGATTTAAATTTTTTCTCTTCAAGTATCTCTGATTCCTAATTTAAAAGTAAGTTTCATCTTCCCGAAGTCTTTTTCTTCATCTACAAGATGCTATCCAAGTAGTAACTTAATTCATCCAATTAAACGATTACACAGAAAAATCAGAACACAAGAAAATTTGTTGGTTCGGGGAGAGGGGTGAGTCAGGGTGGCCAATAAATAATGAGAAGTTGGGTGGAAAATGTTCCAAACATTTTCACTAAGTGATAAAAAGCAGCTAGAAACCTATTCTTTGTTTTGGATCTTTCATCAACAGCTAAAGAAAGCAACATTTTGAGAAAACTAGTAGAGCTAATGATAAAAGGGTTTCATAGTAACCTGAAAACATAAAATTTACAATGGAAAACTCTGTTGCAGTCCAACCAAACTCCAAAATACTCCACATCAAAATCACAAGTGAGAACAATGCTAACTCGTCTGTTTGATCCCCAGTGCGGCTGCTGCAGGAACAGCCCACAGAGACCAAGAGTCAATCGGACCCATTGTTCAAGTCTGCTGAAGTAACAAGGAGTTAACTGTGGCTCCGAAACTGGTTTCATCATCCTGAAAACGTTCTGGCTCATAGTCTGTGAGTCAAAAACAATAAGCCAAAAACTCTAACAACCCAGCACTGCCTATCCAAGTTATTGACCAGACTTGGCACTCGGTGATTTTTTGGCCAATGCCAAAAATGGATTCTTACATCAAAGGACAAAGACTTGGGACCAGTGAACACAATCAAATCCTAAAGGTGAAACAAGACCTTGAGATACAATGGCAGCATTGTTGGAGTGAGTACACGGCATTTGGAAGCCAGATTCATTTCAGCTTGAGCCTGGTAAGTGCGTTTATAAATAAGTCTTACTCAGACCATAAAAACTGCCGAGAAGTGCCACCTTACATCCTTTTTGGAACAAGGCAGAACAGGCACATATGCATACTAAGGTCAACAGAAATGTCCTGCCCAAAGACTAGACACGGAGTTTTGCCTTAACCCTTTGTTTCCCATCAGATAACATCCTACACCTTAATTAGATGACTAATGGTAAGAAAAACTGAGAAAAAAACCAAACTATTTGATCCATCTTTTCATTTCAGTATTCATTTATTATTGTCTCCAGAGACTAATGATACACAGACAGCAACCCACTCTGGGTGCCTCAGCACTGCCCTGGCCCCAGCCTGCTATTAGTAACTGCTACACAATGCCTACAGACCCCTTCAGACAAGGGACATCTCCTTGCAAAAAAAAAAAACTAAAAGCCTCCCTAGACTAGAGATAAATCAAAAAGTATATGGTTTTAAAATCAAACTACCATATAAAGAAGATTCCTGATCTAATTGAAAAATATACACCATCACTCTAGAAACATCCAGACCATGCCAATAAATATTGCTCAAAATGCTTTATATCAAGTACCTATTTTTAAAACTTTTATTAATGTTTATTTATCTTTGAGAGAGAGAGAACGCAAGCAGGGGAGGGGCAAAGAGAGAGAGACAAAGAATCCAAAGCAGGCTCCAGGCTCTGAGCTGTCAGCACAGAGCCCAACGCGGGGCTCGAACCCACGGATGGTGAGATCATAACCTGAGCCAAAATCAGACGCTTAACTGAATGAGCCACCCAGCTCCCCTCAAGTACCTATTTTAATGGGTTTCTGTGTTCTCTGGATTCTAAAGCTCCGGATGGAGAGAATAAAGGATGTTTACTTAAAAATCCTGCTTTATCACAGCAGTATACAAAAAAGGAACGAATACTTATTCTAGAGTAATAACTTTAAAAAAACAAAAAGCTTCCACCAGATAAACTATGCTCTCTTCCTCTCTTCCAGTATTATTCTGATTGCCTTTGGTACAATTTGGGGGAGAGTCAGAGCTGCATTGCCCAAAAGGAAGCCATGTAGAGGGGGCGAAAAAACTCCGCTACCCTCCGAGGATCACCAACAAATCAAAGTGATTAAAGACAAATTAACAGGAGGAAAGAAACTCGCTTATTTACACATTTAAAGCTCATGCACACAGGAAAACTCTGTGATGAGCAACTCAAAGGATGGATGGAATGCAGGACTTAACAAACGGTGCTGGAAGGAAAAGGTTGGGAGCAGCTGTGAGAAGGGGACGAAGGTAAGTGCTGTAAGACAGGGCTGTCTGTTAGTAAGATTGGTACACAGAGAAGATTCTTCCACTCCTGGTGTGGGAAAGGGGAACACTTTTACAAATGGAAACTTATATCCTGCTTTTAGATAGAAAGTAAGAGGGCAGAGAGCTGCCTGCGGTTCAAAACAATCTTTTTGCCAAAGTGGCATGTTTTGAGGTGGCAAACTTTGTTCCCCCTTCAGCATGTTTGGGGAATACCACCAAAAAAATAAATGAATAAAAGAATTTTTTTAATATTGATATTTTACGTACTTCTTCAACTACAGGTAACAATAGGAATTCTTTAGTTTACATTTTGGTATTGCCTTTCTTCATTTTAGAGGGAGAGAAAGGCACAGTGCTTTAGGCTTTTAAAGGACTCAATCGGGCCCTGGAGGGTCATCGATCATTGTACTCACTTCATGCCTTTCAATGTATTTACCAAAAAAACCCCAAACAAACCATAGTTTCATAACATTAATGAAAGTCACAATAACTATGAATTGTTATTGCAAAGGACAGATCCCAAGAACCAAACCATAAAGTAGAAATATTTCAACTTAAGAGACCACACCACAGTCAACTTCTAGTCAACCCTTTTAAACCAGGCAAACAACATTCTTTTCAAATCCCATAAAGAGGAGAGGAGTCTTCAGCCATTAAAGTAGCAGGATGTTACTCTGCCTGAACAAAGAAAAAAAAGTCATGTAGAAAGATGTGTTGGCTAACTACCGCCCTCTCACTGGCAAGAGGCCACCTTCGGTTGGAAAAGCGTTTAACCAAAACATTCATTTACAAATGTCTTTATTGGCAACCACTTTAATGTTGTATACACCTCTAACTTAAGTAGAGAATAAATTCTAATGGAAAACAAAAGGCATAAATTTCTCAGAATTAGAATTAAAACACTACCACGGGAACATTTACATAAAAGAAAGTGATCCCAGGAAAGAGAGGAAAAGGACTCTAACACCGAAAAAAGACATGTTCGTACACAAACTTACAACCTCATTATGGAAATACAAATTCACATTTAGGGCCGGGCGTCAAATCATCATGCTGCCCAGTCCTGAAAAGGGCAAACAGTCCTTGCCTCTTATTTCACAGTTCTGCCTAGTGGAGGAAGGCACTGAGTATCAGGCAGGTGCAAGTGAACATGGCCTGAAACACAAAGGCCTCAGCTCGTAAAGAGCTTTTAGTTGAAGGGTCAGAGTTTATCATGCAAAACCAAGGCTTCCCCAACAGGGATGGGGGAGAGGGCGAGTGTCAATCAAAGTAATTCACTTTTAGTGCTATTTTAGGCGGTCTTACTACTAAAAAATTTAGAAGTACAAATGCTGTTCCATCTGCTGTGGTGAATACAAAGGGGCTTTTCTTCACGTAAGAAAGGCTTACTGTTAAAATAAGAATTCCTCCATCTTTTAAAAAGGATAAACAAATGATAAAACCAAAAGAGGACATACAGGATCAAATAATTTTCAACATGTACTAAGTAGGTGTTTTAGTCCAGAACGGAGTCTGTGAAGTTGGTGACCTAGAATTCTGTTGAAGAGCAAAGAAGACAGGCAGGTGAGAGAAGCTTCCTACCCTCTTCACCGCGCCCTGGCAGGTCGTCCATTTGGTCACTGACATATGCTGATTTCTTATTCTGTTACTTGCCAGTATTATCTAAATCTTACTTTTACAGGGGCACCTGGGTGGCTCAGTCAGTTGAGTGTCCGACTTTGGCTCAGGTCAGGATCTCGCAGTTTGTGAGTTCGAGCCCCGCGTCGGGCTCTGTGCGGACAGCTCAGAGCCTGCAGCCTGTTTCAGATTCTGTTTCTCCCTCTCTCTGCCCCTTCCCCTCTCATGCTCTGTCTCTCAAAAATGAATAAACGTTAAAAAAAATTTTTTTTAGGGGCGCCTGGGTGGCGCAGTCGGTTAAGCGTCCGACTTCAGCCAGGTCACGATCTCGTGGTCCATGAGTTCAAGCCCCGCGTCAGGCTCTGGGCTGATGGCTCGGAGCCTGGAGCCTGTTTCCGACTCTGTGTCTTCCTCTCTCTCTGCCCCTCCCCCGTTCATGCTCTGTCTCTCTCTGTCCCAAAAATAAATAAAAAACGTTGGAAAAAAAAAATTTTTTTTTAATTAAAAAAAAATTTTTTAATCTTAGTTTTACACAGAAAAACACTGCATGAGAAAAAGTACAAAAGGTATACCTCTATAGATGCACACAGTGCCTTGAAGAAGCCTTTAATAAGTAGAAGTATGATAGAATATAGAATCGAAAGGAATTTATAATCAGGATATATATTTTTTTACAGTCAAGTAGTATTTTTACAATTAGGTGGGACATACCATGATGTCTTTGAGTATGGGCTCTGGCTGACTCCCTAGTCATGCAAGACAGCTCCTAAAATTCCAATGATTTACGTCCCTGACCATCAACCACGAAAATAAGAATTTTATAAAAATATCTGTGTCATGGGACTGCAGTGAGGATGACACGGGATGCGCAGACGTACTTAGCAAAATGGGAGGCCTTCATAAATATTACGGCTTCACTACTACAGTTGTGGGCTCGTTACCCAAGTATGTCCAAAGTAAGAAGTTTGGGGTGACAGCTTTTGTGGCTCCACCCGGAGGCCTAACAGTTCATGATACTGCTTCCATAGAAAATCAGGTCTGCACCATGGAGAATAAAAAAAAAAAAAAAAAAAAAACCCACAGGAAACAAACCCTGTCCCCCTTTTGCCAACAACCTATCTTGCAGCACACTGAGATAGCACCTGAGCATTTCTTTTGCTTCCCCCCTTCTCCCATCTCACCTCCCAAGCACTGGCAGGATTATGTTTTCGGGGAGCTCTAGAAAATGCCAGGTGCATGCTGTTTTTAACGTGTAAAAATGCTCATACAGCTTACACGGAAAGTACTGCATACTAGGATTTCTCTTTAGGACAAGAAGCAGAGCAGGAGGTCACCTTAAGGAATGGTGGACACGTATGGACTTTCACTCACTTCTACGTACTTTAATTTAGTCTTCGTTCTGATGATCACCTAGAAGGCTATAAGGCAAAGTTCTTATTGTGGTTTGGAGCCAAACAGTATTGTTTTTGATATTTTCTACTATAATCTCTCTACTTTGAATAATTATACAAAATGTAATAGAAATTTCACTCCAAAGAGTTATTTGTGGATCTATCCATTAATAAAAATAGTAACAGCAACGGTAGGAGCAATATGTTCTAAGTGCTTATTAATACGTGACACTATTGTAAACATCTGACATATAATAATTTATTTACTCTTTGCAACACCACTGGGAGGTAAGTAAACACCTGCAGGGCCCCAGGGGACAGCTGAGGACACCTAAGCACACAAAGGGGAAGTGGTATATCTCATGACTGAAAGGCAGACAACAGCTCTTGCTTTTAACCAGCAGGCAGTACGTCCAGTGGCTGGTGTGGCTTCTTCTATGGTCAGGCCCGCTGCTTCATAGTGCCTGAAGCACCTGACCCCTCTATGTGGAACGTACTGGAGGACAGAAAGGAGTAATTGTGAGTTTCTGGTTACCCACCTAAAAGATTCTTTTCCCCCAGAGAGCCATGAGACTCTTTCTCCTTTCCCAATCAGCGTAATAGCCTGAAAAGAGGATACTGTGGACTACAGTATTCTCAGGATTCATTCACTCTTACCTGAAAGGAGTTTCATAATTAACCTAAGTACTTAGATGATATAACTTCCCCCCAAATAATCAGAATTTCTCCCTCCCTCATCATTTATTCTAATCGGAGCCCTCACCATCTCTGCTCCAGGTATCTCCACACTTCTCTAGCCCATGGCCCACAGTGCAGTGGGGTCAAGTTTCAAAAACAGAAAACTGATCGCATTACTGCCCTGTCTCCAGCCCTTCCAGGCTGCCCCATTTCCTAAGACTGCAGCACTTTGCTTGGGCTTGGGATCAGCCCCCTGTGAATTTATGCACCATGGCCCAAAAAAAAAAAAAAAAAAGTGAACATGAAGTTTGCATACAGCCACACCAAGAACACAATTTACGTAATGCCTTCAAATTCCAAACATAAGTAACAAAACTCAACCTTTAATTTCATAAAGGAATTAAAGATTTCTCTAGGCAAGTCCATACATATTTGCTAAAGGTAAGAGATGTTTATTTTAACCAAAAACCATACATCGACATACAAATTACACGTCAAAAACTCCAAAAAGGAATTTAGGAACTTCAGAATGATAAACTTTCAGGGTGCCTGGGTGGCTCAGTCGGTTGAGCGTCCGACTTCTGCTCAGGTCATGATCTCACGGTTCATGGATTCGAGCCCCGCATAGGGCTCACTGCTGTCAGTGCGGAGCTCACTTTGGGTCTTCTGTCTCCCTTTCTCTCTGTCCTTTCCCTGCTTGCGCTCTCTCTCAAAAATAAATAAATCTTTAAGGAAAAAAATAAAAAAGAATGATAGACTTTCCCATAACTAAACATGTCATTTGATTTGAACTTGTGTTATTAGGACAGTCACTCTGCTAATATCTTTGGAAAGTCAACTCACTAGCACTTTGTGTATGTATACACGAAAGTTTAAAGCTCTGTCCGTAACCACCCTCACATAAAGACAGAACTGCAGAAATACACCAGAAACCAAAACCTCTGCCTGCTGCCCACCTTCTCCCAAAAGACCGACAGGAGACAGACAGATCTGGTTATAAGGCATGCAATCCATCCTTCCTCTGGATTCCACCTAATCCCAAGTGTCTCAAAGGGACAGCAGGTGACATGAGTAGAGCAGGTCTCCTGTGAGATGAAGGGGATGGAAGGGGCCACAACCACAACCGGGGTTAGTGAACAGCCAAGGCAGAGGGATGCTGATGCAGGGGGCCAGATACTCTCGTATTTTCAGAACACGGAGGTAGGGATTTTTATGTGAAATATCCTAAGTTTCCAAGCACGGGGAGGTACACAAACACAGCCACAGGTATGATCCAGGCCACATCCACCAGTTTGCACTCATGATAGAAAAACCTGATTTATTAATTTAATAGCCAGGTGTTGGGCCACCTCTGCATCATACACTCTGCTAGGCATGGGGACAAACACTGAAGAAGTCTATGACCTCATCCAGGGGAGGATAAAAGTGCATAGACACAGTGCCATAAACACAGTGGTGAGCATGACAGAGCCAGGTAGAGGCCACCCAAGAGTGAGAGAAGGATCCCAAGTCAGCACAGAAAGAGTGCAAGAATTCAAGGGAATCCCTGGCCCTGCACCCACCCCCATCCCAGCGCGGGGGGCGGGGGCGGGGGGGGGGGTGCTCATCTGGGATGACTGCCGGTAGCAATGAGCCCTGAGCCGAACAGAAAGGAAAAGGCAGAGAGAGAAATCATGCAAAGTGTGCGGCTGGGGAACCCAGGCTGGAAGGTGCCCTTCTGGGTCCCAGACCCAGACAGGATGGGGGGCGGTGCACACTGGGCAGCAGGAGCACCTGAAATTCAGGGAAGAAGGACAGGTTGAACACAAGTGCCATAGCAGATAAAACCGTGAGAATGGATAATGTATCAGTGTGGATAAAGCAGCAACTCTGACAGATAAGTTCAGAATTTTAATACTCTAGTAAAATTTTCTCCTTACTAAAGCAATATATGTTAGATGTTGAAAAAAATGAAGTCATATACAAAGAAGAAAATATTGTATCACCCATAATCCTACACCAACTGCTATACATTTCCTCTCCATCTAGCAATGTTCAATGATGTTCTTCTACCCGGTCTAGTTAATTTTCCTTTGATCCTAATTTTTCTCTTTTACTTAGACTTCTTCATTTTAGCACATCTACCATGAAACCTCCTCAAACCTTAGTGAAATGAAATGGAGCATAAAAAACTAAGTTAAGTCTCTGTTTAAAAAGCCAAATCTAGGGGCGCCTGGGTGGCTCAGTCGGTTAAGCGGCAGACTTTGGCTCAGGTCATGATCTCTCGGTCCGTGAGTTCGAGCCCCGTGTCGGGCTCTGTGCTGACAGCTCAGGGCCTGAAGCCTGTTTCGGATTCTGTGTCTCCCTCTCTCTGACCCTCCCCCGTTCATGCTCTGTCTCTCTCTGTCTCAAAAATAAATAAAAAACGTAAAAAAAAAAAAAAAAAAAAGCCAAATCTACCTTTCCACAATACACATTATTTATGCCAACTACTTCAGCCTTTTCACACAGCACAGGTCAGAGAGACAGAGAGATTCTTTACTCTTTTTCATCATAGAACCCACACTCTAGGAGGGGCTTGGCTCTGCACATGGTTATGACCCTGCTTAACTGCTGTAGTGAACTAAAAGCTTAAACATTTTTCCAAAGATATAAAAATGACCACCAGGCACATGAAAATCTGTTTAACATCATTAGTTACTGGAGAATGCAAATAAAGGTCACAAGACATTCCTTCACATCCATTAGGCTGGGTCATCCAAAATATGAAAAGTGTTATAAAGAATATAGAGAAACTGGAACGCTGTGTATTGCTGGTGGGAATGTAAAATGGTTTAGTCACTCTGAAAAACAGCTTGGCAGTTCCCCAAAAAGTTACAAAGGGAACTGCCCCATGACCCAGAAACTCCACTCCTAGGTATACAGCCCAAAGAACTGAAAACAGGTACTTAAATCTGAGTGCATGAATGTTCAGAGTAGCACTATTCACAGTAGCCAAAAAGGAGAACCAAGCTTAATGTGCATCAGTGGGTGAATAAACTGTGGTATGTATGTGCAATGGAATGTTATTCAGCCATAAAAAGGAATGAAGTCTGACACACACTTCAACACGGAACCTGGAAGACATTATGCTAAGTGAAATAAGCCAGTCACAAAAAGACAAACACTGTCGGGCTCCACCTCTATCTGGTATCTGGAGTAGTCAAATTCATAAAGACCAAAGGCAGAGTGGTGGTTGCCAGGGTCTGCAGAGAGAAGGGAATGAGTGAACTTTATGGTGTGTGAATGACAGCTCAATAAAATTATTCTGAGTAAGAAGCTGCTGGTTTAGAGCTATAGCGCCATATAAAACAATGAAACCAAAGCTGTACTGGGTCAAATGATACTTTCCCATATTTCCACCTTTGTAAGTTACCTAGAGATACCAGTTTACTTCTCTCCACCCTTTTCCAGAGGAAAAACAGCAAGGGGCAAATCGGTGTGGGAGTCGCTGGCTTGCGTGTGCACCCTGGTGCTCCCTCAACTACTGAGAGGCACACACACGTTCGCTCGCTCATCTCTCCTGGGCCCTGCACCCCCCACCCCACCCATAGTGGGCACACAGCTGCCCCACCATCTCTTCAATGGCCACAGACTTACCTCACTGCTTCTACTTATCAACTTTCTGTTTTTCTCCTCCGCTGTCAAGTTTCCTCTTCGTTCTGCTGGTAACTACTACGCTGCAGCTGGGGCGAACCTGAAATTGTGCCCTAACTACAATATGTCCCAAGTACAACCTCTGCCTTTTTGATTTCCCTTGGTTATTGACAAGTTTTATGAGCTCTGGTATTAGAAGAGGGGGTTAAAAAAAAACAAAAGGGAAAAAATGCTCTGAAGGCAAGGGAGGGAGAGGAAGAAGAAACTGTTTGAAGTCACCACAAAAAAAGAATCAAAAGCCCAAAGATTAGGGGACACTCTGTTCAGCCAGCCAAGTCAGAGGAAGAGTATTCTAACTGACTAAGGAATATAAAAGGCCGGGCTATAGGGTATGAGAGTCAAGAAGCTCAAAGAGGAGCATCAAGTAACAGAAAAAGGGGAAGAAGTGAAAAAACGCCCAGGAAAAGGCAAACGCTAAGGAAGCAAGTCCTCAGGGTCACAACAATTCCTCCCAGCGCCCACATCCCACATCTAGTTACAGAGACAGAGCAGCAGAGGTGGAATAGCACCAAGGCCCAGCAGGAGTCATGAAGAAAATTCTCAAGCGAGAGAGAGACACACAAGGTATTTGAGAGGGTTTCCAATCACTAAAAATGTCATAGTCCGATGTTCCAGTTAGGACTACTTATGTTACTGTGGGTAAGTCAAAGTCTTTATATTATCACTATGATAACGCCTTACATTTATACAGTTCTTTACATTCTACAAAGTACATCTAATTTCAGCCTCACAGTTATCCCAGGCAAATGAGTGTATCCACCTTCAATGTGCAAATGGCATATCTTCTGACTTTACTAATCTCTCCGCAACATAATACTGCGTGACTCCTCCTCTGACTGATGTCAAGAGAAACATACACAGAAAGTCCATATATTATGAAGAAATAGAGGAAAAACTGGAGTTAAAAGCAGGCGAAGCAAGTGAGAAATGAACATGGAGAATATAAACAAAGAGATTATTCTCTAGAAAAGACATAGTATCTGCTATATACACAAAAGAATATGTGTAGCATATATATACAAGTTAAACCAGCACAATTAGAAAGCAAATAGTAGACCCATCACCCAATATAAGAACAATGAAGAAAAACAATGAAAGGAAGCAGAATAAGGCCAGAAGGAAAGTAAGAGTCGTGGGTTTTGTGTTCCATTTATTTATTTATTTATTTATTTATTTATTTATTTATTTATTAATTAGAAATCTTTTTTTAAAAATAATCTCTACACCTAACGTGGGGCTTCAACTTAAACCCTGAGATCAAGAGTCGCATGCTCTATGGGGCACCTGGGTGGCGCAGTCGGTTAAGCGTCCGACTTCAGCCGGGTCACGATCTCGCGGTCCGTGAGTTCGAGCCCCGCGTCAGGCTCTGGGCTGATGGCTCGGAGCCTGGAGCCTGTTTCCGATTCTGTGTCTCCCTCTCTCTGCCCCTCCCCCGTTCATGCTCTGTCTCTCTCTGTCCCAAAAATAAATAAAAAACGTTGAAAAAAAAAAAAAAAAGAGTCGCATGCTCTGAGCCAGCCAGGCACCGCTGTTTTCCTTTTAAATGGGGCAAAACAGGAAAAATGCCAGTGAAAAGAGAAAGGCTGTGGTGAACTTCAACTGTGAACTTCACTGTGAAATGTGAACTTCAACATCCACTTCGGCAAAGTTAAAGTAATTGCATAAGAACCATTACTGAGCCCTGGCCCATTCAGCCAGGTACTGTCCAATGTACTGATAATGATCTTGCGACAACTCTCTAATCTTGAAGAGTTGAAATCCTTATAGAAGTGGCATGGACCCAAGTTCCATGCCGTGAATTTCAGTGTGGATTTTAAAAGCTGAGTGACACTTCCATTAAAACGGTGACATGCCCAAATTTGTAAAAGACATATTTTTCTTTTCCAAAGGAGGTGCCACTGAGTTCCTCTCCCTGCTGCCTGTAAATTCTAACAGCCATCACCCCCAGAAAGAAAGCCAGAGGGGTTACTTCTTCAAAGATCACAAACCCCTGAGACTGAAAATGCCTTGAGATTTCTTTCTGGCAGGCTGCACTGTTGCACAGGTGGCCATTTTAGAATTATCAGAATTATTTTCAGCTGTCTGTCTCTCTCTCTCTCCCTCTGCTCCTCCCCTACTCATACTGCCCCCCCCCCAATCAAAAATAAATAAACTTAAAAGAAAAAAAAAAAAAGAGTCTCAGGGCCCCTGGGTGTCTCAGTCAGTTGAGCATCCAACTTCGGGTCAGGTCATGATCTCACAGCTCGTGAGTTCAAGCCCCGCGTTGGGCTCTGTGCTGACAGCTCAGAGCCTGGAGCCTGCTTCGGATTCTGTGTCTCCCTCTCTCTAAGACCCTTCCCCACTTGCACTTCGTCCCTCTCTCTCTCTCTCAAATAAACATAATAATAAAAAAAAATTTTAAATAAGAGTCTCTCATGATTTTTGTTTCCTTCTCTCTCCCCCCCCCATATGTTCCTGTTTTGTTTCTTAAATTCTACATATGAATGGATATGGTATTTGTCTTTCTCTGCATGACTTATCTCACTTAGCATAATACACTCTAGCTTCATTCACATCCTTGCAAATGGCAAGATTTCATTCTTTTTGATGGCTGAGTAATATTCCAGTGTGTGGGGGGTGTGTGTGTGTCCACAAGCACATGTGCACATCTTCTTTATCCATTTATCAGTCGATGGACATTTTCCATAGCTTGGCTATTGTTGATAATGCTGCTATAAACATTGGAGTGCACGTACCCCCTTAAATCTGTATTTTTGTAGCTTCTGGGTAAATACCTAATAGCACAATTGCTGGATTGGAGGGTAGTTCTATTTTTAACTTTCTGAGGAATCTCCATTCTGCTTTCCAAACTGGTTGTATCAGTTTGCATTCCCACCAACAGTGCAAGAAGGTTCTCCTTTCTCTGCATCCTCACCAAAACTTGTTGTTTCTTGTATTTGGTAACTTTAGCCATTCTGACAGGAGTGAGGTGGTACCTCGCTGTGGTTTTAATTTGTATTTCCCTGATGATGAGTGATGTTGAGCATCTTTTCATGTCTGTTAGCCATCTGAATGTCTTCTTTGGAAAACCGTCTATGCATGTGTTCTGCCCATTCCTTACCTGGATTATTTGTTTTTTGGGTACCCAATTTGATGATACTAACTAACCCTTTATCAGATGTGTCATTTGCAAATATCTTCTCCCATTCCATAGGCTGCCTTTTAGTTTTGTTGACTGTTCCCTTAGTTGTGCAGAAGCTTTGTATCTTGATGAAATCCCAATAATTCCTTTTTGCTTTTGTTTCCCTTGCTTCTGACAACGTATCTAGTAAGAAGCTGCTACTGTCAAGGTCAAAGAGGTTGTTGCCTGTATTCTCCTCGAGGATTTTGATGTTTATCCATCTCACATTTAAGTCTTCCATCAGTTTTGGATTTATTTTTGTGAATGGTGTAAGAAAGTGGTCCAGTTTCATTCTTCTGCATGTTGCTGTCCGATCTTCCCAACATCATCTGTGAAGAGACTGTCCTTTTTCCACTGGATATTCTTTCCTGTTTTGTCACAAATGAGTTGACCATATAGTTGTGGGTCCATTTCTGCGTTTTCTATTCTGTTCTGTTGATCTATGTGGCTGTTTCTGTGCCACTACCATACTGTTTTGATGACTACAGCTTTGTGGTATAGCTTGAAGTCCAGAATTGTGATGCCTCCAGCTTTGCTTTGCTTTTCCAGGATTGCTCTGGCTACTCAGGGTCTTTTGTGATTTATACAAATTGTAAGATTGTTTGTTCTAGCTCTGTGAAAAATGCTGGCAGTATTTTGATAGGGATTGTATTAAATGTGTAGACACTTTGAGTATTAGATATTTTAACAATGTTTGTTCTTCCAAAGCCATTAGTGTGGAATGTTTTTCCATTTCTTTGTGCCTTCCTCAATTTTTTTCATAAGCTTTCTATAGGTTTTAGTGTACAGATTTTTTACCTTTTCAGTTAGGTTTATTCCCAGGTGTCTTATGGTTTTTGGTGCAACTGTAAATGGGATCCTTTTCTGGTGCTTTATTATTTCCTTTTCTGGTGCTTTATTATTGGTGTATAGAAATGCAACAAATTTCTGTACACTGATTTTATATACTGCAATTTTGCTGAATTCAGGTATTCTAGCAATTTTTTGGTGGAGCCTTTTGGATTTTCTACATAGGGTATATCATGTTGTCTGCAAATAGTGAAGATCTGACTTCTTCCTTGCCAATATGGATGCCTTTTTTTTTTTTTTTAATGTCTATTCATTTATTATGAGAGAGAGGGAGACAGAATTCCAAGACAGAGAATTCCTGTGCTGTCTGCACAGAGCCCAACTCAGGGCTTGATCCCACAAACCAAGAGTTTACATCCTGAGCTAAAACCAAGAGTCAGATGCTTAACCAACTGAGCCACCCAGGCATGTCCTGATAGATGCATTTTCTTTCTTTTTGTTGTATGATTGCTGAGGCTCAGACTTCCAGTACTACGTTAAATAGTAATAGTGAGAGCAGACATCCTTGTTTTGTTCCTGACCATAGAGGAAAAGCTCTCAAATTTTCCCCACTGGGGATAATATTAGCTGTGGGTCTTTCGTATATGGCCTTTATGATGTGGAGGTATGTTCCATCCATCCCTACTTTCTTGAGGATTTTTATCCAGAATGAATGCTGCATTTTTTTTTTTAAGTTTATTTCTTTTGTGAGAGAAAGTGAGGCAGAGAGAGACTCCCAAGCAGGCTCCAGGCCCCAAGCTGTCAGCACAGAACCCGACACGGGGCTCAAACCCATGAACTATAAGATCATGACCTGAGCCGAAGTCAGACACTTAACCAACTGAGTCAACCCAGGTGCCCATTTTTTATTATTTTAGAGAGAGAAAGAGCACAAGCAGGGGAGAGAGGGAGAGGGGGAGAGGGAAAGGGAGGGAGGGAAGGAGGGAAGGAGGGAGGGAGGGAGGGAGGGAGGGAGGGAGGGAGGGAGAGAGAGAGAGAGTGAGTGAGTGAGTGTGTCTTATGCAGGCTTCACATATGGCTCAGAGCTAGACACAGGGCTCAATCCCACAACTCTGGGATCATGACCTGAGTCATTATCAAGAGTTTGAGTCTCAGCCAACTGAGCCACCCAGGCTCCCCTCTTTTCTTTTATTAATGTGGTATATTATGTTAATTGATTTGCAAATACTCAACCACCCCTGCAGCCCAGGAATAAATTCCATGATCATGGTGAATAATTATTTTAATGTACTGTTGGATGTTATTTGCTAATATCTTGTTGAGAATTTTTGCCTCCATTTAACTCTTATTTTTTACTTTTTAAATTTTTTTAAATTGAGAGCAAATCAAGTTTCCCTTTATTTTTTTGAAGTTTGAGAGAGAGCGTGCGCACAAGCAAGTGGGGCAGGGGCAGAGAAAGAGAGAAGCCCAGGCAGGCAGAGCTCAATGTGGGGCTCGAACTCAGGAACCTCGAGATCATGACCTAAGTTGAAGTCAGATGCTTATTAACCAACTGAGCCACCCAAGCGCCCCAAACTCTTATTTTTTAAAAAGAGAAAAAACATCCAAATAGAAAAGCTGGCAAAGTAAAAAAAACAAAAAAAACAAAAAAAACTAGAAATTTACAAATGAAACACTAGAAACACCTAATAAATATAAAGAGTTGAAAGCTTAATTTATACTCAACTGCAAATTAAAATAATGACTTATCCATTTGTTTTAGCTGCACTGTTGAGAACTCACAAGAGTTTAATTACATGACTGTAAAAGCATAAATTGGCAAAAACCTTCCAAACATCAGTTAGGAAATATGCATCAAAACATATATATGTTTTTTAAGTTTATTTATTGGGCGGGGCAAGAAAGAAAGAGAGCGAGGGATGGAGGGACAGAAAGGGGGAGAGAGAATCCCAAGCAGGCTCCACACTGTCAGCACAGAGCAGATGCAGGGCTCAATCTCACAAATGTGAGATAGTGACCTGAGCCAAAATAAACAGTTTCCTACTTAACTGACTGAACCACCCAAGTGCCCCCAAAATATATTTTTAAGATCTACTAATTTGAAATCTATAAGCTCATGTTCCAGAAATTTTATGCTCATTAAATGTTCCTTACAGCATTAAATACAACAGAAAAAAGAAAAACCCTGCAAACATCATAAATGTCCAACAATGGGAAACATTAAATAAACTGTTCAATTTAATAAAATTTCATTAAATAATCATTCTCATAAAGAACTTTCAGGGAAAAAGGAACATGCTTTAGAATGTATTATTAACCTTAAGATTCCTAATGAAATGGTATGGTACATATATCAATTTTCCAATAAATATTTAAGAAGGCTACAAAGATCGGCACCAAAATCTGATCAATCCATAATTAGTGAAGCTAAGTGTTCTTTCCCTTTTGCTCTTTTCTGAAGGCAAAAATTTTGGCAATGAACACATATGACTTTTCGTATCTGGAAAAATAACACACCACATACACACACCATTTGCTAAACTGACTGAAGAATTTCAGTAACACTAACTCTACAAAAAACCCTGGGCAACTCATGTGAGCTAGTAAGCTCTCTGTGCCTGCTTCTTCAGAGATAAACTCACAAGCTGAACTAGATGAGTGGCTTTCAAACCGTGAAATCATGCATGTAAAGTGCTTTAGTATCTGGCCCAGAATGAACACTTGATACATGTTAATGTTGTTTATTACTATTAACCAAAGGCTCCCAGCAGTGGCAAACAGAACCTGCCAAGAAGCATAAGGATTCCAGACCCACGACTCTCCTTTCAACCATTTGGCTTTTATGCTTTAAATACTGGACTCCTGGGAGCGCCTGAGTGGCTGAGTCAGTTGGGCATTCGACTTAGGCTCAGGTCATGATCTCATGGTCTGTGGGTTCGGGCCCCGCGTAGGGCTCTGTGCTGACAGCTCGGAACCTGGAGCCTGCTTCTCTCTCTGCCTCTCTCTCTGTCCCTTCCCTGCTCGTGCTCTGTCTCTTGCTCAAAAATAAACAAACATTAAAAAGAACTTTAAAAAATAAATAAATACTGGACTCCTGGACACGATTTGAAATAAAGAAAAAGTTCCACCATTTTAAAGTTCTAAAACCACTTAAGTAGATAATCTGTAAAGTCCCTTGGAGTATTATTATTCATTCTAAATCTTACATACACATCTGTATTCTCATCCCTTTGGCAAATCTGGAAATATTCTTGGTGAAGAAAATTCCAGCTTAAATATATTTGGCATGATTCTAATATACTGCAAAATAACTTTTTGCTAATTCTGAGGGTCTACGATAGTATTCCTCCTAATGCATATTCATATTAAAGATATCAGTTACTAAAAATTTTCTGAAATTGCTTCTTAGTTGATACCATGAAACTCCCAGCATTCTTACACAACACAAAATGGTGTATTAACGAAAAAGGTATCTTTCAGGTAATCTTAAAAGTGCGCCTCTTGACTTGAAGAGAAGAATCCTTTAAGCAGTGGAAACTACCTCTCAAATGACTGGAAAGGACTGGAAAGCAGCATTAACTTCTGTAGTCTGCCCGCTACTCCATGAAGACATACTCAAAGACTAGCTAAAGCACGGTACTCTATGCACTTGGACGACACTCCCTCCGTGTTAAGTCAGTGCTTCACAGCAAACTGGTACAAATAATTCTAAAAATCAGAGAAAGAAAAACCACCAGATTAACTACATTCCCTTCTAGCTTGACAATATTTTATTCCTTGACCTTATTCCAATTTTACAAATGAGATCAAAGATCAAGTAAATATCAGTGGTTTCCATAAGCATCTTTCTAATCAGGATTCCTAGGATTCTAAATGAAAAAGGTTAATGACAAGATAAGGAGAAAATGGCTGTAACGACACAGGCGGTTCAAGGATAGGGCACCAGTCCTTCGAATGAGACTCTCCTAAATCCAGGATCCGTTACATCTACCTACAGGCACGTGTGGACGTGTCGTCTTTGATTTCACCCCATTTTAGCTCCAGCCCACGAGCCCCCGTTTACTACTTCTGTGACCTTAGTTAAGTTAGGCAAGGTATGCTGCCTCTCAGGGTGTTTACCTCATCTGCAAGTTCAATACCTAGTCTACTGGGCAGTTCAGAGGCTTACATAAGAATGACAAACAGGAAAATGAGAAATATTATTGACATCACCTGCCCTCCATTATACCTGAAAATTAGACTCTGGTTTGATTCTGTATTTTTCTTGACGGGAGGAAGAGCTGCCACAGTAATTCATAGTACAGGTGCAAATCCCCCAACAACCCTCAAAAGTAGTTCACAAATCCCAAGAAGTCCACACGATCCAAGCTATTTCCATAATGGTAACAAGATGCCATCTGCCCTTTTCCCTGTGCTGACATGTACTGACACATGAATCAACGGTAACAGGGCAAGCACCTCACATTCACCGGCTCCAAACTGCACCCGTCAGCAATCACTGCACTCTTCACTTAACTTGCACTTAAGATCATGTCCATCTCATTTAAGAGTGTTTTTCACCAAGGAGTAAAACATATTATTACATCTCAACCCTGAGCACACGTTCAGTCCAATGAAGCAGGAAACAATTCTGTTGCATACATATGTCTCAGGGAAAACACCTGTGGGAGTATGCTGGTTGCAAAGAAAAGTGGTCTCTTTTCCCAGGGGACACCTTTCTCACCTGGCTAACAGAGGAGCCATGGTTATTCAAACTGGGGAACCCGGCAGACACAGTCTTAAAAATTGATGAAATTGGGGCGCCTGGGTGGCCCAGTCGGTTGGGCGTCCGACTTCGGCTCAGGTCATGATCTCACGGCTCGTGACTTCGAGCCCCGCGTCGGGCTCTGTGCTGACAGCTCAGAGCCTGGAGCCTGTTTCAGATTCTGTGTCTCCCTCTCTCTCTCTGACCCTCTCCCGTTCACCCTCTGTCTCTCTCTGTCTCAAAAGTAAATAAACGTTAAAAAAAAAAAATTTTTTTTTAAATTGATGAAATGAAGTTCCTGCTTTAATACAAACAGCTGATGCCAAGGACAGAGGATGAATTTAAGGATTTTTTTTTCATATATTTCAGTCAAAATAACATTCTGTGACAGACTGAAGGCAGAAGCATATATACACACACACACACACACACACACACACACATGTATATATATATATATATATATATATGAATCTAGCTTCAGGGAGCCTGGGTGGCCCAGTCAGTTGAGCGTCTGACTTGATTTCGGCTCAGGTCATGACCTCACAATTCATGGGATGTAGTCCCGCATCGGGCGCTGTGCTGACAGTGCAGAGCCTGCTTGTAATTTTCTCTCTCCCTCTCTCTCTACCCCTTCCCTGCTTGCACATGTGCACACATCTGCACTCTATCAAAATAAATAAACTCTATAAAACAACAGAGTCTAGATTTTATTAAGCCAGACATTAATGAGATTGACAAAAATGTAGAACAATGTAATTCTTCAAATGTTTTATTTTTTTTAATTTTTTCATTTTAAATTTTTTTCATTTAAAAATATGCTATTTTATGTTAATACTCAATGGTTTACTACTGTTCTTTTAACTTTCAAAATTTCTCAATTTTAATTTCTAACAGTATTAATCAATATAAACCACATTTTAAAAAGCTCTTTAGTTTCCTCAATAATTTTTAAGAGTCTAAAAGAGTCCTGAGAGTAAAACATTTAAGAATCACTGTCTATACAAGTATCAAGTTCCTTCATTCATGCTATTTGAATAATCAGAAATGTCACTCAGCACCTGAGCCTTTTATGTTCTTTCTGTCACATCCTTAATATCAAAGAACTTTACTAATCTTATTTTTAGTTTACCCTTCAGCTACCAATATGCTACCTTAATTAACCCTTTAACTTCTTTTTTAACTTTTTTTTTAAGACATGCTTCTCCCACCTCCTTTGAGAATGTGAGTAAAAGCTCTTAACTCTCTAGAAAACAGAATTCAAGCACTACAGAATGCATGCAACTTCTAGGTCCAAGCACAGGGTCCTGCAGTCTGAGCCACTAAACACCAGTACAGAACCCTGGCACTGGAGGGCAGTGAGGAGTCGGTATTTCACACCCCCAGCGTTCCATTACTGTACTCCCAAGACAGTCACAAATCAAATGATCACAAGCCAACTTATAAAACAGGAATTTACATGCATGAGTAAAATTCATGTTTTAAAACAAAACCTAGGCAATATTTTCAAGTAAACCAGTCACATCTTTTTCTCCTTTTTTTTTTTTTTTTTAATACAGAGAGTGCACGCATGCATGAGCTAGGGAGGGGGGCAGAGGGAGAGAGAGAATCTTAAGCAGGCTCCACATTGAGCCCCGAGCCCAATGCAGTGCTTGATCCCACAACCCTGGTATCATGACCTGAGCCAAAATCAAGACACTCAACAGAGCCACCCAGGCACCCCCAAGGAGTCACATCTTAAAACTAAAATAAACACAAATCCAAGGGAGTAAAGATGAAATCTATCATATATTTAAAAACAACTTCATTTACTCAATATTTCAAAACTGACTGGAAGTCACAGTTAAGAAAACGTTATGTTCACAAAGCACCCTTTTACCCTTTAGAAATCTCTAAGTTCTGTGAAAATGTAACTCAATACTATTTTAAAATTCTATACATATTAATTGAAGATTCAAAATTGTTCACACTGCAAATGTCTTTTTCAACATAGCTAAGAGTTACAATCAAAATAGGATTATCTACTATTGAACATTATCACTCAGAATATAGAATATAGGGGTTTAAGTACAACAGCCTCCAGGTATTTATGGTTTCATGAACTTTTTTAAACATTCATTTGTAGTATTATTAAGGCTTAAAATTATCTTCTTCTCTCTTCTACATTCTTGAAATTTTTTTAACTTTTTTTTTTTTTTTTTTTTTTTTTTTTTTGAGCGAGACAGAGAACAAGCAGGGGAGAGGCAGAGAGAAGGGGGAGACACAGAATCCGAAGCAGGGTCCAGGCTCTGAGCCGTCACCACAGAGCCTGATGCAGGGGCTCAAACTTGCAAACCATGAGATCATGACCTGAGCCGAAGTCAGACACTTAACCAACTGAGCCACCCAGAGGCACCTCTTCCACATTCTTAAATGCTTATTCAAGAAACACATTAATGATTAACTTTAACAAGCTTTAGTTTTTACTGTCAACATCCGAAGCAGACTCCAGGCTCCAAACTGTCAGCACAGAGCCTGACATGGGGGTTCAAACTCGTGAACTGTGAGATCATGACCTGAGCCGAAGTCGGATGCTGAACGGACTGAGCCACCCAGGTGCCCCTCTTCCACATTCTTAAACACTTTTTCAAGAAACACATTAATGATTAACTTTAACAAACTTTAGTTTTTATTGTCAACATCCACCATTAAATTTAACCCAGGAAGAGGAAAAAATTACATAATCAGCTTTTTAAATTTTTTGCAAATACTCAAGTGGTTTTTTCCTAGTAATCCAGGTCATCAAATCTTTAAATAGTTACCATTTTTTAGTTACAGTGTTGTCCTTATGTTGGTTTTTGCTATATATTTGAGACAAGATTCAAAGAAGCAAAGCAACATCTGTGCTTTAAAACACACACAAGGGACACCTGGGTGGCTCAGTTGGTTGAGCATTCGACTCTCCATTTCAGCTCAGGTCTTGATCTCACTCATGGTCTTTGAGATCGAGCCCCCTCTCGGGCTGCACTGACAGTGGGAAGCCTGCTTGGGATTCTCTCTCCCTTTCCCTCTGCCCCTCCCCAACTTGCACTCTCTCCCCCTCTCTAAAATAATTTTTTTTTTTTTTAATCTAAAACACCCACACGTATGAACACATAGTCCCTACACACTGCCACATCCACTCCCTCAAAAGACAGAGGGATGAAACGGAAGCTAACGTTCCTCACTGGCTCAGCACCTCTCATCTTCAGTCCCTTAATGTGTCTACTGCAAAACTGCTACCAATTTAATCATGTGGAAGAGGGGAAAAGAGGAGCTGCATATGCAAAATGTTTACATTAAACAAACTTAAAGTTTATCAGTATAATTTCTTTAGGGAATTATTTTTTCGTCTTTTTTTTAATGTTTGTTTTTGAGACAGAGCACCAGCAGGGGAGAGGCAGAGAGAAGGGGCAGAGAGGCTCTGTCAGCACAGAGCCTGATGCAGGGCTTGGAACCCACGAACCATGAGATCATGACCTGAGCCAAAGCCGAATGCTTAACCAACTGAGCCACCCAGGCACCCCATCATTTTCTTTTTAATGTTTATTCATTTTCAGAGAGAGAGAGAGAGAGAGAGAACGAACACGAGTGGGGATGGACAGAAAGACAGGGAAAGAGAGAATCCCAACTAGGCTCCTTGCTGCCAGCACAGAGCCCATGTGGGGCTCAATCTCACAAACCTCAAGATCATGACCTGAGCCAAAATGAAGAGTCAGATACCCAAATGAGCCACCCTCGTGCCCCTAGAGATTCTCATTTTATTTTTTTATTATTATTTTTTTTTTTTTTTGAGATTCTCATTTTAAAATGGGGACACCTAGGGGTGCCTGGGTGGCTCAGTCGCTTGGGCGTCCGACTTCAGCTCAGGTCATGATCTCACGGTCCGTGAGTTCAAGCCCCGCGTCGGGCTCTGTGCTGACAGCTCAGAGCCTGGAGCCTGCTTCGGATTCTGTGTCTCCCTCTCTCTCTGACCCTCCCCCGTTCATGCTCTGTCTCTCTCTGTCTCAAAAATAAATAAACATTAAAAAAAATTTTTTTTAAATAAAATGGGGACACCTAGCTGGCTCAGTCAGTATAGTATGCAACTCCTGATCTTGAGGTCATGAATTTGAGCCCCATGATGGGCACAGAGATTACTTTTAAAAAATTTAATTGAGGGGCGCCTGGGTGGCTCAGTCGGTTGAGCGTCCGACTTCGGCTCAAGTCACGATCTCACGGTTCGTGAGTTCGAGCCCCGTGTCAGGCTCTGGGCTGATGGCTCAGAGCCTGGAGCCTGCTTCCGATTCTGTGTCTCCCTCTCTCTCTGCCCCTCCCCCATTCATGCTCTGTCTCTCTGTCTCAAAAATAAAAAAACATTTAAAAATAATAAAAAAATAAAAAAATTTAATTGAAAAAATAAAAAATACATTAATAATTACCTTGAGAATAAATTGCAAAACAAACTATAAGTTTTCAGAAAAGGAAACCAGTAAGCCCACTTCACAGTACTGAACTACAATAGGCAAACTAAATAGATCCTATAAGGGGACTCAAAAGCCAAAATAAAATCAGCCCTAATTTAATCGTTTGGTCATCAGGTCATGATATCGCTGTTTGTGAGTTCGAGTCCCACATCAGGCTCACTGTTGTAAGCACGAAGGCTGCTTCAGATCCTCTGTGCCCCTCTCCCTCTCTCTGCCCCTTCCCCTCTGGCACTCTCTCTCAAAATTAATTAAAATTCTTTTTAAATAATAAAATAAAGTTATACTTATAAAGCTAATTTTGCATTCAAGTGACAAATCCCTATTTACCACCACAGCCAGACTGTGGCCCCCAAAGACCCTCCCATACAAAGCTCCTCCTCACGGCACAAAAACAGACACTCAGATCAATAGAACAGAGAACCCAGAAATGGACCCACAAATGTATGGCCAACTAATCTTTAACAAAGCAGGAAAGAATATCCAATGGAATAAAGACAGTCTCTTCAGCAAGTGGTGCGGGGAAAACTGGACGGCGACATGCAGAAGAATGAACGTGGACCACTTTCTTACACCATACACAACATAAATGCAAAATGGATGAAAGACCTCAATGTAAGACAGGAAGCTATCAAAATCCTTAAGGAGAAGGCAGGCGAAAACCTCTTTGATCTTGGCCGCAGCAACTTCTTACTCAACACATCTCCGGAGGCAAGGGAAACAAACACAAAAATGAACTACTGGGACCTCGTCAAAATAAAAGCTTCTGCACAGCGAAGGAAACAATCAGCAAAACTAAAAGACAACCGACAGAATGGAAGAAGATATTTGCAAATGACATATCAGGTAAAGGGTTAGTATCCAAAATCTATAAAGAACTTATCAAACTCAACACCTAAAAAACAAATAATCCAGTGAAAAAATGGGCGAAAGACATGAATAGACACTTCCCCAAGGAAGACATCCAGATGGCCAACACATGAAAAAATGCTCATCACCACTCGTCATCAGGGAAATATAAATCAAAACCACAATGGGATATCACCTCACACGTGTCAGAATGGCTAACATTAACAACTCAGGCAATAACAGGTGTGGGCGAGGATGCAGAGAAAGGCAATATCTTTTGCACCGTTGGTAGGAATGCAAACTGGTGCAGCCATTCTAGAAAACAGTACGGAGATTCCTCAAAAACTTAAAAATACAACTACCCTTCGCCCAGGAATTGCACTACTAGGTATTTATCCAAAGGATACAGATGTGTTGTTTCGAAGGGGCACATGCGCCCCAATGTTTATAGCAGCTCTATCAACAATAACCAAAGTATGAAAAGAGCCCAAATGTCCATCGATGGATGAATGGATAAAGAAGATGTGGTGTGTGTGTATATATATATATATATATGTGTGTATGTATGTATGTATACATATACATATACACACACATATATATACATACATATATATATATACACACACACATATATATGTATATGTGTATATATATACACATACATACAATGGAGTAGTACTCAGCAATCAAAAAGAATGCAATCTTGCCATTTGCAACTACATGGATGGAATTAGAGGATATTATGCTAAGCAAAATTAGAGAAAGACAAATATCATATGACTTCACTCATATGAGGACTTTAAGATACAAAACAGATGAACATAAGGGAAGGGAAGCAAAAATAATATAAAAACAGGGAGGAGGACAAAACATAAGAGACTCTTAAATATGGAGAACAAACAGCGTTAATGGAGGGGTAGTGGGAGAGAGGATTGGCTAAATGGGTAAGGGGCATTAAGGAATCTACTCCTGAAATCACTGTTGCACTATATAACTAACTTGAATGTAAATTTAAAAAAATAAATAACAAACTAATAATAATAAAAAAAAAAACTCTTCCTCAGAAATAAATTCTAGATAGACCCATATACTTATAAACAGAAGGAAAAGTTTGTACAGCAAGACCCATTCAGTGGAGAAAGAATGGTCTCATTGGTAAATGGTGCTGGCACAAATGGAGATCTACAATCCAAAGAACTTAAGTTGGACTCCTACTTCCCACTACATACAAAAGTTAACTCCAAATGGATCAAGAGCCTAAATATAAAAGCTAAAACCATAAAACTCTTAGAAGAAAACATAGGAATAAAGATTCAGGACCTTGAGTCTGGCAATAGATTCCTAGATTATACAAACAGAAGCGTGTGCAACAAAAGAAAAAAATAGATCCATTGGACTATCAAAATTAAAAACCCTTTTGCATCAAAAGGCATTATCAACGGGCGCCTGGGTGGCTCAGTCAGTTAAGCGTCCGACTTCGGCTCAGGTCATGATCTCATGGTCCGTGAGTTCGAGCCCCGCGTCGGGCTCTGTGCTGACAGCTCAGAGCCTGGAGCCTGCTTCAGATTCTGTGTCTCCCTCTCTCTCTGCCCCTCCCCCATTTATGCTCTGTCTCTCTCTGTCTCAAAAATAAATAAACATTTAAAAAAATAAATAAATAAAATAATTTTAAAAAGGCATTATCAAGAAAGCAAAAAATTGGGGCACTTGACTGGCTCAGTCAGTAGATCATACAACTCTTAATCTCAGAGTCATCAGTTCAAGTCCCACGTGGGGCATAGAGCCTAAATAAAATTTAAAAAAGAAGAAGAAAGCAAAAGACAACCTACAGAAGAGAGAATATTAACAAATCATACATCCAATAAAGGTCTAGTATCTAAAATAAATAACAAGCACAACTCAATAACAACAAAAATGTCAATAGACATTTCTCCAAAGATCTACAAGTCACCAACAAGTACATGAAAAGATACTCAATGTCATTAATCATTTAGAGAATGCAAAAACCACAATGAGAGACCACTTCGAACCAAAAAGGATGGCTATAATTTAAAAAGGATGGCTCGGGACACCTAGGTGGTACTCAGTTGGTTAAGTGTCCCAACACTTGCTTTTGGCTCAGGTCATGATTGTGAGATCAAGCCCTTCACTGGGCTCCGTGCTGGGCATGAAGCCTACTTAAGATTCTCTCTTTTCCTCTTCTTCCCCCACTTTCACATGCACACACACTCTCTCCCCCAATAAAAAAATAAGAAAAATAAGAAAAAGGATGGCTATAATTTAGAAAGGAAGGTAGGAAAGAAGGAAGGAGGAAGGAAGCAAGAAAGGAGAAACTAACAAATGTTAGCAAAGATGTGGAGAAACCCTTATACATTGCTGGAGGGAATATCAAGAAGTGGAACCTCTAGAGGAAAGAGTGGTGATAAACATAGAATTATAATACAACCACCTAGCAGTCCCCTCCCTAAGTATATAACCAAAAGAAGTGAAAACTGGTACTCAAATACACACATACACACATTCATCCATCAGTGATGAATGGATAAACTGTGGCATATACATGTAATGGAATATTATTTGGCCATAAAATGGAATGAAATACTGATTCACGCTACAACTGGACGAACCTCAGACGCATTATATGAAATGAAAGCAGCCAGATACAAAAAGGTACATACTGCATGATTCCACTATATAAAATACTCAGAATAGGTCAATCCAAAGGGACAAAGTGCAGACTGGTAGTGGCTAGGAGCTGGCAGAAGGAGCAGTGGGGTATAAGTGTTTAAAGGGCACAGGTTTCTTTTTTCAGGAGATGAAACATTTTGGAACTGGTGGCTGCAACACTGTGAATATCCTAAGTGCCACTGAACCGTTCACTTTAGAATGGTTAATTTTATGTTGTGTGAATTTCACCTCAGTTTTTTAAGTTTGTGTGGATATCTCATTTGCTAGTCTATACATCTCCACCTCAGCCAGGAATGCTCTCCCCAGCTCAGTGTTCCCCTCTCAATACCTTAGGTCTCCCTGGTACACGGCCCAGATGCAGCTGGAGAGAAAACACTGGGTCAAAAATGATCTGTGAAAACAAACTTTAAGAACGTATATTTACATAAAGACTGAAACTGTATGCTGGGGGGAAAAAAGCATTAGAGAAATGTATACACTAAAACTTCCTTAACAAAATCCAAACACAAATGGAAGGTGAGGCCTTCCATGAACACAGACAGTGACCAACGCTCAAGTCTGCATTACCACCACCAATGTTTGAAAATGTCAGGCAGCAACTTCCTCCTAAGTTTCAAACTTCAAACCACAAGGCAGAACAGCACAGAAATTTCTCTGCAACACCTACCCGTATTTCATGTTTGAGACACTGCAGGCAGTCTAGCACTTTCTCAAGAGCTGATTCTTAAAGCAAATAAGATTATAATACTGGCACTGTTCAGAAATGTTAGGAACAATAAAGTCTTTCTTCTCAATTACTTACTATGTAACTTACTCAGCACCAAAGTGTACAAGATACTACATACTAACAAAGAACACAGGGGAACAGTGTTTGGTGCTTTAGAGTTATTTTAAGGATAAAGTGGGAACAGTACATTAATTTCTAAGAAGTGAAAAAGTATCTGTATTGTGTACTATATTATATAAATATATAAATATATATAAATATATATAAATATAAATATATATTTTAATATATATTAATATAAAATATTTTATATTATATATATAATATTATATATTATATTTTATATTAATATAATTTATATAATTAATTTTATATTAATATAAAATATATATTATATATTATATTATATTATATTATATATTATATTATATATTATATTATATTAATATAAATTTTAATATATATTATTATAAATAAATATATTTATTTATATACATTTATATTTATATATATATCTTTAACACTATAGCAATGATCTGGGGACATATCACTCACACTTTTCCCTTAGCGGAGCCAAGCAAACTGGCTGAAAACTTCACCTACAGAAGCTTTTTTCAAGGTAAGAAATACCACCTCAAGTATACACAGTACAAACAAATTTTTGGAAGGATTCAAACGGTCTTTCCTTAACAGTACTCTGACCAAATGATTCATAACCAAAAAGTTAACAAACATGAAGCATGGATAAGTAAGGCTTGTACACCCTTTGACTAAGAAGGAATGCTACTGACATCTACAGGGTACGTCCAGCATGCCTGGGGTTTTCCATCTATTATCATTTAATGCCCAATAACCCTGTCATTCCTATTCAAAATCCACGTATGCACACTGAGGTAGGTACATGATGACGTTAACCGAAGCTGTTCATCAGTAATTATCATGGTGGTTTCACTGAACCAAGATTTTTATGATTCCCAGCTGTAACCCCCCAAAAAGGTGCTCTCAACATCCCTACCTATATACTAATTTGATAAACATGTAATTCAAGCCATCCAAGGCACTGATAAAAACATTTAGCAAAACAGGATCAAAGACAAAGTATTTCATCTCACCATTTAATGAACTCTTTGAAAGTAAAGTTAGTGATTAAATCATTAATACTTTTGGAGAGCAGGTGTTAAACTATCAAGGTGTGCAATTATATAAACTGCATTTCTCCAGCCCTTCAACAAAGTATCATGAGAGATTACCACATGCCTTGCTGAAATGAAGACCGGGTTTAGCTTAGGCGTGGCTTGTTTGGTCCTACTACAGTAGATTCTACACCATTCTGTCCACATGAATAAACCAAGAGCCAAAAATGTCAAGGCAAGTTCACACACCATCTCCGTGGGTGAGCTAAGACTGGAAACCAGGTCTTTTGACAAACAACTATTTTTTCTTTAAACTCAATTTTCAAAAAATGAATTCATGGCATTATTTAATGACATCATCTTTCCCCAGTTCCCAAAGCCTTAAAAAACCAAGAGGCTATCCTTGACTCTTGTCTTCTCTCACACCCACCAGTAAATCCAATCAGCTCTCACTTCAAATTAAGTCCCCAATCTGACCATTCTCACCTCCTCCACTAAGACCACCTACTCACACCACCAGCACAACCCACCCAGACTAGAGGCCGCTGCAGCCTCCTGCCTGAGACCCTGCCACTCTACAATCCATTATCATACAGTGGCCACAGTGACACTGTTGGTTTTTCTTTTCCAGTTTTGAAACAACAAACTTGTAGAAAAGCACAATACAAAGACTTTCTTCCCCAAACCACCTGAGAGTCAGCTGCCAACCTGAGGCTCCAACATCCTCAAAAGCTAAAAACAAGGATGGTCTACAAACTACAACAAAATCATCAAGATCAGAAAACGAAGACTGCTACATTACTATGCTTTAATCCTCAAAGCCTGCTCCAGGCCACCCCTTACACATGGTGGGGACAGCATGGGCCCTGACTCTCCGTGCAGTCTACTCTCCCCTCTGGACACTCTCCCCACCCTGATCAAGCCCTAGCATCCCACACTAGGTGACGCCATCAGAAAGACCCTGTCTTCACCCTGCTTAGGCTCTGACTCTGGTGACATCTGCCATGCCCTCCCAACATGGATCCTCTGTCCCAGGCCACCATCCCCATCCCACGAGGGCCAACATGCTGCTTTGTGCCACAACAGCTCCACACACTCCTCCTCAAATGGTATGTGCCTACCTTGCTCTGTCCCGCCTAATGGTTTCAGGACAGAACTGTTCAGAATAAAGAAAGGGAGAGTGATCACTTCTCACTCTTTGGCTTAAAACCCTCCAATCGCTTTTTCATCTTTCCCAGAATAAAATCCAAACTCTTTCCCATGGTCCAACAGGTCCTATAAATCTTTCCCCTACCTCTCTACATCTATGCAGTAAAAAAAGCACTCTATATTTGCTGGCCTTTATTCAAACATACTAAAAACTCTTTTTTGGGCATCTGAATGGCTCAGTCAGTTAAGCATCTGACTTCAGCTCAGGTCATTCCTGGGTTCAAGCCCCACATCAGGCTCTGTGCTGACAGCTCAGAGCCTGGAGCCTGCTTCAGATTCTGTCTCTCTCTCTCTCTCTCTCTCTCTCTCTCTCTCTCTGCCCCTCCCCTCATGCTCTCTCTCAAAAATGAATAAATGTTAAAAAAAAATTTTTTTTTTAAATCTTTCTTACCTCAGGGCCTTTACATTGTGTTCTCTGTCTCTCCGAAAGCTCTCCCGCCTCTCCAAACCTTAGTAAGTTCAAACCTGATGTCCTAAGAGGCTTTCCCCAGTTTGCTCCCCATCCACCATTCCCAGACCTCCATGTACCCCCCTTACCTTTATTTTCTTTATAGTATGTATGACCACCTCACAGTATAATACATACTTATTTATATCCCACAAGAACAGAACAATTTCTTCTTTACTGTTGTATCCCCATATTTAGAATGTCCTTAAGATACAGTAGACACATGAATGTCTGCATGATGGCTGAATTCCCCAAGAATCCATCTTGGTGACAAAAACTAAGCAAACATGATGCCATTTTACATCTATAGGATATATGTAAAGATGCTAGAAACGGCGGTGTAACTTAAAATATTAGTACTGACACTTACGTGGTGCTTTAAAGTATACGATTACCTGCGATAATTCCGAGCAGTATCTGTACTGAGTTCACCTTCTCTTCTTCACAGATAGACAAAGCTCAGAAAAGTGCCATGATGTGCATAGGCAGTAACTGACAAGTTCATGACTGGAACTTGGGCCTTCTAAGTACTATTAATGACACCATGCAAGTCCCTCTGTATGTGCACCACTAGTCAATCACTCTCTTAATTCCCAACAGCCTTCCCTTTAACTTCCAGAATTACTGGAATGTTTCAAAAGAACAGCTAGAGGTGCGGAAATACTGTAATTTTCAACCCTACCTATATATTTATGTCTTACTGAAAGCACAATGCACGCTCTGACTACAGGTCTATTGTACGATAGCTCTGTTTTTATAAAGAGTTCAGGCAAAAGACCCTTGATAATGGGCGTTTTATTTTAGCGCCATGTTCCAGGAGTCAGCAAACTATAGCTCACCACCTGTTTCTGTAACAACGTATAAGAAAAAAAACGGTTTTTACATTTTTAAATGATTGGGGGGGAAATAATCAAAATAATATTTCATGACAGCTGAAAATTTTAAAGTAATTCTGAGTTCACTGTCCATAAGTAAAGTCTGACTGAGACACCCTCACATTCATGTGTTTATTGATTTCCCACGGCTGCTTCTGCACTACGGTGGCAAGTTAGGGAGCTACGACAGATATCATGTGGCCTGAAAAGCAATCCTTTCCAGATCCTTTGTCAACCACTCCCACAGTCTCCTGGTTTTGCACCCCTCCCCAACATAGTGACCCCCAAAAAACATCCCCTGGCCTCCTCCCTGCCAAGATTGGCTAAGGTTTTTCTGTGGCACCGGATTTTTCTCCCATCACTTCACATCCATGTGACATGTGTACTGTCTGTATACAGCTGCCTCCCCAACTAGATTACAACATGGGAGACCCACATCAGCTTGTTCATTATTAGATCCCACTGCCCAGCAATACTGTCCACAGTAGGCACCCAATACCTGCTGAATGAATGAAAGGGCAGAAGATACTATATTCAGATGAGCTGATCTAAAACACCTTCAAATTTACAAGAAATTTCTGCCAGAAGATACCAGAAATACATTTTATCAGGGTTACAAAGGACTCATATGAATGACTCTAACCCCTGGTTCATTCTAGTCATAAACCCCAACAACGCACAAAATGGATCAGGGCAGGACAGGGAACTGGGGGGGGGGGGGGGGGGGCGGGTAGCGGGGAGAGGTTAAACTAAAATGCAGCCCAGTAGTAAAAGGTATTAACAACAACAACAACAACAACAAAAACAGGAACAACCCAAGTTTGCAGGCTCAGATCTGAGTCCGCAGAACTCATATATAGCAGAGGCTGCTTGCTCCTCAGTTTCAACCACAACCTCCAAAAAAATCTTCCTCCCACATTGCCTTTACATATTTCACCATGTCACACTGCCTATTAGTCATCTAATTTATTCACTCACCTTACAAGAAATCTCTTTTTTAAGAGATTTTTTTAAAACACAAACAGATCTAAAAAGCTAAAGAAACAAATAGCTAAAGAAAGCTAAATAACAAAAATTTTCATGCGTTAACATGGACCACACAAAGCAGTTTTGATCATGAGACAGGAGGGGGAAACAAAAAAAAAGTAGGTAGTTTAAGGAAATGAAGCCCTCATGGGCTGCGGCATGAGGTTCCAAGCCCGGAAGCTTCGGGAAAACTGAAACCAGGAGAAAACAGACCCAAAGGGCAAAACTGATGGAAAAGGTACAGAAAGGGAAATGGGAGGTGTCTAATATAAAGACACTTCAATTTTCCCTAGGTCAGACAAGCATCTATCAGAAAAAGGGAAAAGAGGGCTCATCTCTACAATGTGGTTTAAGAACTCTGTTGGAGTAGGAAAATATCTTCTCTTCAAAGGAATGACAACTAATCAACGAAAAAGATACTAAGAGAATTAGACAATTCTCATTTGCAACCCACGGTTGCAAAATACTGATTCAGTCAAGAAACACCAAGGGATGTTAAAACCACTGCATAATTATAAGAACAGATACTCACACAGTCTGAAAATATCTTATTTAAAAAGGGAAAAGAAATCTCCACAATCAAAAAACCTGGAAGACACATTTTAACCAAATGATACTTAACATTAGCAATAATGATGTGTCTCATGTGGACGCACTGAGAAGGGGACACCATGACCTATGATGTATTCCTGTCAAAAGTATTTAATCTGATTCTTAATCATGACAAATCAGACAAATCCAAATTAAGAGACGCATCTATAAAACAACTGGTCTGGGCTCTTTAAAACTCTCATGGCCATTAAAAAAATAAATTAGCCTGGGGGAACCATTCCAGATCAGCGTTACTTAATTCTCAGATCACTAAAAGCCCTCAAAATGTTTGCTATTGATCCATGATAAGAGAAGTACACAAGTTAGAGTTCAGAAATTTTTATAGCAACTTGATCATAGAATCTAATTTTTAAATGAGCCTTAATTTTATGTCTTCATTTCTACCATTTTACTTTTCTAGTAATTTATTATTATTGTATTTTAAAAAATTATTGGTCCACAGCAGAATGGAAATGAAAGAAAAAAAAAAAATGATCCTTCTCCAATAGAGTTTCAGAAAGAGAACTAAGAGACATGACATCTAACTGTAATGTGTGCTCCTGGATTTAAATTATATATGTGTAGTGTGTGTGTGTGTGTGTGTGTGTGTGTGTGTGTGTGTGTATGTCTGTATACATATATATAATTTAACATATATTCACACAATATTCTACCAATGTTAAATTTATGCACACACACACACACACACACAATATTCTATCAATGTTAAATTCCCTACGAGTGATAATAACACTGTGGTTGTATTGTAGGAAAACAACCCTTTTCTTAAGAGACATGCTTAATTATTCAGGGGTGAAGTTAATATGTCAGCAGCTCTCAATGTCTACTCCCAAATCACTTAGCAAAGAATAAGTTGTAGGACTGATGGGATGGGGTAGTGTGGATGGTAGGATAAAATATAAATCATTTAGTTTAAAAATTACGAAACTTATCCAAGTATAAATATGACAATAATATAAATTTAGAGATTAAGTGAAATACCAAGTAGAAACCACACAAAATATTTTCTATAACCTGGTCCTTTGATAGTAAAATTCACATGGGTTTGACAAAAATTAAATAATTTAAGTGATAATTATATATTCATGGGTACCATAAATAATTTAAATTATAATTATATTTTCATGGGGACCAGGTTTTCAAAATATAATAGTTTAAAACTAAGAGAAGGCATTAATCAATGGACTAAAACATAAAACAGTATTTCTACAGACATTTTTAAATTTTTAACTATAAATACAACAAATGACTCAATACATGAGAATGCAGTTTAAAACAAAAGGAATTACTTTGAATATACCACACACTACTATATTCTACAATAAATTTCAGATGTGTCAAAGAGTTAAATATAAAGAATAACCCATAAAAACAAATACTGATCCTAAAAGCATATCCTACCTTTGGAGAAGAGAAAATTCATTACTAAAGAATGAACAGAGAGACGAGAGATGAAGAGAGAAAAGTTAAATGAGTTCTGACACGTAAACCGTAAATCCTTAAAGTTCATTCGTTCAGCAATTCATTTGACTTACTACAAGTTCACAGAACATTCCAAGCGTGGATGTAAGCCCTGAATTTTCAGAGTTTGAGTAAAATACACATGGCCCCTGACCTCACAGAGCTTAAGTCTAGTAGGAACTGAGCAAACAGCACAAAAAGCAATGGGATGTTCTGGAAAGCACCACAGAGGAAAAGAGACTGCTCCAAGTAAAGACCTACTGAGGAGGCACTGTATACAGGATGGTCACGAAAGAATTCTCTAGGAAACAACATCAAAGCTGATACCAGAAGAAAGAACAAGAAACCAGCAAAGCGAAGAGGGAAAACAGCAGCTCAAAAAGGCCAGAGGCAGGAAAGGGCCCAAGAGATCATGAACAATACCAGTGGACAAGGGCAAGTGATAAAGATGACATTCTAAAGTACCAAGAAAAACACAAGTTCCTACACAACACATCACTGCAAGGGAAGTGTGTACATTCCTGACAGCCACCTGCATTTATCCACCTAACAAAGCTGAATGAAATACAATGACAAAAGTTGGAGAGGATGAGGAAAGAGACAGAACTGTATGCTGGAGTGTTATTTAACCTAAAGACAATCTAGGAGCCAACACTGACACACCTACTCTCATGACATCTTGGTGGCGAGAGGCTGGACCCAGCTACATCCCATACTCCCAGATCTGTGCAAAAGCAGTGAGAGATGTGCTAAGACAGAATTCAAAGCAAATGCTGAGAAGACTTCTGGCAGCACGGTAAAAAGTGTGAAAGTGAAAAAGGGGTAATCTACCCTGGCTAAAGCTTGAAATGCTACATTTTCAAGGTGAAGAAGATGTGTGGGTACATGTTACAGCAGAGTGAAAACTATCTCACTTCATGGGGGAAAATGCCTGGCTTGTTCTAGACTGACATTGTCAATAAAGTATGGCTCAAAAATTTAAGAAAAATATAGAAAATCTAAAAATAAATGACAGAAACTATAACACTGCTCATATCTTTGGATTTCACATAAGCTTCTATTTCCCAAAAATATTACTCTTCCTCCCCCTAAAACCAAGTGCACAAAATCTAGTCACAAGAAATGATCCTTCCAAAATAAAAAAGAAACCACCAAAAAGCCTAAATGTGTGCAAGTACATAAATTGTAATGGGTTAATTTAAATTAGAAATGTACAGGGGCGCCTGGGTGGCTCAGTCGGTTAAGCGTCCGACTTCAGCTCAGGTCATGATCTCACAGTCTGTGAGTTCGAGCCCCGCATCAGGCTCTGTGCTGACAGCTCAGAGCCTGGAGCCTGTTTCGGATTCTGTGTCTCCCTCTCTCTCTGACCCTCCCCCGTTCATGCTCTGTCTCTCTCTGTCTCAAAAATAAATAAATAAATGTTAAAAAAATTTTTAAAAATAAATAAATAAATAAGTAAATTAGAAATGTACATGAGCGTAGATTAAAAAGTACCCAAAATACATCAAGTAGTAAATAATGACATTTAGTTCGTATATATGGACAAAACATAAAATGTTTATACACTTTTTAAATGTTTGTATTTGAAGAGACAAATAACATTTTGTAACCATGGACTGCTCTGCTCAAGACTATGTTCAGTTGTATCTTTTTTAAATCAACAGATTACAGAATTAAAGTATTACAATGACACTCCTATTCCCACTCTTTAGAATTAACAACTGCTAACATTATTTTAAAATAGCCTTTTTTTTTTTTTTTTTTTTTTTTAAGCTAAGCTAACCCTTTAAAATAAACCCTGAGTCCTAACCTCTTCTCCTGGCTCCTAGCGGCAGTTACGTTCTGATGGAAGCCCAAGTGTCCACCTCTGGATACTTTTATGAGAGACAGAGAATCCAAGGGACAGCGCACGGAGAAGAGAATACAGACACACATCCATCAACAATACACGGTACTGGAAATCTTTTATAAATGGCATTATACTTTTCTATCATTTGTCAAACTTGATGCAAGTTTTTCTACAAATAAATATTTTGTACTTATGTCCTTTATACATGCTTTTTAATTCGAAAAATAGGTGTATTTTTCTAGCTGATATAAGTAACGATAAATCTAATGCATTTACAACATTACAACATACGAATACACTCCCCACTGATTTTTCCCAAGTGTTTTATCACACAGCGTTATAAAATTTCCGGGGTTTTTGTGGGTTTTCAATTTTAATAGAAGCTTATTTTTAGCAAATTAAACAATACTACTTATTAACCAGATTAAGTTTCTAATTAAGCAAAGCAAAAACAAAAATATAACTCAAATTATGATTATTTGTATCCACCAGGTAATAAATCAAATACCTGCATTATCAGTTGTTAAGTACAACTATAAATTAATCATCCAACTATTAAAAACCAATCACAGGGGCGCCTGGGTGGCTCAGTCGGTTAAGCATCCGACTTCAGCTCAGGTCACGATCTCACGGTCCGTGAGTTCGAGCCCCGCGTCGGGCTCTGGGCTGATGGCTCAGAGCCTGGAGCCTGCTTCTGATTCTGTGTCTCCCTCTCTCTCTGCCCCTCCCCTGTTCATGCTGTCTCTCTCTGTCTCAAAAATAAAATAAACGTTAAAAAAAAAATTAAAAAAAAAAAAACAATCACAGGTTTAAAAAGAACTATGCGTATCATACAAAAATAAAATCTGTACATTTTTTTCAAATTAAAAAGCATGTATAAAGGACATAAGTACAAAATACTTATTTGTAGAAAAATATCAAATGTGCCTTATTTATGACTTATACTGTTTTTTCTGAAATTTTCTTAAAAATAAATTCAGATATTGATTTGTTGCCACCTACTGGTTAAATTCATACTTGAATATCATTGCACATTAAAAATTCACTATAGTTAGTATAAAACACTATGTCAAAAATATCATAGTAATGATCTTTATAAAATTTTACTAAGCTGATCTGATAAATTTAGCTTTGGAGAAGTTGGTTTTTTTGGAGGGGAGAAGTTTTTAAAGCTACACCATGAGTTAATAATACCTTGACTTTTAAAAATATTCTAACAAAATTTTCATTAGTGTGTTGGGAATGTTTAAAAGTTAAAATACTATTATAATTTGTGAAAAATATAAAATCCTTATTTAATTAAAATACTTTCAGAATGTTATTCTTATTTTATTTACAACGCAAATGTTTATATGTGTCAGTTTTCCAGAATATTGGAGTTATAGAACCTAAGACACTGTCATCTTTTTTACAGTTAATATGTCAGAATCAGGACCCCCTTCCAAAAAAAAAAAGCCCACATGTTACATTTGTTCATTTTGCATTTTAAATATCTTTTCCTCTACAGTAGTCCTTCACCCTCCTTTTTTTTTTTTTTTTTTTTTTTTTTTTTAAATACAACCACTGGATGAAAAATCAGTGGTCCCACTGCACTGTTTTTTAAAACCACTCTTTTACTTAACCATAAAACAGAACACATGGAGTTATTTTTGGATCCCAATTCTAAAAAATCAACTGTAAGAAGTAATTGTGGAAATGTGAATACAAGACTGGGTTTAGATGACCACAATCTAAAGGGGCAGACAGAGAGGGAGACAATCCTGAGCAGGTTCCATGTTGTCAACACCAGTAAGACACTCACCCACCTGAGCCACCCAGGTACCCCAATGTCTCTTCTTATAAGGGCACTAATCCGATCCTAAGGGCTTCACCCTTATGACCTTATCTAAATCTAACTACTTGCCAAAGGCCCCATCTCCAAACACCATCACTCTGGGGGTTAGGGCTTCAATATCGGAACTTGGGGGGACACAAATCAGTCCACAGCAGTCACTAAAAGATTTGTACATTTTCTTACATAGTCACAAATCATTAGCATATCTAACAAAGTAACAAAACTGAATTTAAGTGACAAGTACTTGCATTTAATATGCTATTAACTCAACTTCTAAGTTTGAAATTTCTCATAATTAAAAAAAAGCTTTAAAAAAGAATGTATGAAACTACTTTTCAATGTAATTCCTATAACCAAAACCGGAATTAAAATGTCTTAAGATAAACAAAATACTAATCTTAAATTATTACAAGGCAAAAAAAGAAGCTGACTTGAAAATTTATCTTTGAATAAATTTGGTAAGAACTGTTACAGGATTTTTAAAATAATTTGTCTCACCTAAGAGTGTCAAGCTAAAAAATGCTGACCTTACATACTCAATGTTCTAGTTAATTTGTCAAAATTATTTATCTACTTAAATGTCCTCAATTATGAAAAAGATGTTATTTTTGGATCCTACTGTAAAGAGAGTATCTTTCCATTATATATCCAATAGGTTATTACTGAAATATTTTTAAATTATTTTTTGTTTGGAATACTTCACTTGCCTTAACTCTTCTTAATTATAATTTTCACAATAGTCTCTGATCTTTCAAATAGACTTTATCATCTGAAAATAATAAGCTTCACTTCTAGTTTGTGTATGTATGTTTTTCTTGTATGACTGCACTGACATTTCTTTTATTTTTTTTTAATTTTTTTTTTTTAAACATTTATTTATTTTTGAGACAGAGAGAGACAGAACATGAACAGGGGAGGGGCAGAGAGAGAGGGAGACACAGAATCTGAAACAGGCTCCAGGCTCTGAGCTGTCAGCACAGAGCCCGATGCGGGGCTCGAACTCACGGACCGTGAGATCATGACCTGAGCTGAAGTCGGACGCTTAACCGACCAAGCCACCCAGGTGCCCCTACACTGACATTTCTAAAATAACACTAAGCAGGATGCCTGGGTGGCTCAGTTGGCTAAGCATCCAACTCCTGATCTCTGCTCAGGTCATGATCTCACAGTTCATGAGTTCAAGCCCCGCCTCAGGCTCTGTGACAGCACAGAGCCTGCTTGAGATTCTATCTGCCCCTCCCCCACTCACATACTTGCATGTGCACACACGCACACTCTCTCTTTCAAATAAACTTTAAATGTTTATTCATTTATTTATTTTTAAGAGAGAGAGAGAGTCTGTAAACGGAGAGGTGCCGAGGGACAAAGGATCCGAAGCAAGCTCTATGCTGACAGCAGAGAGCCTGATGTGGGGCTCACACTCACAAACCATGAGATCATGACCTGAGCCAAAGTCAGATGTTCAACTGACTGAGCCACCCAGGAGCTCCGAAAATAAGCTTTAAAAAAAAAAAAAAAAAAAAAAAAAAAAAGTATCTACTTAAAATTCTGTGTGACAAAGTGGGAAATGTGCATAAAGAACTGGTACGCACCAAAATACGATGGCTATCTCAAGAAAAAGCACTTGGGTAACCGAATTGTAGGCGGAATTAGCCACTTTCTTTCACAGAACATCATCTTTACTTGAAAAAACAACACAAACTATGCTTATTCAGACTTGGCTACATGAAAGACCTTTCTATAAAAAAAATAAATAAATAAGCAAGCCTAGCATTTACAGAAAAACAAATGAAAGACTATTTGTTGCCAGTGATAAAATTCAAGCTTTCAAGACAATAGTCTGTAAAACTTCCGTGTGCCACCAGAAGCAGGACAGGTCTCAACGCTTAAAACTCTTCTGATCAGATATTAATGAGCATTACTTTGGGATACAGTTTAATGACGTGTCAACATCTGAAGTACTGCATGACTCATTTTCCAGAAGACTGACGCATGACGTTACAAAACCATGTATGGGGCAAAGAGTCATGTAAAGTACGAGAAAATCAACGGATTTTAATGTGACAGTACGAAAAGCTCATCAATATGGGTTTAGATTCCACAACACCACCTTTCTTCCAACACCTGCCCACTTGCCAAGTGTCAGTGTAGTCACAATGAATACCTATGATTATCTAAAAAGTCTATTAAAACTAACTCTTCCAACTACCTATCTGTCCACGGCCACATCTTCTTCATATGCTTACTTCAAATATATCACAACAGACTGAATGAAGAAGTATACGTGAGAATCCGTCTTCTACTAAGTCAGACGTTAAAGGCCACTTCTCTCAATGTTTTGAAAGTTAGTTTTCATTTTTAAAAAAAATGTTATTGGGGCGCCTGGATGGCTCAGTCGGTTAAGCGTCCGACTTCGGCTCAGGTCACGATCTCGCGGTCTGTGAGTTCGAGCCCCGCGTTGGGCTCCGTGCTGACTGCTCAGAGCCTGGAGCCTGTTTCAGATTCTGTGTCTCCCTCTCTCTCTGACCCTCCCCCGTTCATGCTCTGTCTCTCTCTGTCTCAAAAATAAATAAACGTTAAAAAAAAAATTTTTTTTTAAATGTTATTTATGTGACCATTTTTTATTTTTGTTTTTTTAATGCTTATTTATTTACTTTGAGAGAGTGAGACAGAGGGAAGGGCAGAAAGAGAGGGGGAGAGAGAACCAAAGCAGGCTCCACACTGTCCGCAGAGCCTGACGCAAGTGTCCATCTCCAGGAACCACAAGAGTTCGCGATCTGAGCCGAAATTAAAAGTCAAAAGCTCAACCGAGACACCCAGGCATCCCTGTTTGTTTGTTTGTTTGTTTGTTTAAACGTAAATGTTTCACTTCCTACTCTGTGGCCTATCAGTGTTAAAATTACTTTACTCCGTCAATCACAGACGTGTACAACAACAAATACAAAATGAGAGAACTTCCACAAAAAGGATGGCCATTCTCAAACGAGATTTTTTACAGATTTCTACTAACAAAACAGTCCTCCACTGGAAAGAAAATCGTACCATCAGAAGAAATACATTAAAACCAGACAAAATAACATGTAAGAAAAGTACATATGTTTACATATTGATTTTCAAAGCAATTCTGGACCCTTCACACATTTTACCTCAGCTGTATGGGAGAAAGGTTAAGCATCAATTTGTCACAGACAACTCCATTCAGAAACAGAGGGGGAGGGTTGTGAGACAGTCACAGGGGTGCACACAGGGCCAAAGGGAAGACCAACGGTGCAGAGAAGGGTCAGGATGGAGACAGCCCCGGATGCTCTTGACCACATCGTCTGGGTCCTACTCCAAAAGGGCAGGATCTCCAGTCACTGGGCACAGGGTTCAAATTCTAGGGAGGAAGCTCCAGGTCTGGATCAAGTCAGGTGCCTGCGGGAGGACAGAGGATACCCTCCACCCCTTTACCCGCACTTCTCCCAGCACTCTCAATACTGAATGATCCAGCAAAATGAAAAAAGGGTGTCCTTTTCACAAGGTGATGAAATGACCAACAGCAAAGAAACAACATATGCCCGCCAGGCAAGGTGAAGTTACTGTGGTTTTGAAACACACTTGAGTTTTGTCACTGACATTCTAGAAATCCATTACATTTGACATAAACATAAAACCACACGAGAAGATGAGACACAAGAAAATAGACAGCAGTCCAGTTTCTTACTAATCCTCCACATCCTCATTTCTTCCTGGTCACCACATAGATATGTAATTACATACACCTCCTCAAACTAGTCTAATAAAGCACCCATACTCAATTACTTACCAAATGTTCCCTGGACTCTAAGACATAATTAAATGATTTCTTCCAAAGACTACCCTCCCTGAGCTTATACTTAAGAATAAACAAAGTAACTTAAAGTGCCAAAACAACTGAAGAACATATGATACAGTATCAACCAATTTGTCTTCCATAGACAAGTACTGCAAGTAAGTTCTTCCCATGCAATCAAATTAACCCTCACAGCAATCTCACAAAGCAAAAACAATGGCTCTCGCTCAGGAGTGATTTTGATATGCCCCCCACGCAATGCTCAGAGACCTCCGGCAACAACTGGAGACCTTTTCCATCATCAGGCTGATTAGCTGCGACGGGCATCTGCAGTGCCAAGGCTGAAAAATGCTGTCGGTAATCATTCTCCATTTCACTGACAAAACAAGTTCAGAAAAAGTGATTTTTTTTGCCCAATCCATGACACCCAAGAAGTAGTAAAGCTGCAGTTTAAACCTAGGTCTAATTCCAGAATCCACAATCATAACCATGATTTATGTAGGCTCAAATTATAATAAAATAAAAAGCTGAAATTAAGAAATATATACTAATAACAGCATCAAAAAATATTAACTACTTAGGAATAAATCTGACCAAAGATGTGTAACACCTGTACACTGAAAACTACAAAATATTACTGAAAAGAATTAAAGACAACCTAAATAAAGGTAGAAATATATGCTTATGGACCACAGATTCAGTACTGCTAAGATGTTACTTCTCCCCCAAATTTATCTATAGATTCAATGCAACCGCAATCTAAATAAGCACTTTTTGGTAGAAACTGACAAGCTGATCCTACAACTCATGGAGAAATACAAAGGATCTAGAATAACCAAAAAAAAAAAAAAACTTTGAAAAACAACAAATATGGAGGACTTAAACCACCAGACTTCAAGAATTATTATTAAAGCTACAGTAATCAAGACAGTAAAATATCAACATAGATGAAAAGGTCTATAATCAATAGGACAGATTCAAGTCCGGAAAGAGAACACACATATGTGGTCAATTAATGTTCAACAAAAAAACAAAGGCAATTCAGGGAAGAAAGAATAGTCTTTTCTACAAAAAGTGCTGGAGGGGCGCCTAGCTGGCTAGGTCAGTACAGCACGGAACCCTTGATCTCAAGGTTGTGGGTTCAAGCCCCACACTGGGTATAGAGATTAATTTAAAAATAAAATCTTCACCCACATTTGTACTTAAAAAAAAAATTTTTGCTTATCTAGTTTCTGATTTAAAATACTGAAAGTAAGGGTGCCTGGGTGGCTCAGTTAGTTAAACATCCAACTCTTGGTGTCAGCTCAGGTAACAATCTCACCATCCGTAAGTCTGAGCCCCACGTCAGGCTCCACACTGACAGTGCAGAGCTTGCTTGGGATTCTCTCCATCTCCCTCTCTCTCTCTCTGTCCCTCCCCCGCTAGCTTTCTCTTTCTCTCTCTCTCTCTCAAAATAAACATTTTTTTTAAATCATAAAAATGAATAAAATACTGAAAGGAAGAGGAGGGGATTTTAAGTAACTGTACAAAGGGAACAAAGAACAATGACAGCTCTTACACTGATGTGCAGTGTTCAGAGTCCGTTAGGATGTATCTCAATTCAGTCAAGTTTCTCTCCTACAGAATCAAAAACTAAAAACTAAACAGTAGCTTTCAGGTTGGTGAGATAATCCAAATTCATTTGCACATTTTAAAGAAATGCACAAGACCAGACTAGAGAAATGAATAATATGACCAAATACTCCGCAGGAAATCAAAAAATACTATATTAAAAAGAAGGAAAAGACGTTATGTAACAATTAGAAGTTACAAAAGAGAATAAGGTTAAAAAAAAAAACAACTGAAACACCATATCATCTGAAGAACAAAAACTTTTCATTTATTCATTCATAAATATTTATTTTATACACGAAGAAATGTGTTTGGAATATAAAGCTGGGCAAGAAACAAGTGTCCAAAATGAACATGGCCAATGACCACAAAGGCGTATGTTCTATATCTGTTCTATATCTGCTCTGACCAATATCATAGCCACTAGCCACATGTGACTAGTTACATTTAAACTAACTTACGTTAGGTGCACCTGGGTGGCTCAGTCGGTTAAGTGTCCGACTTCGCTCAGGTCATGATCTCACGGTCCATGAGTTCGAGCCCTGCGTCGGGCTCTGTGCTGACAGCTTAGAGCCTGGAGCCTGCTTCAGGTTCTGTGTCTCCCTCTCTCTCTGCCCCTCCCCCACTAGCACTCTGTCTCTGTGTGTGTCTCCCTCTCTCAAAAATAAACCTTAAAAAAATGTAAACTAACTTACGTTAAATAAAATTAGAACTTCAGTCCCTCAGTCACAACAGCCGTACTTCAAGTGATCTAGAACACGCTCCAGGCTGCCATATTGGGCAGCACAGATACAGAACATCTCCATCATCACACAAAGAGCTGTTGGACAGCACTGGTTTAAAATATTGTCATACACTTCCCTGTCTCTGTTGACTCAACAAAAAAATGGAATCTTAACTTCTTCCCTTCTTCAAAAGGAAAGTGTAAAATGTTAACCACTTGTCTCCTGGAAAGTACCATGTAACAGTTTTCCTACAGGAGTATTTACTGTATTAAAAGCTGAAAAAAGTCTTCCTAGGTTAACTCATACAGGAAAATAATCATTTTGAATGCTTTCACCATGGCTTTAAAATCTTTACAACATTTATCATTTGAGTATTTCAGGGGCACCTGGGTGGCTCAGTCAGTTAAGCATCTGACTCTTGGTTTCAGCTCAGATCATAATCTCACGGTTCTTGAGTTCAAGCCCTGCATCGGGCTCTGTGCTGACAGCTCAGAGTCTGGAGTCTGCTTCGGATTCTGTGTCTCCCTCTCTCTCTGTCCCTTCCCAGCTCGTGCTCTGTCTCTCTCTCAAAAAATAAATAACATTAAAAATTTTTTTAAATAAAAATAAAATATTTTAAAAAGAGACAAACAAAGGAAATGGTGGTCGCCAGGGGTCAGGTAAGGGGGAAAAAGGAAGGTGTTGTTTGATGGGTCCAAGAATTGTGGTTCTTTAAGACAGTCCTAGCGTTGTGTTACACAACAGTGGGTACATATGCCGCTGTACTGGACGCAAAATTGTTAAGATGGTAAATTTTATGTTATGGGTTTTTTACAATAAGAGAAATGAATATGCATATATTATTTCTTATAAACGACAAAAAAAAACTGGCTCTAATGCAAACCTGATATGAACTTTTCTAAAGAAAACTTAAGCTGTTACATAATAAATTATTTATATTGATCTCCAAAGGCGTATCCATAATAAGTGGCTGCCTTTAAAATGTTCTTTTCAATATTTTAGTAAATAGGCTATCTGGGAAGCTTCACAAAGATATTTACCATAAATGTATTTTAATGATACTGTATGTAGGAAGTGCCCATTTGTATTTCTCTACTGTAACAAACAGCAGTGCAATAAATCTCCTGTCAGTCTTTTAAAAATAAAAGTAAATAAAAATAAGGGCACCTGGGTGCTTAGTTGGTTAAGCACCTGGCTCTCAATTTCAGCTTAGGTCGTGATCTTGTGGTTTGTGATTTCAAGCCCCAGGTCAAGCTCTGAACTCACAATGTGGAGCCTGCTTGGGATTCTCTCTGTCCTTCCCTCCCTCCCTCTCTGCTCCTCTCCCACTGGTGCTTTCACTCTCCTAAAATGAATAAATAAACTTAAAAAGGAAAAGAAAAAAAATCAAATGTTTTTCATAAATAGTACCCAGTGAAAACAAGTTTAATGAAACCCTGGTTTCTTTTTAAGTAGGCTTCACACATAGCACAAGCCCAATGTGGGGCTTGAACTCACAACCTTGAGATCAAGACCTGAGCTAAGATAAAGAGTCAGATGCTTAACCGACTGAGCCACCCATGTGCCCCTAAAGATTTTAAGTTATTTCTACACCCAATGCAGGGCTCAAACCCACAACCTTGAGATCGGGAGTCACGTGCTCCACCAACTAAGCCAGCCAGGTGCCCTTGAAACTCTGGTCTCTAATACATACAGAGAGTCTGAATATGGGATGATGAAAAAAGTCCAGAGATGGACATGTGGTGATGGCTGCAAGACCATGTAAACATACTTAACGCCACTGAACTGTATGTATACTTACAAAACATTAAAATGATGAATTTTATGTTATGTATATTTTACCATAATAAAAACAAACTGAGCTTCAATAAGAATTAGAAACTTTTATGTGAGTCATTTGCAATAATTTATGAACCATTAAGTCATATGTGGTCTTTTGCACAATTCTCAACTACCACTAAGATATCTCAAGGGCCTTAGTTATTCATAAAATTATATCACAATTGGAAACTTTCCTTGAAAACAGAAGTTTAGAAAAACAAAACATTTTCAAACTGATCCACAAATGACTTATATTAATATTAATGACACTGTAACTGCTTGGCAAACTTAATAAGTCACTATTTGGTACAGAAAAGTGAAATATTTTCTAACCAAACTAGTTCAGTACAATCAGGTAGTATGTTTTTAAAAATAAAATGTTTCATTTAAAGAAACATTTGACCTTGGATCAAGGATCCTTCATAAATACCCATGTGAAAGTCCTGGGGCCAAGTACTGGCTGAAGCCCAAGAAAGAGATACTAGAATGGAAACCAGCAGAAAGAAGAGAGTCTTCGAGTTACTGCTTATTCAGTAACACCTGGCCCTAACATGTGCAGGCATTATGCTAAATATGTCCTATGAACTCTTATTTAATCTTCACAGTAACCCCATGAGATGGACACCTGAATTAATCCTGACTCACACACGAGGAAACTGAGGCACAAGAGAGGTCACACGACATGCTCCAGATTACACAGCACATAGGACTGGAACAAGCAGTTATGTCCGTCAGCAAAGCCCGTTCCGCTGTAAGTGGGGGTGGGGGTGGGGGGGGGGGGGTCCCAGAGCCCATCACAGGTGTTATCTCTTTGCTGTCACCTTTATGACTCACTGTGAAGTGGCCCACACTTTTATGACCCCTATTTTCAAAGAGGAAACGAGGTTCGGGGAGGATAAACCACATCCTCCAGAGCCTCAGGGAGCAGGCTGCAGAGCTGGGTCTGAAACCCCAGTCTTCTGACTCCTCCCCCGGGAGCCCTTCCTCCTCGCTGTGCCTGACCCGGGCGCTGGCTTTAAAAATATGTTCACCAAGTGGGGCGCCTGGGTGGCTTGGTCGGTTGAGCGTCCGACTTCGGCTCAGGTCATGATCTCACGGTCCGTGAGTTTGAGCCCCGCGTCGGGCTCTGTGCTGACAGCTCAGAGCCTGGAGCCTGTTTCAGATTCTGTGTCTCCCTCTCTCTCTGCCCCTCCCCTGCTCATGCTCTCTCTCTGTCTCAAAAATAAATAAACGTTAAAAAAAAAAATTAAAAAAAAAAAATATGGGGGCGCCTGGATGGCGCAGTCGGTTGAGCGTCCGACTTCAGCCAGGTCACGATCTCGCGGTCCGTGAGTTCAAGCCCCGCGTCAGGCTCTGGGCTGATGGCTCGGAGCCTGGAGCCTGTTTCCGATTCTGTGTCTCCCTCTCTCTCTGCCCCTCCCCCGTTCATGCTCTGTCTCTCTCTGTCCCAAAAATAAATTAAAAAAAAAAAAAAAAAAAAAAATATGTTCACCAAGTATTTAGTATGCCTCTCTTCAAAGGGGGGAGACAGCCTCCACTGTCCTCCCAGTAGCTCACTTCTAACCAGTAAAATGTGGCAGAGGTGACAGGTGTGAGACTTCCCAGAGCAGGTCATGAAAAGCACTGTGGCTTCCTCCTTGCTCTCTCGGATCATCACTCTGGGCAAAGCCAGCTGACGTGTCGTGAGGACGCTCAAGGAGAGGTCCACATGGCAAGGAACTGAAGTCTCCTGCCAAGAGCCATGTCAGTAAGCCAGCTTGGAAGGAGCTCCTCCAGCCCCAGCCAAGCCTTCCAATGTCTGCAACCCAGCGCCAGAACCGCCCAGCTGCACGGCTCCCGAATTCCTAACCTCGGGAACTATGCAGTGATAAATGCCTGTTGTATGAAGCCACTGTGGTTTTTGTCCGAGTTTACTGATGCATAACTGACGTTTTGTAAGTTTAGATTAAGTCACTATGTTTTAAGATAATCTGTTACAAAGTGATAAGCAAGTAATACAACTGGGAAAGAAAACACATCTCACATGTGACCAACACCCTACAATCCAGAGCACAGGCTCTGCAGGTCATGTCTTAAAAGCAGCTGTACGTATGACCTGAACTAAGGGGCCGTTCCTCAGAATCAGTTTTGCCATGTGTACTAGGACAGATACAAACCTCATTTTAAATACCCTCTTCATTTTACAATCATCTTTCCATTTTCTGTACCTCTCAGTCACCACGAGGACTACAAGAAGAACATGGCCAGCACTCAGCATGGTGCATACACTGAAGGTTTACAAATGTTCACTGTTACTAATCTTACTTCCTTACTCTCCTTCACTAGCAGCCACCCCAGTCTTATAACCATGCTTTAAATATTCCCAATTCTCGGGGCGCCTGGGTGGCTCAGTCGGTTGAGCATCTGACTTTGGCTCAGGTCATGATCTCACGGTTCGTGAGTTCAAGCCTCACACTGGGCTCTGTGCTGACAGCTCAGAGCCTGGAGCCTGCTTCAGATTCTGTCTCCCTCTCTCTGCCCGCCCCCCCCCTCAAAAAATGAATAACCATTTTTTTAAAAACATTAAAAAAAATTCCCAATTCTCAACAGGGAGCACCTCCTTTGGCCACCAAAACAGCCCATTAGCCATTTTTACTGGTCTTCATTTACTAACTCTGATGCACAGGACGCTCATTCAAATGGTGCCCATCCCTTGGTCTCCAGAGAATAAACTACTACCACTAACACAGTCCTCTTCAGGTCTCTGCTACTGCTGTTACTCCCCATCCTGCCCCTTCAAAATGTAGGTTATCTTCAACATTCTCTTAATTCTTACACAGCCTCAATTATGACCTTTTTGGGGATGACCCTCTGACTCCTAGATATATTACAGCCTCTCTCTCTTATCTGAGTAGATGAGATCCCAATTCATCCAGCTCAACAGCCACATATGAATGTCTCGTATCTCAAACTCCAACAAAATCTCAATCTTTTGCCTCCACCTCAATCCTCATATTTTTCCCCTTCATCCCCAGGCCCAACCCTGCTCTTCCCCCTGTGTTCACTAACGGACCAAAATCTTCCAAGTCAGAAGATGACATATCCAAAGTCACATCAAAATCCTCTCCCTTCTGCAAAAGGTGCCAGGCACTGCGCTGGGCACCAGGGAAACACGGCAGGCGGGACCCAGCTGCCCCGAGAAGCTCACCATCTAGCGGCTTCCAGTCTGCTGCCAAGTCCTAATGATTCCACCTGTGCAGACAGACATTCCATCCCTCCGTCCCACTCCTCCCACCACCACCCAGCCTCACACCTGGATCACTGCGAGAACATGCAAGTGTCTCTCCAGATCTTCAATCTCTGCCACGGGCCTCAGCCCTCCTCCACGTAGCTGCCCATCCGTTATCTTAAGCAGGTGAGCATGCTATTCCTCAAAAATCCGCCACTGCTTCCAGACAAACTCAGAATTTCCTACTCCCACCTTCTGCATCCTGCTGTGACCCCCTGTATGCGCTGAGATGCTCAGGACCTCTCACTCTCTCCTTCACACTCACCCTGTTTGTCACCTATTCCCTCAGAATGTCACAGCCTGAGTGAAAATTCATTTGGGCAGTCAGTCATCAGAACTCTCGGAGCCCTCCCTTAATTCTACAAAGCACAATGTACCTCTATTTGCTCTCCACCCTTTCCACTTTTGATCAGTGCTTACTTGTTTACTTGCCTGCCTCTCTGAGTAGGTCACAAATCCCTGGCTGCCACTAATTAACTTGGCAATCTCGAGTAAGTCACTGCATTATGTGAGGTTCAATTTTCTCATCAGTAAAATGAAGGAGTTAGATTAAGTAATTGCTAAGGAACTCCCGACTCCACAAAGTTCCATAAGGATCAGTCTTATGAAAAAAGGCAGCACAGTACAACAGTAAGCTTGGACACGGTGTCAGATAAGTGGTCTGAACCCCAGCTCTCCAAGCCCCCAGCACTCAACAATGATGGGCCAGATGCTCAGCATCTCTGTGCCCCAGCTCCTCATCTGTAAAATGAGAATAACAACAGTGTAATCCAGGAGCACCTGGGTGGCTCAGTAGGTTAAGTGTCCGACTCTTGATTTTGGCTTAGGGCATGATCTCACGGTTTGTGAGTTCAAGTCCCACATCAGGACACTCTCTCTCTCTCCTTCTCTCTCTCTCTCATTCTGCCCACTCACACATGCACACTCTCTCTCAAAAAATAAATAAATTTTTTAAAAAATAGTAATTTAGAATTCTTTCAGTGTTTTTTTTTTTTTGGTAACATCTTTCAGTTTTTGGTTGTTTTTCTTTTAATAATAGCTTTAGTCAGATACAATTCACATATCATATAATTCATGCATTTAAAGTATAGAATTCCATGACTTTTAGTATATCCAAAGTTGTATAAGCATCACCATAATTAATTTTAGTATATCTTCATCACCCCCAAAAGAAACTCATACTATCAACAATAGCTCCCCATTCCCCGCCACCACCCACCCCCCACCCCCCCGCCCCGAGTCTTAAGCAACCACTTCTTTATTTTCCATCTCCAGGGATCTGCATGTTCTAAAATCTCATGTCAATATAATCTGGTCACTCATGACTGGCTTCCTTCATTTAACATACTGATTTCAAGGTACACCTACGATGTAGTAATTGACAGTAATCCATTGTCTTATTGCCAAATGAAATTCCACCGTGGATATACTACAATTTCTTTATCCATTCATCAGTTGATGCACATTTGGGTTATTCCCACCTGCCATTATGAATAACACTGCTCTTTGAGTGTAAGTAATGGAAACCAACCTGGCTTACGGAACTGGAAATCCATCAGGTAGCCCCTGTTTCAGACAGAGTTTCAATATCATTTTCAGGACTGAGTCTCTCCCCACCTCTCGGCTAGGCTCAGTTCTCTGTTTGCAGGGTCTGCCTGGTGACAAAATGGCACCATAACTTCATTTCACAACCTCTCACAGTCAAGCCAAACAAAGCAAAAGCCCCTTCCAGATCCTCCAACAAAAGCCCTGTGATGAGCTCTAGGTGGACTCTAACTGTGGCCAGTGAGCAGAAAACACTGACTGAAACAGGACACACACTATCCCTGGAGTGTGAGGAGAAACAGGAAGAGACTGAATTACCTGAACCAAAAATAGATAAGGCCTAATCCCCACACAAAAACTGAGGCCTCTTTTCAGTAGGATAAATGGATTCTGGACAGCTGAAAATTTAAAGAGCCCAATTTCAGGTTGTTAGAATTAAACATGAGAAGTACACACTAAGCATTTAGTAGGATGCCCAAGACACAAGAGCTTAATAAATAGAAGCTGCCGTATTAGCTATTTATGTATATGAGATGAACCATAAGGGAGCTGATAGAATCTGACATTTAGGGAAAACAAGCCAATTTCATATAGCTCAATGTCATATATACCCAGCTTAAAATTAAGGCATGTTCAACCACATGTGCTTTTTCACAGTGACATGCAAGACTACATCTTTATCAAAAAAAAAAAAAAGAAGAAGAAGAAGAACAACAAGACCTATTTTCAAAATCTTTAAAACCTTCAGGTTACAGAGTTAAGAATCTCTACTTGAGGAGGGATTTCTCTGGTCTTGTGGAAAAAACGAGTCAAAGCTCGGGAAAGCAAAGTCTCCGAGATGGGCGGTGCCACAAAGTAGTTCCTACCCGAACAGTAACACCCAGTTCAGGCCTGATGTCCACCTGAACCCCTGTCAGTCAGAGTTCTCAACTCTATTAAGAATTCTTTTCAGGGGCGCCTGGGTGGCTCAGTGGGTTAAACGTCCAACTTCGGCTCAGGTCATGATCTCATGGTCTGTGAGTTCGAGCCCCGCGTCGGGCTCTGTGCTGACAGCTCAGAGCCTGGAGCGTGCTTCAGATTCTGTGTCTCCCTCTCTCTCTGACCCTCCCCCATTCATGCTCTGTCTCTCTCTGTCTCAAAAATAAATAAACATTAAAAAAAAAAACAAAAGAATTCTTTTCATGGGAAAACATCACTTGATGCCTCAATACTAGCTAACAAGAAACTAGAATTCCCTTTACAAAAAAAAAGGTTTTTTCAATCTTACCCAAAGTACATTTACCACACGAAACAAGGGATGGGATAACAAATGTTTATTTCCCTCTTAGATTCTGCCTGAACGTAATTTAAAAATAAAAAATAGATCTAAAAATGACTACAAGGACCACCCATTCCTTTTATCACATGCTTTGTCTCCTCCTCCCCATCCCCATATTCTAGTTTCAAATTACAGACCTAGACTATCTCTTTCATGATTTCTAGACGTAACTTCATGAGGACCTGTGCTTCAACAATATGTCTCCTATAAATAAGTTATAGGGGCTGGTATAGAAAGATTTAAGCTGGCGAACAGGTACATGAAAAGATGCTCAACATCACCAGCCATCAGAGGAAACGTAAATCAAAACCACAATGAGGTATCACCTTACACCTGTCAGAATGGCTAACCTCAAAAAGACAAAGGGGCCCCTGGCTGGCCTAGTCTATAAAGTATTTGACTCTTAATCTCAGGGTCCCAGATTCTCGTGAGTTCGAGCCCCACGTTGGGGGTGGGGTTTACTTAAAAAACAAAACAAAACAAACACCTGGTTTTGGGTCAATTCAAGAGCATGAGACTTTTGATCTCAAGATTGTGAGTTTGAGCCCCATGTCAAGTGTAGAGATTACTAACAAAAATATATTAAAAACTTTTAAAAAAAAATGAAAAAAGCAGTAACAAGTGTTGGTGGGGATATGGAGAAAAATAAACCCTCATGTACTATTGGTAAGGATGTAAATTGGTGCAGACACTATGGAAAACAATATGAAGGTTCCTCAAAAAATTAAAAATATAAATACTATATGATTCACTAATTCCACTAATGGGTATTTACCCAAAGAAAACACACCATTTCAAAGAGATATATGCACTCCTACGCTGTCAGCAGCATTATTTTTTTTAATGTTTATTTATTTATTTTGAGACAGAGAGAGTGTGATGGGGGAGGGGCAGGGAGGGAGGAAGAGAGAGAATCTGAAGCAGGCTCCACACTGGCAGTGCAGAGCCCAATGTGGGGCTCAATCTCACAAACCATGAGATCATGACCTTAGCCAAGTTCAAGAGTCAGACGCTTAATCAATGAGCCACCCAGGCACCCTGTAGCATTATTCACAATAGCCAAGATATGGAAGCAACCCAAGTCAAGGGTCCATCAGTGGATGAAGAGAGCAAAAAGATATGGTGTACACACACACACACACACACACACACACACACAATGGAGTATCACTCAGCCATAAAAAAAGAATGAGATCTTGCCATTTGTGACAACATGGATGGACCTACAGGGTGTTATGCTAAGGGAAGACAGAGAAAGACATATACCACATGACTTCACTTATACATGGAATCTAAAAAACAAAACATATGAACAAACAAAAAGCAGAAACAGACTCATAAATACAGAAAATAAGGCTGCCAGTGGAGAGGGAGAATAGGGACAAGGGACAAACTGAGTGAAGGGGAGAGGGAGGCACAGGCTTCAGGTTATGGAATGAGTAAGTCATGGGGATGAGAGAACAGCATACAGAATATAACCAATGGTATTGTAATAGAGCTGTTGAATCACTATACTGTACACCTGAAACTAATGTAACATTGTGTGTCAACTACACTGCAATTTTAAAAAATGTGAGATAGCTAAAATAAAGGCATCTGCATGTTTAGATACTTAAGAAAATTTTATCACAATTCCATAGCTTGTCTTTTCCCCGTTATAAAAACCTCTAAAACACAACTGAAACATAAAACTAATACCCTCCACTTACTGAACATTTAGTATGCGCCACACAGAATAAGAGCGTGTGTGTGTAAATCCCATTTAATCCTCACATTTACTCTCTGAGAGGTAAGTATTCTTAGCTCTACTTTAGGATGAAGAAGTTGAGCTTCAGAAAATCACTGAATAACTTATCTACCACTGAGAAAAGGGATGCCTTCAAAACTCGAACCCTGGTCAGCTACCTCTGATAGCAAGATCAACCTCAGTCAAGAATATTCAAAGAAAAATCCGACTTTGGGGAAGTGGGAAACCATCACATCTTCTAGGTAATTGGGGAAGTGAGACAGCCTTTGCCTTACACCAGGTAAGGGGACTCCAACTTTAAGAGCATAAAGTTACAAAGCCCAGGATCCCCCAAAAGTACACTTTTATCTCCAAGTGTCTCTTGATCGCAATGACGACACTGCAGGTAGGAGGCAGGAGTGGAGCCAAGGGACACAGAACAGCTCTGCTACTGTTATGCCTACAGGACATTGGTTGCTATAGAAATACTGAAAACCTCAGCCTTGTAGCTACTAAAAAACAAAACAAAAAACAAGTTTTCAAAGCTAAGACAGCAAACAAAGTGACATCTTTTAAAAAAAAAAAAAATCTTACTGTACACTAAAGTTTTCTACCTAAAGTAACTTCCATCCCACTCCTGTATGCATGTGACAGAACAGCCCAGCGCCATGTGGCATGTTAATAGTCCTTTCCATTCAGGGAAAGAGAATATACGTTTTTTGTTGGTTTTTTTTTTTTTTTTTTTTTTGACAGTAAAAGGAAGAATTAAAAAATACGGTTCATGCAGTGCACCTGGCTGGCTCAGTAGGTACAGTGTGCAACTCTTGATGTTGGGGTTGTGGGTTCTAGCCCCACACTGTGTAGAGATTACCTTAAAAAAAGAAATAAAAGCTATATAAAAAAAAAAAAAAAAAGGTCTTTACAATAATCTCTCTTTAGGGGGTTAGAAACTTTATCTTCTGTATCAGGCCCAGAACTGCTTTGTCTTTCTGCAGATCAAATGGTGGTTTCAAAGACCCACTGTATAGAGTCCAGGGCTCTAGGTCTACACTCAAACTGGCTCAGCCACTAAACAGGGTAAGTGACTTTAATCAAGTAACTTCTGTTCATTAGGCCCTCGTGTCTCCTTCACTGAAGAAAAGAAGGAGACATGCAGGCCTAGAAAATATGAAACTCTGTCCACAAAACTGGCTTGGGGAGCATCGCAGGGGATGAGGGAGAAGGCCAGGTAAGCAGGACCCCTCACATGTCAACCTGCCTAGAACTTCTTCCACTTTACATAATAGAATTTTCCATAAAATTTTACTTATTTTTTTCTAATGTTTATCTATTCTTGAGAGACAGAGACAGAGCATGAGTAGGAGAGGGGCAGAGAGACAGGGAAACCCAGAATCCAAAGCAGGCTCCAGGATCTGAGCTGTCAGCACAGAGCCCAACAAGGGCTCAAACCCACAGATCGTGAGATTATGACCTGAGCCGAAGTCGGCACCTCGCCGTAAAACTTTATTTAAAAAGCATTCTGCTACTACAAAGTAAGGGTGAAAAACACTTGTCCAGGTGCTTTCTCTAAAGTCCTGCCCCTCGCTGCATCCACTACCTTATGCAACGGGTTTCATCTGTGACAGAGTCAATGCCACATGAATGCTGCAATTAACATTCAGTTACATCCTATTTTGGGATAAAACACATCGTGCCTCCCCCTCAAAAAAAATCTTTCAGTGAGATACTCTAGAAATAAATAATCTAGGGCGCCTGGGTGGCTCAGTTGGTTAAGCGTCTGACTTCGGCTCAGGTCATGATCTCGCAGTTGACCAGTTCAAGCCCCACTCATGGTATATATATCCCTCCCTCCCTCCCTCTCTCTCTCTCTCTCTCTCTCTCTCTCTCTCTCTCTCTCAAGAATAAACATTAAAATTTTTTTTAATTTTAAAAAATAAACAAACAGTAGGATAAGATTCCCTGTAGAAGCAGCAGCAGTAGCCAGCTGGCAGCCGAAGCAGCAGAGGTGACCTCTGTTCCCCAGATGCCAGAAAAACGGCACACCTGGGGACCGATGCAAGCACCCAACACTGAACTCCCCTGAGCCAGGATTCCCACATCTAAGTGGATCATCCATCTTAACTCTTCTACAACTTCAGCTTCGGTCATAAGGTACCCCTGGGTTGAGTTATTTCTTTACTCCTTCCGCACCCTACTAGTTAACCTGCACCTTTCACACAGTCCAGCCAAGGGCACATTTACAAAATGTCAGTGCTACAGGGGATATAGGCACCCACACTCAGTGCCCAACTAGAGTAACAGTCATGTGTCACAACATTTCAAAGTTTAAAGCATCCAACAACCTCACCCAGATGATTCCTCTCATCCCTATCTTTTTAGGCACCACATTTTAAGACCCTGACTTTACAATTATAATGTCTAAAAATATTTACATTAATAATTGTCCAAGAGCTGAAATAAATACACCATGGAATTGATATATCAATCATTAATTTGATTGTTAGCAAAGCAGTCTGACTACAAAGACATTCAATGTGGAACTGAATTCAAATATCAGGGGCAAAACATTACCTAATACGTTTTGCAGGACTTATCTACTAAGGCTCAGAACTTGGCATCAAGTATCATATGTGTCCATATATATAAAACATGGTCTTTTCCCAAAAATTATCCCTCAAAAAAGGAGACAGTTTCCTTACACTCCAGTCCTTACAAAACCTTTATTTCGACAGACGGCTCTCTCACTTATCCTATCTTTAACATAATAAGAGGAAAAATCTTCAAGACAAGAGGAAATGAACAATCAGGATTACAGTAATGCTAAGCTTGATGGCAGGGGATAGAAGATCATTCCCAGAGGAGCTGGTCAGACAGGATGGGGGAGGAGGGGTAAAAGCTGCTCTTCACTGACCTAGAACCTTCTGGGGGAAATGGCTGAAATCACTGTAATCAATACTAATTTGGGAGGCTTAGAGACTTCAGCCCAAAAAAATCAATTTAAAAGGGGGCAAGTAAATTCAACACATTTTTAGAATTATTCCTTAAGCTATATAACCTTATTAATGCTGTACACGAGCCTATTTTTAAAAATTGTTTTAAAAAGCAAGTAAATCATTACATTGTGATAACAAATGTAATTCCATAAAACAAATGAGGAAAAACTAAACAAATGTCTCACTGTTCAGCAAACAGTTACAACCTGGATTAAGTATCTGCTGTGAATGAACTGATAAATAGGAACTGACAGTTCAGGTACAGATTCAAGAATGACGCAGCTCAGTCTAGACAGAGATAAATATCACGGGCTCTCCCTGTCCTATCTTCACAGCTTGTCCATAAACTTAAGAGTTGCTCTAAAAAATAAAGTTTTGGGGGCGCCTGGGTGGCTCAGTCGGTTAAGTATCCAACTCTTGACTTTGGCTCAGGTCATGATCTCACAGTTCTTGAGACAGAGCCCTGTGCTGGGCTCTGAGCTGACAGCATGGAGCCTGCTTGGGATTCATTCTCGTTCTCTCTGTCCCCGCCCCCCCCCCCCCCCCCCCCCCCGCCAACATAAATAAACTTAAAAAAATGATTAAAAGAAGATTTTTAAAGAGATAGGACTTGTGGTTACTAGACGCAGGGGGTGGAGGAAGGGAGAAGTAGAGGGAGGTGGTCAAATGCACAAACTTCCAGTTATAAAATGAGTAAGTCCCGGGGATGTAACATGGTGTAGCAGGATGACTGTAGTTAACACTGCTGTTCAGTACACAGGAACATTAATTAGTTTTCAGCGAAGGAGAAATTACTGATTTTCTTTTCTTTCTCATGGTATCTACACAAGAAGATGGATGTTAGCTGAGCCTCTTTTGGTCATATTTCACAACATATGTAAATCACACCATCATGCTGTATGCCTTAAAGTTACACAGTGATGTGTGTCGATTATTTCTCAGTAAGACCAGGGAAGAAATTCAGTTTTTAAAAATACAGATCATGTGCTCTGGAAAACTACTATCAGATTCAAAAAGCATTTTTTAACATGTTTTAAAACCTTTTTTTGTAAACAGACAAAATGAAGGAGATACTAATAAATCCCCAAAACCAAGTTCTCGAATACGGCAATTTCAAGATTCTTATAACTTTTTTTTAACAGCTTTATCGTGGTGTAACTGACAAATAAAATTGTATATATTCTTTGAAGCATATATCATGATGATTTGACGTACATATTTTTGTAAAATAATTACCACAATCAGGTTAATTAACACATCCTTCACCTTACATATTTACCATTTTTGTGTGTGTGGTCAATCAAAAAGTATTTTTTTTTTTTAAAGCTTATTTATTTTGAGAGAGAGAAAGTGTGAGCAGGGGAGGGGCAAAGAGAGAGAGGGAGACAAGGAAGCAGGCTCTGTGCTAACAGCTCAGACAAGGGGCTCAACTCACAGACCGTGAGATCATGACCTGAGCTGAAGTCAGATGCTTAACCGACTGAGCCACCCCAAAAAAAGGTGTTTCTAATCCAAAACTTGTCAGGTCTCTCTAAATGAATCTACAGAGTCAATTACCTTAAACAAAACAGCAAACACAAACTGAAGGAGGGACTTGGAAATATGATCTTAATGAATAAATACGCAAGAATTGCCAAAATAATTCTGAAAATGTGAGTAATGAGGTGTTTATGGGAGAAGTAGGAGGGCTTCTGGCCTAGCAAAAAACTGTAAAATGTATTCAAAACTACAGCAATTAAAACAACATGGAACTACATCAGAAACAGAGAAGTCAACACACTCATGTGGAAATGCAAGAGAACAAGTGCATTCGTCATGGAGGAAAAATTAAACCAGCAACACCAGAAGTCTCATGGCAGCCAACCTTTACTGCACTTAACCAAAGGTCCACAACCCTTGGGGCCACATACTACTGTGTTCCAGTTTTTTTAATTTTCCAAAGATAATATGGCACTTATATCATGTATTACATAACATTCCAGCAAGGTCTGGGAACATGTTTTTTTAAAACATGCAGTCTAGGGGTGCCTGGGTGGCTGTCAGTTGGGTGTTTGGTTCAAGTCATGATCTCATGGTTCCTGAGTTCAAGGCCCTCGTCAGGCTCTGTACTGACAGCTCGAGCCTGCTTGGGATCCTTTCTCTCCCTCACTCTTTCTTTCTCTGTCCCTCCCCTGCTCATTCTCCCTCCCTCTCTCTAAATAAACTTTAAAAAAACAAAACATAATATCAACCTACAGCCTTCCTCATATCAGAGAAAGCCACCGACTTCTGTCCAAAGCAAACCTGCGCTCTGATCCCACCCCCTTCTGTCAACTCAGGGCTTTTGCACCAAAATCCCCCTTGCCAGTATTTTCAACCTCTACACTTCTACTATCTCCTTGCTATACCCTTCCATGGGGGAAGGGGAAGATGACCCACTTCTCAAGAACCTCCCTCTCCACCTTCTCTCTTTTACACAAAGAAAGCTTACTCAGAGAGTAATCTTTTAAAAAGAAAAAAAGGACTCTGCTGTCACGTCATCTCATTCACTCATGCAAATTTGCTCCTCTGAAAGCACTGGTCTCTAAGGACTCCCTATGTGCCAAAATCAAAGGCCAAGGACTGGGGCTCATCTGACTTGAACTTTTTTGCGAACTGTGATTCTGTTGATGATTCCCTCAGGCTCTGGGAATCACTGTCCGCAGGTTCTCCCCTCTGGCTCCTCCTTTACCACCTGTGGCTTTCCTCTGTTCACACGCAGCACCTTCAACCAATAGCCACCAACAGCTATTCCCAACAACTTCCAGTTCACATCCCCTAACCAGAGCTCTTCCCAGTGCTCTAGCTGCAAACACTGACCAGTATCTCTAACTGGACTCACCCAGACACCCCTAACAGCCTCACCAGAGCCATCATCAGCTTTTCCCAAACCCGCTCTGCATTCCCTATCTTGAGGAATGACAACACCATCCACAAATTTTGCTAATTCAGAAATCTGGGATTCATCCTAAACCCCTCCCAGCCTGCTCCCACATTAAATTGGACACTAAATCCAATGAATTCTAATTCCTTAATACTCATCAGTCTCCTCCAATAGCCTCCTAATGGATCTCCTAGTCCACACAGCAGTTAGGGTAATCTTTCTAAAAATCTCAACCTGTGCCTTTTAACAGCTCCCCAGTCCCTTGTTAACTTCCTCAAGACACGTGAGCCCCATTCCTAGCTCACAACAGCCTGCACCCTAGCCTTTTCTACCTGCTTCGCATTCCCGAAATACAAGCATACCATTTACACCTCCACAGGTTTCTACCAACTGCAATGCTGCTTCTACCAGGAAGGTCCTCGCCCCGCCCCCTCTTAGCTTCTGCCTGGAAGGTCCTCACCCCACCCCCTCTTACCAACTTGGCAAATTACTACTGGCTCTTCAAGATCCAGTTTAACATAACTCTGTGAATCTACTAAAAACTACTGAATTGTACACTTTACGTAGAAAAATTGTAAGGAATGTAAATTACATCTCAATAAAAGTGTCTTGATTTTCTGTAAGAAAAAGAACTCAATTTTTTTTTAAAGGGCAAAAAACAACAAAGGCACTTCACAAAATAGGAAATTCAAATGACCAATAAGCATGTGAAGAGATGTTCAACACCATCACTCGGAAAAACACAAAAGAGAACCACAGTGAGATATCAATATATATCCATAATAGCCAAAATTAAAAAGAATGACTCTATCAAGTGTACCAAAGATGTAGAGCAACCTAAACTGTCACACAGTGGGAGAGGAAAGCAGTTCAATCCAACCTATTTCATAAAACGGGAACCTGGGTGGCTCAGTCAGTTGAGCATCCGACTTCAGCTCAGGTCATGATCTCACAGTGAGTTTGAGCCCTGGCTCAGGCTCACTGCTGTCAGCAGAGCCTGCTTCGGGTTCTCTGTCCCTCTCTCTCTGCCCCTCCCCCACTCATGCTCCCTCTCGCTCGTGCTCTACCTCTCAAAAATGAATAAACATTAAAAAAAAAAAAAACCGATCTCATAATAAAGCTGGGGGAAAATATTTTTGCCATTACTACTAACACTAAGCATATAGCTATTGTGTAACCTAGCAATCCCACTGCTAGGGTCTATCTCCAGGAGGAATGAATGCAAATGTCCACAAAAGGACATGTGCAAGAATGTTTATAGCTGCTTTATTCATAATGACTAAAAACTGAACAAACAACACTCATCAACAGAATAGACAAGTAACTCGTGGAATATTCATCCAAAGGAACACTTCAGAGCAGTAACAGTGAACCACTGGTACCTGCAACAACATGGACAAATCTCCCAGATGTGTTAAGTGAAAATAAGCCAGACATAAGAGAATATTCTATATGATTTCATTTCAAGAATATATTCTATATGAAGTTCAAGAACAGGCAACTAATCAATAACGATAGAGATCAGCAAAGCGGTTACCTGTGGGTGGCAGGGTATAGACTGGGGAGAGGCTTGAGAAACGTTATGAGGTAAGTATTGGAAGGGTCTGTATCTTGATCTGGGTGGTGGTTATTAGGTATAAAAATACATGTAAAACACACATAAAAATACATGTAAAAACCATCAAGCTGTACACGTGGGACTAGTGCACTTTACTACACACACACATACATGTTATAATTCAATTTTTTTAACTAACAAAAAATGCACAAGTAGACTATAATTAATAGTACTGTATTACATACTTGGAAGAGACTAGAGCATGAATGTTATTGCAACAAAAAAAAAAATTTCACAATTTTCCATGTACCAAATATTCATGCACTTCAATTTACAGGCTATATGGCAAGAATATCTCAATAATATTGGTGAAAAAGTATGCATAAGTAAAAGGATAACACAGCAACATAATTGCTGGATATACAACTGATGTTTATTTCTTTAAATTTTTCTATACTGTCTTAATTTTCCACCAAGACCATATTACTACTTACTTTTAATCATTTAAAAAAAAAAAGCTATTTCAGGGCACCTGGGTGGCTCAGTTAGTTAAGCATCCGACTCAATTTTGGCTCAGGTCATGATCTCATGGTTCACGATGTGAGATCAAACAGAGCCTGCTTGAGATTCTCTCTCTCCCTCTCTCTGCCCCTTCCGTGCTCACGTACTTTCTCTCAAAAATAAATATTTTTTTAAGAAAGCTCTTTCATTAGAATAACAGTAATGCTAAAAGTAAACAAGATTTCTTCTTAATACCTTCCTTTACCAATCAATCAAAGCACCAGCACCTACTGGTTATCTGTCCCACAACAGCCTACTGACCATGAGACACAGACATCTCTCCTACTTGCCAGTAAGAATGGGGCTTTATTTATCTTACTCTTCCTAGCATACAACACACTGCCCAGCTCTAGGAATCTGGTCTTATATGTTTGTTACATTGAAGTGTATTGTGGTAAGCAGAAATATTTGATGAATAAACAATGGGTAACAAAACAAGAACTCAAAAATAAGTGATCACCTTCCCTAGAAGGTATTCCAAGGTCATGGGCTTGTGAGCTCGCATTTATAACACAGGGAAGAGTTGAGGCTTACCTAAGAAAGATATCAACTTGCATGACAGCATTCCTGAATTGTCTCACCTGTGATTTGCTGACCCAGGGCCACCAATCCCATGCCTATCATTTTCGGTGGCAGCCAGAACCCTTACTACGGAGAACAGACAAGCAATAACCGACAGGATTCACCCACCAACAGAAAGTCAAAAGCCTAAAAGATACAGGGCAGAATCCCACCACCAACAGCACACACACAGATCACAGACATGGTGCAGAGGAAAAAAAGACAGAGGGAAAGATATACACAGAGAAAGGGAGAGACCAAGCTGCTAACCTGCTACAAAGTCCAAGTACAACAATAAGTTCTCCAGCAATCATTCTCTTAGGTATTTATCCTACAGTAATGGACACACGCTCACATAAAAACCTATGCATGAATGTTCGGCAGCTTTACTTTTAAGAATCAAAAACTAAAACTATCCAAACATCCTTAACAGAAGAATGGATAAACTGGTACATTCATGCCATGAAATACTACTAAGCATTAAAAAAGAATGACCTACTGATACACCCAACAACATGGATGAGTATCAAGGGCACCATGCCAAGTGAATAAAGTGAATCTCAAACAGTTACGTACTATATAATCCCACGTATACAACAATCTCAAACTGGCAAAAACTCTTGCCAGGGGTTAGGGCTAAGGGCAGGGAACAGGAGGGAGTTTCCTTGTGGTAATAAAACACTTCTGCATCCTAATCCTGATGATGACTACACTAATCCACCCAAGTGATCCATCTGAGAGAACAACACACAGAGAATACAAGTAAAAACCGGTGAAATCTTACTTCAGTTAATAGCACTGTGGCAATGTCAAGTCCCTGGGTTTGACAATGTTCTATGATCATGTAAGATATCACCACCAGGGGGAAGCCGGATGAAGGGTACACAGGGAACTCTGCACTATTTCTGCAGCTTCCTGGGAGTCTTAGGATTTCAAAATGAAAAATTTTAATTTAAAAAAAAGGAGTCAAGGGGTGCCTGGCTGGCTTAGTTGGTAGAGCATGTGACTCATGATCTCAGGGATGTAAGTTCAAGCTCCATCCACATTGGGTATAGAGATTAAAAAAACAAAATAAATGAAATGAAGTGAAATGAAATGAAAAATAAATAAAATAAAAATAAAATAAAAATGTTTAAGGGAATTAAAAGATAATTTATAGCCAAAACGTGGAAAGAATCTGAATGTCCATCAACAGATGAAGGGATAAATAAAATGTGGTTTATCAATAGAATTAAACAGTATTTAGCAGTATAAAAATATGAAGTACCAATACATGCCTCAACATGGATGAACCTTGAAAACATTATAGTAAGTTAAAAAAAAAAAAAAAAATCAGACACAAGACTCATATATTGTATGACTCCATTTATATGAAATATCTAGAATAGGTAAGTTCAGAGAGACAGAAAACAAAGTAGGAGCAGGGGAGAATGAATTGTGACTGCTAAATAAAGTAAGGGGTTTATTTGGGGGGTGGGGCAGTGCAAATGTTCTGGAATTAATCATTGTGACCACTGCACAACTTTGTGAATATACTAAAAAGCACCAAATTATATATTTTGAAAGATAAACCTTATAGTATGTGAATTATGTATCAATGAAAAAGTTACATGCTTGGGGCACCTGGGTGGCTCAGTAGGTTAAGCTTCTGACTCTTGATTTCAGCTCAGGTCATGATCTTGGGGTTGGTAAGTTCAAGACCCACGTTGGGCTCTGTGCTGACAGTGCGAAGCCTGCCTGGGATTCTCTCTCTCTCCCCCTCTCTCTGCACCCCCTACCCCTCAAAAATAAGCATTAAAAAAAAAAAAAAAAAAAAAGTTACATGCAGGAAAAAAAAATACATCCTTAAAAATTTTAGACATACATTCATGCCCCAAAGCAACACTATCCCAAGCCACGTGATTTAGCTAATTCTTGAGATTCATGACTGAATGACACTATGATCCTTCCCTGCTGCCTGTTACTCACAAAGCAGCACAATTAATATTCCACAAACTAAACTCACTGGAACAATCTGACGAGATTAAAATTCTGACTCAGCTAAGTAGAGAAATCTTAATGGTATTCCTGACAACCACAAACTCCAGTTTACTAAAAAGTAGCCTATAGGAACTGGCTCAATTCATAAATGCTCACAGAATTAAACTGAATGAAAATGAATGAAAAGCCAGCTTGCATATACAGGGAGATAATAACAAAAGTAGATCATATTACATCAAGCCAGGCCCATACTGTCACATAATTTAGGTCTGCCAATCATTATATTTATACAGTTTGAAATTAGACCTATTACTCCTTCTCCTCTGGAGAAGCAATCAAAAAGCAAAAACAGTGGGCATCAGGAGACCTGGACTGTGGTCCAAACTATGCTAATTGCAGGACTTTAACCTGTCAGGGCTGAATGTAACATGAGGACTTCTTCTCAGACCAGCAGCCTCCTACAGTTCCTTCCATCACTTCTCTCCAGCACCACTGCTGCCACCCTGAACCAAGTCACCAGGGTTTCCCAGCTGGACAGGTCAGCTTCCAGTTTCTGCTTCTCCCTGACCCCTAACAATCCGTCCTCCAAACCGACAGCCAGTGCTTTATTTTAAAACAGGAACCAGATCTTGTCACTCCCATCTGTAAGCCTCTCAATGGCCTACAGGACAAGGCCCTACCCACTCTCATCCCCCGCCATCAGCTACCATCTTCTTCCGTGGCACTCCGGTCACCCTGACCCTCAGGTTCCTCCAACATTCCTAGCCCATATATAGAACGGGCTCCCCCCACTCCCCTCCACTCCTCCTCATTCCACTTTCTGTTCAAATGTCGCCTCCTCAGAGACTGAAGAGTGGATTCTAGTCCCCGGCTGCCTGTATTCAACTTACCAACGGGGCATGATACTTGTTCATCTGTAAAATGGCAATTAATAACAAGCACCCACCGTATAGTGGCGTCACAAGGAAGAAAAGGCCATAAAGCTATCAGCACAGTGACTGGCAGTGTTCAAATGTCATATATCACTGTTACTTGAGGCACCCTATCTTATTTTTGTCCCTATCTCTTAGCACTATCTGCAACTGTAATCTTGATTTGTTATCCTCTTTGGGGTTCTCCCCCAACGCCCACTGGTTGTGACCTTCAAGAGCAGCTTTGTCTTATTCAAAGTTCTACCACCATCTCCAAGGAAAGGCATGCAAATACTTGCTGAATATATGAGTGAATAAATCATATCAAGCATTCCTTTAAAATAATGTCTTAATTCAAAGAATTAGGCCAAAAATATGGCATTTCATTAATCAGTTATGTAATTGGGCTGGTCTCCTCTTGTTAATTACCTTGCAGACCAACCAATTCACTTAGCGATGCCTGGGGGCTTCTCCCTCAAATCTTATCACATGGACACAATGGACAATGGAAAGCGCTGGAAGATTAATTCGTGAGAGTGACAACTGAATACTGTGGCTATACACTAACTCTTTATAAAGGTATCACATAAATCCAAACTGCAGCACACCAAAAAAGGCTCTTGGCCATTAGGAAAGTCATACCCTGAAATATGAAAATATGAAACACACGTTGACTTACCTAAAACTGCTTTTCTACATGTATGCCCACACATAACATACACATGTATGTTACATACATATGTACACACACACAGCCATTCCCAAAACTGGGGACATGATTTTTTCAATTCCTTTTTACCTTTCTAGACATAATGCACTCTGCGATAAATGCTTTAAATTTAAAGTTGGTTTTAAAACCCAATACTCAAGTTCCTAAATATTAGTTCTCCTTACTCATAGGCTAATCTTCTGTCATTCCAAGGAAATCCCAAATTTAAGGCTGACTTGAAAGCGAGCATTAATCTTTTTAAAGCATCTCGAAACTACTGTATCCACCCCGATTTAATATCTTAAGAATCTACTATCCAATTTAACCCACCAGTTTCTCAAGTCCTTAATAAGTACTTTTCCTGTCACTCTAGTTTTTTTTATTTTTGTGATTTTTTTTTTTTATGAAAGACACTATTATATCAAGATCCACATTTTGAGAAACCCTGAAAATACTTTTCAAGTTATATTCCATCTGGAGTGAACGAAAATCGTGTCCTGATATACCAACCACCGCGTTCAGAGCGCCTCAGGCAGTTTTTATAGATGCCACCAAAGGGTATGAAATTCACTAGGCTGAGACCCAGGCGGGGCGGGAAGGGGGGAGGCCCAAGAATGCTGCAAGGTAGTCCCCCAAAGGAAACAAAAACAAGAAATGTCTCGTGATGTTCAAGAAGGATCACGGTCTACCATTCCCTACAGTAGGGCAAAAATACCAGAGAGCCTTGCTTGCTCAAAAGGAAGAGTGAAGCCACAAATCTAGAAGGAGTAAAGCTGTGGAACGCTGCTAGGTTCTGAGGATTAAGAAACGGGAAGGAGCGACGCGGCGGCGCTCTGCGGTCTCGGAGCAGCTCTCCAGGAAAGGCTCATCTCGGGGCGCCGGCCGCTCCCACTCCGGTCCGCGGCCAGGCTGGAGGTGGCCGCCGGCTGGCACGTTTTAAATACCACCACCCCATTCATCAACGCCCCGGCACAATGAGGGCCGGGGAGCCGCGCCCGGGACCGCCCGCGCACACGCCCACCGGCCCCCGCGCAGCCCGCGACCCGGGCGCAGCCGCCGCGAAGCAAAGTGACGCTCGGCCCAAGCAGAAAGTTTCGAATAAAAAACCCGAGCGCCGAAACGCACAGGTCTCCGGGCTGAACTCGCGCCAGGAACACGCCCCAGGCAAACCACTTGACAACCAGCTCGGGTTTTCGGCAAAAAAGGCCGAGAGGCGGGGGCCGGGGAGGAAGAGAAGGCCGGCCACACACACAAACACACACACGCACACTCACTTTCTCGCACACTCGGCTCCTCTTCCTCGTGGGCCGCCGCGTCCAGGTGCGAGCCACGCAGCAGCCTCACGCCCGCACACGGCGCGGCGGGGCCAGGGAGGCGGACGCCAGCGCCCCTCCCGGGAAGCGCCCGCGACCCCCGGGCCAGCGCGGCGCGCAGGGAGGGTGCGCACGCTCACCGCCCCCCCCACCCCACCCCACCCCGCCCACGGCCACCCCGGGCCCGGGGGTCCGGGGATGCTCGGCGGGCCGGCCGCGGGCTCGCACGCGCCCCTCCCCCGCCCGCCCGCCCGCCCCTCCCCCCGGGCCGCCCGCAGGGCGCGCAGGAGGCGAGCGCCGGCGTCCCGGGGGATCAGCCCTCGGCCCGGGGGGGATCGGGGCAACTTTCCCCTCCGTGGTCGCGGGCTGCCCTGGACCGTACGGGGGCAGGGGCCCCGGGTCTAGCGCGACGTGGACTCACTTTTTCGGATGTTTCTCTCTTTTCGGCCTCCGCTTTCGGGCCTGAATGGCCAGCACTGGGGGAAGAGAAGACACACATTAACGGTCGGGCCGGTCGGCCTGCGGGGTCGCGTGGCGGGGAGGAGGGGACGCCGCGGGCCACTCACCTTTCCGGGAGCTCATCCCGACGCGGCGGAAGGGGGGCGGGGGGCTTCGCGGCGGCGGCGGCGGCGACGCGGGAGCAGAGCAGAGCAGAGCCGAGCCGAGCCGAGCCGGGCTGCAGCCTCCACTCGCTCCGCCAGCCGGGAGGAGGCGGGAACCGCGCCTGCGCCGCCGCCGCAGCCGCCGCTCCCGCGGGGGGCCCAGCGAGACCCGCCCCCGGCCGGCCCCGCCCCCGCCCCGCCCCCACCCGCCCGGTGGGGTCCGGACCCCCACGCCGAGCCCTCCTGCGCACCCCGCACCCACCCGCCTGCCCCACCTGTGCAGAAGTGACCCCCCCCCCCGCGACCACCGCCACTCCCGCCCACGGCGTCCCCCGCCCCAGCCTGCGGCCGGGGCCTCCGCCTCTTGAGCCCCCGCAGCCGGCCCAGGCCTCCCGCCTCTCTCGGGTACCCGGCCCGCGCGACCCTCCCTCTCCAGCCACAGCCTCTCTCCTACGCACCCCGGCCGGTCGCGCCACCCGCCTCTCCATGCGCCCTTCCTTGGCCGGCGCCTCCGCGGGTCTCACACCACCTCTCTTCGCGCGGCCTCTTCTCCCCCTTTGCACCTCTACATCCTTGCATCCCCATGAGCGCCGCTTCCTCGTCTCTGGCGGGTGTGTTAAGGGCACAGGACCAAGAGCGGAGAGACCTGGGTCCTTCACCAGCTGTGTGACCTTGGAGAAGTCATCTTATCTCTCACCTTTACTTACCCCCCAGGATTGTTTGAGTTTAATGAGGGAAAAGATGCAAATTGCATGGAAAGTAGGACGAAGTTTTTGCACCTGAATTAAAGCCCAGCTCAGAAAACACCAAGTGTCTAACAATTTAACACAACAATCCCACCAAACAGTTATTGTCTACATCTTACAACGAGGAAATTGACCCCTAAAGAAGTTGAACAGTTTGCCCAGCGATGATGATTCAAATGTAGGCCTAGCTGACTGCAAAGACTTTCCAAAGTCTTATTAGGGAGCTATCATGCTCCCTAATAAAGATAGGAATCAAGGTGATAGCAGGACAGAATGATAACTGCAGTGTTCCTTTGTTTGTTTATATAATTATAATGTTTTGGAAAGGTATCCATCCCGACCATTTACTCTCTTTGGTTGTCCAACCTTACTCGTAACTCATAAAAGGATCTAGTCTTATTCTGAAGATGGTAAACTCAACAGAACCCGGACAGCGCTGCTTAGACACCACGAACCTTTCACTTTCTCAACTTTTTTTTGTTTTTATTTTAATCACGTGGTGCTCATCGCCACAAGTGCACCTGTTAATCCTAACCCCCATCACCTACTTCAGCCATCCTCCCACCCACCTCCTTCTGCTGACCATCAGTTTGTCCTCTATAGATAAGTACTTTCTCAACTTTTATTTCTGAAACTATCAACCCTACACAAAAGTTAAGAGAAAAATATAACGAACACCCATATTAACCCACATTCGCCAATTTTTAACACTTCATCACATTTGCGTTCCCTGTATGTGTGCATGTGTAGTTTTCTTTGTTTTGTTTTTGCGGAATCACTCAAGTTTTCGCAAACAATGTTACCCTCTACCCTTGGAATTTCAATAAGTATTTACTAAGAACAAAGATATTTTACATCAACGAAATTCCATGATCTTAACAAGAAAATTTAATATTAATATAATCCTAGTATCTGCAATATACAGAGGCCATATTCAAATTTTCAAAATGTCCCTTTTAGCAGGCTTTCTTCCAATGCAAGATACAATCAAAAATCATGCATTACATTTAATTGTCATGTCTTTTTAAACTCCTTTAGTCTAGAATAATCCCTGGTTGTTGGGTTGTTGTTTTTTTTTTTTTTTTTTTCTTTTATAGCATTGACTTTTTTTTTTTAAGAATCCAATTCTACTTTTCTACAGGACATTTCTCTGTTTCCACTCTGTTCCCTATTAGATTCAAATGAAATAATTTTGTCAGGTACACTATATGGATGATATTGTGTCCATCCTCAGTATGTTGGAGCAGAAGGGAAATGATGTCCGTTTGTTCCATTATTAGTGATGTTACATGTAATCATTTTTCTATGGTAAAGGTAGCTTTTTTTCTTTTCTACCTAGAAAAGTAGTCTATGGGGGCGCCTGGGCACCCAGTCAGTTGAGCATCAGTCTCAATTTGGGCTCAGGTCATGATCCTAGGGTCTTGGGATCAAGCCCTGTGTCAGGCTTTGCACTGAGCAGGAAGCCTGCTTGGAATTCTCTCTCTCTCTCTCTCTCTCTCTCTCTCTCTCTCTCTCTGTACCTCTACCTCTACCTCTATCTCTATCTCTATCTCTTCCCCCCTCTGCTGTCCCTCCCCCCTCTCAAAAATAAAAAAAAGAAAGAAAAGCAGTCTATGTAAAAAATGGGTAAAGGACTTGAATATACGTTTCTCCAAAGATACACAAAATGGCCAACAAGTACATGAAAAGAAGCTCAACAACATTAGAGAAATGCAAAGCAAAGTCACAATAAGATACCACTTCGCACGTACTAGAATGACCATATTCCTTTTTTAAATGGCACATAAATGTTGGCAAAGATATAGAGATACTGGAACGCTTGTACATTGCTGGTGGGAATGTAAAATGGTGCAATCATTGTGGAAAACAGCCCCACAGTTCCTCAAAAAGCTAAACATAGAATTATCACCCCTAGGTAGACATCCAAAATAAATACAAACAGGTACTCCAATTCTTGTACACAAATGTACGTGGCAGTACTAATCACAGTAGCCAAAAGGTTAGAAACAACCCAAATACCCATCAGCATATGAATGGATAAACCAATTGTGTTTCAGACATACAATGAAATATTTTTCAGCCCATTAAAAGAACGAGGAAGAAAAAGAAGGAAAGAATGAAAACGAATGATACATGCTACAATGTAGATGAACCTCAAAACATTATGCCAAGTGAAAGAAGCCAGACACAAATGGTCTGTTTCATATTGTATAATGCCATTTATATGAAAACATCCAGCATAAGCAAATCCAAAGAAAGCAGATTGGTGGTGGCTAGTGGCAGGGTGGAGGAGGGGAAATGAGGAACAACCAGCTACATGGGTACAGGTTTTCTTTTGTAGTGATGAAAACGTTTTGGAGCTGGAAAGAGGTGTATTGCACAATTACAATATTGTAAACATGCTAAATGAATTGCGCACTCTAAAATTGTTAAGATCGTGGGGCACCTGGATGGCTCAGTCAGTTAAGCGTCCGGCTTTGGCTCAGGTCACGATCTCACTGTTCACGGGTTCGAGTCCTGCATCAGGGTCTGTGCTGACGGCTCAGAGCCTGGAGCCTGCTTTGGATTCTGTGTCTCCCTCTCTCTTTGCCTCTCCCCCACTCGTGCTCTCTCTCTCTCTCTCTCTCTCTCTCTCTCTCAAAAATAAATAAACATTAACAAGATTTAAAAACTTAAAAAATAAAATTGTTAACTTCATGCTATGTGAATTTCATCTCAATTAAAAAAAAAAAAAATTCTGTAGCACCTGGGTGGCTCAGTTGGTTAAGCATCCGACTTCAGCTCAGGTCACAGATTAGTGGGTTTGAGCCTTACTTTGGGCTCTGTGCTGACAGCTTGGGACCTGCTTCAGATTCTGTGTCTCCCTCTCTCTTTCTACCCCTCCCTCACTCATGTATGCACACGCTCTCTCTCTCTCTCTCTCTCTCAAAAATAAATAAAAATAAACATTAAAAACAAAATTCTGTGAGGGTAATACTTTGAGTGTTCTTCCTCAAGAATCTTTCACACTGTGGGTTAGCATCCAGTGATGATGCTTGCCTGGATCAATTATTATTATAGTGGTGGTAGAATATTGATATTATAATCCTAACATTCCATCTGTTCCATCTATATTAATTAGGTAACAGTCTTCTCTAAGGAAGACCTTTCATTTCTCCTGCCACTCCTTTGTTCTCTGTTTTCAGCTTGTTTTCTTTGTTTTGTCAACTGACAGTTGACAGTAATTACTGTCACTTTGATTTTTGATCTTGAATTGTTCCATATTTGACCACAAAAGACACTTCCAACTTGCAGTGTCCTTTGGACATGTCCCCATGGGTTTTTGAGCACCTCTTTACTTTCTGGCATGTTCCAGGAAACCTTGTCCTTTCCCTCACCTAATCTCAGAAACATCATGAGTCCAGTCTTAGCTCCTTCTAGAAGGTGATTAAAAGCTTTGAAGCCAAAGAAATGTGAGTTTGAAACCAGTTTCTTCTATTATTTTCCACAGCTTTATTGAGATATAATTCACATACCATACAATTCACCCACTTAAAGTGAAAAATTTAATAGTTTTTAATACATTCACATGCACAACTAATTTTAAACATTTAAAATTAACAATCTAATTTTAAAATATTTTTGTCACCCCTAAAAGAAATGCCATACCCATTAGCAGTCACTCCCCGTTTCCCCCAACCTTCCCTGCCCAAGCCTTGGACAAAGCACTAATCTCCTTTCTCTCTCTATAGACTTGCCTGTTCCAAGCAGATCATATAAATGAAATCATATAATATGTGTCCTTTTGTGACTGGCTTTTTTCACTTACCTCAATGTTGAAACCAATTTCTGCTACTTAATTTCTGCATAACCTGGGACAAGTTACCTAATTACAACATCTGGAAAATGGTAATCATATTAATACCAATCCTCCTGGGTCAATATGATAATCAACTAACATAAGTAACTATTCAGTACACGGTAATTATCATTAACATTACATGGGAGGCACATACCCAATCTCTTTGCTAGATCTTTTGCATTAATTTGTTCAACAAATAATTACCAAATACCTATTATGTAGCATTGTTCTAGGTACTGAATCTACAGCAGTGAACAAAGCACACAAAGATCTCCCTGCCCACATGGAGCTCACATTCTATTGCCAGAAGCAGAAAATAAACAAAATAAACATGGGAATTGTAGATTATGATTACTAGATGGCCATACCATCTATGAAAAGAAAAAAAAAACTGAAAAACAAACACCAACCTTTTGAGACTTAAGAAAAGTCTCACTGAAAAGCTAAGAATGAAAGGCCTCAAGGTGATCTGGTCAATCTTTTTACTTCTATAAATTAGGAGAGAAGTATATTTGCCACCTAGAATATTTGTGAATTGCTTTGAATTTATTGAATTAAAATACACCAACCAAATTATCAATAAACAATTTACACATCCTATATTAGGTGCTTACAGAAAGAATGATAGATTATAAACCTAGTCTCTGCAAATTTAAAAATGAAACATTTCAGGGCGCATGGCTGGTGCAGTGCGTACAGAGCATGTGAGAATCTCAGGGTCAGTGGCAAGTTCAAGCCCCACAGTGGGTACAGAGCCTACTGAAAAAAAAATTAAAACAACTAAAATTTTATTTGATATGCATCATAGTTTCAAATAACATTTTAAAGGAAATCAGGGGCACCTGGGTGGCTCAGTCGGTTGAGCGTCCGACTCTTGATTTTGGCTCAGGTCGTGATCCAAGGGTCATGGAATGGAGCCCCACATCAGGCTCCATGCCGAAGATTCTCTCTCACTCCCTCTGCCCCTCTCCCCTGCTCACTCTCTCCCCCAAAAATACAAAAAAAATTTTTTTTAATTTAAAAATAAATAATTTTAAAGGAAAAAAAGAAACAGAATAAAAGTTTTTTGTATATGTTTTATTCTTAGTTTTCTTTTTTTTAAATTTTTTAAGTGTTTATTATTTTTGAGAGAGAGAGACAGAGACAGAGCACAAGGAGGAGATGGGCAGAAAGTGAGGGAGATACAGAATCCGAAGCAGGCTCCAGGTTCTGAGCTGTCAGCACAGAGCCTGAGGCAGGGCTCGAACCCACGAACCGTGAGATCTTGACTTGAGCTGAAGTTGGACGCTTAACTGACTGAGCCACACAGGCGCCCCAGTTTTTTGTTTTTTTTTTTTTCAAGTAAGCTCTACACCTAACATGGGTCTCAAACTCACAATCCTGGGAGTATAAATTTAATTATTTTATTCTACCAATATTTATTGCTAATAAAAATAATCATAAGGATATTATAATTAAGAAGGGGAAGTATTAGAACTGGATATATCTTAGGGGCATCTGGGTGGCTCAGTCAGTTTAACAACCTTTTTTTTTTTTAACTTTTTTTAACATTTTATTTATTTTTGAGACAAAGAGAGACAGAGCATGAAGGGGGAGGGGCAGAGAGGGAGACACAGAATCAGAATCAGGCTCCAGGCTCTGAGCCATCAGCCCAGAGCCCAACGCGGGGCTCGAACTCACGGACCGCGAGATCGTTACCTGAGCTGAAGTCAGACGCTTAACCGACTGAGCCACCCAGGTGGCTCAAGAAACCAACTCTTAATTTCCACTAAGTTCATGATCCCAGGGTCATTGGATGAGACCCCCATGTCCGGCTCTGCACTGGAAGTGGACCGTACTTAAGATTCTCCCTCTCCTGGGTGCCTGGGTGGCTCAGTCGGTTGGGCGGCGGACTTCAGCTCAGGTCATGATGTCACTGCTCGTGAATTCGAGCTCCGCTTCGGGCTCTGTGCTGACAGCTCGGAGCCTGGAAGCTGCTTCGGATTCTGTGTCTCCGATCTCTCTCTGCCCCTCCCCTGCTCGAAGCTCTGTCTCTCTCTGTCTCCCAAATATAAAAAATGAAAAACATTAAAAAATAAAATAAAATAGATTCTCCCTCCCCCTCTGGGGTGCCTGGGTGGCTCAGTCAGTTAAGCGTCTGACTTCAGCTCAGGTCAAGATCTCAGCTTACGGGTTTGAGCCCTGCATCAGGCCCTGTGCTGACAGCTCGGAGCCTGGAGCCTGCTTCAGATTCTGTGTCTCCTTCTCTCTCTACCCCTCCCCTTCTCGTGCTGTGTCTCTCTTAAAAATAAAGAAACATTTTTTTTTTTTAATTTTAAAAAAGATTCTCCCTCTCCCTCTCTCTGCCTCTGCCCTGCTAGCGTGCACACACACACATACACACACACACACACACACACGCTCTCTCTCTCTCTCTCTCTCTCTCTCTCTCAAAGAGAAAAAGGAAAAAAAAAAAAACTGGATATATTTTTTTCTCTGTGCTGTCCAAAAGTAGTGAAAAGGAAAATACATATGCATTTTTCCCCAGCCAAGTACAACAGAATTCAAGATGAACATATCATATTAATTTTTACTAAATATAAGAGAAAATTACAGAACGCTGTAAACCCAATTACACACTAATATTTCCAAGTAGAGCTACCAAATCCTACTGTATCTTAGAAGGTATATTTAGTATGTCATAGAATTGGAAACAGACTTGAGAGCTCATATAATCCACCTTCCTTCAGGCCTTTAGTAGATGAGAACCTAGCCTTTTTCCAAAGGCTTTCTAACGCTTTTACATTTCTAGGAAAGTTTCCTTGTATCTAATTTATACTTTCTAGTATGAAGCTTAAGCATGTCTCTTTTTTTTATGTGTCCTTTCTTTTTTTTTTATGTTTTTTTTTTTTTTTAATTTTTGAGACAGAAACAGAGCACAAGTGGGGGAGGGGCAGAGAGAGAGAGGGGGAGACACAGAATCAGAAGCAGGCTCCAGGCTCTGAGCTGTCAGCACAAAGCCCGACATGGGGCTTGAACCCACGAACCGTGAGATCATGACCTGAGCTGAAGTTGGACACTTAACCAACTGAGCCACCCAGGCGCCCCAAGCCTGTCTCTTATTATTTCATTACAGCATATTTCTCAGTGACATTAGTACCACTAAAGCAGCGATTTCACCCAGAAGTTAGTGCAGAGTAATAGAGCCAGACTGGCACGGTTGAAACCCTAGTTTTATCATTCACTATCTTGGTAACATTGGGCAAGTTACTCACATTCTCTGTGCCTCAGCTTCCTGATCCGAAAAATGGGGATAGTGTTAACTACCTTATATATTTGTTGTGAGGATTCAATGAGTTATTTCACATAAAATGTTTAGAGAAGGATCTAATTGTTCAATAAATATTAGCTGTACTTATATATATGCACATTAAGACATGCATTGCTAATCTATTGCTGCATGACAAATTTCTCCCAAATTTAGCAACTGAAAACAACAAACGTTTATTATCTCACGATTTCTGTGGTCCAGGACTTTGGGAGCAGTTCAGCTGGAAAGTGAAGTTGTCACTGGAGGCCGCTGTCATCTGGAGGCTGGAGGAAGGCTGAGAGATCTGTTACCAAGATGGCTCACTCACATGGCTGTTAGCAGGGGGCCTCAGATCCTCACTGGCTGTTTCAGGGAGACCTCACTTCCTCCCCCTGATCTTTCCATAGGGCTGGCTTGAGTGTCTGGCTTCCCCTGGAGAGCAAGGAAGAAACTTGACTGCCTTTTGTGACCTACCCTCAGAAGTCACAATCCATCATTTTCACTACATTCTATTCCTGAAATGCAAGTACAGCACATGCTTAGAGGAGGGGCCCGGAGAGCATTTCTTGAAGGGAAGCCGAACGGACTATGTGGACATATTCTTTAAACCACCACCAGGGGTCATTCCGTCTTTCTTTTACTGCCTCTGATTTGCAAGTGAGCATCCTTATAGACCCCTCATTTGGCCATTGTCTGAAGAGTAGAAATGAAAGAGAATTCTCAGTCCAACACTCAGACTAAAGAAAAGGGAAGGTTGACTAGATTATCTACAGAACGTCATCAATAGTAATAAATTTGTCATAAATGAAATGCCTACTGTATATAAGACTCTTACATAAGCCAGTGAAAAATGACGCCTGGGGGCGCCTGGGTGGCTCAGTCGGTTAAGCAACTGACCGGCTCAGGTCATGATCTCGCAGTCCGTGGGTTCGAGCCCAGTGTCGGGTTCTGTGCTGACAGCTCGGAGCCTGAAGCCTGCTTCAGATTCTGCATCTTCCTCTCTCTGTTCCTCCCCTGCTCATTCTCTGTCTCTCTCTGTCTCTCAAAAATAAACATTAAAAAAAAAATTTAAAAAAAAAAAAAAGAAAAATGACTCCTGAAGATCTGCCAGGGCTGTGTTAGTAGAGATTTAGAATATTGACCAAAATGGGGGCGCCTGGGTGGCTCAGTCGGTTAAGCATCTGACTCTTGATTTCGGCTCAGGTCATGATCTCAAGGTTCATGAGACTGAGCCCTGTGTCTGACTCCAAAATGACAACACAGAGCCTACTTGGGATTCTCCCTCCCTCTCTCTCTGACCCTCCCCTGTTCACACTCTGTCTCTCAAAAATAAATAAACATCAAAAAGAAAAAGAAAAAGAATATTGACCAATATGCCAGCACATATATAAACAGATTCAATGGTCTGGCCATAATAAACTATGCTGAACTCTCCCACCACGGACTCCACTCCTTTCAAGCATTTGTACATGAATACAGCCATGATCGAATACTTGTTTGTCAAATACATGAACTCTCTGACTGTAAGAATTTTGTTTTCCATTTTATTGTAACTGATTTAAAAATCCAATATAAAATCTAATGTAAAAACAAATAATTTTTCTCACAGTTCAACATGAATTCTGTTCTAGCATAATTCACATTCAGTTCTTCAAGAATGTGTGACTCTGAGTATGAGTACAGAGATAAAATACACTTTATCAATAAAAAACGGCTTTATAGTCAGTGCGCCTGGCTGACTCAGTCAGTGGAACATGTGACTCTTGATCTCTGGGTCAAGAGTTCAAGTCCCATGTTGGGAGTAGAGACTACTTAAAAATAAAATCTTTTTAAAAATCCCTTTTTTAAAAAAAATTATTTTGAGAGAGAGAAAGAGAATGCAAGCAGGGGAGGGCCAGAGAGAGGGTTAGAGAGAGAAATCCAAGCAAGCTCTGCACTGTCAGGGCAGAGCCCAACATGGGGCTTGAACTCCCAAACTGTGAGATCATGACTGAGCGGAAATCAAGAGTCCAATGCTTAACTGACTGAGCCACCCAGGTGCCCCAAAAATAAAATCTTAAAAAAAAAACACAAACAAACACAGCTTGATAGGTCTTCATGATTATAGTATTCAGTTGTATTGGTTTTTCAAACTTTTTATTGTTACATTATATACATGTAGAAATATGCATAAATCACAAGGGTACAATAAAAACACCTGTGTTTTAGGGGCGCCTGGGTGGCTCAGCTGGCTAAGCATCTGACTTTGGTTTAGGTCATGACCTTTTGGTTGGGGTTCGAGCCCTGCATTGGGCTCTCTGCTGTCGGCGTGGGGCCTGGCTCCCTCTCTCTCTCTGCCCCTCCCCCCACTCATGTTTTCTATCTGCCTCAAAAATACATAAAAACATCAAAAAAATTTTTTTAATGTTGAACATTCCCATTACCTCATGAAAGCTCCCCTCATTCCTCTTCAGTCACCACTCCCATCCAGGTAACCTCTATTCTAACTTCTAACATTGCCAATTAATGCTGCCTGGTTTTTAGGTTTATGGCAATAAAATCAGACACTAGGCCTTTGCATCTGGTTTCTTTTGCTTAGCATGATGTTTGTGAGACCGAGCTGTGTGTTGTATGTAATACTTTCATTGCTGTATAGTGTGCCATTGTGTGAATATACCACTTGTTTTTTTATATCCACTGGCACCATTATTTTTTTATTTTGATTTTTTTAATGTTTTATTTATTTTTAAGACAGAGACAGAGCATGAGAGAGGGCGGGGCAGAGAGACAGGGAGACACAGAATCCGAAACAGGATCCAGGTTCTGAGCCGTCAGGCAGCACAGACCCGCCTGATGCGGGGCTGGAACCCACAAACTGTGAGACCATGACCTGTGCGGAAGTCGGACTCTTAACCAACTGAGCCACCCAGGCGCCCCGTTTTTTAAAGATTTTATTTTTAAGTAATCTCTGCAGCCAACATGGGGCTTGAACTCACAACGTCAAGATCACAAGTCGCATGCTCTACGGACTGAGCCAGCCAGGCGCCCCCACTGGTGACATTTATTAAACTATGTGTCTTGGGGCGCCTTGGTGGTTCAGTTGGTTAAGCATCCAACTGTTGATTTCCGCTCAGGTCATGATCTCACTGTTTGTGGGTTGGAGCCCCATGTGGGGCTATTGAGCTGACAGCCCAGAGCCTCCTTGCGATTCTCTCTCCCTCTCTCTCTCTCTGCTCCTCCTCTTCGCATGTGCCCTCTTTCTCAAAATAAATAAACATTAAACAACAACAACAACAACAAAACTACTGTGTCTTAACCCCAAACCTGCCCTTCTACCCTCAGGCGTGTAATGAGGCAGTTCTGACTCAGCCAAGGGGCTACAATTAGTTCTGCCTGTTGGGGGCGCTAGAGGGAGGCTGGAGGCTGGAGGCCTTGCTCCTTCCTGTTGGCTGGCGGTCCCGTCAGCATCACCTCTTCACAGCAGGAGTTGTTTCCAGTGTCAGGTTTTATGTTACTCCTCAGACCAGCCTGTCCTGGTAGAATGAACAACACCAGACAGTTCCCTCTCCTCAGACCTCTGGGTCCCAGCTCCCTCCTCTGAGCTTCTGAGGCACCCCAGCTCTGCACTGTGTTCCCTAACCGCCCCCCCACCCCCGCCCGGGGAGATGGGGAACATGCATTATTACTGTTACCACCATGTCCCCTTTGTCCTTTGTTATTCTCCAGCACCTGTTCAACCTAACAATGCCTTACATGTTTTTGTGAAAGTAACTCATCTAACTGCAATAAAAAAGTAATTTTCAGGGTGTCTGGGTCTGTTAAGCATCTGACTTTGGCTCAATTAGTGATCTCATGGTTTGTGAGTTCGCGCCCCACATCAGGCTCTGTGCTGACAGCAAGGAGCCTACTTGGGATTCTCTCTCTCTCTCCCTCTGTCTCTGCCCCTCCCCTGCCCATTCTTTCTCTCAAAATAAATAAGCTTTAAAAAAAAAAAAAAAAGGTAATTTTCTGTTTTTCCTCTATACTCTAATGGACACATGATTCTACCAGTAACAGGTGTTTGGACTGTCTCCTGTTTGGGCTATTATGAGTAACACTACTATGAATGTCCTTGTCTCTGTCTGTTGGTAAATATGTCAAGATCTACGGAACTGCTAAGTCACAGGGAATGTGTGCGCTCACTTTTAGCAGGTACTGCCCAAACATTTCCCAAAGTGCTTGTAGAAATGACTGCATTGATTCTAAGGCATTCCCTGGATCTCACAGCTGATTCTCAGAACTTTTAAAAGTCAATAAGCCCCACACCGTTGTAATTTAATCTCTACCTCAGGATTTTTATGTTGCAATGCTAAAGCAAACTAGACTTCATGTTGCATAAAGATAGACTGTATGTCCTTAATTCCTCTGTGAGTGTCTGGCACATAGTACGTGATGTTGAATAAATAATACGAATAATAAAAGGAAGTTTAAATCTGTCCTTTCGTACAGTTGAACTAATGTGCAACAGTAACGTAAGTTGAGGTCAGTTCTACCCTATCCTAAGACACACTCAGTAACCGGAGAGCACGTTGCACTGGGTAGTTGTAGATAAACAGGCCTCAATTTCCACGGGCTGGTTCTATTGCCCCGCGAGACCCATCTTGCTTCTCACGGTCTGCTTAAATGTTTGATACAGGAGCAGACACAACACAACAGTGGCAGGGGGAGCTGCTTTTGGGTTGGGGCAGCCTTGTCTGGAACATCAACCTCGTCGTTTAAACCCTCTCACTGAACGCCTTGGTGGCTCGGTCGGTTGAATGTCGGACTCTTGATTTCGGCTCAGGTCACGATCCCAGGGTCATGGGATCGAGTCCCGCGTTGAGCACTGCAGTGAGCTTGGAACCTGCACTCAGCGAGATTCTCTCACTCACTTCCCCTGTCCCGCATAAAATAAGATATAAAATAAAATAAAAAATAAAATAAAATAAAATAAAGTAAAAAAATTTAAAAAAGGGCGTACCTGGGTGGCTCAGTCGGTTAAACGTCTGACTCTTGACTTCGGCTCAGGTCATGATCTCACGGTTCTTGAGTTCAAGCCCCACATTGGGTTATCTGCTGTCAGCACAGAGCCCACTTCAGATCCTCTGTGCCCTCTTCTCTCTGCCCTACTCACACTCTCTCAAAAATAAAAACATTAAAAAAAATAAAATAAGCTCTCTCTCAAGAACCTTTTTTTTAAGTAAGCTCTACACCCAAAATGGGGGCTTGAACTCACAACCCCAAGATCAAGAGTCACATATTCTACCAACTGAGCCACCTAGGCACCCCCTTTTTCAAAAATCTTTAATGGAAATCCCCAAATGAAAGGAATCCCCTAGGATTTATTCTCAGAGTGACTCAGACTTCAGGGTGCTCCTCTCAAACCTCTGTGAGGTCTTTTTTTTTTCTTTTAAATATGTATATTTTGAAAAAGAGAGAGAGGGTAAGCAGAGGTGGAGCAGAGAGAAAGGGAGAGAGAATCCCAGGGAGCCTCCATGCTGCCACCACAGAGCTTAGGGCTCAAGCCCAAAAACTGTGAGATCGTGACCTGAACCAAAATCAAGAGTCAGGCATTTAACCGACTGAGCCACCCCCGCGCCTCTGCAAGGTCTTAAGAATCAACCTACACAAGCCCCAGGGCAAACAACCCACATCTGCTGACCCCACCTGGAACCCTTCACAAACCAAACTTTGAGGAACCAATGGGTTTCTAACACCTGCTGGGAACTCAGGGCTCCTGACTTCAGCTGACCATGGAGAAGTAGCAGCTTGCTAGAAGCTCCTAACATAGGAGGCTGACCACCACCTAGCACGTCAAACTGCTCAACAAAAATTAGGGCAGGGAAAGGAGGAGGAGGAGTGACGGCGACATATACATGTGTTTATAAAATAAATCTTTTTAAGTTTTATTTATTTAACTGATCACTACACCCCATGTAGGGGTCGAACTCACAACTCCAAGATCAAGACTCAGATGTTCCAACAACTGAGCCAGGCAGGCGCCCCTATAGAATAATCTTTATTTGTTGTAGAACAACACAATTTCCAATTGCATATACCTGTTTTTATATAATGTAGGCTTACCAGGGCAATATTTTCTGACTTTACAAGTAATGCAACCTCACTGAGGTTCCATTAATAATAGAGTCAAAACAATCCAGAAAGTGGGGACTTTTTTTGTTTGATGAAATGGTGAGGAAGCAGATATACCTAACTCTGAATTAAAGACAACGGTATTTTTTAATCGCTGGGTACGGAAGGCATGTTTTTGTGGCCTGTCACAGCCGGTGATGTACAGCAAACGGATGTCTCTTCTCATGCACTATTTGTCACCAGACAGGAAGTCAGCGTGTTCTGTTGTCGTAGTGCAAGGTGATATAAGAGCCTCCTGTTTTTGAGTCCTCAGACACTTCTTCAGTTCTCTCCCCTCCCCTTCTCGTCTAATGCTAGATTCACAGCCATGTAACACCTAAAGAACCTAGTCATCACAAGTTGGGTATTGCCTCATTTGTCTATTGCTGCATAGAAAGACAACCTAAAATTCGTAGCTTAAAACAACAATGATCTATTATTTCTCCCAATGCTGTGGGTTCACTAGGCAGTTCCTCTGATCTCATCTGGGCTCACTCAGGCTATTGCATCCATCTGGTGGGTGAGCTAGACCCAGAGGGCCCAAGATGACCCCATCCCTATATCTGAGACAGTGAAGGGACTGGAAGGCTGGGACCTCTCTCTCTCTCCATGCAGTCTTTTGTCATTAGCTAGTCTATCTGAGCTTTTTACATGGCAAGTCTCAAGAGAGCGAAGACACAAGCTGTGGAGGCTCCAGAAAACTCAGACGATGACACTTCCACAATATTCTATTGCTTTAAGCAAATCCTAAGGCCAGATTTATTGCAAGACTCAATGATACCAAGCGCGTGATTTTAGGGAGATGTGATTCATCAGGGCCACTTTATAGCAATCTACCATAGGGTGTGTGTGTGTGTGTGTGTGTGTGTGTAAAATCCAGTTGGACTTCATTAGTAGCATGCTTGCCAATGTACCTAAACCTCTGTAAGTTCAATCTGTCAACAGTTTTGTTTTGTTTTGTTTAGCAACCACAGGAACAAAATAATAAGCTAGGAATATACATTATATTTATGTTGCAATTTCTGGCTAAAAGAATGCTTTCAGATCAATTAAAAAAAATTTTTTTTTCAAATCTACCCTGTGAAATAGGTAATGTGCATGGGGTATAATAAGACATACACTTGGTATTTGATCTCAGTTCCTGGCACAGAGCTTTTAACACCTTTGAGACTTTCTCGGTATTAGAAAGGTCTTTATTTTTCCATGATGAGCCCCTTTTGGTCACACCTGGCCAACTTAGGGTAATGCTTCTGGTAAGCCTCAAGATGAGGCTGGTCACCAGAAAGACCAAGTGAAGAGAGGATTGAAAGTTTCAGCCCTACCCCTGACCTCCTTTGAGGGAAGGATTGCTAAAGGATTTCGCAGTTAAAGATAAAAACTTTTTTAAAGTTTATTTAATTATTTTGAGAGGGAGAGAGAGAGAGTGTGGGCACACACATGCACATGAGCGGGGCAGGGGCAGAGAGGGAGGGAGAGAGAGAATCCCAAGCAGGCTCCGCACTGTCAGCGCCGAGCCCAACTTGGGGCTCAAACCCACAAACCATGAGATCAGATCATGACCTGAGCCGAAACCAAGAGTCGAATACTCAGCTGACTGAGCCACCCAGGTGCCCCGAAGATAAAAACTCTTGGATGACATTTGAACTTCCCAGCTGTTGAAGCATCAAAGTGCTGCAAGGGTGATGTGCCCCAAGAGGGTGTGGAAGCCCTGTGCACCCCGCCACCCAAACCTTGCCCTACACATCACCTCTGTTTGGCTGCTCCTCTGTAGCTTTTATAATAAACCAATAAAATGCCCTCCTGAGTTCTACGAGCCTTTCTAGCAAATTATCGGTAACCTGAGTTATCGAACCTGATAATTTGTTGTGGCAACCCCTGCTTTTTTATCGCCAGTCAGAATAAGTCTGGGTGGTCTCTCCGAGACTTGAAACTGGTCCTGAAGCAGGAAGGGAGGCAGCTTTGTAGGGTCCGTGCTAACTCCAGACAGTTATTGTCAAAACTGAAGTGAATTGTGTGTTTTTTGTTTGTTTTTAAATTAAAAAAAAATTTTTTAATGTTTATTTATTTTTGAGAGAGAGAGAGAGAGAGAGAGAAACAGAGCACAAGCAGGGGAGGAGCAGAGAGAGAGGGAGACACAGGATCTGAAGCAGGCTCTAGGCTCTGACCTGTCAGCGTAGAGCCCCACACAGGGCTCAAACTCACAAGCTGTGAGATCATGACCTGAGCAGACGTCAGATGCTTAACGGACTGAGCCACCCAAGCGCCCCTAGAAATGAATTGGTGAATACCCAGTTGGTGTCCTGAGCATTAGAGAATTGGTTGTGGGCTTTGGAAAACATTCCAGAGGTCCCATTTTTGCAGTAGGTAGGAGAGCTAGGACACACACAACATTTTCACTCAACATACACTTTTTCCCCACATTGGTTCCTCCTCTTTAGGAGTCAAAGATTAGTTCACGGGCACCTGGGTGGCTCAGTCAGTTGACCTCCAACTTCAGCTCAGGTCATGATCTCCTGGTTCATGAGTTCAAGCCCCACATCAGGGCTGCTGCTGTCAGTGCAGAGCCCACTGTGGATCCTCTGTCCCCTCTCTTTGCTCCTCCCCCACTTGCGCTCCCTCAAAAATAAATTTTTGACATTTTGACATTAAAAAGAAATAAAAATAAGACATTATTTCATAAGTCATAAGACATTACCCAATAATCCCTCTGTATGTGTGAAAGACTAGAGACCATTACACCTAAAACCAAAAGAGAAAAAAAATGAAGAGGAAAAGTTCTCTTAACTGAAAGTTCTGCCACACAATAGGCAGACTCTCCTGCTGCAGCCAAAATTTCCAGAAGGAATCAAAGCTCTTATAACCCAATCCAAAGTTCCAAGGAGAAAATTGAGTTGACAGTCATATATTGATATGCATGTACATATAGCACCACTAGAAATGAGGTATCTAAGTTCTCTGAAAACAAATAAACTGAATACCATGAGAGCAAACTTATCTGCTAATAGTTCCTGGCAAGCATTAAAATAAATTTAGAGGAGCTAGTGATGCTGGACGTGTCCAGAAAATGAATTACACTGAGATTTATAAAACAAAACAAAAGCTTACTAGACGTTTTCAGTGGGATAAAGTCTGAAAAATCGGCCAGTATCTTCTGAAAAATAGAAATAGGTAGTTCTGTAATGACAAGCTACAGTTAGAATATCGTCCTGCATGTTAACCTCTAAAGGCAGTTTGAGAGCCCCTGTCACTTGCAGCACCTTGGACAGAGGATTCGGTGGTTTCATTAGCCTCAGTAGCCTTCTGGGGGCTCTTGTTTAGGAAGGATTCTATCTCCTGATCTATGAACATGCTCCACCTCTTCCTCTTGGAGTAAAACCATCTTCTAAATAGTTTTTCCCCTACATTGTTTTGTTCAATTACAATGAATGACAATGAATTGTTTTGTTCAATTACAATGAATTGCAATTTTGTTCAATTACATAAAATTGTGGTATTTCAAATGTAAATGTGTAAACCAGGGAAAAAAGGTAAAAATATTTCCATACTTAAGGCACACGATTACTACAGTATCTTTCACTAACTGGTCTGCTAGCATAGCCTTTCATGCTACAAATATCTTATGTTACTAGCACTATAGCATCCCCTGCTTTCCCTCATCCCTTACTTCAGATTTGTCACTGCTAATCAGTCTTCTAGAAACTTCCTTCCCATAACCCAAAGGGAAGAAAAAGCTTACTTGTTCTTATTTCCCTTGAGCACACTTACACTTTCTCTCTTCTTTAGTCACATACCAGATCCAAACCATCTTCCTCAGGTAACAGTCATCATTGGACACCTACCAACTGGCAGAGCTCTATTTTTGTTTGTTTCTGTGTCCACCATCCTTCTGTTATTTGACTATATTTTGATTGATCTAAGCCAGTGGTTCTCAAACTTTTCAGTCTCAGAATCTCTTGACACTCTCAGAAATGATTGAGAACCTCAGAGAACTTTTGTGTTATATATCACTACTTAACATAATAGAAATTAAAACCATAGGGTGCCTGGGTGGCTCAGTCGATTAAGTGTCAGACTTCGGGGCGCCTGGGTGGCGCAGTCGGTTAAGCGTCCGACTTCAGCCAGGTCACGATCTTGCGGTCCGTGAGTTCGAGCCCCGCGTCAGGCTCTGGGCTGATGGCTCGGAGCCTGGAGCCTGTTTCCGATTCTGTGTCTCCCTCTCTCTCTGCTCCTCCCCCGTTCATGCTGTCTCTCTCTGTCCCAAAAATAAAAATAAAAAACGTTGAAAAAAAAAAAAATTAAAAAAAAAAAAGTGTCAGACTTCAACTTAGGTCATGATCTCATGGTTCGTGAGTTTAAATCCTGCGTCAGGCTCTGTGCTGACAGCTTAGAACCTGGAGACTCCTTCGGGTTCTGTGTCTCCCTCTTTTTCTGCCCTTCTCCTGCTCATACTCTCTCTCTCTCTCTCAAAAATAAATAAACATTAAAAAGTTAAAAAAAACAGAAATTGAAACCAGGATTAAGAATTTATATTAAAGTAATAATATGCCTACAATGTTAATTTAAAGAACATATTTTAATGAAAAGTAACTATATTTTCCAAAATAAAATATTTAGTTAGAAGAGCGGCACTGTTTTACATTTTTGCAAATGTCTCTAATGTCTGGCTTAAGAGAAGACAGAATCTCATATCTGCATGTGCATTTAACTCACGGCCATCCCATGCCACGCAGCCTCTAGGGGACTCCACTGTCCACTCCTGAGACAATACAAAGGAAAAGGGAAAAAATTTGAAACTATCAAAAAGGATCTCCCATGCTTCCCAGACCAATGTTAGGAGTCACTGGTTTAAACAAATCATGGAGGTACCTCAGGGATGAGCATGTGACTCAGTTCTCCTCAATGAGGCATAGGACCCAGTTCTCAATGAGACAAGAAGGGGTGTCTTCTAGATGTTTTGGGGAAAGGTTTCTTTCCCCTTTAAAAAGAAAAAGAGGGGCGCCTGGCTGGCTCAGTTGGTGGAGCGCATGACTCTTGATCCCTGGGTTCAAGTCCCACAGTTGGGTGTAGAGATTACTTAAAAAAATAAAATCTTTAGGGGCGCCTGGGTGGCTCAGTCAGTTAAGCGTCCAACTCTTGGTTTTGGCACAGGTCATGGTCTCGTGGTTTGTGGCTTTGTCAGCTCCATGCTGACAGTGCAGACCCTGCTTGGGATTCTCTCTCTCTCCTTCTCACTCTGCCCCTCCCCCGCTTATGCTCTCTCTTTCTCAAAATACATAAAAACTTAAAAAAATAATAAACATAAAAGAAAATATTTTAAGAAAAAAAAGAAAAAGGTGTTTATCAGCCAGTGATTGGTTTAAGAATAGAAAGGACTCTAAATACATCAAATAAAAAGGGATTTGATACAGGGAATAAGGTGATTAGAAAGTCATTGAAAGCCTGGAAAAGCAGACATCTGGAGGCTGCCCACGGGACTCTGGTTCAAGGTCACGTCAATGTAGCTGCAATTCAAAGATTAAGAAACTGCTATAACTGGGGTGCCTGGGTGGCTCCATCCATTGAGCGTCAGATTCGTTTTGAGAAAGAGAGAGCACTCTGTGCACGAGTGGGAGAGGGGCAGAGAGAGAGGGAGACAGAATCCCAACAGGTCCCTGCACTGTGAGCACAGAGCCCGACTCGGGGCTTAAACTCCTGAAACCGGTGAGATCATAACCTGAGCTGCTATCAAGAGTCAGATGCTTAACTGACTGAGCCCCCCAGGCACCCAAGCATCAGACTCTTGATTTCAGGTCATAATCCCAGGATTGTGAGATGGAGCCATGCTGGGTGTAAAGCATGCTTGAGCCAGTCTCTCTCTCTCTCTCTCTCTCTCTCTCTCTGTCTCTCCCTCCCTCCCCCCCCCCCATCTGCTGGCACTCTCCTGCTCTCTCTCTCTCTCTAAAATAAAATAAAATAAAGTAAAATAAAATAAAATAAAAAGAAGCTGCTACAACTTCCTTCCACTCACGACAGTGGCGACTGGACTCAGGAGTCCCCTGGAAGCAGTTGCCACCTCAGCCACAACAAAACCCATCTCATTTCCACCTTGTACCTCTCTCTCCTACATCCAGTTGGCAGGACCTGATTCATAGTCTGAATTCTAGCTGCCAAGGAACCTGGAAAATACCGTGTTTAGCTTTCTAGATTCTCAAAATAGATGACAAATAAAATGGATATTGAGAGAATCAATCCAAGACTCCACCACAAGAGGGGAAAAAGGATCCCTTTCTTTCTGCAGGATTCCATGCTACCTGGTCACCAGGAGGGGAATTAAGAGGCAGTTCATGAAAAGAGGACGTGCTGAGGATGGCAGAGAGGAAATGGGAAAGGATAACATGGTTGAACTATTGAATTAATCAACTTGAAACTGCTTACTTCTAGATTTCTTATATATAAGATAATAAATCTCATTATTTAAACCATTTAAGTTACATTTTAACCCAATCTCTTCTTTTTCCTCCTCCAGTCTTCTGCCTTCAAGTCCTTGCCTTCAGGTTCTCATAATGTATGAAATTAACAACCTCTCTTCTCCCCTTTCAGTCTCAGCTACAATCCATCTACAATATACTTTCTCTGAAGTACCCAACTTACTATCATATCTGTAGAGAGCTGAGTCAGTTACTTAAATGGTAAAAATGTAGAGGTCCATTAAAGGCTCCTAGTTCAAATATCTTCCCTTCAATTGCATGCAGAGACTTCACCATTAGAGAGTCATTTCCTTGAGGGGTTCTTGGCATGTAATTCTTGATTTCAGGGTCATGAATTTGAGCCCCACATTGAGCATAGAGTTTACTTAAAAAAAAAAAGTCATTTCTTTGAGTTTGAGCTTGGACTTTTTAATCTCAAAAAGTAATTTTTAGGGGCGCCTGGGTGGCTCAGTCGGTTGAGCGTCCGACTTCAGCTCAGGTCATGATCTCGCAATCTGTGAGTTCAAGCCCCGCGTTGGGCCCTGTGCTGACAGATCAGAGCCTAGAGCCTGTTTCAGATTCTGTGTCTCCCTCTCTCTCTGCCCCCTTCCCGCTCATGCTCTGTCTCTCTCACTCTCAAAAATGAATAAATGTTAAAAAAATTTTTTTAAAGTAATTTTTAATTTCTGGATGAAATTATGTAATGTATAGAATTTGCTTAAAACTTATGTAGTGATGGGCATGAGGAAAAGCAGACATATGGATAAAATCAACTTGACCAAGAGTGGTTAAGACTGTTGAAGCATGAAGCTACCTAGGAGTAACAACAACCACAACAATAACCACCACAACTTCTTCTGTACATGTCTAAAATTTGAAACTTTTCATCTTCTTAGCCCACTTAAAGAAGTCATCTTGAAAATTATAAATACTCGGGGTGCCTGGGTGGCTCAGTCTGTTGAGCGTCTGACTTCGGCTCAGGTCATGATCTCATGGTTCATGAGTTTGAGCCCCGCGTTGGGCTCTGTACTGATAGCTCAGAGCCTGGAGCCTTCTTCTGCTTCTGTGTCTCCTTCTCTCTCTGCCCCTAACCCACTCACGTTCTGTCTCTGTCTCTCTCAAAAATAAATAAAAGTTAAAAAAAAATTTTTTTTAAAGAAAATTTTAAATACTCCACCTGAGGGTTATACAGTAAGAGATGATCAGATATTAAGACTTAAAGAGGCATTACATGCTCAAATTAAGCTGCATTGCTACAACTAGGCTGGAGCCTATGGATGTGAGCTTCGTTGGAAGGAAAAAATGGATGAGGCAGATGTTGTACGTGGCAGCCCAATAACCATATCCAGCTATCGTATGTTTTGTTGGTTCACAAAGAGCATAGTGAAGCATGGTTAAAATAATTTCACTACCTGCATTACCTATATTAAAAGATTTTATGTAAATGAATGCAGATTTTCCTATATTTTATTTTAGAGAGAGGGCACAAGTGAGCAAGTGGCAGAGAGAGAGAGAGAGAGAGAGAGAGAGAGAGAGAGAGAAATGGGGCTCACCTGAAGCTGGGCTCAAACTCCCTGATGCGGGGCTCCAACTCATGAACCCTTTGACCATGACCTGAGCCCAAGTCAGATGCTTAACCAACTGAGCCACCCAGGCGCCCTAGATTTTCATATTCTATTAAATGCATGAGATCTGTCCAAACTGGATCTTCATTCCCACAAGCAACATACATTCTCTGCTTTGCCAGAATCCTCACCAAGCCTGCTTCCCACGACATTCGTTATAGATAGCAGAGCCAGACTGCTCTGGGTTTGAATACTGGCTCCACTACTTTGTGCTCTTGGACAATAATTTATTCTCTCTGTGCCACTATTTCCTCAAGTTAAATGGGGATTGTAATAGTATCTTTATCAGTGGGTTATTGAGAGGAATAAATGAGTCAAAATATATCAAGTGCTTAGAATAGTGCTGGGCACATAGTAAGAGCAAATAAGCATTTGTCATCAACATTGTCATCATTATCATTTTCTTAGCTCTATAAGCATTTGAGTTTACCATCCCCGGCTCCAATACTCAAACTTTAACATATATTAGAAACACATGGGGTTTGGCTTTAAATGCAACTTATCAGGGGGTGCCTGTCTGGCTCCATCAGTAGAGCATGTGATTCTTGATCTCAAGGTCATAAGTTCAAAACCCACATTAGGTGTGGAGCCTCATTAATTAAAAAATGATAATAATAAATACCACTTATCAGATTCCAACCCAATCTTGTTTACTAGGTTCAATTTGGAGACCAAGGGATGTGCATTTTAACAAGCAGCCAGATGATCAAATGTTTTTTTGATATTGTACCCCATCAGTAAACATTTCAAGAAAGCACCCTCAATATGATATTTACTTATTTTTATGAATTACTACATCAGTCACAAAACCAACATATTACCTGCATTATAAAATTGTACAAAAACATTTTAGAAAGACAAAATAAAGATAACTAAAAATAATTCTATAATTTACAAAATCAAGACTTTTTGTTCTTACTAAAAATGTTGCCAGTACTAACTTTGTAGTGAGAGCAAAATGACTAATTATGGTCCTTTCAAATTTTTTAAATCTTGGTTTGACACTTTATGACATAGCAATTCATAAAAACACTTCTAAGTTCAGTTTATTTTTGTACTTGATCTTAATGGCTATCAAAGCAAAGAAGATATTTCATAAAGGTTTGATATATAATAAACACTTAGGGCAAAGTTTATCAGTAATGATAAGTGCCTGAGTGACTTAGTCAGTTCAGCATCTGACTTGGGCTCAGGTCATGATCTTGTGGTTTGTGGGTTAGAGACCCACGCTGGGCTCGCTGCTGTCAGCATGGAGCCCGCTTGGGATCCTCTGTCCCCCTCTTTCTCTGCCCCTCCCCCACTTGCACACACACTCTCTCTCTCTCTCAAAAATAAATACTAAAAAAATGTTAAGGGATAGAAAATAATGATAAGAATAAAAATTTTTATTTCAAGTAGTCCTCATAATTTTTTTTTCTTTTCTTTCTTTCTTTCTTTCTCTTTCTTTTTTTTTAATTGGCTTTATGCCCAATGCAGATCCCAAGGCAGGGCTTGAATTCATGACCCTTAGATCAAGACCTGAGCTGAGATCAAGAGTTTGGGGGTGCCTGGGTGGCTCAGTTAGTTAAGTGTCTGACTTCAGTCTGGTGATGATCTCACAGTTCATGGGTTCGAACCCCACATCGGGCTCTGTGCTGACAGCTTGGAGCCTGGAGCCTGCATTGGATTCTGTGTCTCCCTCTCTTTCTGACCTTCCCCTGCTCACGCTCTGTCTCTCTCTCTCAAAAAATAAATAAACATTAAAAAAGTGAAAAAAATTATAGACCTCAGAGACATGTTTTTCTTTTTTTACTCTTTTAAAGTTTATTTTGAGAGACAGAGCGAACAGGGGAAGGGAAGAGAGAAGAGAGAGAGAATCCCAAGCAGCCTCTGCGCCGTCAGTGCTCAGCCCGACATGGGGCCGAACTCACCAACCATGAGATCATGACCTGAGCCGAAATCAAGAGTCAGACGCTTAACTGACAGAGTCACCGAGGTGCCCCTCAAAGAGATGTTTTTCGATGTGGTCATGTATCTGTTGATATTTATCATATTGGAAATTAAAACAGAAAAAAATTTAAAAAACAAGAATCCTTAAGTGCACATTCCATTTGCAGCAGAATGATGATGGCATCCATGTCACGGAGCCTATAGAAAACCCCACTGCATACTTAGGAGAGTTTGAGAGTGGAAAAAGGCACAAACGTCTTAGTGCTATGAATTTGGGGCTCACAGAACTCCTGTGGGTTCCCAGACCTCACTTTGAGAATCAATGCTCTAGGGAACTTTTTTTTTAAATTTTTTTTTAACGTTTATTTATTTTTGAGACAGAGAGAGACAGAGCATGAACGGGGGAGGGTCAGAGAGAGGGAGACACAGAATCTGAAACAGGCTCCAGGCTCCGAGCTGTCAGCACAGAGCCCGACGCGGGGCTCGAACTCACGGACCGAGAGATCATGACCTGAACCGAAGTCGGCCACTCAACCGACTGAGCCACCCAGGTGCCCCGGGAACTTTTTTTTTTTTTTTAAGTAGGCTCCACGCCCAATGTGGGGCTTGATCTTACCACTCAGAGATCAAGTGTTGCATATTCCACGGACTGAGCCATCCAGGCACCCCTCCAGGGGAATCTTTTTAAAGCCATAGGTTAATTTTGTGAGGGTTGGTTTCATTAAACTAGATAATACAACCTACAAATCTAGTAACTAGGCTTGGGTAATCTGCAAATGGCCCCGTATTCTGGAGTGTGATGATGCCTCCATGTCAGGAACCCCCAGTCTTTCCTCAGAATAACATATTTGATATTGAGTGACTGATATATGAATGACAGGGTACCAGAGTGAAAAATCCACATACTAAATACTGATTGAGCTTAATTTCACATTTGCACAAAAATAAACACAAATGCAAGGTATAATACTTATTCCAACATTCCAAGTAGTCTACACCCCACTTTAGACCAGTCGGTGTAGTTATGCGGGGTATTGCCTAAAGAGAAGAGCTGAGGAGAGGACCCTAGTATAGGTTGAACTGTGTCCGCTAAAAAGAGATTTTGAAGTTTTAACACACCCACTCTTCACCACCATCCCTGTGAATGTAACCTTATTTAGAAATAGTCTTTGGAGATGTCATCAAGTTAAAAAGAGGTCACACTGGATTAGGGTGGGTCCTAATCCAATGACTGGTGACCTTGTAAGAAGAGGGAAATTTGGATACAAAGATACAGAAGATACAGAGACAGAGGGAAGAAGGCCACGTGACCTCAGAGGCAGAGACTGAAGTAGTACATCTACAAGGCAAGGAATGCTGAGAGCGTGGGCAGCTACCAAAAGCTAGGAAGAAACCAGGAAGCGTTCTTCCCTAGACCTGCACAGGGAGTATGGCCCTACTGAGGCCTGGATTTCAGACTCCCAGCTTCCAGCCATGAGGAGAGAAGACATTTCTGGATTTTTGTTTTGTTTTAAGTAATCTCTACACCCAATGAGGGGCTTGAACTCATGACCCAGAGGTCAAAAGTCACATGCTCTTCTGACTGAGCCAACCAGTTGCCCCAACATTTCTGTTACTTTAAGCCAGTTTGTTATAGCAACCCTAGGGAACTAATGAAGGGGCCCATGTTTGGAGAGGCTTTTTGGGTCTTTGAGAAAAAGGTCTGAGGGCAGGGCTGGGAAAGACAAACTCTAGCTGCTGTTCTGCAGTTCTATCTTTCGATAATGTACTAGCATTTCTCCTAACTCTATCACATTCTGAGCTATTAATGATCTATTCTCTTTATCCTATTTATTATCTATTTACTGAGTAGATATTTCCTTTCTTTATCCTACTTCTATTTGTCAGCACTTTGACAATCAAAGCAAAAATCTATTTAAAAAAAAATTTTTTTTAACGTTCATTCATTCTTTAAAAATTTTTTATTTATTTTTTTTAAATTTTGAGACAGGGAGAGACAGAGCATGAACGGGGGAGGGTCAGAGAGAGGGAGACACAGAATCTGAAACAGGCTCCAGGCTCTGAGCTGTCAGCACAGAGCCTGACGCGGAGCTCGAACCCACAGACCGCGAGATCACGACCCGAGCCGAAGTCGGCCACTTAACCGACTGAGCCACCCAGGTGCCCCATGTTCATTCATTCTTGAGACAGAGAGAGACAGAGCATGAGCAGGGGAGAGGCAGAGAGAGAGGGAGACATGGAATTAGAAGCAGGCTCCAGGCTCCAAGCTGTCAGCACAGAGCCCGATTCGGCGCTCGAACCCACGCACCACGAGACCATGACCTGAGCCGAAGTCGGATGCTCAACCAACTGAGCCACCCAGGTGCACCCCCCTTTTTTTTTTAATAGGCTCCACACCCAATGTGGGGCTTGAGCTCATGACCCTGAGATCAAGAGTCATGTGTTCTACCAACTGAGCCAGCCAGATGCCCCAAAAGTCTATTTTTTGTTGTGTATTTCAATATGTTGGTTTGACTCTACAACTGGGAGGCCTCAGTAAATATTTGTTTACTAATGTAAGAGATAGGAAAGGTCTTCTAAAGGTTATGTGTTGTAGAGAGATTGAAATTTCTGCAACTTAGAATTCACTTATAAGAAGTTCTCTTTTACACTGAATATGTGTTATTTAATGTTTTTTACCTATAAATTTGAGTAGAAGCACTCTGTAGCTGATAATAACTTGTACCTATTCCTTTTTTTTTTTTTTGCTTAGGGTATTTCAGAATCGCTGATGTGTTTAGATGACTTTGTTGTTTATATCTATCTGTCATTTTTTTAATGGCATAAAACATTTAAACACATTTCGTCAATATGACGCCAAAAATACAGACTTGTCCTTTTCCCTTACTTTCATGTGTGACATTTGAAGACATTGTTTAACATGTCCACCAAAGTATTATTTAATTATCTAGGACCTAGGGGTCAGCAAACTGTTTCTGGAAAAAAAAAAAAAGAATCAGTCAATTATTCAGGTTTTTGGATTTTACAATCCTTGAAAAACGTAAAGGCCATTCTTAACTCATGGGCTGTGCCAAAACATCCACTGGCTACATTTGGCCTGCTGAGGACAGTTTGCTGATTCTAGAAGTCCCTTTGTTTCACTTGTTTGTTTCCCTATTCGCCATTGATTAAAAGTCTAGATCTTATGAATTCACATGTTAAGATGTATTTTTCTCCAGTAAGGGTAATATTAATCTGTCTGACAGAAATATAACATCAAAGGTTATGGGAAAAGAATTTTATGGTTTATTATCAAAAGATATTAACTAACCAGTTTTGTATCTAACAGAGCAATTCTTTTTTTTTTTTAAAGTTAAACTTTAGGGGCACCTGGGTGGCTCAGTTGGTTAAGTGTCCGACTCTTGATTTCGGCTCAAGTCATGAACTCCCAGTTTGTGAGTTTGAGTCCCAAGTTGAGCTCTGCACTGGTGGCGTGTGGCCTGCTTGGGATTCTTTCTCTCTCCCTCTCTCTCTGCCCTTCCCCTTCTAGTGGATGCGTGTGCTCTCTCTCAAAACAAGTGAATAAACCTAAAAATAAATAAATATATAAAAATTTAAAATTCAAGATTTTTGTAGATTTACTTTCAGTTGTAAGAGATAATACAGAGAGATGCTGTGTACTCTCTACCCAGTTTCCACAACAGGAACATCTTGCAGGACTATAGTACAGTATACAGTGAGGATACTGATGAATAGAGTCAAGACAGAGCATTTCCATCACCTCAAGGATCCCTCATGTAGCCATTTTTTTTAAGTTTATTTATTTTGAGAGAGAGAGAGAGAGGAGAGGGAGAGAGGAGAGAGGGAATCCCAAACAGGCTCCGCACTGTCAGTGAGGAGCCCAATGTAGGGCTCGATACCAGGAACCTTGAGATCATGATCTGAGCCAGAATCAAGACTTGGATGCTTGCTTTTCCATGCTACCCAGGGAGGGGTCCATACGGCATTGTCCTGTGTTCCTGTCATAACTTAAAGGGAAATTTTCACGATATCCTGAGCCCTTGATGTCCTACAAATGCAAGGAGGAGGATGTCCTTAAATTCCCCGCAGCAGGAACCCACCTAGGTGGCATCAACCTTGACTTCCAAATGGAACAGTTCATATACAAGAGGAAAAGTGGTGGCAGCTACATGATAAATCTGAAGAGAACCTGGGAGAAGCTTCTGCTGGCAGCTCGTGCCATTGCTGCCATTGAAACCCCAGCTGATGTCCGTGTCACATCATCTAGGAGTACTGGCCAGTGAGCTGTGCTGAGGTTTGCTGCTGCGGCTGCTGCTGGAGCCACTCCTATTGTTGGCCACTTCACTTCTGGAACCTTCTTCACTAACCCAGATCCAGGCAGCCTTCCGGGAGCCGAGACTTCTGGTGGTAACTGATCCCAGGGCTGACCATCAGCCTCTCACGGAGGCGTCTTCCGTTCACCTGCGTCCCATGGCTCTGTGTCACAGACTCGCCTCTGTCCTCTGTGGGCGCTGCCATCTGTTGCAACAACGGGGGAGCTCGCTGGGTGGGTCCGACGTGGCTGCTGGCCCGGGAAGTTCTGCGCACGCGCGCGCGCAGCTCCCTTTCCGTGAACACCCACGGGAGGTCCTGCCTGATCTCTGCTTCTACAGAGATCCAGAAGCATCGAAAAGGAAGAGCAGGCCGCTGCTGAAAAGGCCGTGCGTGACCAAAGAGGAATTTCAGGGTGAATGGACTGCTCCAGCTCCTGAGTTCAAGTACTGTCGCGGGCCGGTCTGCAGGCGTGCGGGGCCCTCGGGGCCCAATTCAGCAGTCCCCCCACTGAAGACAGGATGTACACAACTCACTGATGAGTTGAAAAAAACCTTCTCCGTGTGTTCCTTCTCTATTTGTATGAGTCATCTACATGCCATCAGTAAGTATATGTGTTGTCAAAGTACATTGTTATGTACAATGTTACATTAGTTTCAGGTGTACAACATGGTGATTCAGCAAGGACATTCTGCTGTGCTCACCACAAGTGTGGCTGCCGTCTGTCACCACACAACACTACGACAGCACCAGTGACTATTTCCCTAGGCTGTATCTTTCATCCCCATGACTTAGTCCATAACTGAGCCTGTGCCTCCCACTCCCTTGCACCCATTTTGCCCTCCTCCTCCCCCTAGTACCCTCCGGGAACCACCAGTTTGTCTCTGTATTTATGGGTCTGTTTCTGCATGAGTCACATTTTAAACTTTTTGCAAATAATACTTTGATATAATTACTTATCCCATGCTTGCCCCCTAAAGAGAGTTTCCAGTTGGCTCAGTTTTTTTTGTTTTTTTGTTTTTTTTTAATTTAGAAAACTTGTATCTAGTCAGAAAAGCTCAGGTCACCTTTTCTCTCCTCCAGCCAGAATAGAAATATAATTTACTTTGAGTTTCAAAGTAATGAAACCTTCAGTGACAGGTTATTTCTGTGACATTTGGGGGTGAGTTAAGAAGAAAGAAATTTTAAAATAGCATTCTTATCCTATGCCACTGGCTCACTTTTCATTTTTTAAGCAATGATTCCAACAGCATATCAGTATAGGGATTTATGATTAATTGGTCAAAAAACCCCATGTGTCTTTCAGACTTCAATTTTTTGCTTCTAGTGAGAAGCAGATAGTTCATGATAGAGATTATTACTTAATAGAAAAGGTATGTTTTCTCAGATGAGAAGATTAGAGGCCACTTAGTCTACTCCACTGTTTCAGAGCATGACTAAAATAATAATTTTTTTTTCAATTTTAAGTAGGCTTCACACCCTGCATGGAACCCAACGTGGGGCTCGAACTCACGACCCTGAGCTGAGATCAAGAGTCAGACCTGGGTGGTTCAGCTAGTTGAGTGTCTGATTCTCAACCCCAGCTCAGGTCGTGATCCCTGGGTCATAGGATCAAGCCCCACATTGGGCTCCATGCTGAGCATGGAGCCTGCTTAAGATTCTCTCTCTCTCTCTCTCTCTCTCTCAGCCCCTGCTGCACTTGTGCCCACGCTCTCTCTCTTCCTGCCCCGCTGAAAAGTCAGACACTTAACTGAGCCACCTAGGCTACCCTAAAATGATCATTTTATAAAAAACTCAACAACAACAAAAACTTATCTTGGGAAATCTCAAAAAGCACATAAGTAGAAAGAATAGTATAACAAACCTCTATGTGACCATTTTAAATTCAATATTAGTAATATTTGGCCAAATTTATTTCATCCATACCCATCATTTCCTCCAATTCAGTAAATCCCAGACATATAATCTCATCTATAAATACTACAGTATGTATCTGTAGGAGATAAGACACATTGCATTTATTCATTTATTTATTTTAAAATTTTATTTATTTATTTTGAGAAAGAGAGAGATAGAAATGAGAGGGGCAGAGAGAGAGAGCAGAGAGAGAAAATCCCAAGCAGGCTCCCCACAGTCAGCACAGAGCCCTATGTGGTGCTTGAACTCACGAACCGTGAGATCATGACCTGAGCCAAGGTCAAGAGTCAGATGGTTAACCCACTGAGCCACCCAGGTGCCCCAATTTGATAACTTTTGACATATTATTCGCCTGAGAAATTATCACCACAATCAAGATGAATATAGCCATCATCCCAGGTTTCCTCATGCTCCTTGGTAATCTCTCCATCCCAATGTACCCGCATACTCCCATCCCTAAGTAACCACTGATCTACTTAGCATAGTTTGCATTTTCTAACATTTCTTAAAAATGGAACCACACAGGGGTGCCTGGGTGACTCAGCCGCTTAAATGTCCCACTTTGATTCAAGTAATGATCTCGAAGTTCATGAGTTCGAACCCACGTTGGGCTCTGTGCTGACAGCTCAGAACCTGAAGCCTGTTTCAGATTCTGTGTCTCCCTCTCTCTGCCCCTCTCCCACTGGTTCTCTCTCTCAAAAATAAATAAACATTAAAAAAACCCTGTTTTTAAATGCTAAGGGGCCAGTACTGTCCCTTTCAGAATCCAAGTATAGAGGAAAGAACACTGCATTAGGAGTCAGAGATGAGGAGGTGCTCACTCTGGCCCAAGTAGGTTTGCTGCTCTGGGTCCCATTTTCCTCATCTGAAAAATGGCCTGCATGATCTCAAAGACCTGTTTGATGATTCCTTGTAGGCTGACAGCATCCTTCTTACTGCTAGTTGAAAAAGGCTATTTGCTAACAGCTGTACAGCCATGTCCCCCTCTGCTGGCTGATTAACATGTCATAAATGTCAATAAAAGATTTGCATCTTTCCAGTGTGTAAGTTCTTTAAAAAAATTTGTTTTTTAAATGTTTATTTATTTTGAGAGAGAGAGCATGGGGGAAGGGCAGAGAAGGAGACAGAAGATCTGATAACAGCAAGCCCAATGTGGGGCTTGAACTCATGAATGGTGAGATCATGACCTGGGCCAAAGTCAGATGCTTAACTGACTGAGCGACCTAGATGCCTCTCTCTCTCTCTCTCTCTCTCTCTCTTTTTAAAAAATGTTCTAAAGTTGTTTTTTTTTTTTTTTTTTTTTTTATGTAAGTAATCTTTACACCCAATGTGGGGCTCGAACTCACAACCCTGAGATCAAGAGTCACATGCTCCTCTGACTGAGCCAGGCAGGATGCCTTTTAGAATTTATAAACCACACACAAAATGTTGACCAATTACAAAACTCTGTGTTTCAAGTCTTGGTTACCATGTTCATTTCTCCAGGTCCCTTATTGGTATATCACAAGGAACTATCTGTGTTCTCATCATCTAAATTAAATTTAGAAAAGCAGGTCAGATTTCAAATGAAACTGACATAGTGTGTTGGTCAAGGACTTCTGGCTGGAATGATGTAGCTCATTCCCTTAGATCACTCCAGTGGATCATTATCTCCAAAAAGAGAATTTACTGTTGGAGTTAGAATTGTGAGAAATTTCAAGAAACATTCAATACAGCAAAGCCGTGAGAAATCTGTCACGTATACCTTAAATAGTTAAAAAAAATTTTTTTTTTTACATGTACTTATTGTTGAGAGACAGAGAGAGACAGAGCACAAGCAGGGAGGGGCAGAGAGAGAGGGAGACACAGAATCTGAAGCAGGCTCCAGGCTCCGAGCTATCGGCACAGACATTGAAGCAGGGCTCAAACCCACGAACCATGAGATCATGACCTGAGCCGAAGTCAGATGCTTAACCGCCTGAGCCACCTGAGTATTTAATAATTTTTAATAACCGCCTGAGTATTTAATAATTTTTAAATACTAAATATCACCTTAGCTTAAAACTTCCTATAATGATTTTCCTTCCTTCTTGAATGCATCTCATTATTGCAATTATTATTGTTTGCATGTTTGTAAGTTACTTTAAGTGCTTTTGGTACCAAAATAGTTTCTATATTATTTTAAAGCTATTTTTATTTTTTTAATGTCTATTTATTTTTGAGGGAGGGGGAGGGGCAGAGAGAGAGAGAGAGAGAGAGGGAGACACAGAATCTGAAGCCAGATCCAGGCTCTCAGCTGTCAGCACAGAGCCTGACGAGGGGCTCAGACTCATGAACCTCAAGATTCTGACCTGAGCGGAAATCAGGTGTGTAACTTATTGAGCCCCCCATGTGCCCCTGAAGCTACTTTTAGAATATAGCTATGCAGGCAAAGTCAAAAGAACAGGCAGAAAGAACTAAAGTAGAACAGAAGGGGAGGAAATGAAAAAATGAAAGTGGCTCCTTCCTCATTCCCAGGTCCACATACGCAGACAATTTCTGTTTACAGTTTCTCGTTTTCATTCGTTAGTTCATTATCCTTCTGATATGAAATAAAATCCTTTCATGTTTTTTCCTGACTTATCAACTTTAGGCTATATTTTCCACTTTCTGGTATATAAGTGATTTATATAACACTCTCATTTACTCCCAGTGGTTCCAGTTGGCTTTTATTCCTACTTCTCCTACTGGCTTGCTGTCTTTAAAAATATCATATAAAATCATCAGCTTCTTAAATTAGAAATGTCACATTATATCTACTGATTTCTCTCTATGAATATGAGCAAATTAATGCATTTATTCTTTTAATCTCAATTTTTGCTAGTTACACTATTGTACTTTGTCAAGATGAATATTTATATACTGTTTACCTACTTAAATATGAACTTGAATTTCCTCTTTGCTGTAGCAAACCATGTGTTTCTGCCTCAGGGCCTTTGTATTTGCTCTTCATGGCTCACTCCCTCACTTGGTTCAGATTTCAGCTCAGATCTCAGCCACCTCCCCAAAGATGTGTCTCCCCAGTTCTGAGAAAATAAGTCTATGCAAAGAGTTGTGTCGTGTTCGCTGAATGTTCCCAGTGCCAGGAACAGTTCCTGGCTAATAGGTGCTCAATAAACATCTACTGAATGAATACATCCTAAAAGAATAAGACCAAAGAAGTAGTGTCATAAAAGCTGTGAATGTGCAAATACTATTAAAGAATGAAATAGTGTATTGGAACCCCCCCACCCCCCACCCCCCCAAAAAAAGGAAGGGGAGCCTGAGTGGCTCAATTGGTTAGGCATCGGACTCTTGACTTTGGCTCAGGTCACAATCTCTCAGTTGGTGAGTCGAGCTCTGAGCTCTGATAGCTCAGAGCCTGCTTGTGATTCTCTTTCTCTCCCTCTCTGCCCCTCCCCAGCTCATACTTTCTCTCTTTCAAAATAAACAAACAAACAAACAAAAAAGGAAAATGCAACCATATGTCTTTGGCAATCAAAGGAGAATCTTGTGAATATTTGCCTTTCTATTTCTAATATTAACTGTGTTGTACTTTGGTCAATTTATGTTTATTTATTTAAGCACTCTCTACACCCAACATGGGGCTTGAACTCACAACTTCAAGATCAAGAGCCACATGCTCCTTAGAGTGAGCCAGCCTGGTGCCCCTCTGTTTCAGTTTCTAACTGCTAGGACCACATCATTTTCCTATTTTTGGATTGATTGGTTGATTATTACTAGTTTTCAGTAATCTCTATACCCAATGTGGGTCTCAAACTCACATTCCTGAGATCAAGAGTTGCATGCTCTATGGACTAAGCCAGACAGGCGCTCCTTTTTTTTTTTTTTTAATGTTTGTTTATTTTTGAAAGAGAGAGAGTGAGCAGGAGAGGGACAGATTGAGAGGAGAGAGAATCTTAAGCTGTCAGCGCAAAGCCTGATGGGGGGCTTGAATCCACAAACTGTGAGATCATGAGCTGCGCTGAATTCAAGAGTCAGACACTGAACTGACTGAGCCACCCAGGTGCACTTTTTTTTTTTTTTTGCTGGAGAATATCTTCAAAAAATTCCTCACGCAGGGTCTATCTTTACATGTGAAGGTATCTTTATTTTGCCTTCACTTTTGATTGATGCCTCAGCTAGGTATAAAATTTTAGGTTCTAAGACTTTTATCCTCCATCTTTGAAGACATCACTCCAACATCCTCCAGCATTTGGTGAAGAGAAATCTGAAGTCAGTCTCATTTGGATATTCTGCAAGTGCCATGGCTTTTTACCCTGCTCTTGGGAAGATTTTTGGATTTCTGAAATCTCATCTAAATGTGTGGGCCTTTCCAATTAGTCCTGACACTTGGCGAGTGGCATTTTTCTATGATTTATTTCCCCACTCTGGTCTTTGTTCTCCATCTTTACCTTGACATAGCCTCCAAGTGCTATCTTTTTGATTTCTGTTCTGAGAGGCTTCCTCTACTTTGTCCTCCCAATTACGCAGCCTTCCACGAGTCCCCTTTATCATTCTTCCAATCCATTACGTTACTTCGGCAATCACTCTTCCAGTTGTCCAGTCAATCTCCCTTCCCTGCAGACTGTTTGTTTGATTGATGCACTACCCTCTGAGTATACTAAATAGGACAATTTTAAATCTCTTCTGTTTCTGGAGTTATTTGTGTCTCCTGTGGGGTCTGTTATTCAGTTTGTTTCTCTTGGTCCTTCTCTTCCATGCTGCTGCTGCCTCTCTTCCTGTCTGGTGAGCTCTGACATTCTCGGACCCACAGGTAGGAGCAAAGGCCTCCACTGGGTAGCAGAGGGTGTGGTGGGTGGGGTTCTTCAGTACTGATGTTCTCTGTTCTCCAGCCGGCCCCTCCTGAAGGGGAGACTGAGCTGCTTCTGAGTTAAGTGGCACAGCTGGCCTTCCAGCATGCCTCACTGCAAGATGTGTGGGTGAGGAGCCAGCAGGCAGGCTGGGGAACCCCACAATCCCCAAATTAAAAAGGGCTGTACTTTAGATGGAACAGGTTGAGTGTGTTTTTCTCCTAGGCAGCACTGCCTTTCCCTGCTCCCCACCCACATCTGCTATGGGGCTCTGAAGTCAGTTCAGGCACTGTTCTCCTTCGCCCAGGCTTGGAACACTACACTGGGTGCCCTCCTTGGGCTACCTGCCCACTTGCTTTAGAGAACGGTACACTGGCTTTATCCCAAGGGCAAAGGCACTGGGAGCAGAGCCTAGTGCTTTACAAAGTGCCCAACAAATATTTGTGTAACAAATAAGTGAAAGAAGACGAGAGGGGAGGGAACCGACAGTCCCCGTAATTCCAAGCATGCTTCTTTAATGAATTACTCTAAATATGGCTTCCGGGCCCAGCCCTGCTCTTTGTATTCGTTGACCTCAAGCTTCCCAATTGCCAGGATTCCTTCATTACATGCGGTGTATTGGGCTAAGGGCAATTTCCTCTTCTTTTTCTCTACCCATGTGATCCCACCTGTTCACTCTCCTATAATTTCTTAATTAAGCAAGAAAGAGTAAGATGGGTATGTTCAATCTGCCATATTAAACCAGAAATATATCTGAAAGTATAGCTACTAAAAAAGTTGTACTTTTCCACATCCATTGAACCCTCACAGGATGGAAAGTGGAAAAAACTAGGAGAGCTTTTTCAATTTATTATATATTGATATTTTATTTGGAGATTAGGGAAATAATACAAGTTAAGGGAACACCTGCACAAAAATTAGTGGGAAATGAGTTAAAAAGTTTTTGCCTAAAGGCACACCTGGGTGGCTCAGCTGGTTAACTATCTGACTTTGGCTCAGGTCATGATCTCACAGTCCGTGAGTTCGAGCCCCACGTTGGGCTCTGTGCTGACAGCTCAGAGCCTGGAGCCTGCTTTGGATTCTGTATCTCCCTCTCTCTCTCTGCCCTTCCCCCACTCACACTCTGTCCCTTTTTCTCTCTCTCAAAAATAAACATTAAAAAAAAAGTTTTTGCCTTTGTTTTTAATAGAATTACAAAATATTTGTTTAAGTTTATTTTGAGAGAGAGACAGAAAGAGTGAGCCAGAGAGGGGCAGAGAGAAGGAGAGAGAATCCCAAACAGTCTCTGTGCTGTCAACATGGAGACTGATATGGGGCTTGAGCTCATGAACCGTGAGACCATGAGCCGAGACCAAGTTGGACTCTCAACCAACTGAGCCACCCAGGTGCCCCTAGAATTATAAAATTTTAACATAGCACCTACTTAATACATGTTTATACATAAAATGAGTGATAATAAATAATAGGAAATTTCAGGAATAAGTGAAATTTCAGGAAAAATACAGTTTTGTCAGTTGAGTATACACTTCATTTGAAATAAATTTAGCTTTTAAAGAAAAAGGAAGTAAAGTAAAGAATATTACATGGAGAAAGAAAGTTGCAGCATAGAGTATACACACATTCATGCACATTAGAAATGTGTATATATGGGGCACCTGGGTGACTCAGTTGGTTAAGTATCCAACTTGGGCTCAGGTCATGATCTCACGGTTCATGAATTTTTTTTTTTTAATATTTATTTATTTATTTATTTATTTATTTTTGTAGTTCTGTTTTTTTAAAAAAAATTTTAATGTTTTATTTTTGAGACAGAAAGAGACAGAACATGAACGGGGGAGGGTCAGAGAGAGAGGGAGACACACAATCCAAAGCAGGCTCCAGGCTCTGAGCTGTCAGCACAGAGCCCGATGCAGGGCTCGAACTCACAGACCGTGAGATCATGACCTGAGCCGAAGTCGGGGGCTCAGCCGACTGAGCCACCCAGGCGCCCCTGTAGTTCTATTTTTTTAAATATAATTTAATGTCAAATTGGTTTCCATACAACACCCAGTGCTCATCCCTACAAGTGCCCTCCTCAATGCCCATCACCCACTTTCCTCTCTCCCCCACCCCCATCAGCCCTCAGTTTATTCTCAGTATTTAAGAGTCTATTATGGTTTGCCTCCCTCCCTCTCTGTAATCCCCCCCTTATTTATTTATTTATTTATTTATTTATTTAAATGTTTATTTTTGGAAGAGAGATACAGACAGAGCATGAGCAGGGGAGGGGCAGAGAGAGAGGAAGACACAGAATCTGAAGCAGGCTCCTCTCTGCACAGAGCCTGACGCGGGGCTCGAACTTACGAACCAGGAGATCATGACCTGAACCAAAGTCGGATGCTTGACTGACTGAGTCAGCCAGGCGCCCCATCTTGGTTCATGAATTTGAGCACCCATTCTGGTGCGTTAGAGCCCTGCTACTAGTGCTCTCTCACTTGGGGGATTCTCTCTCTGCCCCTCACTCACTTGTGCTCTCTTTCTCTCTCTCTCATAAAATAAAATATGTATATACGTGTGTATGTGTGTGTCTATCTCTGTGCACACACCATACATTTAGATCTGGATATACCCACCTGTATAAACACAGAGGAAATAATTAGAAATAACAGCAAACTGTTAACAACAGTCATTGTAGGAGGTTTAGGATTAATACAGTGGTGACTGAGAAGCACTAGAATCATGACATTTATTCCAAGTAAGAGGGACTCTTTATATACAGTAATAATGTAATATGTTTGACTTGAAAAAATACATACAGGGGGGCCTCCAGTTTGTTCTGATATATAAAGAGTTTGGAAGTTGTCACTCATGTTCTTGTAAGAAAAAACCTGAACAAAGTGAAAGTCAATGATTTGAATGAGTTTTCTTGGAGCCATCAGAGAATGAAGGCTGCAGGGCAAGTTGTCACCTCAGAATCTGGAGACAGGTAGGAAGTGTTAGGGGCTGGGTGTGGATTAGCAGGAAGCTCCTAGGGGCTGTGGTCTTAGAGAGGCCTCCACATTTCAGTAGATTTTACTTCCAGAAACCCCACTAGGTTTTCATTATGAAGAGCCACGCAGAAACACTTGGGTTTCTGGCAGGGGGAGCGGGGGAAAGAAACCATTTTGAAATCTGCCCAGAATGTTCCCCATGACAAAGTCCTCTTCAGCAGGTGATGTAGACTTTATCAGAGCCTTATCTGACTTTGGGGGAGGCAAATTACCCAAATCCAGCCCCCTCTAGCCTTCCTGTCTCACCTAAGGGGGAAGACTGCTGAGAGACACTAGTGAACATTATAGCCTCAGCACACTCCTACTGAAAGACTGAGGTTTAGTACAGCCTTCCAGAACACTTTCTCTCTCCCTTCCCAACAGGGCTACAGAATATTAACAGTGGATCACAGTTGAAAGAGCGGCAAAGTTGCAGATCCTGTTTAAGGGGGAGTTTCAGGGAATCACAGACACAACAGGAGAGACAAAAACAAGGACGTGAGAGGAAATGAAATCCCTTGACACCTACAGCTACAGCGAACGTGAACCACAGTCCAATTCCTAGCCAGATTAACATTAAACCGTATGCTGAACGCCTACTTATCTCAGTCCCTATTTCCCAATACATGATGTCTGGCTTTCAACAGAAATTTGTAAGGCACACTAAGTTTCAAAGCAAGAAAAAACATAGTCTGAAGAGGCAAAGCAAACATCAGAACCAGATTCAGCTAAGATTCAGACTTTTGAGTTTATTTTTGTATTTTTAAAAATTTTTTTAAATTTTTATTTATTTTTGAGAGAGACAGAGACAGAATGTGAGTGGGTTAGGGGCAGAGAGAGAGGGAGACACAGAAGCAGAAGCAGGCTCCAGGCTCTGAGCTGTCAGCACAGAGCCCGACGCAGGGCTTGAACTCACGAGCTGTGAGATCATGACCTGAGCCGAAGTCGGACGCTCAACCGACTGAGCCACTCAGGCGCCCCCAGACTTTTGAGTTTAAAGTAACTAGGACTGGGGCACCTGGGTGGCTCCATTGGTTAAATATCTGAATCTTGATTTTGGCTCATGGGTCATGAGATCGAGCTCTCCACACTGGGCTCTCTGTGTTGACAGCATGGAGCTTGCTTGGGATTCTCTGTCCTTCTCTCTGCCCCTCTCCAGCTCGTGCCCTCTCTCTCAAAAATAAGTAAAACATTAAAACAAAACAAAAAACAAAACAAAACAAAAAAACCCCCACCACCACAGAACTGAATGAATGCCGTGAAGGGCTCATTAACAGACTGGCCACAATCAAGGAAAGACTCAGTGAGCCAAAAGATGTGTTAATAGAAACTCCCCAAACTGAAATGCAGAGAAAAAATAATGAAAGGACAACAAAACAAAACAAAACAAAACAAAACCCCAGAACAGAATATCCAAGAAGTGCAGAACAATTTCAAAAAGTGCAACATATATGTAATTGGAATACCAGAAGAAAGCGAGAACAGAGCAAAAGAAATAATTTGAAGTAATAACGGCCAAGAATTTTCCAAAATTAATGATACCAAATCACACATCTAGGGAATTCAGAGAAGGACACCAAGCTGGATAAATACCATAAAAACTACAACTAAGCATATAGTATTCAAATTGCAGGAAACTAAAGACAAAGAGAAAATCATCAAAGAAGTCAGAGGGGAAAATGTCTTACCTAGAAAGGAGTAAGGACAGGAATTATCTGGCCTTTTCATCAGAACCCGTGAAAGCAAGAAGAAAGTGGAGTGAAATGTTTTAAATGTTGAGAGAAAAATCCACCAACTTAGAATTCTACATCCAGTGAAAACATCCCACAAAAGTGAAGGAGGAATAAAGACTTTCTCAGACAAACAAAAACTGAGAGAATTCTTACCAGAAGACTTGTCTTTCAAGATGTATTAAAAGAAGTTACACAGGAAGAGGACAAATTATACAGGCGGAGAACTTTGGAGTACATAAAGAGAGCAATGCAGATGGAATAAATTAAAATAAAATTAAGAAATTACATTTCTTCTTTAAAAAAAAATTTTTTTTTAAATGTTTTATTTATTTTTGAGACAGACACAGACAAGAGCATGAGCAGGGGAGGGGCAGAGAGAGAACGAGACACAGAATCCAAAGCAGGCTCCAGGCTCTGAGCTGTCAGCATAGAGCCCGACGCGGGGCTTGCACTCACAGACCGTGAGATCATGACCCAAGCCGAAGTCAGACGCTCATCTGACTGAGCCACCCAGGTGCCCCCATTTCTTCTTTTTTTTAAGTATATATATTTTGAGAGACAGAGAAAGAGAGAGAGAGAGAGAGAGAGGAGAAAACGAGTGAGGGAGGGGCAGAAAGTGAGGGACAGAGAGAGAATCCCAAGCAGGCTCCATGATGTTAACACAGAGACCAATATGGGGCTCAAACTTACGAACTGCTACGTCATGACATCAGCAGACAGCAATGCTTAACTGGAGTCAGATGCTTAACTGACTGAGCCACTCAGATGTCCCACTATTTTTTTTTTTAAGATTTTTTATTTGTAAGTAATCTCTACACCCAATGTGGGGCTCAAACTCACAATCTCAAGATCGAGAGTTGCATGCTCCACTGATTAAGCTAGCCAGGCACCCCTACATTTTTTATTCTTAATCAAGCGAATAGATAACTCTGTCCAAAATAATAATAGTAACAGCGAATTGGGTGATTATAGCATATGGAAAAGTGAAATGAATAAAAGCAATGTTATAAGGCACAGTACAAAGGAATTGGAGAAACTATTATATGGCACCTGTACTATCCACAAAGTACCTGTACTTTAAATCAGTATATCGAATCAATATAGTAGTGTTGAGAGTGGATCATATTACTTATAAATGTATATTGTAAATTTTAGGATAGTCACTAAAATTTTTTGAAAAGTAATAAATTGATACACTGAGAAGTGAGAAAATGGAATCATAATACAATGCTCATTTAAAATCAGAGGAAGCAAAGAGGGGAGGAAAAAAAAGTACAAAGAATTAGTACAACAAACAGAAAACAGATATTAATCCTATTATATTAGCTATCAATTTAAGTGTGAGTGATCCAAATATACCAATTAAATACCAGATATTGTCAGAGTGGATCAAAAAAAACCAAGACCCAAGTATACGTTGTCTACAAGAAGTGCACTTTAGGGACGCCTGGGTGGCTCAGTCCATTAAGCATCCGACTCTTGATTTTGGCTCAGGTCACGCTCTCATGGTTCGAGAGATCAAGTCCCTTGAGCTCTGTGCTGACAGCACAGAGCCTGCTTGGGATCTTTTCTCTCTCACTCTCTTTCTGTTCCTCCCCTGCTCACATTTTCTCCCTCTCAAAATAAATAAATAAATTAAAAAAAAAAAAAAAAAGAAATGCAAGGAGAAATAGACAAACTCACTATTGCTACTAGAGACTCTAACACTCCTCTTTCAGTGATGAATAGATCCAGAAGGCAGAACATCAGTAAGGACATAGTTGACCTGAACAGTACCATCAAGCAACTTGGTCTGATGGACATTTATAGAGTATTTAATCCAACAACTGCAGAATATACATTCTTCTCAAGCTCATGTGGACCACTCACCAAGATAAACCATATACTGGGCCATAAAACATACTTGAAGGAAGTTAGAAAAGAAATATATACAAAGTAATATTCTCATATCAGAGGAATTTAAACTAGAAATCAATGTAGATATCTTAAAACTCCAAATATTCGGAAATTACACAAGACTCTCTAAGTCACATATTAGTCAAAAAAAGAGGTTGCAAGAAAAACAAACATATTTTGAGCTAAATGAAAGTATAGCTTATTAAAATTTGTGGAATGCAGTAAAATCAGTGCTTAGCAGGACATTTATAACATTAAATGTATACACCTAAAGTCAACAATCTAAGCTTCCGTTTTAGGAAACTAGAGAAAGAAGAACAATTTATGCTGAAAGCAAGCGAAGAAAAAATAATAATAATTAGAGCAGAAATCAGTGAAATCAAAAACAGGAAAACAACCAAGAAAAAGCAATGAAATCAAAAGCTGGGTCTTTGAAAAGATAAAATATATTTTGAATTCTTAAAAAAAATTTTTTTTTTAACGTTTATTTATTTTTGAGACAGAGAGAGACAGAGCATGAACGGGGTAGGGCCAGAGAGAGGGAGACACAGAATCTGAAGCAGGCTCCAGGCCCAACATGGGGCTCGAACTCACGGACTGTGAGATCATGACCTGGGCTGAAGTCGGATGCTTAACCGACTGAGCCACCCAGGCGTCCCCATTTTGAATTCTTAAACATTAGCTTTGGTGAAGCTATTTCTAGCTGTTTTGGCTAGAAATACATATGAGAAACCCCTTTAGAAAGTGGGGCACCTGGGTGGCTCAGTGGTTAAGTGTCAGAATCTTGGTTTGGGCTCAAGTCATTAATTATTTCGAGGTTTCATCAGCTCTAGCCCAGTTTCCAGCTCTGCGCTAGCAGCCTGAAGCCTGCTTGAGATTCTCTCTCTCCCTCTCTCTGCCCTTCCTTCCCTTGCTCCCAATGTCTCTGTCTCTCTCAAAATAAATAAACTTAAAAAAAAAAAAAAAGTATTATGAGCTAGGGGCGCCTGGTGGCTCAGTCGTTTAGGCATCGGACTTTGGCTCAGGTCATGATCTTGTGGTTCATGAGTTTGAGCCCCACTGGACTCTCTGCTGTCAGCACAGAACTTGCTTCATATCCTTTGCCCCTCCCTTGCTCGCTCTTTCAAAAATGAACATTAAAGAAAAAAGTAATATGAGCTGTAAGAGAAAATCATTTAGTTTCTTGCTTTAACATTTTATTTTGCCGTTAATATTTTATTGGACCGTAAATGGATATTCTCTGGTTATTAATTTTTTTTTTTCATTTTTTAAACTAAGCTGTATGCCCACTGTGGGGCTTGAACTCATGACCCCAAGATCAAGAACTGCATGCTCTAGCCACTAAGCCAGCCAGGAGCCCCTCTCTGGTTTTAGAAGTATAGCTGGTCAGCGTAATTATGTCTATTTAATTTTTAAACTTGAGTGTTATTGTCAATGTTACGTTCGTTTCAGGTATACAACACAGTGGTTCCACTTCTCTGTATGTTATGCTACGCCCACAAGTGTTAGCTACCCTCTGTCACTGTACAACACTATTGCAACATCAGTTATGTCTTTATCTGTCTTTGCTGAGCCTAAAATTAGGAAATTACAGGTCTCAGAACAAATATATCACTCATGTCTTAAGTGTTATGAACTCAAAGTTTTGTGAAAAACAACTCTCTCCACTATCTTGACTATCCACTTAACAAAGCTCCCACTTTGTGATGTATTTTCCACAGTTTCATTATACTGCTGGGTTTTTCCCTTTCCCACCATACTTTTGGACTGTTTTTCTCTTAAAAAAATTCTTTTTAATATTTATTTATTTTTGACAGAGAGACAGAGCACGAGCAGGGGAGGGGCAGAGAGAGAGGGAGACACAGAGTCCAAAGCAGACTCCAGGCCCTGAGCTGTCACCATAGAGCCCGACGTGGGGCTCGAACCCACGAGCCATGAGATCACGACCTGAGCTGAAGTTGGAGGCTTAACCAACTGAGCCAGCCCAGGCACCCCGGGAATGTTCTTCTCTTGACACTAGTTGGTATATGCACACGAACTCCTGGACACACGGACTCAGGAGCTCCTTCAAGGCAAGGTCTACTTAAAGATAGCAACACAGTGCTCTTTTTTTTTTTTTTTTTTTTTTTTTTTAAGTTTAGTTATTTTGAGAGACAGAGAGAGGGTGAGCAGGACAGAGAGGGAGGGGGAGTCACAGAATCCCAAGCAGACTCCACACTCAGAGTGGAGCCCGATGCGGGACTTGATCTTACCAGCAGGAGATCATGACCTCAGCTGAAATCGAGAGTTGGCCACTTAACCAATGGAGCCACCCAGGCACCGCAACGCAGTGCTTTTCATATACTAGGGATGCAATAAACATTTGTGGAATGGATGCAGCATGTTTTTCCTACATAATAGCTAATTAGAGACATCAATAAGCTGGGCATAAGCAATAAGCGTGGGGGTGGGCAAAAGGGAAGAGGATTAAAAGGTACAAAATTCTAGTTATAAAATAAGACATGGGGATACAATGAACACCATAGGGAAGCTATGTAACAACTTTGTATGGTGACAGATGGGAGCTAGACTTATCAATGTGACTACTTTGTAATATATATAAAAATACATAAATGAATCACTGGTTTACACTTGAAACTAGTAATGCAGGTCAACTACACTTCGGTTAAAAAAAATTAAACTGTATCTAATTTTGGATTTTCACCTTTTGGAGTTATCCACATTATGACTTCCTCCTAATTAGTGCACAGAGGTCCTGCCCTAAGTAGCCAGGATGGCCCAGTAAGGAAACAGAATTTTAACTCCACAAAGCTATTAATACAAACAAAAACAAGGGGGAGTCAAAAGAACGTGCAACTTGTGATCTCAGGGTCATGACTTTGAGCCCCATGTTGAGTGTAGAGATTACTTAAAAAAACAAAACAAACAAAACAAAACAAAAAACCAAGTTAGACAAAAATCTCAGCTCTGCCTGAACTGCCTTACTATTCCCACACATCCTGAGTTCTCAGTTAATGTTATCCAGTCACATAATCCTCATTCTCATCCCCAAAATCTCAATTTATATTCGACAGATTTGAAATTTAGAATGTAAATCAAGGTTGCACTAAGGATTAGCTTCCGCATGATTTAGAGAAAACTCCGGAGTGTCACTGGAACTGCTTAAGGAAAATTTCAAGCATTATGAAATATTTCAGAATCCATTAAGGAGCACAGATTTGTTATGTGCTCCCAAAGCAAAAATATTTACTCCAATCCTTATAAAACTTAATAATCAATTAAGCATTTTAAAATCATATTTAACTGGCTTTCCCATAAAACTTAATAATCTATTAAGCGTTTCAAAATCACACTTAACTAGCCTTACTCCCAACCTACATACTCCAACTTTAACACTCAAGACAAATGTACCATTATACCGGTGACATGCAATAAAGGGGTCTTTCTAGAACTTCACTATCCAATAGGGTAGTCACTGTTCACACTGGAGCTAGTCCACATTGAGGCCTGTTGTAAGTGTCAAAGACACAAGTCTTCTGTACTAAAGACTTAGTACAAAAAGGAGAATATATGTAGCTCTAAGATTTTTAAGTAATCTCTATACCCAATGTGGTCTAGAACTCTCAACCCTGAGATCAAGAGTCGCATACTCTACTGAGCCAGCCAGGTCCCATGTATTTAGCTTTTATTTATTTATATTTTAAAGTTTATTTTTAAATTTTTTATATTGAGAGAGCAAGAGAGCGTACAAGTGGGGGAGGAAGAGAGGGAGGGAAAGAGAATCTGAAGCAGATTCTGCACTGTCAGCACAGAGCCTTATGCAGGGCTCAAACCCTGCTCAGATGACCTGAGCCAAAGTCGGACACTTAGCCAACTGAGCCACCCAGGCGATCCTAAAAAAATACATAATTAAAGTTAACCTCCTTGTCTCTCTTAAAGTTAAAAAAATTTTTTGGGGGGAGGGAAACAAAAATAATATAAAATCAGGGAGGGGGACAAAACAGAAGAGACTCAAATATGGAGACCAAAAAGGGTTGCTGAAGAGGTTGTAGGAGGGAGGATGGGTTAAATGCGTAGGAGGCATTAAGGAATCTACTCCCGAAATCATTGTTTCACTATATGCAAACTAATTTGGATGTAAATTTTAAAAAATAAAAAATAAATTAAAAAAAAAATTGATACCACTTAAAAAAACATTTTTTTTTAAAGTAATCTCCACACCTAATGTAGGGCATGAACCCATGACCCTGAGATCAAGAGTTACATGCTCTACTGACTGAGCCAGCCAGGTGTCCCTCTTTTTACTTTTTAAAAATTATAGTACAGTTGACACACAATGTTACTTTAGTGTCGGGCGTACAACATAGTGAGTGAGTCAATACATTATGCTTTGCTCACAAGTGTAGCTACCGTGTTATCATACAATGCTATTATAGTATCACTGACTATATTTCCTAAATTGTGCCTTTTATTCCCAGGACTTATTCCTTCCCTAACACTGGAAACTTGTACCTCCCACACTCCTTCATTCCTTCTGCCCATCCCTCCTCCACTGGTAGCTGTCAGTTTATTCTCTGAATTTATGGATCTGCTTCTGCTTTTCAGATTCCACATGTAAGTGAAATCATATAGTATTTGTCTTCGTCTGACACATTTCGCTTTAGCATAATACCCTCTAGGTCCATCCATGTTGTTGTAAATGGCAAGATCTCATTCTAAAGCTGAGCAATACTCCATTGTATGTGTCTTTTTTTTTTTTTTAATGTTTATTAATTTATATTGAGAGAGAGAGAGAGAGAACGTAGGGGAGGGGCAGAGAGGGGGAGAGAATCCCAAGCAGGCTCCGCACTGTCTGTGCAGAGCCTGACATAGGGCTCAATCTTACAAACCGTGAGATTGTGACCTGAGCTGAAACCAAAAGTTGGATGCTTAACCGACTGAGCCACCCAGGTGCCCCTGTAGGTGTGTCTTTACCCCTTCATCTATCAATGGATCTTTTTACTATCTTAATGTGGCTACTAGAAAATTTTAAATAACATATTAGCACACATTATATTTCTATTGGGCAGCATGGCTCTGGAGAAACATTTGGAGCTTCTGACCAGATAGATAGTATGCATTAGAAGACGAAGGCCTTGAATAACTTCTCCCACCACTGTTCCCTGGTGCCACCTCTTTTACCTGCTGGCCACTTGCCAGTCTTCAGCACAGGTGGAAACGCCGTGTTACTGTACTCCTGTTACACATCAAAACCACACAGATTCTAGCCATCCTTGCTTTTTAGTGTTCTGCTTCCGTTAGAAGCTACAGTGTGTGCCAGTCAAGAAGGAACATTTTGAAAAAAATTTTAAAGTTATTTATTTTGAAAGAGACAGCATGAAGGAGGGGCAGAGAGACAGAGAGAGGGAGGGAGGGAGGGAGAGGGAGGGAGGGAGGGAGGGAGGGAGAGAGAGAGAGAGAGAGAGAGAGAGAGAGAGAGAATTCTAAGCAGGCTCTGTGCTGTCAGCATAGAGCCCAACGTGGGGCTTGAACCCATGAAACCATGAGATCATGACCTGAGCTGGTATCGAGTCAGACGCTTAACCGACTGAGGAACCCAGGCGCCCCAGGAACATTTTTAATTACGGCAGTTAAGACTCTTTTGGGGATAATTTTCCCGTATAGAGCAACAAGGCCATAGAGCCTTAGGACAGGTTGAAGGAAACCTTTGGACAAGGTGTTTGGATGCAATCAAGGGCAGAAAAGGAGAAAACAGGATCCCAGGTGGTCCTGGAGAAAGCCAGGAAATGGAAGCAAATTTCAGGAACACTCCTGGGGTGATCTATGTCAAGTGGGAACTCTTCAGTCATCAACAGGGGCCCCGGATCTAACTGCAAGGTCATCCCACTTGCACATGCTCAACATGGTGCCCTTGGTCATTAGGGTCGCTGGTGTCACACCTGACCAACATGGATTCCTGTGTCTGGATGACAGACTGGTTACCTAAGTGCCATCCAGCACAGCAGCTGCCACCCACACACACAGCAATGGAGCAGCTGGACTACGGCTAGTGCGACCGGAATGCTGAATTTTACATGTTAGTTAGCTCACATTTAAATTAAGCATGTGTGGCTGGTGGCTGCCGCACTGGCCACTGCAGGTGTGAGCCTTGCTTCCCCAAGGGTGGTGTGCAGACGAGCAGCATAGGACCCTTTGCGAGCTTGTTAGAAATGCAAAGTATTTCTGACTTCACCTGGAGTTCCTGAAGTACGTTCCACAGCGTAACAAGACCGCCAGGGGATTCCCATGCACATTAAAGTTTGGACAGCACTAACTTAGAGTGGGGGGGGGGGGGTGTCTCATTTGAAAACACTAGAGCCCATAAAATTGTATAAAAAGTTAGCATACCTAGGAGTGCCTGGGTGGCTCAGGCAAGTCTCCAACTTCATTCGGGTCATGACCTCACAGTTTGTGAGTTCGAGCCCTGCGTTGGGCTCTGTGCTGACAGCTTCAGATCCTTTGTCCCCCTCCCCTGCTTGCACACGGCACTCTCTCAAAAATGAACAAGACATTAAAAAGAAAAGTTATCGGGGCACCTGGGTGGCTCAGTTGGTTAAGTGTCTCTTGATTTTGGCTCAGGTCATGGTCTCACGGTTCCTGAGATCGAGCCTCGTGTCGGGCTCTGCGCTGACAGTGCAGAGCCTTCTTGGGATTCTCTTTCTCCATCTCTGGCCCTCCCCTGCTTACACACGCTCTCTCTCTCAAAAAAAAAAAAAAACAACAAAACACAAATATTAAAATAAAAAAGTTATTTACGTATTTTATGTATGTGTAGGGGTGTGTGTATGTGTATACACTTGTCTTCTTCCCTTCCCCTGGAAACATCCATACTTTTTCCTCAGATTTTGCAAGTTCCCAAACTGAGAAGTTTTAGCCTACAGGAATATGACCCCATTAAGTAGGAGAGCAGATTTCACCAAACAAAACTATGAAGTTATCCTCTGCTATGTACTCTTCAGTTAATGAAGGGCAAAACCCGGCCATTCCTAGCTCTGAGTTCTTCCATTGAGCTCTCGTCATGTGTGGTAATGACACGGATACACTGTTTTTATTTCAAAATACGACATATACACACATCAGTAGAGGCTGCGCACACACACGTGCGCGTACACACACACATATAAATATTCTATTGTGTACCACAAAGATCCTTATTTTTTTAGTGCAAAATTGGCCACAAAGAGCATTCCAGGACAAAGACCAGTTTGTGCTAATATGTGTTGCTGGCACAACTGGTAAAGGTTTAAAAATTTTTTCTTTTAATGTTTATTTATTTTTGAGAGAGAGAGAGAGAAAGAAAGAGAGAGAGAGAGACAGCATGAATGGGGGAGGGTCAGAGAGAGAGGGAGACACAGAATCCGAAGCAGGCTCCGGGCTCTGAGCTGTCAGCACAGAGCCCGACACGGGGCTCGAACTCACAGACTGTGAGATCGTGACCTGAGCCGAAGTCAGAGGCTCAACTGACTCAGCCACCCAGGAGCCCCACAACTGGCAAAGGTTGAAGTACCAATGTGCTACTGTAGGTGCTGCTCATTTTTTGGTTGGACTCAACCAGGAAATATTTTTTTCAATTTGTGTAATGACTATCTAGTTATCCTCTACAACATAAAACCATGAATAAAATCAGTTGATAGTATGACTATTTAGCTTACTTTTCCATTACTAAATAGTGCTGAGTTTATATCATAATAAAAAAAATAACGGTCTTTTGTTACTTCTTTTAGCCAAAAACTTACAAACGAAGGTGTAGTTAGGGATGAGGCTGTTTTCAGGCTTGTAAACTTGCCTCAGAGAAATATCCCCCCCTTTGTTAACAATAAAATGTCCTGACATCTCTGCTAAGGCAATGATTGATTCCTGGAGTTAGATAGTATCCTAGAGTCTCAAAACAGCTCTAAGAGGGGCACCTGGGTGGCTCAGTCGGTTGAGTGTCTGACCGGCTCAGGTCATGTTCTCACAGTTTGTGAGTTCGAGCCCCACATCAGGCTCGCTGCTGTCAGCACAGAGCCCACTTGAGATCCTCTGTACCCTCCTCCCTGCTTGCATGCTCCCAAAACTAAAACATTAAAAAAAAAAAAAAAAGGCTCTAAGACTCTGCCTGATTCACTATCTTCCAGCTGGTATTTAAGAGGAAACATGCACAAACTGTTAGTTGGCTAATGCCAGGGGAAAATGAACTCAACCTATACAGCTCTAAGTATTCTCAGATGAAGAGAACATTTCTGAGTTTGGACTTTTTTTTTTTCCTGGTAACGTAAATTTATAATGGCAGAACTACTGATTGTACTTGCATTAGGCAGAGTTAGGTCTCCTTAATAAGCATGTTCACTAATCAGTCTGATGAAGGAAAATAACTCGGGAGCACTGGAAACTACAAACAGTCCAATACACATTTAATATATTTGGCTTTTGTAGGGTAAGAGATTCTTTAGAAACCAGCCAGCTAAAAGGGCTATTTACCATGACATTTCTAATATTTTTCCACCTCTGTAGTGTGATGGATGCCATTAAAACACAAGGGCTGAAAAACAGTCCTCAACTGTCCAGTACCAGATACGGGACAAATGTCACCCACACAGCTATGGCGTGATGCTCCCTGGTACAGAAGGTCTTCTCCATTCTTCTCTCCAGAAAGCACACTGGAAAGCAAGTGAGGGGTGTTATTGTAAGAATAACCTTGAATCCAGTCCATCATTGTCCAAGAGTCGTACAGTCGGACACTCAACTGTATGATTTTCATGACATCTCACACCTGATCATGACACACACCTTTGTGTCGACACCATCTCTGAGGATCCCTCAATCACTTATTGCCTTGCCCTCAGTCTGGGCCAAGGTTCTCATCTGCACTCAGTTTTAGATAACTTATTTAACTTATTAACATAACTAATACAGGGAGCGCCTCGGTGGCTCAGTCGGTTAAGCATCCGACTTTGGCTCAGGTCATGATCTCACAGTTCATGAGTTTGAGCCCTGCGTTGGGCTCTGTGCTGACAGTGTGGAGCCTGCTCAGAATTCTTTCTCTCTCTCTGCCCCTCACCTGCTTGTGCTTTCTCTCTCTCAAAATAAATAAATAAACTTAAAAAAAAAACCACCCATAACTAGAAAGGAGTTTTAAAAAATATTTATTATATTTTGTTCTAGAAATGGTAGAAAATAAAAACTGGTGCAATTATGTCACACATCCTTGGCAAGGCATAGTCAGCCTTTCACACCAGAGAAAAGTTTTGCACAATGCCAGAAACGGAAATACCCAAGCCGAAGGTGACAAAGGGTGAGGCTGCTGATCGGAGGAGCCCTTTTGTAAAGGTTTAAAGTTTTCTTCTCTGCTGTCATTTACTTGTGGACAAATACCAGTCCAGTGGAAAGCATTCTGAACATAAAAGGCACCTAGAGTAAAAATCACACCTTGACTAATAAAAATAGCGACACATGTTTACACTGAGAAAAAAGATCCTATCACGCAACTGTCCTACAAGGCAACGATAATATAAATGCAAAAGCTACTGCAACTAAAAGATCTATCCACACTTACCTAAACCTGGCATGGGAGTTAGATGATGACAGCCACTTTTGCATCTATAACCTGGACATGTTTTATCATCATTTAAATAAGCATGAGTACTGTACTTATAGGCGGGGTGGGGCAGTCTATTTATCCATAGTCAAGATTTGCTTTGCTGCATTTTCTCTTAAAATGCATTGCTGCATACTCCATTCATGGCTACATGAAAAATTCATGTCGTCCTTTAAGAATGAAGCGAAACTTAAAATTGCAAGTTTAAACCGAAAGTCCTTTTAAATTATCATAAAGCCAAATAAAGCTGATGTTTTACTATGATTTAAGCACCTGAAATATATTCTGATCAATTTATATTCTCTGAGCTAGAATTAGGATCCTCAGGATTTGTATTATGTGTACAAATATTGCAAATTAAGCTAATAAAAACTTGAAAAAATACAAATAATCTTTAGCTACAAAGATCTAAAATACACCTATGGTCTGTACTAAGACAAAAATGAACAAGAAGCCAGCAAACACCCATCTGCATGTTCTCGTCTGGGGAAAAAGGACTCAGCGGAGCCAGGTGGTGTTCAGCTGGGTCTGGTTCTTGATGCTGGTATCCATTTTTAGCACTTCGCGAATGGCCATGGTAGCGTAGGTAGAAGGAGGAAGAGAAAAATCCATCTTCAGAGCTCTGTATTTGCCTTCTGCCAGGCAAGAAAGAAGAGAACGGTCAGAAAAGGAAGGCAGCTGCAGAGAGACTGGGGCGAGTCATATAATCGCTACAGAGAGGAAAGAACTGGGCTCTTCTGCAGGCACCACCTCCCGTGGGGCCTCAGAGAATAAAATGTAGAAGTGAGATCAGAAGTATATGATCCAGCCGAATCCCGACAGTAATTCTACTTGGAACCTTCAAGAAGGGCACAGGGTGGAAACAGACGAGGGAATGGCAGCCAGAAGTTGACAATGACAATGCAGATTTCATGTTTTAGACTCTGTTCCTGGATATTCCCTCACCTTTGTTCACTCAGTGGGGGAGGAAATATTCAACCACCTAATACCATAATGTTCATTCATTTTCAGTGAAATCTGTTGTTCTAATCACCTGACATCAAGCTATAACCACGAAACCAAGATGACAAAACACAAAATAGCAATCACTGGGCAGGTGGAAGGTGGCGGTTTAATTTATGTTTTCGTCTGAGAAAACGTTTCAAAGTTGACACAGGGCTGACGGCTGAGTAAACTTACCAGAAGCAAACACCGGTGGTGGTTTCCCTTCTAGGTTGTCCACATCTGTGTTGAAGAGTGGAATTTTGGGATCATCATATGCAACGACTTCCCTTCAAAACACACAAATAAAGTGTGAATGCAAACTTCTATGAAAGGAACTAAAACTGCTCATCACCATTTTCTTAGAAAGGAAAAAACACACAGGCCTGTGTAAGGAATTCTAAGGGGAAGTTGTTCAATAACAGAACAGGGCCAGATTTTACATGTAAGTATTGCTTTTGTATGATCATACAACAAGATGAGAAATGATGCCAGACTACGTTAAAAAAAATATAAAATGCTTCCTTAGGATGGAAATTCTTTTTCTATGTAGGTGGAAACTTCACTTGGTGAAGATGTGAATTAGTAATGGCATTTGTATCTTCTCCACGGTGGTTATCACTTCTAACAGCACCGTGTTACTCACCAGAAACAGCTCTCTGGGGTGGGGAAGACGAAATCCAACCTGGCCAACCTCATCCCACAACCCAGAGATGGAGACAGGGAAGAGAGAGAATCTCCCGGCAATGGACAACTAATTCAGGATTTAGTTTTTAAAATTATCAAACAGAATTGAGTTTTAGAAAATTATCAAATAAATATACTGAAATATTTTAAATGAGTTAATACATGTATGTTTTTTTCTTCAGAACATATTAAAACAAACAGATCAGTGTTTGAAACTCACAGCTAATTCGGAATAAAGGTAGCTTGCTCAGGGATAGCTTTATAAGCAATTCTTAGTTTTTTCAAAGTAGGGAAAAAGTTTAAATGTTTCTTCCTTTTTTTTTTTTTAAAGCCTGACGCGGGCTCAGACTCACGAACCATGAGATCATGACCTGAGCTGAAGTCAGACACTTAATTGACTGAGCCACCCAGGTGCCCCTTCTTCCTTTTTATTAATGTTTATTTTTATTTTTGAGAGAGAGAGAGAGAGAGAGATCTCACAAGCGCGTGCATGTGTGCAAGCAGGGGAGGGGCAGAGAGAGAGGGAGACATAGAATCTGAAGCAGGCTCTAGGCTCTGAGCCTGACGCCGGGTTTAAACCCACGGAACGCGTGATCATGACCTGAGCCAAGGTCAAACACTTAACCCACTGAGCCACCCAGGCGCCCCACTCTGCATAGATCTTCAATAATTTAGCGAGGTCTATAAAATGTAAACTTAACCACTTACACTCGTTTGTTTCCTGATGATCGAAAAATGCAAGTAGAAGTAATAATGATAATAGTAACAACAAGTAATGCTTCTATGCCAGGTTGTCAACACTGGACAATAAACATGTGATGCAAAAGCTTTAAATCTCACATTCTAATTCAGTTCTACTTCCTTCCAGACTATCACTCACCAACTGACATTCTGAGGACGAATAATGATCTTTCGGTAGGCTCCTGATAAGGAATAATCTCGAATTTTGTGTCTCATGTTGTCAATATCCAGATTGTCTGCTGTGAGCATTTCCCTGTAGGCTTCGCTAACTGTAAGATACAAAAAGTTAGCTGGAATGCAGCATGTGAGCAAGCCACCTTCTGCCAGACCACAAATAAATTCATAGCATCCTAACAAAATTAGTCCCTCTCATTTATAATCCAGCCTGTTCTCTAGAATCAAAATTTAGGGATTAACTACTAGGACTAGATGTCTCCAGCTTAGATTTGAGCAACTTGTAAGTTATCTCTCATAAGCAGCCACAGTATCTGGGGTGTCAGGTTCTCAAGCTAACTATAAAAGGCCATTTCAAGAAAAGTTATTAACCTATAATTTATACATGCTCAGAGTTGGAAGAGAGCATGTACAGAGGCCTCCAATTCCTGAAGAAGGCAGTTATAAATAAATGTATAAAAATAAGAGACCTGGGAAAACAATCTGGCTCACCCTCGCCCCTGATGTGGAATCTTTTTTATAACACCTGAGAGAGACAGTCACCCGGCCTTTGCTTGCAGGTTGCCATTTACGGTAACGTCTTTGTGAGGCTCCCCAATTGTTAGAAAGTTCCTTATTCCAAGCTGAAATCTGTCTTTTTATAACTTCTGTTCACTGCTTTGCAACACAGCAGGTTAACTGCCCTTTTTCACATGTTCACACAAGTGCTGGACCTTTAAGCCATATCTTCTTTAGGCCACACACACGTTCTTTCAACTGTCCCTCTTCTGACATTGCTGTATTCTCCACAAAACCCTTCATCTGCCTCAGGGTAGCAGAATGATGTTCAATAAGAACTCCAGATACTTTTTATATAGACTACTATCAAGCTGGACCTTTACAGAAGTAAGAATTTATATTTAACTCTATTAAATGCCTTCTGTAGTTCTTTTAAAAAATTTACTTTTTATACAATTAGTATTAACAGTTTTGGGTAACATAACTTGCAAACATGATAAGCAGATTTTTAAAAAATGTTTATTTATATTTGAGACAGAGAGAGAGAGAGTGCACGAGCAGGGAAGGGGCAGAGAGAGAGGGAGACACAGAACCTGAAGCAGCCTATAGGCTCTGAGCTGTCAGCACAGAGCCCGACGCGGGGCTCGAACCCATGAACCGTGAGATCATGATCTGAGTTGAAGTTGGACACTTAACCTACCGAGCCACCCAGGCGCCCTGCAGATTTCTTATTCAAGTTATTCATAAAAAATATTGGGTAGACCAGGGTCAAGGAAAGACTCCCTCACAACATATCTATAAGACAAGAGGGATCCCTAAATTGAGCACTGCTGGATGCCAAGCGCGCATATGTAACCGATCCACATGCCCATCCAGTCTACGAGCCCCTGTCTTCGCCACAAGGATTCCAGGAACAGACTTTGTCAAAAGCTGTATTGAATTTATGGCTTAAATGGCATTACCCTGTGCCATAGGGTAGGCAGACTGTTCCCCTCCCCCTCCCCCCTCCTATTCATTCCCCCCTCCTTTTCTCTGCTTTCTCTCAGTGAAGTCAACCTCACATAAGAATTAGAAGCGCAGCAATCTGATTATATTAATATGTAAGTGGCAGATGACTAAGTTTTGTCAGTATTTGGAGTATCAAAGAAGGGTGTTAATTCCTAAGCATTCTGTAACTTGTATGGTTACAAGGAATATAACATTGATAAGCAAAATAATCATTCTGACCCCTCGAGAGAAAAGATGTCTTTTTTTTGTTTTTTTAAGTTTTTACTCATTTGAAAGAGACAAAGGCAGTGTGAGTAGGGAGGGGCAGAGAGAGAGAGAGGTTGGGGGGGGGGGAGAGAGAGAATCACAAGCAGGCTGCGTGCTGCCAGCACACAGAGTCTGACACGGAGCTCTAACTCCCAAAACTTCAAGATAATAACCTGAGCAGAAGTCAGCCCCTTAGCTGAAGGAGCCACCCAGGAGCCCCTCCACCATTTTGTTTCTTAATTTAAATTACCCAGGGGCGCCTGACTGACTTAGTGGAACACACAACTCTTGAACTTGAGGTACTTAAGTTCGAACCCTATGTTGGGTGTAGAGATTACCTAAAAATAAAAATTTTTTAAAGATTATCCATTTGAGGGGCACCTGCCTGGGTGGCTCAGTCGGTTAAGCGTCCGACTTCGGGTCAGGTCATGATCTCATGGTTCGTGGGTTTGAGCCCCGCATCAGGCTTTGTGCTGACAGCTCAGAGCCTGGAGCCTGCTTCGGATTCTGTGTCTCCCTCTGTCTCTGCCCCTCCCCCACTCGTGCTCTGTCTCCCTCTGTCTCAAAAATAAACATTAAAAAAAATAAAAAAAAATTATCCACTTGAATACCTTTCAGGGAGACTTTATATATGTAAACATAGTTTATAAATGTTTGAAATCTAAACATTTTCAAGTCTGACAGAAATGAAAGTCCTAAAATTATATTTAAAGTACTGATTTTTTCCCCTCTCTCTATTCTTGGTGGCTGGTAAGTGGTTTAAACATGTCAGGCTTTGTTTTATCTACTTTCCCCTGACAGGGAACTTACTTTTATGCTTTGGGTAGATAACATCAAAACCAGGCAAAGGCATTACCACATCATGGATGGAGTAATTATTAACATCTTCTTCATCAACATAGGTGGCTGTAGCTGCAAATTGACACACAGATAAATTGAGAAAAACTACGAAAATAGGTGATATTTTCATGAGCTTGATCTTCAAAAATTATATGCAAGCTGACACAGGATGAGTGGCCTACAAAATTTAAGGAAATTAAGTTAGGTACCTTTCTGTCTTTTCTGCTCTAACCAAGAAATAAAATCATGGATTCATAACAAGTGGAAAGTCAAAAAAACAAAAAACAAAAAAACAAACAACATTTATTTCTCAGCTGCACCCTTATGTTTTTATAATGCTTTAAAAAAACAAGCTGCTTTCTCCTTTTTAAACAACCCTACAAAATACTATCTAGAAAGCTATCGCCATTGGATGCATTTTAATAAAAGAATAATTTTAAATCAGTCTGCATTTAGAGGATGAACTGTGATGGCATATGGGACATTAAAACACACTGGATGTAATCAACATTGGAGGAGATTAAAAACTATTAATCCAGGATAATCAAAATTTCTCAACAGGACCCTTAGTGGATTTATTGGGTATACATGTAGATGAACAGGCTATGTCTTCAGACAGGAGAAGGGCGGCTGGGTGTGCCAGAAGAACATTGACTTTGGAAACAGGCCGACTTTGATTCTGAATCTCTGCCTTTTCTTTTTTTAACCAGATGTGGAATCTTGTGAATCTTGCCTGAAGAACACAGGGAACACTTCACAGAATACTGTGAGCTTTAAACCAGAAGAGGTAGGCAAAGGGCTTAACACAGGCCTGACACAAGGTGGGGGCTCAGCATCAGAGGGGATCAGCTGTGTGTTTTATGAACACTGCCGGCACAGAGTACGCACTAAGTGTCTGTTACGTCACGGCCCGCGTGTGAAGTGAGCTCTGGTCGAGCGCTGACTTACAGAAACTCTTTAAAACTGGCGGAAAACAGTGAGGCGCCAAGGCAAGTCCAGAAGTGTAGAGGAGTATTTGCTGGACCCAGATTAAAGTTTAGAAAAAGACTTAAAGACAACATCTCATTCAAATCTTCTTCTAGCCAAGAAAATGAAGGCCCAGAGACCCAGAAGAGAGTCAGGCGCTTACTCAAATCGTATGCATATTTTGACTAGAGATACAAATGCAAAGTGTTCCGTCTGAGCTTACAATGCCTTTCCATTTAACCTTACTAGACACCCCCCACCCTCCCCAAGCAGTGGCCAGGCTGGATTTTAAGCACTAGTGTCAAATGGCTGAACCCTAGTTTGGTGGAGTCAGGAGGATATCTGCCTTTTTACCTCCTTTGAGAACGAGGTCCCCCGGGACGGGTCTCAGTCCGTACTCCTCTATCCTCTTGCTTACCATGTTATTCCACACATAGCTTTGGTAGCTATGAATATACATTAAGCGATTATTTCTTGGTATCTGGAGGGAAGGATAAAAAACAGGCAAGGAAAAAAATACATATTCTGAATATTAAAAGTACTGTACTTTCCCAGGCCTCCCACTTGCTCAGTGGTGACCCTAGAACAAGAAGCTCGTAGCTCAAATCTCATCTCTCTAAAGGCTTATAGCAACAGCGACTGATGCACGGCAACCAATTTTAGAGACAGAACTCCTCCGACTACGGGGTGCTCATGGTCAGCTTCCATGGCGGCAGCTCCCACATGTTCATGCAAATAAAGCAAGTCCTGTGGAGCTCACACCCTAAACCAAAGACACCGCCCTCAAACTCTAGAAATTCACACATTGGTTAGTTATACAGCAAACAGTGCTTCCTTCCTGCTAATGGCCGTGGAGGGAGAAAATCTGAATGATGGAACTGATAACTGACTTCATGCAGTAAAAATTCTTTCTTGTTTACCAGGGGAAGAGTAAATGAGACGTTAAGTTTAAGAGTTAACCTTTAGTCCACTAGGGATCACAGCCATCTGAACACTGGCAGAGGCCACACTTGCCAAGATGGTACCCACTCCTGAACAACCACGAAGAAACCAAACTAAAATGTAATCACTGGGCGCTTCCCGTGCAACCTCTTACTGAGGCAGGTTACAGTCCCGATGCTGGACAATGATCAAGAAGTGCACTCTAAGATGGATTCTGAATTTCTCAAGTAGCAAGATACTGGATTTAAATTAAATTTCCTTGTAGGCAGTATTTACCACTTTCATGCTTTTCTCAGCCCTCCATGTGAATAACTGTTGCCAACGCCACCCACACCCACCACCCTCCCTCGTCACCATTCAGGGTACACACAAGGATCACTCAGGTAACACACGTCTCCGAGATCACCAAAGGATCCTTATTTACCTTCCGCTCTTCTAAAATTTAGTAAAATATTTAAAGGTAAAATTTAAAAAGCATTAAGCCACCTCAAGTCATTTGCCTGACTTCACAAATAGCACTCACTATGCCAAATGCAGAGACTATATTCTTCATTCCATATTTTGAAAGTCCTCGCAGCAGCTGCCCTTCCACACACCTTTTGACAGGTAGTTTTCTGAGGGCAGCAGCTGGGTCTTTGGTCTTCGCCCACTCTTCCCTGCACTTAACCAAGTAGCCCTTTTCAGCTGGGGGGAGAAAAAAGTTGTGTTAAAACAATTTATGAAATGGACGCATTTCCGTAACTTTAACGCGCTTCCTAGAGAACACAAAATTAGAAAATGCTCTTTGTAACACAGGTACTCTGAACAGATTCTGCTCATTGAGAATACCTGTCAGGAGGTGAGAAGGTGGGACGGGGAGAATGTACAGAACGAAACAGCTTCGTTGATATTAGCCCCCCCACCACCTCCAGTATTGAAAGTCCATTACTGTCCCCTTATCACGGCTGATTTAACAGAAGACAAAACCCAGGGAGCCTTTTCTCCTTTCTCTTTTTCTACTGTGTTGGCAAATTTGATAGGAACTCTCCTTAAAAGTAGGCAACTTTATCTCTTTAATTTGGAAATGAATAATTACCCAAAGGGACTAAATATTTTGATAATTTGTAAAGTAGTATTTAAATCATTTTTTAGATGATATGAATTTAGACGTACTTTCTGGAAAGTAACTAACAAACTAAAATCTTCAACACTTTTTGCCCAGTTTTTAATTTCTACTACACTATGCTTTAACAAATTAACCACAAGTGAGATGTGTTTGGATTCCTGCATGTTCAGGGATTTAGTAGTGTATGGGGCAAAAGAAATATATTTGTTTATGAATTAATATATTAGATGAACTAGAGAGCTAAATAAACACAGGATACAAATTATAAATCTCAAATATATACATAAAATTTGTGAAAAAATAAACTATCCTTTTAATTTTACTGTAAAAACAATTAAAAAAATTTTTTTAACGTTTATTTATTTTTGAGACAGAGAGAGACAGAGCATGAATGGGGGAGGGACAGAGAGAGAGGGAGACACAGAATCTGAAGCAGGCTCCAGGCTCTGAGCTGTCAGCACAGAGCCTGACGCGGGGCTGGAACTCACAGAGTGGGAGATCATGACCTGAGCTCAGGTCAGACGCCCAACCGACTGAGCCACCCAGGCGCCCCAAAAACAATTTTTAAAATTTCTGAAATACCTACCTAATATACACAGATATTTTTTATTCAAAGCAATTCCACAAATACCTAACAAGATATTCTATTTTTTTTCATTAACATGAATTTTATTCTTACCTCCAGAACGGGGTTTCAATATTAAATCCATGACTTCAGTCCAGGAATTCTGTAATATAGCTCTAAAATTAAACAGCATTTATTTTACTTTAATTTTTTTTTACTTAATTTTACATTATTTTAATTTTGCATTAAGATAAATTTTATATGCTGAAATTTGTGGAGTAAAAAATTGTGTTAATTCTATATATTTTATTAAACTTAAAAATAAGCTGAAAAACTAATGATATAGGTTTCAAATGTAAATGAGAAAAGAACTCGAGAGAAGAAAATTAAGAATGTTTACTTATTAACATTTAACATCACATCAACTTTTATTTTTATTTATTTATTTAAATGTTTATTTATTTTGAGGGAGCGAGAGAGAGGGAGGGTGGGTGCAGAGAGAGGGTGGGGAGAGAATCCCAAGCAGTCTCCACACTGTCATCACACAGCCTGATTCGGGGCACGATCCCATGAACCACAAGATCATGATTTGAGCCAAAACCAAGAGTTGGTCGCTTAACCAGTTGAGCCACCCAGATGCCCCTTATGTCACAGGTTTTAAAAGCTATAATAGTAAATACTACCAAGTCATTAAGCGTTAAACATGGTATCTGTACAAATCTATACTAAAACTTATTTGAAGCCTCTCAAGAAATTTCTCCCCTGTGTTAAATACCTTCTTGCCTAGACAAAGAGTAACACTTTATCCTTCCCTATTATTCTGGCCCAAATGGAAACATCTTTACTTTTGTTGATTATAAGTTATACATGCTTCTTAAAAATTAAACAGTACATAAGAAAGGTTACCTGTAATCTAATTTAACACTTTATTATTTTTAAATGTTCATTTATTTTTAGAGATAGAGTGTGAGTGGGGGAGGGGAAGAGAGAGAGGGAGATACAGGATCAGAAGCAGGCTCCAGGCTCCTAGCTGTCAGCACAGAGCCTGACGCGGGGCTTGAACTCACAGACCGCGAGATCATGATCTGAGCCGAAGTCGGACACTTAACTGACTGAGCCACTCAGGTGCCCCTAAATTAACACTTTAGAATGTATTTTTCATGACTTTTTAAAAAAAGATTTTTAAGTAATCTCTATATCCAACATGAGGACTGAACTCACAACCCTGAAATTTAAGAGTCACGTGCTACACCGACTGAGCCAGCCAGACACCCCCATGACTTTTCTTGATACATCTATAAGTGTACACAATTTTTTCTTTAACTTTTATTGTACTATCTTTTGCCTTGCAAAATCTATTTTGCCTATCATATCTGCAATTTTTTTCTGTTAAGATATTTGGTCTTGGGAGTTATGCTTAGAGAGGCCTTCCTGACCATAAGAATATAGAAATACCTATTAATTTTAGTTTTAGTTAACTAGGGTTTTAATTTTTCATATTTAAGTTAACCTATACAGGATACTTTTGTATATTAAAGTGTATAAAATGCTGTTTGGTATCCAATGATGTGCTCATATGGATTACTTATCCACTAATGTGATTAATTACATTACAGATTTTCTACTACTGGCCATCCTTGCATTCCTGGAACAAGCCATGCTCTATCAGTCTTTAAAGATTCTCCTGGGTGACACATGTAGCTGGCTAGGCTATCTGCAACACCTCTCAAGAGAAGAGAGTTCTAACTCAGGACTAGGCATTGGTCTGCCAGGTATCATAGAAGGAGCTGTCTTTATTCAAAAACCTTTGTTATCTGGCTGGCCACTTGATTTTGTAAATACTTTTATTGTAAAACAGCTGCGCTCAGCCATTTACACACTGTGTATGACTGGTTCACACTGTTTTAACAGTGGAGGTGAGTCGTTCTATGAACGCTCCACAGCCCACAAAGCCTAAAACATTTACTATGTGGCCCTTGGCAGAACAAGTCTGCCAACAAGTGGTACAATATATGGCAAAGTTTAAGATGCCACCATATACATGCAAGTTCCATATACACTGCCATATTAAATATTCGCAGATTTGGTTACAATAGGCCATTCTATCTGGCCCACTACACATTAAGATGTTTTCTACTTTTCCTATGTTCTCTTTCTTTACCTTCCTTTTTTTAAAAATTTTTAAATCTTTATTATTTTTGAGAGAGAGAAACAGCACGAGCAGGGGAAGAACGGAGAGAGAGGGAAACACAGAATCCGAAGCAAGCTCCAGGGGCTCAAACCTATGAACCGTGAGATCATGACCTGAGCCGAAGTTGGACACTTAACCGACTGAGCTACCCAGCCGCCCTATTATTTACCTTCCTTTTTTAAAAAATTGTATAAAATACATATAACATCGAACTCGTCATTTTAGCCACTTTGAAGTGTACAGTTCTATGGCACGAAGTACGTTCATATTGCCGTGAACAGGACTACCTGCCTCCAGAACTTTTACATCTTCCTCAACTGAAACTCTGCACACATTAAACATTATTCCCATCTCTTCCTCCTCCCAGCTCCTGGCAACCAGCACTCCACCTTGCGTATACGTCTAACCATTCTAGGTCCTCATGTAAGAGGAATTAGTTATTTGTCCTTTTGTGACTGGCTAATTTAGCATAAAGGTCTTATAATCTTGTAGCATGTGTCACAAATTCCTTCCTGTCAAGGCTGAATGATATTCCATTGTATCTATGTACCATGTTTTGTTTATGCATTCACTTGTTAATGGAAAGTTGGTTGCTTCCTTCTTCTGACTATTGTGAACAGTGCTCAAAAACATAGGCATATAAATATCTGTTGAGTGTTTGCTTTCACTTCTTTTGGGTATATACTCATAAATGGAATTTATGGACCATACGCTAATTCTACATTTAATTTTTGAAGAGACACCGTATCATTTTCCATAGAGACTGTACCACTTATATTCCTACCAGCAGCGCACAAGGGTTCCCATTTCCCCACATGTTCAACACTTGTTTTATTGTCTTTTTTTTTAACTAATGGCATTTCTAATGGGTATATAGTATCTCATTGTGATTTTGATTTGCATTTCCTTAATGATTGGTAATACTGAGCATCTTTTCATTATTAGCTTAATAGTCATTAATGTATCTTCTTGGAAGAGGGGTGCCTGGGTGGCTCGGTTGGGTGTCTCGCTTCAGCTCAGGTCATGATCTCACGGTCTGTGAGTTCAAGTCCCCCGTCAGTCTCTCTGCTGACAGCTCAGAGTCTGGAGCCTGCTTCGGATTTTCTGTCTCCCTCTCTATCTGCCTCTCCCCTGCTCACATTGTCTCTCTCAAAAATAAACGTTACAAAAATTTAAAAAAATATATCTTCTTAGAAGAAAGGTCAAGTTCTTTGCCCATTTTAAATCAGGTTATTTTGTTGTTGTGTTGTAGGAACTCTATATATTTTGGATATTAACCCCTCTTCAGATATATAATTTGCAAACATTTTCTCCCCTTCTGTGGGGTTGCTTTTTCATTCTGTTGATAGTGTCCTTTGGACACAAAAACTTTTTATTTTCTTAAATTTAAGTTTTATTTAAGTTCTAGTTAACATACTGTGAAATACTGGTTTAAGGAGAATTCAGTGATTCATCACTTCCATACAACACCCAGTGCTCATCACAAGTGCTCTCCTTAGAACCCATCACCCATCTATCTCATCTCCCACGGAGCTCCCTCGATCAACCCTGTTTGTTCTCTATCATTAAGAGTTTCTTGTGGTTTATTTGCCTCTCTTCCCTTCCCCCCACCCCTTCCATACATTCATCTATTTTGTTTCTTAAATTTCACATATGTGTGAAATCATATAGTATTTGTCTTTCTCTGACTTATTTTGCTTAACATGATATGTGCTAGCTTCATCCACATCATTGCAAATGGTGAGATTTCATTCTTTGTGAAGGCTGAATAATATTCCATTGTACATATATATACACCACATCTTCTTTATCCATTCATCAGTCAATGGACATTTGGGCTCTCTCCATAGTTTGGCTATTGTTGATAATGCTGCTATGAACACTGGGGTGCAGGTACCCCTTTGAATTTTATTTTTGTATTCCTTGGGGAAATACCTAATAGTGCAATTGCTGGATCATAGGGTAGTTCTTTTTTTTTTTTTTTTTTAATTTTTTTAAATGTTTATTTATTTTTGAGACAGAGAGAGACACAGCATGAACGGGGGAGGGGCAGAGAGAGAGGGAGACACAGAATCGGAAGCAAGCTCCAGGCTCTGAGCTGTCAGCCCAGAGCCCGACGCGGGGCTCGAACTCGCGGACCGCAAGATCGTGACCTGAGCTGAAGTCGGACGCTTAACCGACTGAGCCACCCAGGCGCCCCAGGGTAGTTCTATTTTTAGTTTTAAGAAACCTCCATACTGTTCTCCAGAGTGGCTGCACCAGTTTTCATTCCCACCAACAATGCAAGAGGGTTCCTGTTTTTCTTCACACCCTTGCCAATATCTGTTGCTTCTTGTGTAATTCTAGCCATTCTGGTAGGTGTGAGGTGGTATCCCATCATGTTTTTGATTTGTATTTCTGTCTGTATTTTGATTTGTATTTTGATGATGAGTGATGTTGAGCATCTTTTCATGTGTCTGTTAGCCATCTGGATATTATACACAAATATCTTAAATTTTATGGAGTCCAACCTATTTTTTTCTTTTGGTGTTATAACCAAGAAATTGGCAACCAAATGTCATGAGGTTTTCCCCTGTTTTCTTCTAATTTTATAGTTGTAGCTCTTATGTTTAGGTCTTTGATCTATATTAATTCTGGTAAATGGTGTATGATAAGGGTCCAACTTCATTTTTTAATGTTTATACCCAATTTCCCCGACACAACTTATTGAAAAGACAGTCCTTTACCATTGAATGGTCTTGTCATCCTTGTTATTTGACCATATATGCAAAGATTTATTACACCTTTAAAGAAAAATGTTTTACTTAGGTGTAATTCATGTATCCATATAATTCATCCATTTAAGTACACAATATAATGGCTTATGGTATACTCACAGAATTGTGCAACGTTACACAATCAATTCTGGAACATTTTTATCACCCAAAAAGAAATCCTGCACCCATGAGCAGTCACTATTACTCCTCCCCCAGACCTAGGCACCATTAATCAACCTCCTTTCTCTATGGATTTGTGTAATCTGGATAACTCATATAAATGCATCCTACAGTATTTTGCCTTTTGTGACTAGCTTCTTTCACTTAGCATGTTTTCAAGGTTTATCCATGTCGTAGCAAGTATCAGTACTCCATTCTCTTATTGTCCCTTTGTTTTAAGGGGGGTGGGGGAGGGATAGAGGAGGAGAGAGAGAATCTTAAGCAGGCTCCATAGCCAGCCTGGAGCCCAGCTCAGGGCTCGATCTCACGAATCATGAGATCATGACCTGAGCCAAAATCAAGAGTCAGAGGCTTGGGGCACCTGGGTGGCTCAGTCAGCTGAACTTCTGACTCTTGGTTTTGGCTCAGGTCATGGTCTCACAGTTGGTGGATTTGAGTCCCATGTGGTGGTCACAGTATAGAGCCTGCTTGGGATTCTCTCTCCCTTTGCAAATAAATAAAACTTAAAAAAAAAAAAAAAGAGCTGGAGGCTTAACCAACTGAGCCACCCAGGTGCTCATCGTTTATTTTTATTGTTGAATAATATTCCATTGTATGGATACATCACATTTTGTTTATCCATTTATCAGTTGATGGACATCTGGGTCGTTTCCCTTTTTTTGGCTGCTATAAACATTGGTGTAAACTTTTGTATGACGCACGTTTTCAAATTCTTGAGTATATACCTAGAAGTGCAATAGCTGAGTTATACGGTACTTGGTGTAGAGGACTAGCCAGGCTGTTATCCAAAATAGGTGTACTATTTTACATTTTTACCAGCAGGGCATGCAGGTTCCAATTTCTTCACATCCTCACCAACACTTTTTATTGTAAGTCTTTTTGACTTTAGCCATCATAGTGGATGTGAAGTGATAGCTCATTGGGGTTTTAAATTGCTTTTCCCTAATGATTAGTGATTCCCTAATGATGTTGAACATCTTTCCGTGTGCTTTCTGGCCATTAATCTATGTTCTTTGGAGAAATGTCTACTCAGATCACCTGTTTTTATTTTAGTTATTTTTTTTTTTTGGAGACAGAGTGTGCACGTGTATGTGAGTGGGGGAGGGGCAAAAGCAGAGAGAGAGAGAGAGAGAGAGAGAGAGAGAGAGAGAGAGAGAGAGATGAATATCTTAAGCAGGCTCCATGTGGGCTTGTCACAGACCCTGGGATCATGACCTGAGCCGAAATCAAGAGTCAGACACTCAAAAGACTGAGCCACCGAGGTGCCTCTCACTTGCCCGTTTTTAGACTGTCATTTGTCCTTGTGTCTTTGCTTTGTAAGAGTTCTTTAAAAATCCTGGATGGAAGTCACCCTTCCAAAACTCGAAACTAAGGGTTTTGTTTTTTGTTTTTGTTTTCCTATGATGGTAACAGTGGGCTTCTTTGAAGCTAGGAAATATTCTTATGTTGTGGAAGCTGTTGATTTGGGATTCTAAATGCACTGTATACTCATACTGTATACTTAAGGCATGCCATGCAATTTTTGCTCCTTTATATTTTTGATAAATCTGACCTCATTTTCATTAATCATTTTACACTACCTTTGGAGTACAAAATTTGCAGGGTCCCACCGCTGTTCTTCTGCCAAATTCATTACAAATTCAAAAGTTGATACAGTTTTTCCTTAAATATTCTGTCCCATAATACAATTAACATCTTCACTATCTTTATCAATGTCCTTTGGCCATTTAGCAAGATTGAAAACATCATCATTTATTATCTAATAATAATGATTACCAGTTACTTTAGTTTTCTTCTTGGCAAAAATTCTTTCTGTGCTTAGGATGCTTTAGTTTTAAAATATTACTTTCTGGGGATGCTTGGATGGCTCAGTTGTTTGAGCTTTTGACTTCTGATTTTGACTCAGGTCATGATCCCAGGGTCATGGGATGGAGCCCTGCATCAGACTCCACGGTGAACATGGAGCCTGCTCAAGATTCTTTCTCTCTCTCTCTCTCTCTCAAATAAAATATTATTTCTGCTTATTGAGCACTTACTGTATTTAAGGCATAGAAATAGATGCTGCATAGACACCATGTCATTTCCATTTCACCACCCTGTGGGGTTAGTATTATGACCTCCATTTTACAGATGAATAGTCTGAGGCTCAAAACCCAAGTCTGACTTTACTGCCTGAGCTTTTAACTTTTACAACACTGCCTAGAGGTAGAGGAATACTACATCACAGATTTTTATCATGTTGTGTTTTTAAAAACACATGAACAGATGCAACTTCGTGTAGTCGGCTGCTGCAACCATGCACTGGAAGTCCAGAAAAGTCCTCTGTTCCTAGGACTACGGAGGAAAACTGGTGAGCTCCAGCAAACCCCAAGCCTAAATTTCACCTTTGCTACAACAGGGGTTTGAAACCCAAGGAAGAATGCAAACTATGTAAGCTCTCAGATTACCACCAACTCATAACCTCTACAATCCTAACTCCCATGAGAATGATTACTTTATGTAACACAGTCTACAGGACAGCAGGGCAGCATATACAAGTTTAGGTTTATGAAACCAAGTATTTAGTTATTTTTCAGGTTAATTTACTTACTTATTAAGTAACCTCTACACCCAACATGGAGCTCGAATAACGCCGAGAGTCTAAGTGTTTATTGATGGGATCCCCACCCTACCTTACCCTAGAGGGATTCCCTATTTACTGCCTAAAAGAGAATCAGATTTCTTTTTAATTTTTAAATATTTATTTTTGAGATAAGGAGTATAACCAGGGGAGGGGAAGAGAGAGAAGGGGACAGAGGATCTGGAGCGGGCTCTGCGCTGACACCAGTGAGCCTGATGTGGGCTCGACCTCATGAACAGTGAGATCATGACCTATGCTCAAATGACTGAGCCACCCAGGCGCCCCAAGAGAATCAGATTTCTTAAAATAAATTTTACCACGCAATTTATATCCTATGCCACTGTCTTTAAAGGTGGGAGAGTGGAGATGTAAGTTTAATAAACTGGGAAGTGCTTGTTAACAGAGATCACAAACTACACCATCTCTGTCAGGCTACTCTGGGTCGCAGTCACCCAACTGCTTATTGTACTGAGCCAAGATTTACCTATAAAAAAAAACTAAAAACAGAATCCCCAATGGGAGAAAAACTTACTTTTTGGGTTATACCCTTCTGAACACTGATGTATTTTTATTTTTTCCATGTACATGTATTATCTTAAAACACAAAAAAATTAGAAGGATATTATGGATCAGTTGATGAGATACACTGGTTCATTTGGCCCAGACATGAATAGTTATAAATGACAGCAACAGGGCACCTGGGTGGCTCGGTTGGTTAAGTGTGACTTCAGCTCAGGTCATCATCTCATGGTTTATAAGTTTGAGTCCTGTGTCGGGCTCTGTGCTGACAGTTCAGAGCCTGGAGCCTGCTTCGGATCCTGTGTTTCCCCTCTCTCTCTGCCCCTACCCTACTCACGGTCTCTCTCTCAAAAATAAATAAACATTAAAATAAATTTAAAAATCACAGCAACAAAAAATCTTTCTTCTTTTTTTATGAGAGCTCTTTCAGACAAAAGTTAAGGAATGAAATACAAACCTTCCAACTTGATATGTGGGGACAGCGGTAGTTCCAAATCTTTGCATTCCATAGTAGTTAATAAACCCAATCTCCTTGAGAGAGTTCATGGCTTGCTGAACTTGTTCATCAGTTCCTGTTATATTTCTGTTAAGGGCCCAAATTTCCCAGAAAAAAATTTAGTGAAACACATTCATGGATACATATCATAAATGATATGGCTTAGCTTCCATGCCTTTCCCCTTTTTTTAAAAAAGGTTTTAGGGCTGCCCTGGGTGGCTCAGTCGGTTAAGCGTCTGACTTCAGCTCAGGTCATGATCTCCCGGTTCACAGGTTCAAGCCTGGCATCAGGCTCTATGCTGACAGAACCTAGAGCCTGCTTCAGATTTTATGTCCCTCTCTCTCTCTGCCCCTCCCCCATTCAAACTGTCACTCAAAAATAAAGAAACATTAAAAATTTTTTTTTAAGTTTTATTTAAGTAATCTCTACACCCCACGTGGAGCTCGAACTCATGACTCCGATATCAAGAGTCACATGCTCTTCCTACTGAGCCAGCCAGGTGCTCCTCCCTGCCTTTCCCTTATCCCCGGTAGCCTTCTCTCTACCTCCTGAGGACTCTTTTCTTTTTTTAAATTGTAAATGGAAGCTCTGTACCCACTAAACAATAGCTCTCCTTTCCCCCTCCTACGCCAGGCCCCAGGTAACCTCTACTCTATTTCTTGTGTCTGTGAGTGCGCCCATCCAGGTACTGCATGTAGGTGGAAGCACAGCCTCTTGATCTTTAAACCCTGTGTTGGAAGCAGACAGCTTCTCTCCAAAGGAAGGGCTGAGTTCTGAGAGGTGAGGGGGCGTTGGTACAAATACTCCAGCAGTACTTGCTCTCCCGGCCCTATGGGGCTCTGCTCTGCCTTCCTTTCCTGCCACACCTGTTAGTGCCAGCTCACCTGGGTTGATCACTGGTGCAAACAGACGTGAGGTGCTCCAGCAAGACCCTCTAGTCTGCATTCCTACCTGCAGTTCTTTACCTGAGGACAACAGTGAAGTGGTTCCCTTGAAGCTCTCCCAATTTCAGAGGGTTTTTCTGATAGCTGAAATTCCCTAGCTTAAAGTTCATCAAGCACTTGTTCAAGTGGGCAAGTCTTTGAGCAGTTATTCTAAAAAATATAAAATAAAAAAAGGAACACAAAGAGATCATGAAATACTGCCTCACTGAAAAATAGTCCAGGACGCTTGTTACTTGTTTCTACTTGAAACCAGACTGCAGCACGCTATGAAGAGTGAAAAAGGCACCCCAGCAGCTAGGGTGAGCGTTACTTTCCATTTTTCTCTGGACTGTTCCTCCAGCAAAATGATACTGGTTCATTCTTATTGGACAGATGTAACCTGGGCCATATTTATACTCATAAAGCCTCAAGTTATTTATAATGAGTAATGGGACAATCATATAGGCACAATCTGCTACTTTTTGTGACGGGGGAAGGGTGCGGCAAGGGGATAAGAGCAGAGAGCAATCCCATACAACTGCAGAGATTGTTATTAAACATTTTAAAGAGTCAGTCCCATTTTCAGAAAAATATTGTAATCTTGCTACAGGAAACTTGGAAAAGTACAAAGAAAGGCAATTTATAGTTTCATTACCTGAAAACAATGTTAATACCTAACTTTGTAATTCCTCCCATTCTTTTTTTTTTCATTCTTTTCTTTTTCTTTTTTTTAAAGTTTGAGAGAGAGAGGGAGAGAGAAGGGGAGGGGCAGAGAGAGAGAGAGAGAGTGAGAGAGAATCTGAAGCATGCTTTTTCACTGTAAGCGCTGAGCCTGATGTGGGGCTCAAACCCACAAACCATGAGATCATGACCTGAGCTGAAATCAAGAGTCAGACACTTAACCAACTGAACCACCCAGGTACCCCTCCAGTCTTTTCTTCTTAAACACATGATAGATATAGACAGACAGATAGATAGACAGACAGATAGAGATGGAATCTTACCACGAATGTGTACCTTGCTATGATTTAAAAGGTATTAGAAAGTGTTCATGAAAAATCCCTAAGTAGTAATACATGAATACATGTATACACAGAATACATGAATACACAGTAATACATAATAATAGAAAAACAAATAGAGGACTGAAAAACTTTTGTCCTTTCTCCAGCCCTTAACAACTCTCCCCACCAGTAGCCAATGTTAATAGCTTCTCATGTTTCCTTCCAGAAACACTTTCTGTATATAGAAGCATGTAAGTACCTACTGTCTCCTCTCTTTTAAGTATTTTTTGGGACGCTTTTAACATAAATGTCATATATATGGAAAAATACACAACTCATAAGTGTTCTGCTTGATGAATTTTCACAAAGTAAACACGACCATGTAACTAATACCCAGATCCTCCCTTTTAGAAAACAAATTTCATTACATTATAAATTGTTCAGCATCTTGCTTTTTTCACTTAAAAATGAATATCTGATGGGGTGCCTGAATGGCTCAGTTGGTTAATCGTCTGACTTTGGCTCAGGTCATGATCTCGTAGCTTGTGGGTCTGAGCCCTGTGTTGGAATCTGCACTGATAGCCTACTTGGAATGCTCTCTCCTTTTCTCTGCCCCTCCCCCCCCTGCACTTTCTCTCTCAAAATAAACTTCAAAAAAAACAATGAAAATCCGAGGTTTACTTTATTCACGCAGTACTTCTGAAGCTGCCTCGTTCTTTGGCCAGCGGCACAAGGATGGCTGCTGTCCTACATGGATATTCAATCCTTTACGTGACCAGTCTCCTTTGAAGGGCATTTAAATTGCTACCTATCTTTTGTTATCACACACAATTCTATAGCAAATAACCTTACACATACTTCTTTGTGCATCTATATAGGTACATGACTGGAATAAATCCCTAGATGTGGATTTAAAATTTTAATCCCTATTGCCCTCCAAAAATGTTTTATTGGGGCGCCTGGGTGGCTCAGTCAGTTAAGCGTCCGACTTCAGCTCAGGTCATGATCTCATGGTCCGTGAGTTCGAGCCCTGTGTCGGGCTCTGTGCTGACTGCTCAGAGCCTGGAGCCTGTTTCGGATTCTGTGTCTCCCTCTCTCTCTGACCCTCCCCCATTCATGCTCTGTCTCTCTCTGTCTCAAAAATAAATGGTAAAAAAAAAAAATTTTTTTAATTAAAAAAAAAAATGTTTTATCAATTTATGTTCCCACTATTAATATGTAAGTGCCTGCTGCTGCCTCATCCCTGTGTCTCCTCCCATAGCATATTATAAACCTTTTTGAGCTCTGCCAGTCTGTTAAGAATGGTATTTTATCTTGGTTTTTACCTACATACTTCCTACTGCAAGGGACATTTAAACATTTCTACATACGTTGACTGCGAACTGCCTGTTTCTTCTGTTACCTATTTTTTTAACCTATTTCTAAGATGTGTTTACTTATTTAGAGAGAGCGAGAGCTCAAGCGTGTACATGAACAAGGGGTGGGCAGAGAGGAAAGATACAGAATCTCAAGCAGGGTCTGCGCTGTTAGCGCAGAGCCTGATGCCGGGCTTGATCTCATGAACCACGAGACCGTGACCTGAGCCGAAATCAAGAGCTAGGATGCTCAACCAAGTAAGTCATCCAGGTGCCGCTGCCACCCGCCCCCCCCCCCCCGCCTCTGCCTTTTTTAAACCTATTTTTGATATTATTTTTCTTGCTGTTTTTATATAGTAAGGTAATCTCTTTACCACACGTTTTGCAAATAGTAACTCCCATTTTGTGAATTTAGAGTAGTTTATACTTCAGAAAATTTCCTGATTGTTAAATTATAAAAATTCAAATGACAGAAAAGTGGCAACAATGTAATGAACCTTATACTTTGCAGGGAGATTGACCAAATGTTAACTTTTCCCAAGATTTACTTTACATCTCTTTCTAGATCTATAAACACCCACAAAGTAAATGCTTGACTGACCCATGTGAGTTAGTTGCAGACATCACACCTTACTCCTAGAGAGCTGTGTGTGTGTCTCCTAGAACAGGCAGTTGCCTGCCTAACCAAGCAGGTCACGCTCAGGAAGCCTAACATGAAATTCCACACTACCAACAAGCAATCCATATCCAAACTCACTCAATTACCCAGTAACACAATTTCGATTTTTTTTAAGCTCCTAAAATTCAAGATCTAACCGAGGACCACATACTCCCATTGGGACATCCAGTTATTCGCCATTAAGGTATCTGGATCTGCCCAGCCTTTTGCATTACGTTGGTATCGGGCTTTTAGCAGAATCCAGGCCAGCTGTTTTACACCATGCCTTTACATTTGGATTTGCCTGATTGACGCCTCGTGATTAGACTTAGGTACACATATTACGTAGGTGATACTGTGGTTTTGGTGTATCACAGCAAAAGGCAATAATGTTCAGTCTGTCCATCACTGATGGTATAAACTTAATCACTGGGTTATGATGGTACTTGCTAGGTTTTTCTACTGTAATGGGACCTTTCTCTCTTTTCCCCTACCATCCATCCATCCATCCATTCATCCATCCATCCATCCACTTAAAAATGTTTATTAGTTTTGAGAGAAAGAAAGAGAACATCAGCAGGAGAGAGGCAGAGAGAGGGGGACAGAGGATTAAAGCGGGCTCTACAGTGACAGCAGAGAGCCTGATGTGGGGATCAAACTCAGGAACTGTGAGATCCTGACCTGAACTGAGATGCTTAACCGACTGAACCACCCCAGGCGCCCCTTCCTTTCTTTGTAATTAGTAAACTGAAGGGTGGTATTTTAAAAACTGGGCAACTACCCTGTTCTCCCACAGTCTTGCATCAGCTTGTTCAGGTATCTGAGAATTCATATTGCCTGAAGCAAATACTACTGGATTGATGTGTTTTTCTGTACTACCACTCCTGCTTTAGCTGGCATTCTTCCGTAAATAAGGACTATATAGTAAAACTGTAGTTATGTTCATGAATATTTTTTTAGTAGGTCTGGGATTTAAGTCATCCTTAGAAAGAGTATTCCTAGTTGGAGATTATTAAAAGTACGTTAAGTAGAGTACGTTTACAGTTGTTTTCCTAGTAAGAAGGGCACTTGTTTTGTTTTGGCTTAGAGTAGTGATTACTTTTTATCATGGCTCATTTAGAGCAGAGTCGGCCTCCATGGGTTCACTAACCCACTAATTTTCACTACTGGGTTTTTACAAGTTTCCACTGGTTGTGGAGAAAAACAGAACTCTGGGCACTGTTGTTCCAGGGGCTGAGGGGGAGCTTCCGTTTCTCGCTCCCCAGCCCACCTCTGATGCAAAAAGTGGATGGTTTAGGAAGGAGCAGGATAGGTGATGCTCACTCAGGTTTTCCTGTTCTCGCCACCTGCTTTACACCATGCAGCTCGTCGTGCTAAGCAACAAGGAGGTCAAGGGAAGAAAAGGGCAAGTGTTTTTCACACACAGACTGGCAACCAGGTCAGCTGCAGCTCAGTGGCTTGGACTCCACATTTTAAAATAACAGCATCACATGTGCCATTTTGATTTATGTCCTTTTAAAAAGGTACATTGTGGGGGCACCTGTGTGGCTCAGTCAGCTAAGTGTCCAACTTTGGTTTAGTTAATGATCTCACAATTCACGGGTTCGGGCTCCGCATTGGGCTCTGTGCTGACAGCTCAGAGCCTGGAGCCTGCTTCGGATTCTGGGTCTCCTTCTTTCTCTGCCCCTCCCCTGCTTGCACTGTCTCTCTCCCTCTCAAAAATAAACAAACATCAAAAAACTTTTTTTTAAATAATAAAAATAAATTTTTTAAATGTTTATTTTTGAGAGAAAGAGAAAGAACGGGAGCAGGGGAGGGGCAGAGAGAGAGGGAGATACAGAATCTAGAGCAGGCTCCAGGCTCTGACCTCTGAGCACACAGCCTGATGTGGGGCTCAAACTCAAGAACTGTGAGATCATGACCTGAGTTGAAGTCGGACACTCAACCAACTGAGCCACCAAGGTGCCCCAGGGATCTGACTCATGATCCTGGCTCAGGTCATGACCTTACCATTTGTGGGATTGAGCCCTGAGTCAGGCTCTGTGCTGACAGTGTGGAACCTGTGTGGGATTCTCTTTGCCCCTCCCGCGCTCTCTCAAGCAGAAAATAAACTTTAAAAAAATAAGACAATGGCTTTTCATTTGAAATTGACTTTTAATGTTTATTCATTTTTGAGAGACAGAGCACGAGTGGGAGTAGGGCAGAGAGAGAGAAACACACACATGCAGAATCTGAAGCAGGCTCCAGGCTCTGAGCCATCAGCACAGAGCCCGATGCGGGGCTCAAACCCATGAACTGTGAGATCATGACCTGAGTTAAAGTTGGACAGTCAACCAACTGAGCCACCCAGGAGCCCCTCATTTGAGATTTTCAAATTTTGTCATGTTAAAATATTTTTATATTGTTATGACAACATTCATCTCTACTTTGGTAAAGAGGTTTTTTAAAATTAGAAATAATCTGGCGTGCCTAGGTGTTTTAGTCGGTTAATTGTACAACATGGGCTCAGGTCACGATCTCTTGGTTCACAAGTTCGAGCCCCACGTCAGGCCCTGTGCTGACAGCTCAGAGCGTGGAGCCTGCTTTGGATTCTGTATCCGTCTCTCTCTGCGCCTCTCCTGCTTGTGCTGTCTCTGTCTCTCAAAAATAAACATTAAAAAAGAAAATTAAAATAAATAAAATAAAATTAGGAATAATCCAATATGCTTGAAAATAATTCATCAATTGAAATTTACTTTTTTACTTAAGATTCCCCAATTTGTGCCATTTGGGTTGTTCACAAGTTCTCAAAATTATAAATAATGCTGCATAGTATATCATTGCACATAAGAAAACAGTTTTAAGTTTTTCTAAATTCAGATTTCCTCTGAAAAGATAGCTACTCTGAGAACTACTAGAATGAAGAGCGTTTGTGCTTCACTTTGTTGAATAATATACTTTACGCTCTAGACTGGTTTTCAGCACTGGTCCCTGAGCTCATTCCCGCTAGCGGGAGACATGGTCCAGCTGTGGCCTGAAATACAAGAGTTGGAAGTGTGGGTGTGTGTCTGAAAGTGGATTCTGGGCCTCGGGCCTGTATAAAAGGCTGAGCTCTGCCCCAAAGTGCCTGGTCTATACACCCAAAGTAGCAGATCGTGGACGCAGCCCCACAAAGGAGTGAACTGTGCCCTGCAGTGTCTGAAGTCCCAGTGTTACGTGAAAAATTCTTGGGTAAGTTTTATCTTACTCCTTAGTTAAAAATATGCTGCTACTGAGTTAAATAAATTGCTTAAAATGCACCTATATAACCCCACCTTGCCATTTCATCTCACAGAATTCTCTTTTTCTTTGCTGAAAATTTCCCTATACTTTCTGAGGACAATCAATTCTTTGATGCATATCAATCAGCTTATTTGTTTCCTAGTTCAATATGTGCAGAAGCAGGCTGACCAAATTTGAGAAAAAAAATCTGTCATTGCCCCATTAATTAACACAAAATGTAGGAAGCTAACCAGAAGTTGGGAAATGGGCAGAGCTCATACTCCATCCCCACCCCACCACCAACCCCTTGTCCAACCTGAGAACCACATAGCACAGAGCAGGTCAGGTCCAGCCTTGGACCAGCTGCTCAGAGCAGCTCCATGAGCAAAGGGGCACCAGGCATTGACTGCATATAGAGGGGGACACTGGCGGAACCAACAAGGCATAAATTCATCCAGAAACTATATCCCAAAGAATTCAGGAGGCAGAGGGATTATGATGCACAGAGTGAGGAAGACGAGGACAGAACTCCTCTTTGGTCAGTAACAACTACACAGAAACAAAATATTTAAGGCAACCTGGCAGCTCTGGGGAGATCCTGGAGGGTACTCTGAAAGAGCCATGGAGATGCCTGCTCTGTTGTTTTCCTTCTTTTTAAAGCTGAGATAGAATTAACATAACCTAAAATTGGTAATTTTAACTGTTACAAAGTTCAGTGCTTTTAGTATATTCACAATGTTGTGCAACAGTTATGGCTATCTAATCCCAGAACGTTTCCATGATCCCAAAAAACCCTACACCTACTTAACCCCTTTCCCGCTGGCTGCAGCCCCTGGCAAGCACTCACTTACTCTCTGTCTCTACACATTTCCCTGCTGTGGACATTGCATATAAATGTAATCAGATCATATGTGGCCTTTGGTGCCTGACTTCTTTTACTCCGCATCACATTTTAAAGATTCACCCATGCTGTAGTATGCGTCAGTACTCCATTCCTTCTTATGGATGGATCACATTCTGTTGCCAATCCCTTTATTTTAAAGTTTTTTAATTCTTTATTTCTTTTTGAGAGAGAGAGAGAGAGAGAGAGAGAGAGAGAGAGAGAGAGAGAGAGAGAGAGGAAGTCACAGAATCCGAAGCAGGCTCCAGGCTCTGAGCTGTCAACACAGAGCCTGATGCAGGGCTTGAACACACAAATCATGAGATCATGACCTGAGCCGAAGTCAGACATTTAACCAACTGAGCCACCCAGGTGCCCCTCTATTGTCTATTCTTGAACATACAACAGACACGTATTTCTGAATCCCACTGGCACAGGAGAAAGCAGGAGCTATATTCATTCTGAAGGATGGGTATTCCCTGATAAGAGATGAAGTGGTATAGACAGTATCTTCATGATACTGTTCACAGTTGTAATTTTGACGACCTCAGATGGAGCTCTCTGGTTTGTAAATTCATAGTGAATTCTGTGAATAACTTGGGAATACTAAAAATCTCACTCTCAAACATAAGGAGCCAACGTAAGCAACAGGTTGCATAACAGCCCTTATTAACAAAGGCACTGAAACTGGCCCAGGTTCAAAAAGGAGACTGGCAGGAAGAGGTAAGAAAAGAAACAAATCATTCTGAATGAGGCTGTTCCTGCCTGAGATCCTGTGAAAATGACGAGGTGGCTGGAGAGTTACATGAAGCTGGAAAGCAATGCTGCTTACCCCTAGGATTGAGCGATTCAGCAATAATTAAAACGCCTGTGTGGCAGAGAGGGTTTATCCTGTCTACCAGTTCTCACGGGAAAGGCCGCCTGCCTGGCCCCGGGTATCCATTAAGCAAACGAAGGGTGTAGCCTGCATCCGCGAGATAAGTGCTATGTGCTTTCCAAAGGCCAACGCTGAGGTGTCTAATATGGTTTCTTACTAAGTCAACAGGAAGATGATAAAAGCAGCAAAGGGCTATGGAGACAGAGCGCAGTGTGATCAAGTAGGACACCTGGTGGCTGACCAAGAAGAGAGATAAATATCTTCATTCCAAATATTCAAAGATTTCACATCATATAATGCAATCTAAAATAAGGAGATGCCATGTTCTGACCTCAAATTAGCAAATGATTTATTTTATTAAAAAACAATTTTAACATTTATTTATTGTTGAGCGACAGAGTGTGAGCAGGGAAGGGGCAGAGAGAGAGGGAGACACAGAATCTGAAGCAAGTTCCAGGCTCTGGGCTGTCAGCATAGAGCCTGATGTGGGGCTCGAACCCACAAACCGTGAGATCATGACCTGACCTGAAGTCAGACGCTTAACCGACTGAGCCACCCAGACATCCCTGATTTTTTTCTTTTCTTTTTTTTTTTAAATCACAAGCTGTGTTAGGGAGGATTCTGGGGAAGCAGAATAGAGGTGGTAAGTTGGTACTGCCTTTCCATAGGGTAATTAGGCCTTGGTATCAAAAACCCAAAACCTGAGTTTCACATTCTCTTTAAGTCAGAATTCCACTGCTAAGTTTATCTTAATGGAGTTTTCACAGATGTGCCCAAGATCTAGCTACCGATATGTCTATCATGGAATTGCTTATAATAGCAAGAAATGGGAAACAATGTCAACATCCCCAAATAGAGTAACAGTTCATAAATTAGGATTCGCCATATATCTAAGTATCTTTTGCTATGTACTAAAAGGGAAAGAGGTACACCATTTACTGTTCACAAGAACACATTCTATATAAATATTTTGGTTCAAAGGAAAAGAGTCGCTCACAAAAAACACACCGAGCTGTGCATAAGGCAATTAGGAGGAAGGACAATTATGGCTAAATTTCACTTTCTACCTCGTTCTTTCTGTGATGAAAACAAAACTAACTTATTTTTTAAAAGATTTTGTTTTTAAGTCACCTCCACACCCAACATGGGGCTCGAACTCACAACCCTGAGATCAAGAGTTGCATGCTCCACTGACTGCCAGCCAGGCGATGAATTTACTTTTTTTTTTTTTTTAACTTATTTTTTAATTTATGTGAAAAAAATTCACAGAGCCAGCCAGAAAGCACAGGAATTGTCTACAATGATATTTTAGCTCCCAAAGGGAAGGCAAGAACCTTCTGTGTCCCACATCCATGGAGGATGGAAAACCTGAGCCCTCAAATCACTGCTGTTCCCCATTTCTGACTAGCCCCCACCGGCCCACTCCCCCTGGAGGCGATTTCAAATCCTCACACTCTTTTCAAGTTCCCCTCCCCACTCCTGCCCCTCCACTCTCAGCAGAGGACTCCACATTCTATGTGTCATGGGAAGAAAAGGAACAGGCCACCAAGTAGAACTTCTTCAGGTATCTTGTGCTGCTCTCTTTCAAACACATCAGCATTTGCACACACAGTAAAGTCACGGAGAGCAGATGTTCTTACTCTGCTTTCACTACTACATCCTGCCTCCATCCCAAGGTCAAGGAGGAAAAGGACTGGAAAATGCAGCAGGGTGCAACCGGACGCTTAACCCCAACACCACTGCAACTGAATCCAAACAGTGGGAAAGCAGCGGACTACAGGGGATTGTGGGGCAGAGGAGATGCCACCTCAACTCTATGAAAAAATATGGGAATTACAAATAAATATATGTATTTACTTTAAGCGAGAACAGCAAGTATAAATGACTTTTCATGACAGCATAATTAACCTGTGGTAAGCTGTACATATTCAAAACGTACACGTTTTATCGTGTGAATAGGCCCAGGAAACCATCGCCACATTCAAGATAACGAACATACACAGAACCCTCAGAAGTTTCCTCCTGTCCCTTTATTTCTCCCTCCCACCACTCCTTACCTTGGGGGGAGGAGGGGGCATAGACGAAAGCCTAAATTTGACATCACAGAGCTACAAATACATCTTTTCCCCTTCCTTTCACTAAGCTGGCTGGGTTCAGAGCTCCGTTCTCCCACCCCCAGGACATTGCAATGGCCCTGATCTCCAGGGTTACCCACCTGCTCCAGTCACAACCCCTACTCCTGCCCCTACACACAATCCCTCTGTTTATTATATCACGGTCAAGTCCAAGATCCTCACCGAGTCCTATGGCCCCTCAGGATCTGGATCCTGCCATTCCCTTGAGCCTTATTTTTGCTAGCTCCCCAAGATTCAAATGCCTGCCAGGTACCCCACGTGCTGCGCTCCCCAACTCGTTTCCAGCGTCTTTTCACAAGCTGTTTTCTTGATTCAAACCAGCAACCCCAGACCCTCACAGCCCCAGGAAACTCCAACTTGTCCTTCTAGAATCTGGACCAGTGGTTCTCAACCAAGGCGATTTTGCCCTTTAGGGAACATTTGGCAAAATCTGGAGACATTTTTGGTTGTCACAGCTGGGGAGCAGGGGAATGGGTTGGGGGAGAATGCTGCTGGCATCTAGTGGGTAGTGACAAGGGCCACTGCTAAACGTGCACAGGACGGCCCCCAGCAAAGAATTACCCACTTCAAAAGGTGATGGCACAGGCCAAGAAGCCCTGATTAGATGAAAACTCGCACATCCCAATTTCTGTGCAAGCCTCCCTGGCCTGCCCCCCAAAGCAAGCCCCACGCTTTGTTGTCAGGTCTGTCCCAACAACCCCCCATTTTAGCTTTTATCGAACTGTGTGATAAGTTCTGATTTACTTGTCTGCCTGCTCCATTAAATTATAATTGCTTCTAATGCAGAGACCATCTTTTCATCTGTATATCCCTGGTGTGTAACAAAAGGGCTCATTCACTGTTTTGTAATTAAATTTTAAATAACTCGTATTAATAATGAATGAACAACAGAGAGGAAGGAGAGAAAGAAGCACTTATTCTCCTGGCTCTACCACAAAAATCCTTTAAAAACCACACAAATAATACCTGTTTGCTGTAAAAATGTTACAAAATACAGATAAGAAGAAAAAAAAGAAAAATGTGTTTTTGAATAGGCAGAAGCAACCGTTTCAAGGGGGGAGCGGAGGACTCTGGAAGGTGGTGCTAGGGTTTCTGCAGAACGAGTCCCAGTATGTACTCTATACTTACTTGAGAACAGCAATCTCTTGAACGGTTATGGCCCGTTTATCTTTGGTTCCCATGTAGGAGAATATGTTTGGTTTGACTCTGGTAAAACAAAAACAAACGTATGAACTTGCACACCATTAGGAAACTGTATTTCTCGTAATTTAAGATTCAAAATAAATATAAGAAAGTAAACGCCACCCAAATAACTCCTTTCTTAGCAGGGCCCGACTTAGAACATTTGTGGTGAGTGAGTAGCATGTCATTCAAAGACTGGCTAGCCAGTAACCACAAAGGAAACAATGCATTTCCTACTGATTGCAGGCTGTTCATTAGATTACACACCTGTGAAGGTAAAGAGAAACTCATTTCTGACAACAAACCACTCTGAAAATTTTACATCTTCAGTTTTTAAAAAGTTAATAATAATGTGAAGTTTCCAAAAACACATGGTATTTTTTTGCATTAAGAAAGCCAAATGCTAAAATAGGGGTAGGAATAGTTTTGATGTTAAAAGTGTAAGTAACTACGTTAACTAAGAAGTATTCTACAGAAACCGTTCCACGTGAGAAGGAAAACCACAGGAAAAATTTCTTGAAATCTGTGCACTCCCCAACTGCAGATCTGAGAGGAACTCCCTCCCCAGTGGTCTATTCTCCCAGGCTCAGGTACAGACAGGTACCACTGACTCTCTCCCAGACAGCTAACAACTGGAGTAAAATAAAATGTCACTTACAGAGTACTGCGTCCTACAGGCTGAATGATCTTTTCCCCCAAATCCATATGTGGAAGCCCTGACCCCCACTACCTTAGAACAGTAACTGTATTTGGAGATAGGGCCTTTCAAGAGGGGGTTAAGTTAAAATGAGGCCAGTTTAGGGTGGGCCTTCCGAGCTGACTAGTGTTCTAAAAAGAAGGGAAAATTTGACCACATAGACGCCAGGGACACATGCACACAGAGGGAAGACCATGGCAGGACATGGAGAGCCGGTGGCCATCTGTAGGCCAAGAAGAGGCCTCAGAAAAAAAACAAGTCTTGGGACTTCTAGTCTCCAGAGCTGTGAGAAAATTTGTTTGTTACTTAAGCCACCAGTCTGTGATATTTTGTTATGGCAGCCACAGCAAAGTATCACACTGTGTACCATGTTTAAACTGGGTTTACTATATATCAGAAAGTAAATTTCCATTGCACACAGATTTGCTGCAGTGTCTGTATCCATGACGGAAGAAAAATTCTTCGGCACCGGGCCCATCCTCAGAGACTCCATCTCTGCTATATTTGCACTCCTATGAGAAAATCTGACTGGTCTCAGGTTTTCAATCTAGTCAATCTCCAAGAATTAAGAGTTTACAGTCTAGTAAAGCAAATCCCAGCAAACACATTGAAGCATGGGCTTCCGGGGGAGCAGGTTAATTTTTACTTTCAGCTGGACAGACTGGTAACTCTCAGCTCTACGTGAACTACTTACTTAAAGAATTTCCACCTCGGATCATTGGCAATAAGCAAGGAAGTTAGAAGAATTCACCTACTATCTAAGGAAACTATAATTGGGAGACACATTTGCTATCCATTTGCCTGTTTTCCCACTCCTTTTTCATTAGCGTGCAAAGAGGATTTTGTATGGGCACAAGAACAAGATACTAACCGTAAATATTTAGACAGTACGTTAATAGCATCCATGGTGTCTTTGTTTTCCTTGTAGAGTACAAAGTGGCAGTAACTTCCCCTAGATTTTGGCCAAGAATGTTTTCTTGGATCTTAAAAACAAAAAAATTAAATGTTATATATACCATAATAAAAGCGATCAAGCTCATTTTTCACCAGAGAACCTCTGAGTGAGAAATCAGATCTAGTCTGACAAGAAATACAGGTTAAATGGTTACAGTTGTGCAGACTATAGGAATTATACTTCCTGTGATTGGGTACGCAACATTGTCCATATTTACACTCAAAAGCTGAAATGCAGGTTGTGTGATAAATGAGTGAGACTAAACAGCGGTCCTCACACAGAGAAACAGAGAGGTCCACTGTTCCCCCGATGGCTTCTGGATGGGTACTGGCCTTCTAGAACACACAAAGTCCAGAGGGAAACAGCACTCCAGTTGGCATCTATACACCTTGCTTTGTATCCTCGGCCAGGTGTTCACACACCCCGGTTGGATGCCTCCACAGGGACGGGGATAAAGTTTGTGAAAGTTGCCACAGTGACGGGTTTGAATTTTCCAAAGGCTACTTCGGTCACAAAAGTTTAGTTAATACTAGTTGGTTTACAAATGTTTACCTGACAGAGCAAGCAGCTGCCATTCAAAACAAAATGGGTCATTATTCTTGGGGAAAAGGAAACTAAAAATTAAGCCAAGTTAAACGTTAACTTCTGAACTACAGTTAGTTTGATTGTTTAACTTTCTGAACACTGGCAAATCTGTCCAGACTTTGGAGAACTTTTAAAAGCATTCTTTTAAACGAACATTTTAACTATACTGTAATGTAGAGACAGATTTTTAAAAAAATATTAGGATTTAAACTTTGATTTTGAAAAATCAACACATTTGGGAGAAAATATGTAAGCCACAATCACACTTTCAGACGCTGTACAATAAGACTCATGGGTCTGGAGCAACACACAGCTGCCACTGTTACTTGAACACATCTAATTCACTTGATTTCTGTAGCTCCATGAAAGAACAACTGTGGAAAAATACTTCATACAATCCTTAAGAGTCGTCTTCTCTTAAAAATGTTCCCTTGTCTTTGTCCCTAAAATAATCCTTTAGCATGAACTCATGAATCCTTCCTCTTCACAGAGATAAGAAACTCCTGGCACTGAAGTTGCTAAGACACCTGGCTTTGTCAAGGCAAAAAGCATTCTCGATAGGCCAGTGATTTATGCTACAATGTAAAGAACAAATGAACCAATAAATCATCTCGGAAAACTGCCACAGCACGTATGCTCGGCAATTGGCTTTTCCTTTCTGATAAATATGAACATGAGTCTTTTCTGTCTTGGAGAAAAAAAGTATTTCTTTGGCTCTTGGTGTGAATTCCTCACAACTCATCCTCAGAAGATTGTGAATAAGAGTATTATTTTTGGCTTTCCTTCCAGCTCACTACAGTGAAATAAAACTGTCTATACTTAGCACTTGGGAGAAAAATCATTGGCATTTCATTTTATCTACATGAAACACCAACCGCTCTTACCTGCTGCAGTTCTGACCTCTGTCCAAATGCACAGCATAAAGAGCACAAGAGAGCAATGTTTAATTCAGAATAACGTTAAAGTGCTTAAGAGGTGAACATGCAAATGATCGCATGGACAGGTTACCGAGGACTGCTACGGCACCTGCTAGTCATGTGGTGGGTTAACAGCCATTCAGACACGAACAATGGAATGTCTCAGAGGCACATGGTGAACGAGGAGAAAACTCACCTACAGGGACAAGCCTCCCTGTCTCAACCTCCTCACAATGACATGTCAGTGCGTCCTCAAAGTTGCATGGGTACACTGTCTGTACCCGCAGGATGTAGCAAAAGGTTTAAGACTGAATACAATACACCATACACCTGAAACTAGTATTACACTCTTATGTCAACACACTGCAATTTAAATAAGAACTTAAAAAAAGACTGAATACAAAATGCTTCCACATTTAGAGACTTGTTTTCACAGAGTACTACCTAAGATTATATTTAAGATTACCTACGTAATTACTGCTTTGTGTTTTTCTGGGTTTTATGAGTTTCCTGCAGTCAGGTACAACAACTTTACTTGAAAAAAATCATTACAGTTCTCCAGAACTGATAAATTAAAAGGGATTTGAGATGACTTAAGAGACTTATCTATTGAATGAAATGTTCGGAACTTGTTTCTATCATTATTTGACAAGTAATCTGTATGTAAAAGACATTTTTGAGACAGGGAAAAACTGTGCCCTGAGTATTAGATATTAAGAAATTATTGTTCCTTATGTTGGATGTGATACTGGTATGGGGTTTTAGGCCTTAGCTGCTAAATACATACTGAAATACTGATAAGTGAAATGAAGTGCTATGTAGAATTTTCTTTAAAACATTCCACAAGAAAAAATAAGCGGGAGGAGAAGATCACAGAAAAACAACAGAATGTCAATCCTGAAGATGGGTGATGGGAGTACAGTGGTTCAATACTACTTTGTGCACCCGTCTGAAAATGTCCGTAATAAAAAGTTAGTAAAAACTTGTGATAAAAATTGATGAAGTGCAAGCTATACTTTCCTTTAATAACCCCTTCAGAGCATTCACAACCAACTATAATGGTGAGAAATAAATGAAGCCACAAGGTGAAAAAACTAAACGCTATTACACCTTGAGGGAGAACATGACAACTGAGTATGAGTTTTGGCTCACACACATGCATCTTTTATTAGCGAAACCAAGCACTGAGCATGCATACAATTATCTCCTCTGTCTAAAGCAGATACAAAGGTTCTTTTTCTAAGTGTACTCAGGATACAAAATAGCAAGCATATGTATTAATTAACTGGGAATATTTTGAATAACAGAAAAATCAACGAGTCTCAACTTATTTTGAGCAATTTGACTTTCTCAACTCTGAATCCTTAGAACTCTAAGTAGGATATGAGTAGCTTTGTAATTGAAGAGAATTTAAAATAACTTTGAGACTTTTTTTCAAGACATTCTGATTTAAAATGTGAATGCAAAAAATTCTCAGGCTGAGATCACTGGAAGCAACCTTCTGATGGTCTGATACAGCAGCATCAGTACAGCAGAAATAGAAACCAACAGAAGAAACCATATTCAGGAAGATTCATGTACTGAGCTGAGATCCTCATGAATAAGGAAGGAAAAAATGTAGTTTGAGGAAGATGACCGTATGGGGTAGCCTGCAGAACATTCTTTCCTCCTTATTCGAGGCCATTTCCACGACTGCACCCCTGCTCACTGACCTTGCCAGCACCCTCAGGACCCTGCTCCACCCACTACTACTCTCCTAACATAATTTCTGCCTGCCCACTCCCCCCTGGCTCTATCCCTTCAGGATACCAATATGCCCACAGCTCTTCCATTTTAAAAGTCAAACCTGGGTGCTTGGGTGGCTCAGTAGGTAAGCATCTGACTTCGGCTCAGGTAATGATCTCACTCACAGTTCATGAGTTCAAGTCCTGCATCAGGTGAGCACAAGTCCTGCCTGCCTCTTTCTCTTTCTCTTTCTCTCTCTCTCTCTCTCTCTGCCCTTCATGGGATTCTCTCTCTCTGCCCTCGCTCACTTGCGCCCTCAAAAAAAAAAAAAAAAAAAAAAAAGTCAAACCGATGCCTCCCTTTCAACCATGATGCTTTCCTTTCTTCTTTTCCTTACAGCCTTTTAAAAAATTATGTATCTATGTATGTAATCTCTGCACCCAACGTGGGGCTCAAACTCACAACCCCAAGATCGGGAGCTGCATACTCCTCTGACTGAGCCAGACAGGTGTCTCTCTTTACAGCTTATTTTATTAAAAAAAAAAAAAAATGTTTTTAAAGTTTATTTTTGAGAGAGAGACAGAGCACGACAGAGGAGGGGCAGAGAGGGAGGGAGACAGAATCCAAAGCAGGTTCCAGGCTCTGAGTTGTCAGCACAGAGCCAGAAGAGGGGCCCGAACCCATAAGCCACAAGATCATGACCTGAGCTGAAGTCAGACACTTAACCAACTGAGCCACCCAGGAGCCCCTGCTGATAGCTTATTTTAAAAAGCAGTCTGGGGGCGCCTGGGTGACTCAGTCAGTTAAGTGTCCAATTCTTGGTTTTGGCTCAGGTCATGATCTCACAATTCACAAGTTCAAGCCCCACATCGGGCTCCATGCTGAACTCAGAGTCTGCTTGGGATTCTCTCTCTCCTTCTCTCTGCCCCTCCCCTGCTCATGCACACTCTCGCTCTCTCAAAATAAATAAGTAAACTTTAAAAAATAAATAAAAATAAAAAGCAATCTGTATTTATTGCCTTCTATCTCAACCCACTATGTAACCTGGTTTCCAATCTTACTCCACTAGAGCTGCTACGGTCAACACACCAATGATTTCTATGTTGCTAAAAACCAATGGATATATTTCAGAAGTCTTATCTCGCTGAACCCATCCATAATATTTTCCACTGCTCATCACTTTGGTTATTGGCAGTCACTCTTCTTGGGGATTCCATAACACCAGTCTCCCAGACAGTTTCCTTTTTATCTGTCTGGCTCTTCCTCCCGCTGGTCTCTGTGGATTCCCTGATCCAGTATCCCTGCTGGGAACCATTCATTTCCCTAAGTATGGAGAACCTCTATATATCATGCGGCGGATTTTTCCTTTTTCTTTTACTTAAGCCTTTGAAAAGAAGTTCTTAGAGGCATCTGGAATATATACTATGCTTCTCAAAATATAAATTAATTTCCCTGATTAATGATTTATAATAATTATACTTTCAGAAAAATACCATAAGTATGCTTTGGTAGGTGAATCAAACTATACTTAGATAGGGCCCTATCTATCTGACTGGATTAACAAACAAAATAACATCTGAGTTAAAACAGCTGGTAATTTGTAGTGTTTGCGCACCATGATTTAGAATCCACCATGCCCATGTTTTAGGATGCATGGCTCTAGAGGAGAAGAGTTTAGGTAAGAACATTGCAAATCTGCTAGATAATGCATGTAACAATTTATATCAGGGTGTGGTAGGAAAGGAGTGCTAAAAACACTATAAACTTATCTTTGCAATGAAGCTTTAAAAGCTAATTCATTCAGGGGCACCTGGGTGGCTCAGTCGGTTAAGCATCCAACCCCCGATTTTGGTTCAGGTCATGACCTCATGAACCTCAAACCCCACATTGGGATTCTCTCTCTCCTTCTCTCTCTGCCCCTCCTCTGTTAGCGTTCTCTTTCTCAAAATAAAAAAATAAATTTATAAAAATAAGTAAAAGGTAATCGTTCAAATGCTAGGCAAGGCAGCCCAAGAAGACAAGCTGTCATTGGCACTGGATTCTGTCTACAGAAGCAAGAACAGTCTCTGGATCCTAGCTCTCTCTACTTTTCCAATGGTATTTAACTAACAAGGTACTCTCGCTGGGAGGGAGCTGGAGCTAGAGCTGCAAGAGGTGAACGCAGGCTCTCCAGTGCCTGGGTCTAGGAGGGGGTGGGAGACAACAGTTCAGACATCTAGTCTATCTTTGACCAAATGCCACATCTCAAGCCCAAAAGGTTTAGATCTCTTTGCAAGTGACGATCCAATGTGACCTGGTTTTGTGATTCTTTTTAAACTGGGAAGTTCATATTTTACTGAAGATGTGTAAGGGCAATGGAGAAGGGTGGTTTGCGTCATACATGCTCAGCAGCTCACCTGAAAAATCTGAAGGAAATTTTTTTCTTTGGGAAAGAAAAAAGAAGGTGGGTGTGGCATAAGCTTAGAAAATGTGTATACAGACAAAACGTGAGAGGTCTGGCACCAGTCACTTGAGGGGAAAGGGTGGGAAAACTGAAAGGCCACCGTGACCTGCAAATGCCCTAACATCCCTCCCTGCCGATCACAAAGCCTAGCATCTTCTAAGAAACAAAGATCATTTCCAAGAAGCAGGAGTCTGCAGAGCAAGATTTTGCCTTTTCTTCTCGCCTTTGAAAGAGGGTGGCTGACCGATGGGGACTGCCTTTCTACAAGGGGCATTTCCCTAGCAGCCGTTCTCAGCCTGGGCTCCTTGAGACAATTAAGACTGAATGCTGCAGTAGTTAAGTCACCCACTCTCCTCCAGATCTAGAATAGTTACTAGCTATCTGCCAAGCTTGGGAGAATGCAAAAAGAGGCACTCGAATCATTCTCCATGGGGTTTAATTCTGCTGAAGAACCCTGGCTGGAAGAAAGCATGCTAAGGTACTATCTTATACTGTGACTCAGACATCAGAGAAACACACAGTAGCCAAGCCATTTGTCTGTGGTTTGAGAGGTGATTAGCAACCTGTGCCCTCAGTTGTTCCAGAACACATCATCTCATTTTCTTTTTGGTATCTCCGGGGAAGTGACCTCCAATGTCCACCTTCTCTTCCCCAGCTGCTCAAGATTTCTGATTCCTGTGTCACTATCCAGACTGACCGAATTGACTACATAGTTTTTGCAGGCACAGCTAACTAAACTTATCTCTGCTCCCATTTTTTATATACCCTCCCCCATTTCACTAAAATCATACTTATAAACAATTAAGGCTTCATCCATTCACAGCATTAGCCTGAGAGAATACTCACAAAGCACTAACCACACGAAGTCTTTTGTTATGTAGTCTTGGAATTCCTCTAACAAATTTATCTAGAAACGACTCTTTACTAATAGAAGCCATCATTGGTAGGAAATGAGGGTGAGGAACTATCTTTTTCCCATTCTAATTTTCATTAGAATTATGTCTGCTGATTTGGCAGAAAAATTCTTCTTAAGATTATATGCAAGCATATATGGCTGTAGAAATTCTTTTAGAGCATAAATATCAAAGAAATTCACTGACAACACACCCATTTCAAATGAATTATATACAATGAAAGATGAGCTTGGGTGGAGGGCCGCTTTGCCATGTAGTCCATGTTTTTTATGTGTGAGTGAAGAAGAGACTCAGGGTTGTAAAGCAACAGCCCTTGCAATGTGCCACAGGGACTTTTTGTTCATCTGAAAGCTTTCTCTCCTCCATTAAGAATACAGAATGAGCAACATCCTTCCATTTTCTTCTTGAATTGCCGCTGAGCCCACTCTGCTCTTCAGGGAACATATCAAATTGCTACGACTATCGCTCAGGCACCACTGTAAATGTAGCAAATCTTCACTCACATAAGAGACCTAATGCCCCTAACCAGACAGTCTGCAGGATGGTGCTGGCATCTGAAGTGATATTATTCACCTTCTTTGAAGGAATGACATGATTGATATCCTTTTCTGCATAACAGCAAAGTAGCCCTTGAACACGAACAGGCAAGGAACACGAGAAGCAGGATGCCACCCGTGACCAACAGACAGATGAAATGCCAGGTCATGCACACACTTACTTGCCAGAGCCTTTTTTCCAGCTGCATGGTAGGCTACAATATATTTCTTCCCCTCTCTATCCTCTGTTTTTGTCTCTAATCCTGGAAACAGAGATTTAATCGCTTGATGGATGATGGTTCTTTTCTCTTTGGTGTCCTCAATAACCTATTAAAAACAAATCATGCTACTACTGATTGAAGAAACATTAAATGGGGAAATAACACTAATGAAGTAGTAAAATCACTAGTCAGGTTATCAGCTGTGCAAAGTAACAGAGGTACATGGGTATGATTTCAACAATCCTTTTTTTTTTTAAATTATTTTTTAACATTTATTTATTTTTGAGAGATACACATAGAGTGCAAGGTGGGGAGGGCTGAGAGAGAAAGGGAGACACAGAATCCGAAGTAGGCTCCAGGCTCCTAGCAGTCAGCACAGAGCCGGATGCTGGGCTCGAACTCACGAACCAAGAGATCATGACCTGAGCTGAAGTCGGATGCTTAACCGACTGAGCCACCCAGGCGCCCCTTCAACAATCTTTTAGAGCTTCATCATACCGCACATCTTAAGAGCCTGTTTATGGGGCATGACTCTCTGCCAGGCACTATACCAGGAACTTCAGAGTCACTGTCTTAGTTAATCCTTATCATCTCCCTACCATGCTACCAGTATACCCACTTGGAGATCAGGAAAACGAGGTTAAGAGAAGGACCTAAGGTCGTACAGCTGAAGGGCAGCAGAGCCACGTGTACAGTCCAGGCTGTGACTCCAGAGCCACCCATCACACATACCCCTGCTCAGGGACTCTGCTGGGCGAACACCTCAGGGCTCACAGATGGAAATGGAGGCAAGCTGTGCCTTTCAGGATATCAGAAACTCAACTCCCTTCAATAGTCCAATCTACACTGCCTCACAATGAATCCTATTCCATACTGGATTATTTTATAATGGTGTTCTCATATATTTGTTCGTAATAAAAAAAAAATCAACATCAAAAAATGTAAACTTATTATGTAAGGAACTGTTGCTCAATTTTTGAATGTGTCTCACACTAAGAAATACATTTCACATCTGGAGTCAACAGTCAGAAATATATACATGCACCTGCCTTACTAAAAATCTAGAGGGGTACCGGGGTGGCTCAGTCATTAAGCATCTGACTCTTCATTCTGGCTCAGGTCATGATCTCACGGTTCATGAGTTTGAGCCCTGCATCAGGCTACGTGCTGACAGCACAGAGCCTGCTTCAGATCCTCTCTTTGCCCCTCCCCTGCTCATGCTCTCGATCTCAAAATAATACATTTTTTAAAAATCTAAAAAATCTTACAAAATAATATTTATCCTTAATGCGTATAATACACAGTTATTTTCTATTTAATTTATTGCACTTAAACAAATGTCGGGGGACACCTGGATGGCTCAGTTAGTTAAGCATCTGACTCTCGATGTCGCCTCAGGTCATGATCTCACAGTTGGTGGGACTGAACCACCCTTAGTCGCTTCTAATTTCACCTGTTTCTGCACCTGTTTAAGTTTCTACAAGATTTAAAGTTACAAACATGGCTCACATAATTCTACTGGACATCACTCAGAAGAATAAAATTTTCTTAACAAAAGCTTTTGAAAAAACATCTACTAGCCCATTTAGTAGCTGAGCTCTCCTTTTCTTCAATAGCAGAAGCTGAGTCAAGTTGAGCAAAGAAATGTTCCCTTACTTCTTTCCCAACTCCTCTCCCTCCAAGACCCACTTGACAGCCAGAGGCTGCTAGAGGGAGGGCCAGGGCCAGGGCCTTCCTATTAGGCCACACATCTGTTAGATGGTGGCAGTCCTTTGGCTACAGACACTGTGACAGAATAGTCACTTTGTGGTCTGAACAACACATTTCTTTCTTTCTTTCTTTTTTTTTTTTTTTTTTTTTTAATATTTATTTTTGAGAGAGAAAAAGACAGACAGACAGTCAAAGAATCTGAAGCAGGCTCCAGGCTCTGAGCTGTTGGCACAGAGCCCAACACGGGGCTTGAACTCATGGACCGCAAGATCATGACCTGAGCTGAAGTTGCACACTTAACTGACTGAGCCACCCAGGTGCCCTGTGGAACAGCGCATTTCTTTGTTGACTTGTGGTCATATAAAATTTTCTTACGACATAATATTTTTTTGCTATAGTATGTCTGGATACTGGTTATTTGCCACTGATCAAAACATTTTTAGGGTAATGCTCTTTTACATCAAACAGGGCAAAGTCTTCATTTCGTCAACTACTGTAATTTTTCTAATAGATGCTTATAGACTTTACTCAAAAAGAAGCAATGAAAATCCTGAAATGTATGTTTTTGTGCTATTTACCTCGATGGCAACACTAGTTTCCTTATTTTTAAAAAGCTGGAGCTCTTCTAAACGCTGCTTTTCTTCAGCTGTCAAAACCGTAAATACGTCTTCCGATGGATCCTTGAAAATAACAATGAAACTCCCAGTGAGTCACACACAGAACTCAAAGCTGTTACAGCTCTATAGTTCTGGATCTCTCGGAAATGCTAAGTCAATGCTGTTAGAGTTCTATAGTTCTGGATCTTTTGGAAGTGCTATTTTATAGGCAAAGTGGCTTGTCAGAGAACTGCTCTTACCTCCTCATCCACGGGGACAGACAAGTCATCCAAATGGCTGATGCGTCCGTCTTTTCCTATTTCATGAACAACAAAGTCGGAGTATCTGATGAAAAGAAAACACAAACTTTCAAAGCATTAACATTTTGCTTCTGATTAATTTTAGGAGGAAGTTTATCAACATTAAGCTTCATGGTTATATGAAAATTTTTTTTTAAATTTTGGGGTTTTTTTTTGAGACAGCATACTTGCGAGCAGGGGAGGGGGCAGATGGGGGTGGGGGGGAGAGGTAGAGGGAAGGAGGGGGGGAGAGAGAGAGAGAGAGAGAGAGAGAGAGAGAGAGAGAGAGAGAGAATTGCTACGTGGAGCTTGACCCCACAACCCTGGGATCATGACCTGAACTGAAACCAAGGGTCAGATGCTTAAGTGACTAAGCCATCCAGGAGCCCCAAAACAGGAATTTTTTTTTTTTTTTTTAATTCTTCATTACTAAGTTCATGTGCAGTTTTTTTTTTTCTGGTTTCTTAAAGAATGCTACGCCACAGCTTGCATTCTTCACACAGAACGTAAAGACCCTCTGAGCTTTAGAATGTTCTTTCAGAGAATTGCATAAATCAAAGCTTATTACCCTATTGATTATATAAACAGTCCATACTAAGGTGAATCATAAACTACGGCATGGTTAATTGAATCAGAACCCCGTTGGGGCGCCTGGGTGACTCAGTCAAGTCAGTTGAGAAGCAGACTTTGGCTCAGGTTTGTGAGTTCAAGCCTGGTGCTTTGCACTGACAGTACAGGGTTGCTTCGGATTATCTGCCCACCCTCTCCCTGCCCCTCCCCCCCAATATAAACATTAAAAAATATATATCACAACCCAGTATATCTACTATGAACCAACCTGAAGCTTGCCTTTATGCTAAATATTCTACACACATTATTTAAAACCTTCTCAAAAACCACAAGGTAGTATTAGGAACCATTTTTTGAATAAGGATACTATGTAACTAGTCTAGATTCATACTCAGATCCTTCTGGCTCCAAAGACTACCTTCTTTCTACTGTAGATGTGGCACATTCAGGTGGAAGAGTTAAGGATTTAAGATTTTAAGACCAATTCAAGAGAAAACTTAAAACCATTTAAAATAATTTATTTTAAAGAAGTGAACAGCACTCATTTACATATTAGCAAGGCTTGACACAAAAATTATTTTTTATTTACTCATTTGATCTTGAAATGGCTTCATCTGCTCATTTAGACAGCTCTCCTCCATCCTATTCCTTTGTGATCGTCAATAAACCATTCTTGGGGACAGAAAGTTAAATAGAACATATTGGTGATGGAGACGCGGGGGGCAGGAGAGGGGGGGTAGAGACACAGAATCCGAAGCAGGTTCTAGGCTCCGAGCTGTCAGCACAGAGCCCGATGCGGGGCTCAAACCCACAAACTGTGAGATCATGACCTGAGCCAAAGTCAGACACTTAACCAAGTGAGCCACCCAGGCGCCCCCCTTGCTAATTTCTTTCTAAAGAACAAATAGAATGCCAAATTATGGAGAGAGCCCAATGTCCATTGACTGAAGAACATTTACAGAAGATGTGGTAGATATACACAAGAGAATATTACTTAGCCATCAAAAAGAATGAAATCTTGCCATTTCCAATGACAATACACTGTGGATGGAGCTACAATGTATTACACTAAGCAAAATAAATCAACCAGAGAAAGGCAAATACCATATGATTTCACTCCTATGTGGAATTTAAGACACAAAACAGAAGAACAAAAGAGTGGGGGGAGAGAAGAGAGGGAAACAAACCACAAGAGACTCTTCATGATAGAGAACTGAGGACTGATGGAGGGAGGTGGGTGGAGGGGTGGGCTAGATGGGTGAAGGGTACTAAGGAGGGCACTTGTTACAATGAGCACTGGGTGTTGTATGTAAGTGATGAATCACTGAATTCTACTCCTGAAACCAATACCGTACTGTATGTTAACTATAATTTAAGTAAATAAAAAACAAAAAACCAGAAAAACAAATAGAACAAAAATAACTTTACATGTAAGTGAAACATACCTTTCTTTCAAGATGCCTGAGAATCCCTGATGAGAACTTACAAACTTGGTGATGCCAACGTCAAGTTCAGTGAGGCCGTGCTTCATCATGTCTGCAAAACTCTCAGCTTCCTCCTCCTCCTCACCCTCCTCAGAGAGGCCATCTTCCTCCTCCTCTTCCTCTTCTTCCAACTGCACATCAGAATTCTTTGTACCCTCTCTGGCACTCACAGCCTCAGGTGGCTCAGGCACGTTGACCCCACTGGGTGGAGAGACATGCTCCAGCTCACTCTGACTTTTGGTCAGACAATGGTCCAAGATCTTCTGTCTTTTTGCCTCCTCAGCTGGGGCCACCCTGTCATTGTCTTCAACAGCAACAGACCCACGTTTCAGCGACACACCAGTCACTTCTGTCATCTCCATGTTTAAGGCTCCAAGAAAACATTTAAGAGAACCTTTTAGGAAGGAAGAGAGCGTAGGAAGTAACAATCACTTCCTTAAAGTGGGTTTCAGCAAACAGAGGCACAGTTAACTTTGTTCCTAGGGTTCTAAAACTCATCTATTAAAATAATTTTTCCTGATGCTGGTGTATATATTTGGTGGCATAGAAAAATGGCACAACACTTCTGCATAGAATTTGAGAGTATGCCTCAAAAAAAAACTTTAAAAAATGTATGCCCTTTGACCCAGAAATACTACTTTCAGGGTGTATCTTTTATTTATTTATTTATTTATTTTATTTATTTATTTATTTATTTATTTTTAACGTTTTATTTATTCTTGAGACAGAGAGAGACAGAGCATGAATGGGTGGGGGGGGGGGGGGCAGAGAGAGAAGGAGACACAGAATCGGAAGCAGGCTCCAGGCTCTGAGCCATCAGCCCAGAGCCCGACGCGGGGCTCGAACTCGTGGACCGCGAGATCGTGACCTGAGCTGAAGTCGGACGCCCAACCGACTGAGCCACCCAGGCGCCCCCAGGGTGTATCTTAAAATAACTGAAGTGCTTACAATTTTAGGTTTAAGGATACTCATTTCAGTACTTTTACATTAACAAAAAACAGAAAAATGATGCCTGCGTCTGTAAATTAAACAATACAATGAAACAATACGAACAGAAGCTGGGAAGGATGGTTTCTTCTAGCACAGAATATGGGTGGCTGGGCACAGCAGGGAGACGTGCTGGTTTTAGTGAATACCGTAGTTGATCACTTGAACTTTGTTTCATGTAGATTATTCTTTAAAAAAAAAAAAAACCTGATTAAATAAAAATAGTGCAGGGGCGCCTGGGTGGCTCAGTCGGTTAAGCAGCCGACTTCGGCTCAGGTCACGATCTCACAGTCCGTGAGTTCGGGCCCCGCGTCGGGCTCTGTGCTGACCGCTCAGAGCCTGGAGCCTGTTTCAGATTCTGTGTCTCCCTCTCTCTCTGACCCTCCCCCGTTCATGCTCTGTCTCTGTCTCAAAAATAAACGTTTAAAAAAAAAAATAGTGCATAAATACACTTATTGACAGGAACGCATACTAGTATCATATTAAAAAAAAAAAAGCAAGGGGGATGTGAAGTTGCTTAATGGGTTATAAAGTTTCAGTTTTGCAAGATTAGAAAGAGTTCTGCATATTGGTTCCACTACAGTATGAATGTACTTAACGCTACTGAACTGTATGCTTAAAAGTGGAGATGATGCCACATGTTATGTGCATTTTGCCACAATTTAAACAATACAGACTATCATGTAAGCAACCCACACACAATGTAATGAGGGAAAGTCTAAGAAGCCATACACACCTCCCAGGACTGGGCGGCTTGCCAGAGGGGTAACATGTGGCAGTCAAAATAAATACATCTATCTAATTTGACCTTACTTGGTGCTCTTGGTAAATTAAGGATAAAAGTTTTCCTACATTAATTATATACGGAGGTGCTATAATTAAAATGCTAATGAACTTACTAAGCATACTCATAAAGAACATAAATGAGCAGAAAACTAACATTCTAAGGTTCTCCGAAGCCTAGTTAACAAGAAACCCAACTACAGAAGCATCTACAACAGAATAATAACAACAATGAGCTAAAGTTTAAGAATCCACATTTGAAGGGTGCCTGGCTGGCTCAGTCAGTGGAGCACGTGACTCTCTTGATCTTGGGGTCATCAGTTTCAGGCCCATCTAGAGATGACTTAAAAAAAAAAAATCCACATTTGATCTTGGCTCACTGTCAACAATCTAGAATGGAAAGAAAAAGTAAAGAAGAATGCAAATACATGCACAAAATGAAAGAAACAGGAATGATGACTACAAAAAAAATGGGAGAAAAGGTACAGAAAGATGCCAGTAAAACCAATTTCCTTTGAAAGACAAAAAAATTAAATAAAGAAAATGGAAGAAACCAAGAATCTGGAACAGAAGTAGACCACAACTATACAAAAATTACCTCTAATTCAATTAGGAAAGCATTTATTCTCTATTTGTTCTAAGCAAGGTCAAGTAAGAAAAAGAATGGTTTATGAAATGCTGGTGCTATTCATGCTCACTTTCTATCAACAAGGCTGCCCTCACAGAGCCTGCACGCCAATGTGGGAGACACAAAGGGCACAGGTCACTCAGGGACTACAGGAACAAAGACCTCAGAGGGCACTGCCGGTGAGGGTGTCAGAGAAGACACCTTTCCTTATGGCAGACCAGAAACGAACACCTGAGCCCGGCTGTGAGAAGCGGGTGAGGTCGCGGAACGCGGGGAGGAGGCTGTTTGGGGGGATGGTCGGGCATGTGCAGAGGCGTGGGAGCCCAAATAGGGTAAAACACACAACGAGCGAGTCTGGAGGTAAAGCTAGCGAGTGGCCAGATGCTAGACCAGCAGAATGGAGGGGATTCCATCCTGAAAACCAAAGCACCTCTAGACTCGTGAGTTAGAAAGGTGTCGCAGTGCCTCTTTGAAGAGAAACGGGTTAGACAGAAGATTCGCTGAGAGGGTATAGCTGAGGGTCACTTGGCTGTCTCAGTTGGAAGAGTGCACGACTCTTGATCTCGGGGCTGTGAATTTGAACCCCACATTGGGTGTAGAGATCACTAAAAAAAATAAAACTTAAAAAAGAGGGTATGACCGAAATTGAGTCAAGAAATTAGTATAACATGATCTAAGACTGAGACAAGGGTGACAGAAACAAAGTTTGGATTCAGGGACATTTAGGAGGTGGTAGGAACAGGACTGGATGACAAATGTGGGCAAAAAGAGGAAATACCCTAGGATGACTCAGGTGTTCTGCCTTAGGGATCTCAGAGGACAGGGGAGCTCTTCCTGACACGGAACCCCAGAAGAGAAGCAGGGAGTAGGAAGACAAGCCCACTTATGGTCCTGAGGTGTCACAGATACCTGGGAACATCCGGAAGCCAGTCACTACATTGTGTTACACATACTCTCAACCCCAAACGTGCAATGGCGTCCCAGCTGGCATGCCAGGGTCCGCTAGGAGATCCTGATACCTTTCCACGCCTGAACTCTCAGCAGGGAGGAAAGGAGAGCCAATGACAACCACATCACTATCGTGGCTCAGGGACTTTGCTGTCAGCACATGTCTACCTCCTTCCCAGAATGCAGAGAATTCATCAAGCTCCTTTTTAACAACTGATGGTCATAAGCCACATCAATTACTTCCTCTGCAGAAATGTCTGCTCCATCCTGCTTTGACACTGCCCATCATCCAGCAACCTGTACCATTATCTTCCACACACCTGCAACAACTCAGGCCCAGTCCCAATGAGTTCCTGCTTCCAGTCTGACTGCTCATGAGCTCTCTCCAATGGGAAGTCCTCCACACCTGTCTAAGATCACCCCTGGCCTCATCAGTCCTTCAAGGCTCATCTGAAGGCCATGAGTCCTGACTGCTGTGCCTTCCTCTCTACTAACTCCGTCTTCCCATTTTACCTCCCTTCATCTGCACTACCATGTGGGCACCTGGGTACCATACTTTTCTCCTGCCATTTTCTAGCTGTCCGTCGAAGTAAATTAATTTCTCCAAGCCCCTGTTCTTCATCTGTAGAATGGGAATGACATGTGTATCACAAGACTGCCGCGAAGATTAAATGAAATGATAAACACTACATCCTGGTTAGATATAGTAGGAACAAAATAAGCTAGTCCCCTTTCCCCCCTCAAGAAGTCTGCAGATTTTTTGAGGACATTATTTCTTTTATATATGCCGCAGAATTCAGAGTGGTATAACAGCCTTCTATAGACATTTTGTAGATTTCTTGGAACAGGTGCTGAAACTGTTCCCCACCTGTAGAGATCAAAGTCACACTAAGTAGCAAATGCCTAATGAAATAGTGGACCTGGACAAGCACCACGAATGGCCCACTAACATACATGACAGGCAGACACTGCACGTCCCTGAAAGCACATGCTGTGAAGTATTCTGACTGAAACTCTATGTCTAATTGGTAGTTTCAACAGCACACAGACAGAAGATGTTAACCACCACCATGGGGAAGCAATCAGCAACATTCTGAATGTGGGAAACTCTACCAGGACAAAGACAGTTCCCTCAACTAATAAAAAGCAAGGGGAAAAAGAGGGAGGGGAACTTACATATAAACCTACAAAGAAATGCAACGAGTGGATCCTTCTTCAAACAAGTCAACTATTTAAAAAAAGCATTTAGAGGGGCTCCTGGGTGGCTCAGTCGGTTGAGCGTCCGACTTCGGCTCAGGTCACGATCTCATGGTCCGTGAGTTCGAGCCCCGCGTCAGGCTCTGGGCTGATGGCTCAGAGCCTGGAGCCTGCTTCCGATTCTGTCTCCCTCTCTCTCTGCCCCTCCCCCGTTCATGCTCTGTCTCTCTCTGTCTTAAAAATAAATGTTAAAAAAAAAAAAATTAAAAAAAAAAAAGAAAGAAAAACAAAAATAAAAAAAGCATTTAAAAAAGTATTTGATGGCTGTAGCAACTTCTTACTCCACATGTCTCCGGAGGCAAGGGAAACAAAAGCAAAAATGAACTATTGGGACCTCATCAAAATAAAAAGCTTTTGCACAATGAAGGAAATAATCAGTAAAACTAAAAGGCAACCGACGGAATGGGAGAAGATATTTGCAAATGACATATCACAAAAAGGATTAGCATCCAAAATCTATAAAGAACTTATCAAACTCAATACCTAAAAAACAAGTAATCCAGTGAAGAAATGGGCAAAAGACATGAATAGACACTTCTCCAAAGAAGACATCCAGATGGCCAACTGACACATGAAAAAATGCTCAACATCACTCATCATCAGGGAAATACAAATCAAAACCACAATGAGAGGGGTGCCTGGGTGACTCAGTGGGTTAAGCGTCTGACTTCAGCTCAGGTCATGATCTCATGGTTTGTGAGTTCAAGCCCCGCTTTGGGCTCTGTGCTGTCAATTCAGAGCCTGGAGCTTGCTTCAGATTCTGTCTCCCTCTCTCTCTGCTCCTCCCCCGCTCACACTCTGTTTCTCAAAAAATGAATAAACGTTAAAAAAAATTAAAAATAAATTTAAAAAACCACAATGAGATACCACTTCACACCTGTCAGAATGGCTAATATTAACAACTCAGGCAACAACAGATGTTTGTGAGGATGCACAGAAAGAGGATCTCTTGTATACTGTTGGTGGGAATGCAAACTGGTGCAGCCACTCTAGAAAACAGTGTGGAGGTTCCTCAAAAAATTGAAAATGGAACTACCTTACGACCCAGCAATTGCACTACTAGGTATTTACCCAAGGGATACAGGTGTGCTGTTTCTAAGGGGCACATGCACCCCAATGCTTATAGCAGCACTATTGACAATAGCCCAAGTATGGAAAGAGCCCAAATGTCCCTCGATGGATGAATGGACAAAGAAGATGTGGTATATATATACAATGGAGTATTACTCAGCAATCAAAAAGAATGAAATCTTGCCATTTGCAACTACGTGGATGGAACCAGAGGGTATTATGCTAAGTGAAATTTGTCAGTCAGTGAAAGACAAATATATGACTTCACTCATATGAGGACTTTAAGACACAAAACAGATGAACATAAGGGAAGGGAAGCAAAAATAATATAAAAAACAGGGAGCGGGACAAAACGTAAGAGACTTCTAAATATGGAGTACACAAAGGGTTGCTGGAAGTGTTGTAGGAGGGGGGATGGGCTACATGGTCAGGGGCATTAAGGAATCTACGCCTGAAATCATTGTTGCACTCACTACATGCTAACTTGGATGTAAATTTTAAAAAACAAATAAGTAAGCATTTGAGATGATGAGGGATGCAAAATACTGGGAATATTTGATGACATCAAGGTAGTACTGTTAACTTTTAAAGGTGCAATTATGTTACTGTGGTTACATTTAAAAACAGAATCCTTATGTTTTAGACACACTAACAAATATTTATGGTTGAAAAGTTACGAAGTCTGGAATTTGGCTTCAAAATAATTTACCAGTGGTGAATGGAAGTGGAGGGGGTACAGATTTGAAACCAGGTTCATAATTATTGAAACTGAGTGATGGGAACATGGGGAGGTTATCACATCTTCTACGGTAAGCTTTTTATTACAAAAAATTTCAAACATATGAAGTATAAAAAGATACACAAACTATTGTGTTCTGATCAACCACTATTTTACCCTTTTTTCTGTTCTGCTCTCTCTCATCACTTGTTCTTCAAACAGGTCCCAAGATACCGTCTCTCCACTGTCACTTTTTTTTAATAATTAAAAAAAAAATCTGATGTGCAGGCCTGATGTGGGGCTCAAACTCACAAACCATGAAATCATGACCTGAGCCAGTCATTTAACTGACTGAGCCACCCAGGTGCCCCTCTCCACCTTCACTTCTTCAAGTGCCCCAAACCTCCACATCTGTTAGCCACCACTCAACACTCTTGCTCACTGGTGCTGCTTCGTGATCCGTGCTAAACCCCAACCAAGTATCAAACCTACTGTCTAGGTCTGTGCTCCTGGATGCTGCTGGAGAAAACCACAGCAGGTGAGGGGGTTTCCCCTCTTAAACAGCCATCCCTACTCTCATGGCCATGCCTGGTCAGTACAGTCTTCTTCAAGTCCTGCTTGCGGGCCTCCTCTGACAGATGTCTACCCCTCTTTCCAGCATATGCACTAGACCACTTATTATAACCATTCCCTTAAATAAGACAACCCTCCTAAAAGTCCAGTCATTCTAACACTCAATCCTAAGCGCTGCACTTCATCCCCTCAACAAATACCTACTGTGCACCCTGCGCTAGGCGGTATTCCAGGTACTGCGAAAAGACACTGCAGCAAATCAAATCAACGCCCCGCCAGTGTGCAGCTGACGTTTAGTGAAAGATTTGGCTTCTGCCTCCCACACACCAATGAAGTGTTTTTTTGTTTTGTTTTTTTTTTTTAAAGTTCAGCGATGGCTTCCTTGTGCCAAAACCATAGTCATTCAAGCCTGGCTCGAATTGACATCTTTTCCCAACTGGACACGGTTTGCCACTTTCCTTCCTTGAAACTCTTTCTACCCCTTTTTTCCTGCCTCTTGAGGTACTCTTTTCCCCTCCTTCTCTGCTGCTGCTTAAATTTGGGCATCTCTAGGTTCCTACCCCAGTCTTGTTCCCTTCTCACTCTCACATTTTTCTAGCCAAGACCCATCTCTGACTTCCCAGTTTGCTTGGGAAGTCCAAAGCAATAGCTGTCAAGCTGAGCAATTGCAGAGTGCACCCAGTGAGCTCATTCAAGCCTCTCCTCCACCCTATGGCTCCGGGTTCATTAGCATTGCCAGATATCCGTGTCTTACTCCAGCTGACCCAGCTAGGAAGAGCTGAATCAAATGCTCAAATTCAACATGCCCTAAATTGATCTCATCATCTCCCACCACCAACACACATTACACCTCCCAGCTCAGGGAACGTTGCCACCAACTACCAGTCACCTAAGTCAGGACATGGTCATCACCCAACTCCTTGCTCTCCGCTGCGCCCACATCAGTGATTTCGTGAATAAAATCCTGGAAAGTTTCAAACAGCACTGTTATGCGTAACATCCTGGGCATGAGAATATTAGCAGATCACACATATGAATATCACACACTGGTTTCAACCCGATCTAGGTTCTGCCGTTTACTGAGTGGGCCACTTACCCTCTCTAAGCTGAGGTTTCTTTCTCTGCAAAGCTGAAAAATGATGAGTTGCTCAAAGGTCTGTAATAGCTGTTCCTATTCAACTACTGGTCATTAATATTTATTATGGATGGTCTGTACAGCAGAACTGTATTGCTGAGTCTGGGGAAAAAACAAAGCTTCTTAGGCTTCTTTTGTTCTCTGGGCTAATGATTAAACATGGGTTTCCTCCTTCAAATACCATTTAATTTTAAGAGTCCCTCAAAGCACTGCCAACAGCACCAAATAAACAGGCCTTTAATATTTTTGGGCAGTCTTTTTCTCGATACTTGTGGACACTTGCCTAATCTCTTTTCCTTGTTATATTTAACTTACAAGACAAGCTCATTAACTAATCTCACTTTTGTGTTTCAAATGAAATTACAAATACTTTTCATTTGTTTGAACTAATAACCCTATCATACACATTAATTATTAAAATATACATGGTACCAATGATTATAAGTCACTTAATATGTATTTTGCTAAGTTCTCTCAGTGGGCCTAGAAGCTGAGAACATATTTACTAGAACAGCTGTTCAAACTTCTGGACTAGGAGACAGAGCTCAAATTAGTATTGTTTTCATGAGCAAGAATTATATAAAAGGGAAGACTAAAATGCAGCATGATTTTTTTAAGGTTTATTTATTAGAGAAAGACAGAGACAGAGCAAGTGGGGAAGGGGCACAGACAGAGGGAAAGAGAATCCCAAGCAGGCTCTGCACTGCCAGCGCAGAGCCTGATGTGGGGCTTGAACTCACGAAACCAGGAGATCGTGACCTGAGCCGAAACCATGAGTCAGACATTTAACTGACTGAGCCACCCAGGTGCTCCTGCAATATAATTTTTAAATGAGGGGAGGGAGCGAGCAGATCCTGTGAACATTGAAGTTGCTGGGAAGAATTCAATCAGAAAAATAAACCACTCAGGCTGCCCGGGAGTGATTTCCCTAAGAAAAAGTTTTGCATTCAGGAAAATCCAAATATACATACTCAAGCATGCTACCTCAAAGCTGAAATGACTGGCTTTTTAAAAAGGGGAGGGAGGGTAGAGAGTACAACTTTATGAGTTTTTTTAAATGTTATTTTAAAAAAAAGTTTTTAAAGAGATGCTATGCTGCACAAATACACTATTCAAAATAGTAATCAGTCAAGTAATATAGACCACACCACCACCAAGAAGAGAATCTACTAATACTTACCTGTGAACTTCAAAGTCCTATGCAATTTTTTGAAAGGAATACTAAAAAAATGGGTTTTGTTTCTTTTATACTCCAAGTGACCCAACTGACATTAGGAATATTACAATTTTATCAATATTTTAAAATCTTTTTCATTAAGATACTAAATTCACCAATAAGCTCTCTTTACATCCACAACAACAAAAGTTTAACATTTTCAAAACTGTAATACAACACCGATAATCCCTTAACATTATTTCTGTAAAATGAACATCTAAAGCCATATTAGTCTTAGTCTTATCTATATTTCAAAATACAACTTCCACTTTTTTTAAAATTTTTTTTAATGTTTTATTTATTTTTGAGACAGAGAGAGACAGAGCATGAACAGGGGAGGGGCAGAGAGAGAGAGGGAGACACAGAATCCGAAACAGGCTCCAGGCTGAGCTGTCAGCACAGAGCCTGATGCGGGGCTTGAACTCACAGACCGCGAGATCATGACCTGAGCCGAAGTCAGACGCTCAACCGACTGAGCCACCCAGGCGCCCCTTTAAATACTTCTATCCTCCAGCCTCTGCAAACTGTCAACAACCCCTCTAGCTCACTACAAAGAGCACTTTCTGGGGCGCCTGGGTGGCTCAGTTGGTTGAGCGTCTGACTTCGTTAGGCTCAGGTCATGATCTCACAGTCTGTGAGTTTGAGCCCGGCATCCAGCTGTGTGCTGACAGGTCAGATCCTGGAGCCTGCTTCAGATTCTGTGTCTCCCCCTCTCTCTGCCCCTCTCCTGCTTGTGCTCTGTCTCTCAAAAAATAAAATAAACGTTAAAAAAAAAATACACACACACACACACATATAATAAAGAGCACTTTCTTCAGGGCAGAGCACACTCTACATTCTAATATGCAAAATCATTAAGTCCATTAGATTCGTTCATCCCACAAATATGTGAGTACCCTTATGAGTCTGGCACTATCTTAGGCACTGGGGAAAAGGGGCTATTTCTTGTCCTCTTTGAGTTTATATTTATTTAAGGATATATCAACGAAAACAATAATAATCTCAGAAACATACACCCGTAAGAGCTACAAATAAAGCAGAGTAAAGGGAAGGGGAGAAAGAACTATAGACATGAAAAGATGTGTATGGGGAGAGTTCCAGGCAGCAGGACCAGCACAGGTAAAGGACCTGAAACAGGAGAAAACTTAAGTCAACGGACCAGCTGGACTGCAGTATCTCTCTCCTACTTGAGGTCAATATACCTTTTATTAATACTTGCATCGCCTCAGCCTCTACCAAAAGATGTTCAAAAGGAGCTGTTAAATGATTAAACAAAATTATCGCCTATTCATCCTCTTTTCACTATGACTGTACCGGCCTATTTTTGACAGATCCCTCAATTGCCAAGGTATCCCCAAGGGAACGGAATATGACTGCACAGACGACTGGAGACTTGAAACAAAAGCCCTTGGTAATCCAAGATTTTTGAAATGAAAAAAAAAAAAAAAAAAAGTGGCCTGACAACGGGATTAAATTTCTGGCAAACGAAACTCTCTCCAAACCCTACTTCTTGGCAGGCACTAATAACCCAGGCAATTAGGATGTACTTCTAAACCTCAGTGCAGGGCTGGCGGTAAGGACTCGGCGTAGATGAGTTTCAACATGCACAGCAGCACCTCCAAACATCCACTCATTAAACACGGACCCGGTGGAGAGCTGGAGAAAACACTCCTGGTGCCCAACCTGTTGGCTCCTACTCTGGGAAACGTGTACAAAAATAAGCATTCAGCTGGGTGCTTGCCTGGCTTGCAGTAGCCTCGCAGTTAAGTAGTGATGGGTGAAAACGAGGACGAGAGAAAGCACGTGGGCTTTACCCTGCAGAAGACCGGCCCCGCGATATACCGAGGCTGTAAGGGCCCCGGGATAGAGGCCGGTTTTCTCTTTGGCGAGGAGAGGAGTTTAGGGAGCTCCGGGGCAAAGAAAGGGAGGAGAGGGGCTGGGAACGGAGGGCGGCCAGCGCCACAGGGAGGCGGGAGGGCACGGCGCCCCCTGCCGATCGGCCCCGGAAGGGGGGGCGGGGCTGGTACCGCGGGAGGAGGACCGCCAGGCTCCAGCCGCGCTTCCGCGGGTACGGCCAGCAATGGAGGCGCCGTGGGCAAGCCGTGCGCTCACGCCGCGGCCGGGACGCCTTCCCAGGCCGCACTGCCCCTCCGGGCGGGGCCCTGAGGCCGGGCCGTGGAGCCCGGGTGGCTGCGGCGAGGCCGCGCACTTACCCGGGGCCTGGGAGCGCGGGCGCGGCCCGTGCCGGGCGGCGAGGGGGCGGGCGCGCTGCTCTGGGCGCAGGAGGGCGGCGGCGACGAGGGCCACTCGGAAGAACCAGCTGCGAGGGCGCCCCGGCATAGGCAACGCCGTCAGCGCCTTCAGCCCCTGGGGCCCGGAGCGCGCGGGTGCACTCGCCGGCCGCGGAGCTCTCACACGTGCTGCGCAGCGACGCGCCGCCGCTAATCTGCCCCACCCTCGGGGCGGGGCCCGCCCTCCGCCGCCGGCCCCGCCTCCGCGCGGGCCCGGAGCAACGAGGCCCCGCCCCTCTCCGCCGCCCAGTGACCCAGTGGCCTCTGCCTGGAGGAAGCTCGTTGGTTCACTGCGGCTTTGCCAGCTCACGGCGGCGGGAGCCTGTCCAGGCCCTGGGCAAACAGTGATTTCTCCAGGGCCCGGGCAAACAGGGATTTCATCGTGCACCAAAGAGTCCTTCAGACAGTCTTTAGGACTCCTAAAGTGGCCGTGGCCATGGCCTTAACGAATGCTTTACGTATTTTAATAAAGGTTTCTTCCACATGGTTATGGCCGTTTTGTGTTGCCCCCCTCATGCGGCTAGTTTAAGGAAAAGAATAACTTTAGGGAATATATTGTTCTATATATTATTCCTTCAAGTGCAGGGGATCCGAGAGAAGCATTTTCCCACTTCTTCGATTTACCCCTCCTGCTTGACGGCTCCTCAATAGGATAGGCTCCAGAAAAAAACTAATCATAGCAAGTTTGTGCTTCTGTGTGAAGAAAAATAAAATCCATACTCCTTCCATGCTCTTCAAGTAGCACACGTTTCGCGACCAAATTCTGGCCTCTAATAGTTTTTGCACTATTTTGCCAAATTTCAGTCCTCAGTGAAACACCTATATATTATTTCAAGTCCTTTAATTTCTATTAGACTTGGTTTTTTAAATTGTGGTAAAGTACATGCAACATAAAATTTATCACTTTAATCATTTTGAAGTGTACATTCAGTGGCATTAAGTACATTCACAACGTTGTACAACCATCACCAACATCCATCTCCAGAAGGCTTTTCACCTTGCAAAGCTGAAATTCTATCCAGGAAATAGCAAATTTCCAGTCTCCCCACCTCCTAGCCCTGGGAACCACTATTCTACTCTTCTCTCTATGAATTTTACAGTTGTAGGTAACTCCTTTAAGTGGAATCATATAGCCATATGTCCCTTTGTGACTGCCTTATTTCCTTAATGTTCATCCATTAAGGATACAACACGTGTTGCAGCATGTGGCAGAATTTCCTTCCTATCTAAGGCTGAATAATATTCCATTACATATATATAGCACGTTTTGTTCCCCTATTATCAGTTGAGTTGCTTCGGCCTTTGGGCTATTGTGAATAATGCTGCTATGAACACGGGTGCTCCAATATCTATTTGAGACCTTGCTTTCAATTTCTTGGGGTATATACCCAGAAGTGGTATTGTTGTATATTAATTCTATTTTCAATTTTTTGAACAACCCCACTTTGTTTCCTATAGTAGTGGTAGACTTGTTTTTAAAATCTGGGTTTACATTATCCATACTCAGTATGGATAATTCACTCAGACTGCTAGGATTCTATACTGTGAGATTCTATACTCTGAGATCAGTCACCTCAGTTGAGGACAGTTTTCTGTCCCTAATCCATGTATAATCACATGTCCTGGGCTATGGCTAATTCATAGGTTAATGTCCCAATGACAGCAACTGCACATATGTTTACCACAGACACAGTAAAAATTCAATCCTAAACTTTAAATTTTTGTAGACTTTAAAAATTATCTTCTCTGAGGCTGAACACCTCGTAAATGCATATGGAAGGAAAGAACATTCACATTCCTTTGGCTGTTAGCTAGCTAGATCCATGATCAAAACTTACTGCATTTTATCCTGAACCGCCTCAGACAAGGTCCAAGTGAAACATGCATTTTTAGTTTTCTGTTTTTCAAAATGACAGCCCTTTATTGGCTTTTATAGTTAAAATAATACAGAAGTGTTCAAAGCCTGTCCCAAATTCCAACTCCCTCTAATAATCATTTAACAATTTAATGTTCTCCTTGACTTTCAAATTACATCCTAACATGTCCGTTATGTATAATATTCGGGATCCTGCTTTTAATCCACACCAGCACTATGGACTGCTAAGGGCCCAAAACATACAATGTATCTCTTGTTTCATCCTTATTATTGCCTACTATTCTGTCCATCTAAGATTGCCTCTTTACACTCCCCAGATAGTAGTCAATTGTTTTCTGTGCTCCCTCAGTCATTGCAAACATTTCCGTTGTTGAGCCTACTGCATTCAATCTTAATTTATTTTCATTTCTGTTTCCCTTACCAGAAGTGAATTCCCCAGAAGCAAAAATCTGGGTTTAGAGCAATCTTTTTTTCCCTTTAATGTTATTTTTAATTTTTACCAGAGTATGCATGTCTGTGATTTAGAGCCAAATAATTCTGTAGAAATCTTATAAATTGCAATGAAAGAGCAGAGACTGTACCCCCCCTTACCAATTTCCCCCTCCTTAAAGGCAGTCACTTTTGTCTTTTAACTGGTTATTTTGATATTTACTTTCAGTTCTCTATATAAAATGTTTGCATTGCTATTTCTCGATTTCTCACTTCTAGGCATTATCTGTTGATTTCACTTAGTGGGAAATGAGGATTTAGTTCTTCTTTCTTTCCCTATCCTTTTCCCCACCGCCACCACACTTTTCATCCTTTGATCTGCTCAATCTAGTTATATTGTCCTTTTTTAATAGGTTTTTGTTTACTTCATTATGATTAGGTAAACATTACTTACATCTTGGGCCAAGCAGTATATACTATGATCACTTTTCTTCTCCTGCTCAGCTTTTTGTTTTTCCTGCAGTTATTATCTTATTTTGGTTTACTATCCATCACCAAGCCAAGCCCAAACTTTTTAACGATTGTTTCAATCTCTGCTTCCCAAGACTTAGATAGATGAGGTGTTCTATCAGTTTCATCTGAAAATGGAGTCTCTTCTGGGCCTTCTGGACCTGTACCAATCCATGTCTAGTGAAGAATTGTTGTCAGGGCCTCTCAAATCATTTTTCTCCTGCATTATATCTTCTGTTTCCTATATCCTATATCTTCTTTTTTTCTTTGTTTAGTTCCTCATTTTAGTAGAGCACAACCTCCAGAAGCATCCTGAGGAAGGAAAAGTAAATGAAAGGGAAATTTTTTGAGATCTTTGAATGTTTGGACATACCTTTATTGTTTACCCACACTTGATTGGTATTTGACTCATCAGGTGTAGAATACTAGTTTGAAATAAATCTCCTTTTGAAATTTGATAGAATTTGCTCCTATGGGGTACCTGGGTGGCTCAGTTGGTTGGCTCAGTCGGTTAAGTGTCAGACTTTGGCTCAGGTCATGATCTCACGGTTTATTGAGTTCAAGCCCTGAATCAGGCTGGCTGCTGTCAGCACAGAGCCTGCTTTGGATCCTCTGCCCCCTCTCTCTCTGCTCCTCCCTCGCTCACGCTCTCTCTCAAAAATGAATAAACATTAAAAAAAAAAAGGAATTTGCTCCTATGTCTTCTAGCTTTCTTTGTGACTGTTGAGAAATTTAAAGTTATGTTCACTCTTGACTCTTTAAGTGATCTGTTTTTCTCTCTAGAAGCTTAGGATTGTCTGTTCCCCCCCTCACCCCCCCCCCCCACCCCCATGTCCTACAATTTCACAATGATGATTTGGGATGAGTCATCTTTTATCCATTGTGCTGGGCACTCAGTGGGCCCTTTTAATCTGGAAACTCGTGACTTTTAGTTTGGAGACATTGTCTTGAATTTTTTGGTGATGATCATTCCTTCCCTAAGGAGTGATTGGTTTTTCTTTTGGAACTCTTATTTTTCAGATTTTGGATCTCCTGCAGTGGTCCTCTAATTTCTTTTTTTTTCTTTCTTTCTTATTTTTCATTTCTTTGTCCTTTTGCTCCCTCCCCCTTAGATATTTCCCAACATTTATCTTCCAACTCTTTTATTGAACTTTCCATTTCTGCAATCATATTTGTCTCTGAATACTCTTTTTATTTATTTATTTTAATGTTTATTTCTTTTGAGAGAGAGAGAGAACGAGAGCAAGTGAGCAGGTGAGGGGCAGAGAGAGAAGGGGATAATCCCAAGCAGACTCTGTGCTGAGCCCCACCCGGGGCTCAAACTCATGAATGGTGAGCTCATGACCTGTGCCGAGATCAAGTCCAACACTCAACCGGCTAAGCCACCCAGGCGCCCCTCTAAATACTCTTTTAAAAATAGTATCCTGTTATTTATTGTTTTATGGTTGCAGTGGTACCTCACATCTCAAGATATTGATTATATATATTCTATGTACAATGTATATAGACAATGTATACAGAATATATATTTTTTAAAATTTTCTTCTCACTAAATGGTTTCTGTTTCCTCTATGGGTTGTTCCCTCCCACCCTCCTTTGTTTTAGTCTTTTTGGTACCACCTCCCATGTTTGTTTTTGAAGTCGAATCCCTGTGTCCTCTACCTACTTCTTGCTTCCAGATCCCTCATGTTCCTCCTTCTTGTCAAAGGCCACGTTTTTTGGGCCTCTGCACAGGGTAAAGTGCATATTTGATGCTGAGTCCTCTTCTGCCATTCAGCTCCCAGTCGTTTACAACCAGATCTGCACCCTACAGGCAGGAAAGTGGAGGGTCATCTCTAGCTGGGTCTGATCAGCCTTAAAAGAAAGATCCCAAGATAATGACATTGGAATTTCCCCCAACTAAACAGGCCGACCAAATTACATTAAAGTTAGCCAACAAGCCCCCTCACACTCCGAGAACATCTGGGGTCTCATCTAAAGGATAAGCTGAACACAAGGAATTTACACAAGTTCACAAGGAATTTATGGTGTAGAGGGTGGGGTACCTTCAAGCTCCATCCGCAAGGACCCCCGCGAGGTGGAGGTGTGGCAGAGGTTGAGAAGGCCCGCCCCCCTTTCTCCCGAGAGCCTGGGGGGCTGGCCCCCTGCCAGCAGAGGGCGCCACCGCGCATGGCTGGCGGCTGCACGGGCAGGGCCTCTCTGGGAGGAGAGGAAGAAATCAGAGAGACGGCGAGGGGAAGTAGAGGTGTCGCCCAGCCCCACGGTCTCCCAGGGAGAACCGGTGTCTGGTCGCTGGCCTCAGCGGAACTCTACAAGCCACGCTGGCTGCTCATGGAGCCGAGGACTCGCGCGGAGACGGGATGCTCCCGGCCGCCGAGATCGGCAAGGCGCCGGCAGCCCCGGTGAGGCGGCCCTGGTGGCCCGGGGAGGGGACGCTGGTAGCCCGGGGAGGTGGCACAGATCTCCCAAAGGAGATTGCGTCGGTGAGGTGGCCCTGGCGGCCTGGGGACGTGGTTTCCGTGGCCCGGGGAGACAGGCCTTCCAATCTGGCGAGGTGGCACGGACCTCCCAGAGAAGGTGGTCCCAGTGCGGTGGCTCTGGCGACCCTGATGAGATGACACAGATAGTTGTCTCTAGGGACGTAGACATGCCCTGAAGGCTGGGCAAGGTAACTCCAGCGGTTCTGGGGAGGTGGCAGTGGTGGTCCTCAGGGCCACCTGCGTCAGATGGCCCTGATCCCTCAGGAATACCCCAGGGGAGGGAGTCTGGGACCTCGCGCCCTCTGGGAATCCTGAGGAGTTCCACCTATCACTCCAGTCTTAATGTGTTTGTTACACCTATTCTTCTAGTGCTGCCCTGAAAGTGGTAACGAAAGGAAGGACGTCGAGGAGAAAAGTAAGCAGACTCGAAATACCTTACCATTCTTTACCCAGCCATCTCTCCTAAACTCAGCCCTCCAGGGTCTGCGGAGCAGAAGAGTCGTAGCCTGTTGTCTTTAAGATGAATCTCTCCTTTTTTTTTTTTTTTTTTTTTTGGTACAATATACTTGCATTGTATTAAGTGCTGGTTATCATCATGCACCTATCTTTCTTTCTAAAATTGTAAAATGTGGGATAATTTGAAGATAAGCACTCCCTGACCCGGACTTAGTGCAGGGACTGGTGTAGTTTCACTGGAGTCCGCCCCTCACAACAATTCAGAATAATTGGGGCCTGCCTGTTATTTTAATGAAGCAACAACTTATCAAGCATTAGGAATTTGGAGGGGCTAATGATCTAGGAGAGATGACCACCGCCTTAATTGGAGTCAAAATGGTACTTGTTTAGTGGTACTTTACCTTCAGTGAATTTGCCAGTAAAAGTTGATCTGGGAAGAAAAATACAAGGGATAACTTGTTTCCTGAATCTTGGTCTGGACAAGGAAGAGGGAAAAGATCAGCATCTCCACTTCCTATCGAGGACAGGAGCACATGTCAGGGATGTGGACATTTGTCATTTTACTGTAATGAGCTAAGCATGGCAGGCTTCTGGAAATCAGGGAATCTTCAGTGGCTTTTGAAGTGAAGTTTATTGGGGGAGGAAGGGGAAAGGCATGTAACAGCTTTTCCATCAGAGGGTTTTTGGTTCTTCTGACCATGGCAAATAGTCTAGGAATGAGTAGTGGTAGGAGGAAGGGTGCCCACATTACCATAATGCCTTCAGGAATTAGGCTTGCCCTTACCATGCCTGCGGATACATTCTGCCTCGGAAGGAAAGCTCTAAGTAGCCCATAGCACTTGACGGTCATAGCTCAGCTCCTTTTTTAAAAGATTGGAGAGTACCCTCTATCTTTTAGTTAAACCATTCCCTTTCCCACCTTTGCCCATTCAGATGCCTGAGAAGTTGATGCCTACTGAGATGTCATTTAGTAGAATGATAGACACAGACTATAGACTTTGTCCTTATCCCTCCTTTGGTGGCTTGGTCAACTTGTTTGCAATTAGGGGTGCTTATTACAAGAAACAGAAAAGGAGAGTCATAAAAACCTCCCAAATAACCAGTGTGTCATCTTAAAGAACGTCATTTGACCAAGAATGTACTTACTGCATTTAAATAGTGATGTCAAAAGAATAGAATTTAAAACTAGGTGCAAAAAAAAAAAAAATTTTTTTTTTAATATTTATGTATTTATTTTGAGAGAGAAAGAGAGAAAGTATTTCAAGCAGGCTCCACAAGACAGCCGATGTGGGGCTCGATCCCACAAACCATGAAATCAGGACCTGAGGTGAAATCAAGAGTCCAAGGCTCAACCGACTGAGCCACGCAGGTGCCCCCCGCAAAAAAATTTTTTAAATAAAAAAAACAGTAAGTAAAAGTAAATGAAGATAGAATTTGCTCCCTAACCTACAGGAAAACATTCCCTCCACAAAGCCCTGCCTCTAGGTGTCTGCAGATGCAATGTTCAATGTACTTGTTTTATTCAAGATTAAACTAGAAAAAGAGGACACCGTGACTCTTGTCCATAACTGTAGATGGATTCTGCATTAATGAAGTTTGATGCAAACCAGCCTATTCTCATATTTGAAGGAGAAAAAAAGTAAGAAACTTGGGTTGAGGGTCAGGAAACATGGATTTTTTTTTTTTTTAATTTTTTTTTTTTCAACGTTTATTTATTTTTGGGACAGAGAGAGACAGAGCATGAACGGGGGAGGGACAGAGAGAGAGGGAGACACAGAATCGGAAACAGGCTCCAGGCTCTGAGCCATCAGCCCAGAGCCTGACGCGGGGCTCGAACTCACGGACCGTGAGATCGTGACCTGGCTGAAGTCGGACGCTTAACCGACTGCGCCACCCAGGCGCCCCAGGAAACATGGATTTTAATGCCATGTATAACCTTTAGGTGTCAGCTGGGCAAATGGTACAATTTATAGTTGGGATATCAAGGCATAGATTTATGCTAGTTTTGCTCCTAGTTACTGGTGGGCTACTGCTTCTCATAGCACATGACGCACTTTGAATACTCATAAGTTGAATAGAACAAAGGAAAATTAGGGTTTGGGGGCTGGGGGAGGAACATAACCTAGTACTAAACACATTGGTATGTATTCTCTTAATCCTAAACGAGCAAAATCTGACAGTTACATTTTGCATTTAGGCATCTCTCTCTCTCTTTTCATATTTTCATTTGATCAGAAGTAACAGTTGTTTCGTAATGAGGCTGATCATAATCTCTTGTCTAACCTCTTGCCTTCTCTCATTGCTGCTTTCTTAAAACTTCATTTTTGGTGAAGAGCCAACTTCTACAAGGGCAGCTCCAGGAAGAACAGAGGCAAAGTTCAACCAGTATTGCTCCCCAGGAGGCTCCGTATTGTTTCCCCAGCTTTCTCTCTCACACACACACTTTTTTTTGTTTTTCTTTTTTCTTTTTTTTTTTTTAGAAATTGCTGTAGTCTTTGTAACTAAACATACACTAGTACAATCAAGCTTTTCATTTGTTTACAAACAAACACCGTGAATGGTTTGTTTAGGGAGGACCACATCCTTTAGTTAAACCTGAGGTAGAGAAATGCACTGCGTGTTCAGGTTTATTCTAAGGTTTGGTTTCCAGGAAGTCTGCTTTTTCTCTGGGGCCTTATTTTATAGCACTTACTTTCATCTGGAAATCAATTGCTGTTCCTCTTACACTTCTACATTATCTTTTTTTTTTTTTTTTTTTTTTTTGTAATCTGTAGGTGCTACTCAAACCTAGGGAGATTAAGCCCTGTCTGCGGAATAATTCACACTGTGGACTGAGTGGAGTCAAGCATGTTGGGCAGCAGGGAGCCTAGGGACCCCACAGTGGCACGCTCGCAGCTACCATTATACCGAGTTTCCTAACCTTCTGCTGGAAGGATTCCATGAGTTACCAAAAGGGAATAGCCTGCACATGGAAACAGATACTACAGAGGAAACAGTGTATCTCAGCACACCAGGGTGGTGTGGAAAGAGACGCGGCAGCCATTGCGAATCTTGTCACTCTTACCTTCTTTGTCAGGAAGCTGCTGTGGCCTTCCGCTTTCTCTGGCTCTTAGGGCACATCTGCCCTGGAACAGATATAGAGCTGGAGATACTCTGGAAGAGAGGAGCAGTGCTGTCGGTCCAGAAATTTAGGACAGTGGAAGATCACTTAATTGCCTTTGAAGTGAATCAAGCATTTACTAGAAGTTTGTTTCTTTAAATAAAAATTGAACATTTTTTATTTATGTATCTGAATCTTGCCTCTTTCCACAAAGAATTAGAGGCAGCTTAAATTGCTTAATTTTGCCTTAAACATTGTGGATACTGGAAGAAGGTATAGACGCTTGCAGAGTGAAAAACTGACGTGGAAACGATAGGCAATGCTAGGTTTCAGGCAGAGAGTAAGGAACGGGCTCTTTGGGAAATCTGCCCACATGCTAAATGGGATGGGAGCAAAGCTACCCAGGAGCTCCTGGTTTCACTGCACATTGTTTGCTCAGCCACCGTCCATGTTTCCTCTGCTCCCACTCTTCCCGAGAAATGGCTCAGGGCTCCAAATCACCTGTTTTTGTCACATTTAATAAGTACACTGTGGATTGGTGTGAGTCTAGTTTATTTGCCACAGAAGGATCCTCACGTCGGACTGTGCAATTTAGTGGTTGCATCAGTCATTTTGAATTTTCCTTAGTAATTTGTGTTTTCTCTCAAGCTCCCTTTTTTCCTTTTTCTGACATGGAAAGTTTTGTATAATGGCATTTGAAGCTTTTAAAACTTTTTTACTCGGGGCTCCTGGGTGGCTCAGTCAGTTAGGCGTCTGACTTTGATGTCAGCTGAGGTCATGATTCACGGTTTGTGAAATCCACATTGGGCTCTGCATTGATAGCATGAGCCTGCTTGGGATTCTCTCTCCCTCTCTCTCTCTACTCCTCCTCCATGCATGCTCTCTCTCGCTCTCTCTCTCAAATAAATAAACATTTTTTAAAACCCAACTTTTTTACTCTTATGTAAGGAAGAGTTTTTACTTGGTCACCTTTTCAATTTTTTTCATAGACTCAAAATCTTTCAATACTATTTTTTCTTTTTTTAAGGCATTTTTAAAAAGAATTCCTTTTTTAAAAAAATGTTTATTTTTGAGAGAAAGAGAGCATGCAAGCAGAGAGAGAGAGGGACAGAGGATCTGAAGCAGGCTTTATGCTGACAGCAGAGAACCTGATGTGGGTCTCGAACTCACACTCTGAGATCATGACCTGAGCTGAAGTCGGACACTTAACTGACTGAGCCACTCAGGTGCCCCCCTTTGTATATCTTTTGTATTTCCTTTAATCCTGTGGTGCTTGGTAATGTTAAATAATTGTTATTCTTTCATTTTAGATGACATAAATATTGCAGCTCTTTTTGGAAATGAACAAGTCAGTGAAGATACAGATAATGGTGATCTCACTTCCTACGTGTCTGCATTTATAGAAAAAGAAGTTGGAAATGACCTTAAATCTTTAAAGAAACTTGATAAACTCATAGAACAGATGACAGAAAATAAAATGCAGTTAGAAGAACAGGCAAGTATTAAAACTCATTGAAATAATACCAGAATTGTTCAATGACATAATATAGACATCACCATTATTATATATCACTGTTGTTCTAGGGAATTTTGAAGATACAGATTATGACAAATAGTCTAGTCATTTAAAACTGTTTAATAGGTTTTAAGGACCTACAATGTGCTAGGTACTTTACAAATTATGTAAAAGACAAAGTTCCTGCTGATCTGATTTAGGTCTTAAAAACATAATGACAGCTAACATGAAAAAAATGGTTTTTTAATGTTTATTTAAGAGAGAGAGAGAGAGAGAGAGAGAGGGAGAGAGAGAGGGAGAGAGAGGGAGGGAGTGGGGGAGGGGCAGAGAGATAGAGACAGAATTCAAATCAGGCTCCAGGCTCTGAGCTGTCAGCACAGAGCCCGACTTGGGGCTTGAACTCACAAACCGTGAGATCATGACCTGAGCTGAAGTTGGCCACTTAACCAACTGAGCCACCCAGGCACCCCTGACAGCTAACATTTTAAGGAGTTTTTCATACAGTGACTTTTAAAGTCAAGGAAGTAATTCATGGTGTACAAAAATGTCATAACACCATCATTCCAAACTTTTTATATGTGCGCTCATGAGGAGAAAACCTGAAAATAAGTATGACATAATAATGGTTATTTCTGAGTGGTTGGTTAACAGGTGATTCATATTCTTTACATCTTTCTGTATTTTCAGGTGTTTTCTTTTTACAGTGAAATTATTACTTAAAATGGTGTTTAAAAAACCTATTGAATGTAATCTTAAAAAAATAAGTGGATCCAAGTACTTGCAACAGTGTGTCAAGGATAAAAGATTTATATCATGTAACTGCTACATTGGGTTAAGTGTGTGGGTATGTTCGTGTGTTAGCCCTGGGTTGATAGCCATCCTGTGTTCCCCCATCCCCACCCCCTCAGCCCTCACCTTTCCGGTTTTTCCACCATGTCTGCCCTATTCTCCTAAGCATGGCCCAGCCCCACCCCCTCCGTCCACGCCTGCGGCCAAGTTGTAGTGGGCTCTCTGAGGAAGTCACGGGCTGAGCGGATGGATGCCAGCCCTGATATGTGGTCTCCAGGGCTCCTTCCTTTGGAAGGTCGGCTCCTCTGCCACTCCCCTCATTTGTTCTTACAAATTCTCCCCAGGATACCTACCCCATCTGGCCCTTCTGTCTTCCCAAATAGAAAAGATGAAGGCCGCTTAGCATGACTCTATTGAACAGTCTACCCCACATTCCACAAACTTCTTTGCAGCCATGTCTACTTCTTCATTCAGCCGAAGATCAGTCTACGGCTGTCCTCGTGCCTCAGATTCTACCTGCCACCGGAGTGATGTTGCTTCGTGGTTTTATAGTTTCCTCCTCTGCTCCTCAGCCAGTCCTGTCCCCTCAGCGTAGGGACACGCCCACGGCTCTTCCTGAAAACAGAACACTCCCCCCTCATCTCTTAGCCAGTGCTAGCCTCAAGAAGTCCCCTTTCTTTGTGTCTGTCTCCACTTCCCAACCAGGCTTGTTTCTCCGATGACCCCAGAAGCTGCTGCCAAAGCCCCTAACTGAACCTTAAATTCAGCATGTCCCAAACTGTACTGCTCTGTGTCTTCACATGCTTCCCTTTCTTGGAAAATGGCGCCACTATCTGCCTGTCACCCGGGCCTGAAGCCTGGGAACCTTACTAAGATCGTCATCCTGCCTCCTCTATCCCATCTCCAGAACATCTGACCTTTGCCCCCTTCCTGTCTCTGCCGCCACCCAGTTCACCCAGTTTAGGGCTGCAGCCTCTCACACACTGGATGGCAGTTTGCCCGTCTTCTGCTTCCTTCCCATCCCGCAGTAACCATCTCTCATTTTTATCCATTACAGAAATGGTATCATGTGTGAATAAGCAAATATATATAAAATATAGTTACAGTCTTTTCTGTATTGTGTAAGCGCATGTATACTTAAAATATTCATGGCTTAACTTTTTATAATTAATGTAATACATGACTTGCTTTCCTATCAATGTATATAGATCTCTCTTTTTGAATGGTTTTATGGTATTCAACTATGGTTGTACGTAATTTAACTAGGCCCTTACTAGTGGACATTTTTGCTGTTTCCACTTTTTAGTACTACAAATAATATGAGAATAAACATAATTGTTTATCACATTACCTTTTTTTTTTTAGATTTTTTATTTTAAGTAATCTCTATACCCAACACAGGGCTCAAACTTACAACCCCTACATCAGGAGTCTCGTGCTCCCCCAACTACGCCAGCCAGCCGTCCCTGACTTTCCAAATCATAAATCTAACTGAATGATTCCCTTATTAAAAACTCTTAATGGTGAGGCGCCTGGGTGGCTCAGTCGGTTGAGCGTCTGACTTCAGCTCAGGTCATGATCCTACGGTCTTGTGAGTGAGTTCGAGCCCTGTGTCAGGCTCTGTGCTGACAGCTCAGAGCTTGGAGCCTGCTTCAGATTCTGTGACTCCCTCTCTCTCTCTGCCTCTCCCTTGCTCATGCTCAGTCTCTCAAAAAATGAATAAACGTTAACAAAAATTTTTTTTAAACTCTTAATGGATTCCCATTGCCTGTTGGAAAAAGCCCATATCCTTCTAAGGCACAAGATGCTTCTCTGATCTCGCCTCTCCCTACCAATCTAGGTTTGTCTCTTCTTTTTTTTTTTTTTTTCTTTTAACATTATTTATTTATTTTTGAGAGACAGAGAGAGACAGAGGATGAGCAGGGGAGGGGCATAGAGACAAGGAGACACAGAATCCAAAGCAGGCTCCAGGCTCTGAGCTGACATCACAGATGTGGGGCTCGAACCCATGAACCTCAAGATATGACCTGAGCTGTAGTCCGACCCGACTGAGCCACCCAGGTGCCCCTAGGGTCGTCTCTTCTTTCTATGTGTTCTTGAACTGTATTCTGTGCCTTACTCAGCTTTGCTGGTCTCTCATTATGACTGAGCCGTTCCTTTTGTCTGGAATGTCCTTTCCTTCCAAAGTTCCCCAGAAAATTCCCACCGGCACTGTAGAGGTCTTTGCAGGAGCCATGTAAGCCCAGTTGCCTTGCATCTCAACACCTCATTATCCAAAGCGTGGGAGCTTGTTGGAAACGCAGAATGTCAGTCCCTACTTCAGACTTAACAACTCGCATTTGCATTACACCAGCTGTCTAGGCAATTCCTGTGTACATTCAGGTTTGGGAGGCACTACCTTCGGACACCATTGTACCTAGCATCTATCTTTTATTGCATCAGTCCCATAATACAGTAGTTATTTGCTTCCATTTCTCTCCCATATGAACTGAGCTTAAGGGCAGACACCATGTCTTATTTATCTGTTCCTAGCACAGTGCCTCGCACAAAGTGTCTAATCAGTCTAGATTCAATTGCAATTCCTCTAGAATAGTCTTTATGTTGTATTGATACCTAATACTTGTATATGTTTTTCCATGTGCTAGAAGAAGAATTAGTAAATACCACATCTAAAGGCGTTACCTGTATATTATCTTCCCAAGTCAATGGTTCTTGCCGTAGACGTGAATCAGAATCACCAGGGTCACTTTTGCAACAAACATGTACTCAGACTTTTAGAATAGAACTTCATTTTTTTTTGAAGGAAAGTGTTTGGTAGATAAAGCATAAGAAAATTCTCTGTCTGGACCCTCTAAAGTGCTGAGCTTCATGAAAGATGCAGAGGTGCTTACAGGGGCATCTGCTGCTGCCCACACATCCCCACGTACGGCATTTTGTGTTTAGGTTTGGTTGGTGCAGGAGGCAGAAATCGCACCTTTCTTTTGAAGCTTATAATTGACAATTTTCAATTCTTTTAGAACAAACATGTATTTTGAAGATGATAATCTAATTAAAACATTACAAGGGGGCTCCTGGGTGGCTCAGTCAGTTAAGCGTCTGACTTCTGCTCAGGTCATGATCTTGTGGGTCTTGAGTTTGAGCCCTGCATCGGGCTCTGTGCTCAGAACCCACTTTCCGATCCTCTGTCTCCCTTTCTCTCTATCCCTCCCCCAGTGGTGCTTTTTCTCTCTCAAAAATAAACATTAAAAAAAAAAAAGTGTGAAAATTTTATCTGATTGCTGCTGTTTTTTGTTTTTGTTACAATCAGGTACTTACAATTTCATCAGAAATCCCTAAAAGAATTCAGAGTGCCTTAAAAAATGCAGAAGAATCAAAGCAATTTCTTAATCAGTTTCTGGAGCAAGAAACTCATCTCTTCAGTTCCATTAACAGCCATTTGCTGACCGCACAGCCCTGGATGGAAGATCTGGGGGCCATGATTAACCAAATTGAAGAGATTGAGCGCCATCTTGCTTACCTTAAATGGATTTCACAAATTGAAGAACTAAGGTAAAAAGGGCTTCTTTGTTCTCATAATTATTATTTTCCTTTGAGGCTCTGTCTTAGCAGTGCATGCATGCCATTAAATAATTGAGTTAATTAAAGATTATAATAATGTAATTTTCCTGGTTGTTATGAAAATAGTATTATAATGATTCTTTTCCTTTTTTGTGAATGAACATAAACTTTTCAGGGAGCTTAATTTGCATTTGAAAGAAAGTGATCTAAGTAAAAATTTTAAGTCCTGTAGTTGTATTGTGAACACAAAATAAAAACTATTATTTGTAATACCAAATTAATAAACAACTCTTCAATGTGGTAATATTACTTTTTAGACACGATCACTTAATAAAATGGATTGCTTTCTCTAAAATTTGAATTTCTTTCAATGGGAATCCTCTAATAAGAGATGTACAGTATTCTTAAGTAACAGTTTTGCTACCTGTGGGTAGAGGGAAAAAAAGTACACACTTCTTTCTGAATTTAATTCTGAATTGAATCACTAGTGTTAACTGAGAGTGTCTGGTATTGTCTTTCAAACAAGCTAAATTAACATTTCTGTCTAGATTGGCAAAATTATTTGGTTTTTGATATAGTCCCCCAGCCCCTCCATACTGCATGGTTCCATCGTGCTTTGTTTTAGCTACTCTTGCTCAAAGCTGTCAGCAACCATTAATATTGTCTGGAAGACTTGAAGAAGAAAAGTCATCCAAGAGTCTTAGTGTCCCATTGTGTATCGGAGTTAATATATTTTATGTTACGTCTTCCAAAGAGTAATGCAGTATCACTTTGTCCTGTGTATTTCCCGAGATTTTAAAGAATTTTACCTCTCAGCATGGTGTGAAGTCTTTGTTTTGCATGTATAAGTTTAACATTTACAGAAACAATGATACACCTAAGATTGTAGTGTTACCAGTGATTCCAGAAATCAATTTAAACTTTTTAGATCATCTCCTTGTTGGGATAAATTATTTGGGGTGAACAGATTTTAAATCTTGCTACTTTTTACTTCATTTTTCTTTGCTCCTCTGGAGGAAAACACCAATAAGGAGCAATGTTAATAACCTTATTATTAAGTAGAGTAAGTTGTTTAAAAGCCTCACTCTTGTAGTAGCCAAAGCAATAGGTTAATTAACATAGGACTATGGTTATGGATAGCCTTTTTCTGGTGTTGGGATTGTTTGAGACAAGTTTGCCCTGGGCATCATATTAGAAATAGGAATCAAGTTCATAATCAAATAGAGCATAGCTACTTCTCCTTAACAACATGTTCTTTGCTCTCGAGGTGATAAATCTCTATTTCTGTCTTCCTTTGGGTTTTTAAGGTTTTCCTCATCTAATTTCTCTCTAACATTAACCTGCTTTTTATTCTGTAGCACTTTCTCTTTTTTAAAAAATTAGTTTTTTCCTTAGAACTAGCATCTTTTATTAGCTCTGCTTCTTGAATACCATAGTATCGCAGTGTCATTATGCACAAACCCTGTTTCCCTAGCTTTTTCTGTGCTCTGAATGCCATTCATGATGCTGTGTTGTGTGGAAAGCTACTTCACTGTGTCCTGGAAAGGAGTCCTCCCTTACTCTGTGCTTTTGTGTACATTTTACATTGTTTTGTAACATTTGTACATTTCTTAAACACAGCAGTCTTCCTTTTAACATAATGCAACATTTACTTTGGATTTATGTTTCTTTGAAGTGGGAAATCAGCAAGAAGGTTTTAATTTGCCATGATGCACAGGGAAGAACCTTGCAGGGGAGCAGGCTCCGTGCATGCTGACCATCAGAACAAGCCCATAAACGGGTATCCTGGTGGCTCAGTCACTGGAGCGTCCGACTCTTGATTTCAGCTCAGGTCATGAGCTCACAGTTCGTGGGTTCCAATCCTGTGTCGGGCTCTGAGCTGACAGCGTGGAGCCTGCTTAGGATTCTCTCTCTCCCTCACTCTCTGCCCTTCCACCTCCCTCACACACATGCACTCTCTCAAAATAAATAAATAAACTTTAAAAACAACAAGAAAAGAACAAGTCCATAAAAAAAAAAAACAAAAAAAAAACTACTGGTGCTTTAAATGCAGAAATGATGGGTTTCTTGACACCCAATGGGACAAAAGAGTGCTTTCAATTCTGGTAGTAGCTACAAAAGACAAAACTGGTTGGAAATCTTAATAAAAATGATTAGAGAAAGAGAAGAAAGAAAAATGAGAGAATGGGAGTAAGGGATGGCCACAAGAGCTGACAGGAATAAATAGAATAATACAAAAACACGAGCTAAGTATTCTTGCTGAGGCCTGAAGCAGTGACCGTGAAAAACACAAGCAGCTCTCAGAGGAGAGGAAAAAATGCTAGCGCATAGTGGAGCTCGGCAGGAAATACACATTCCTGTTCCTAAGGAGGATGCCGTGTGTGCCCCAGGAACATACACCAAACGGGGGACTGGAGTCCCAGCACTTTGGCGGCCGGCAGAGGATGCCTGGAGGTACACTCCTGCCTCAGGTTTCTTACAGGGGGCGGCTCCTGAACCAAGGTCAGTTATTGACAAGGTCACATTTTGTTCCTTATTCTTAGCTGTTTAAGCTATGAGATGTTGTTTTTATCCAAAGAAACATCTCATTTTCATTTTTCCTCATTTTAATTTTTTAAATTATTTTTTTCAACATTTATTTATTTTTTGAGAGACAGAGAGAGAGCATGAGCAGGGGAGGTGCAGAGAGAGGGAGACACAGAATCAGAAGCAGAGTCCAGGCTCTGAGCTGTCAGCACAGAGCCCGATGCAGGGCTCAAACTCATGAACCGTGAGATCGTGACCTGGGCCAAAGCCAGTCACCTAACGGACTGAGCCCCCCAGGCTCCCCTTTAATTTTTTACTCAAGTATAGTTGACACACAACATCTCATTTTTAAATAAAATGTTTTGCTCTATGAAGTCAAATAAGCCAAAATGGTGGCTCACGGGATAAATTTGTCCTGAAGACATCTTTTATTTGGCTTGTTTCAAAGGATTTGATTAATTGATTTTGCATGAAAGTCTTGATTTCTGGCTTTCCTAGAAAAAAATGTTAAGCTTTGGCCACATTGGTAAAAAGAAAGCCACTTCTGGCTGCCTCCTTCTTCCTTGCATGGAACCTTATATACCACAGGAGGGAGATGTCATTTTTGCTGCACTTGGAATTTTGACAGACTATCTTTGAAGTTTGCTTTGCCTCATTTTGCAGTGATAACATTCAGCAATATCTGATGACCAATAACGTCCCAGAGGCAGCCTCTACTCTGGTGTCTATGGTGGAACTTGACATCAAGCTTCAGGAATCATCTTGTGCTCATCTTCTTGCTTTCACGAGAGCCACTGTTAAATTCTGGCATAAGATCCTCAAGGACAAACTTACAAGGTAAGGAATTCACCTGTTATTTCATGGTAGTGCTTTCACATGGATATTCGGTGACCATTGTATTTTACTGAGATACGTGTGTTGCTTTTTCTGTTACAGTGATTTTGAGGAAGTTTTAGCCCAGCTTCACTGGCCATTCATCACACCCCCCCAGTCTCAGACTGTTGGCTTGAGTCGCCCAGCAGGTGCCCCTGAGATATACAGTAACCTGGAGACACTGTTTTGCCAGCTTCTGAAACTGCAAACCTCGTATCTTTGTTGGAGATAAAACTTACTAAAATTGCTTTTTTTTTCGAGAGTGGATTTGTGGCTAGAGAGTAAAACTTTTTGAAAGGGACCAAGAAGCCAAACAGTAGTACTAGGTTTGGACTTGATCTGTATATACCCGCAGAGTGGTGGATTGTGCCCTTCAGAGTGAATAGCGTTGGGGGGAGCGGGGGTCAGTCTGAAATATATGACTGACCCAGGTTTATATCACACGTAAGTCTCTTGGGACGACAGAAAAAAAAATGGGCAATAGGGAGGAAAGTTTAGTAATCTAGTGTTAATAAAGGAATTCTTGATTGTGTTTCCTTCCTCACTACTGTTTTTTATGTTAGGAAAGACAGGGTAATTCTAATAACATATTTCATGCACTTTTTACGAAATCATATGCAATGTAAAATTATGTCTTATAATTAATTTTACTTAGTATCTTATATATTTGTTAGAAAAGTATATTGTGTATCTGTACATACATACACGTGTGTGTGTATATATGTGTATATATCCATATATCCATGCATATATATTTTTTTGTATCCTTGTCTTTTTCCTTGACTTGACTATGTCAGAGATGAATTACTTACTGAGCCAAAACAACTTCCAGAAAAATACTGTCTTCCTGCATCCCCGTCTGTCATCCTGCCCATCCAGATTATGCTGACTCCCCTTCAGAAAAGGTTCAGGTATCACTTCCGAGGGAACCGACAGACTAATGTTATAAGCAAGGTGTGCTTTGCCAACTCTTGTCCTTCGTTGTTATTAATAGCAGTTGTTAAGCGTCCCGATCCTCTTTCTGGTTTAAGTTAAAATCCGATCCCATTCACATTTCTGTTTTTTCTCTGAAGAGCTAAATTCCTGTTTTGTCCTTGCCTTAATAGATCTATTTTGGGACTTGTGTTGATATGCCACTTGTGAGTGATACGCTCACTCATTAGCACGTCATCTCACCAGTGTCTCAAGTTGCCCCTTGGGTGTGCTGTGACATTTGTTGGGGGCACTTGTGACAACTGGCTCCACGTGTTTCACTGTGCGAATTGCTCCTTCAGGCTTATATATATATATCAGAGAGAGATGTGAAAGTCCACAGATAGTCGAGTATTCGCTTTTGAACAGAGTGCTGATGCTACCATGATTTATGGCTGAGGTGCCTGGGTGGCTCAGTTGGTTGGGCATCTGACACTTGGTTGGGGCTCAGATCACGATCTCACAGTTCAAGCCCTGCATCAGGCTCTGTGCTAATGGTGTGGAGCCTGCTTGGGATTCTCTGTCTCCCTCTCTGCCCCTTCCCCACTCGCTCTCTCTCTCTCTGTCTCTCTCCCCTCCTCCCTCCCTCCCTCTCTCTCTCTCAAAAATGGATAACCATTTAAAAAATAAGTGAAAAGCTTAAAAAAATTTTAAAACATTAAATGATTTGTGTGTGTACAAGAAAGTAAGGAATGATGGGGATGGCTTTGAGGAAATTCTCACCATCTCACCAGCATTTTAGCTGAGGGATTACAGCCATGTATATTGGAGATACTCTGTTTTTTGTTTGTTTCTTTGTTTTTTTTTTTTTTTTAGAGAAAGAGGTGAGTGAGTGAGGAGGAACAGAGGGACAGGGGGGCAGGGGAGAGAGAGAGAGAGAGAGAGGAAGGAAGGAAGGAAGGAAGAAGGAAGGAAGGAAGAAGGAAGGAAGGAGGAAGGAAGGAAGGAGGAAGGAAGGAAGGAGGAAGGAAGGAAGGAGGGAGGAAGGAAGGAGGAAGGAAGGAAGGAGGAAGGAAGGAAGAAGGAAGGAAGGAAGGAGGGAGGAAGGAAGGAGGAAGGAAGGAGGGAGGAAGGAAGGAAGGAGGGAGGAAGGAAGGAAGAAGGAGGAAGGAAGGAAGAAGGAGGAAGGAAGGAAGAAGGAAGGGAGGAAGAAGGAAGAAGGAAGGGAAGGAGGGAGGGAGGGAGGGAGGGAGGAAGGGAGGAAGGAAGGAAGGAAGAAAGAATCTTAAGCAGCTCCATGCTCAGTGCGGAGCCCAATGCGGGGCTCGATCCCAGGACTCTGGATGACCTGACCCAAAATCAAGAGTCGGACGCTCAAATGACTGAGCCACCAGGTGCCCCTATATTGGAGATATTCTTGAGATTTTTCTTTAACTTGACCGGAAAAACAATCAGGCATTTGTTTTTAATGAAATTTGATTGAATTTATTGAGAATTAGAACTCTGTTGCCAGGGGGTGGAGACTACCTTATTTATCCTTAAGTTTTGCTACATTTAATGCAGTGCAAAGTAGCAGAGTGGTTCATTTCAGTGTTTTGAATTATATGTTATTGCACCAGGCTTACCCCAGGCATTGTATGTGGCATTTATAAATGAGTTTATAGGCTTTATAGAATTTTAAAGGGGTCAAGGGATAGGGAGTTATGTTTGCACGGGAAGGAGTTGAGTGGCAGTTGGATTTCTGGGTCTTAAATTCAGTTTATTCTGTTGTACTTTATGGATCTCCTCCTTTTTTGGATGAGGTGTTGGTAGAAAGAAGAATAGAACCAATTAGTAAGTAGCGAGACAAGGCAATAAACCTACAGATGTAGAGAGGCAGTAAGAATTTGAGGTTAGAAAATTGTGAGTTATGTTGATTCCTTTCTTTTTTTTAAATTATTTTAATTTTTTTTTTAATATTTATATTTGAGAAAGAGAGAGAGGGAAGGAGAGGCAGAGTATGAGCGAGGGAGGGGCAGAGAGAGAGGGAGACACAGAATCTGAAGCAGGCTCCAGGCTCCGAGCTGTCAGCACAGAGCCTGACATGGGGCTCGAACCTACGAACCCCAAGATCATGACCTGAGGCGAAGTTGGACACTTAACTAACTGAGCCACCCAGGCACCCCATGTTGATTCCTTTCTAAAGTACATTTCCACTCTGTCATCAAGCCTAAACTACACAGCCCCTGAGATTAGGGATGCCCCTTACTCACTTTTGTATTTCCAGCATCTAGCACATAACAGGGATTTACCACTCAGTAAATGTTTTTGAATGCCTGTCCAACAAAACTTGGAAGGTTTGTAGAATCATCTCTAGGGACAATTTAAAAAGCTGCCTATTTACATTTACTTTTCTATGATTTTACCTGTTTTAAGGCATATTTTTTTCTTACTTTACCTTTTGAAAAGACAAACCAGAAGAAAATCAGGTTTAAAAGTTATTTTGGAACGTAATTTACAAAAAAACCGAACACAAAACAAAATTAAAGGCCATCGGTTCTTTGTAATGCTCATCATTTTACATATCTCCAAAGTGCTATGTTTTCAACACATACAGTATTGTAAATTTATGAGTTTACTGACTTACGCCACCTTTGGGAATTTGTTGGGAGTACATTGGGAAACATCTGATTAAAGTTCAGAGCAGAAATTGTGTTCTTTTATAAGAATCTTCACCTAATTTGTGTAAGTGCTATGTGTATACAATTAACTAGAACCATTTAATTGTAACTTTCTGGTCAGAATGACTTAAGAATTCAGACTATTTTAACTTCCTTCCTTAGCCTGAATGGTACTTGGCTCAGGTACTTATGTGGATTGGGAATCACACTCAGTTTCTGGATGAGAAGATTCAGCCAATATTAGACAAAGTAGGCCCTTCGGTAAATGCAAGGGTAAGAAACTGTGTTCTTAAATTGTTCCAGTTTTAGAGTTGTGTGTGTCCGCGAATAATCTGTCATTTACCTTACCTCCTGCTTACATGTTTCTTTCAGCTTGAATTTTCCCGGGGCCTCATGATGCTCGTTCTTGAGAAGTTAGCTGCAGACATCCCATGTCTGCTCTATGATGACAATCTCTTCTGTCATCTGGTGGATGAGGTGCTTTTGTTCGAAAGGGAGCTGCACAGTCTTTATGGCTATCCCAGCACTTTTGCCAACTGTATGCATATTCTGTCAGAGGACACCTGTTTTCAGAGGTGGTTGACTGTGGAGAGAAAATGTAAGTGTTCAGTAGCCATCAAGTGGACAGCATATTATCTCCTTTTGTGTGTATTAACTTTTGGTGTTTTTCTCCACCAGCTCTGGGTAGAAACTAGAGGCATCTGAATTTTTCTTGGTTAAGGTTTACCAAGTTGCCTTTTCTTCCCATCAAACCAGTTTTTCTTGTACTTGCACCATCCACATTTCTAGAGTGGAAGAGTCAAGCCAGTATAGGATACAGCTGTTTTATAGATTGTACCATAGTACTTCCTGTTCTTTGTAGTGTCTGTTGGATGTAGCTTGTCTAATCAGTTTAACTATTTTGAAGATTTGGGGTAGGGGTGGCGGAGAGAAGTAGGCAATCTTGTTCAACCCTAACACAGAGCGTATTAAATATAGTGCAACCGGTGGGAGGTTGTAGATTTGGTTTTTTGTTTGTTTGTTTTTTACAGAAAAACCATTACTCCTAAAAACCTGTGCTGAAAATTAAGAATGACTGTAACTACTTAATTGACCTGTTCCCTTTTTCTGCATATCAGTTGCTCTTCAAAAAATGGACTCAATGCTTTCATCAGAAGCTGCTTGGATATCCCAATATAAGGATATCACTGATGTGGACGAGATGAAAGTTCCAGACTGTGCAGAAACTTTTATGACGCTACTCTTGGTTATAACTGGTAAGTATAAGTCTTTCAAGATACAGCTTTCTTTTAGGTAAGCTTTTTTTTTTTTCTTTTGAGAGAGAGAATGAAAGAGAGAGTGAGCGCATGCGTGCACACAAGTGGGGGAGGAGCAGAGACAGATAGGGACAGAGGATCCAAAGTCCGGGGCTCGAACTCACAAACTGTGAGATCATGACCTGAGCTGAGGTCAGGCGTTCAACTGAATGTGCCACTCAGGCGCCCTGAAGAACTCGTGCTTTTTAAAACACGAGTCATCTGACGAGACGTGTCAAAACAACACGAGACGTTTCGTTTTAAAACACGTGTCATCTGACACGAGACTTCTATGACAGTCTTCTGTCATAGTTTCTCCTTCCTTTAAAAAAGAAGTCATTTTTTTGTTGAAGAAATAGGGTGATTTTTAAAAAAGTTTTATTTTTATTTATTGGGGGGGGGAGGGGCAGAGAGAGAGAGAGAGAGAGAGAGAGAGAGAGAGAGAGAGAGAAATCCCAAGCAGGCTTCGCACCGTCAGCACAGAGACTGACACAGGGCTCCATCTTACGAGCCGTGATATCATGACCTGAGCTGAAATCAAGAGTCAGGTGGACACAACCAACTGAGCCACCCAGGTGCCCTGAAATGGGGTGGTTATTATATATACATGATGAGGTTTTGGGGTGATGGTGGGGTTCGGAGCTGACGGCCAAGAAAGAATTCTTGAAGACGTCTTTGGTGCAAAAAGGTGATTTTATTAAAGCATGGGGGCAGGACCCACCTCCAAACCCCACCATTACCCCAAAACCTTATCATACAGATCTGTGACTTACAGTGGGGCTACATCCTGATGAAGGTATCCTAAGTTAAACATTTTAAGTCAAAAATGCATTTCGTACACCTAACCTACTTTATAATAAAATGTTGAATATCTCATGTAATTTATTAAATACTGTACTGACAGTGAAAAAAAGAATGGTTGTGTGAGGACAAAATGGCTGTAAGTGCATTGGTTGTTGACCCTCATGATCCCATGGCTGATGGAGATATGCCGCTCTCCCGCTGCCCAGGATCATGAGAGGGTTGTATCCCATATTGCCAGCCTGGGAAGAGATCCAAATAAAATATTCAAAGTAATTTCTATAAATGTGTATAGCTTTTGTACCATTGTAAACTTGAAAAATCTTAAGTTGAACCATAATAAATCAGGGCCCATCTATAATTTCCTCATGCCTTTAAAAAATTAAACTGTGAGGCGCCTGGGCAGCTCTGTTGGTTAAGCATCTGACTTTGGCTCAGGTCACGGTTCGTGGATTTAAGCCCCGCATCTGGCTCTGTACTGACAGCTTGGAGCCTGGAGCCTGCTTCAGATTCTGTGTCTCCGTCTCTCTCTGCCCCTTCCCTGCTTGAGCTGTCTCTCTCTCCCCCCCCTCAAAAATTAACATTTAAAAAAATTGAGCTGTAATTTATATACAATGGAGAACATAAATCTGAAGTATACAGTTCAGTGAGTTTTGACAAGTACATATACTTGTGAAACCTGCAACCTTGTAAAGTTTAGAAATAGATCCGTACTTGGATGGTTGATTGATTATTTGACAAAGGTACCAAAGCATGTCAATAGGGAAAACCTATAACTGTGTCCTGGGCAGAACCAAAACTTTCACATGTCTTGTTAACTTTCTCCACAGACAGATATAAAAATCTTCCCACAGCTTCCAGAAAACTACAGTTCCTGGAGTTACAGAAGGACTTAGTAGATGATTTCAGGATACGGTTAACTCAGGTGATGAAAGAAGAGACTAGAGCTTCCCTTGGCTTTCGATACTGCGCAATTCTCAATGCTGTGAACTATATCTCAACAGTACTGGCAGACTGGGCTGACAATGTTGTAAGTTAATGTGCTTTTATTTATTTATTTATTTATTTATTTATTTATTTATTTTAACATATATATTTTTTAGTTTATTTACTATTTTTTAAAATTAATCTCTACACACAATGTGAGGCTTGAACTCACGACTGGAGATCAAGAGTCGCATGCTCTTCCGACTGAGCCGGCCAGGTGCCCCGCTAATGTGCTTTTTATATTAAATCGTAGATTTTTCACAGTTTTAGTTAAACAGTTTTTTGTTAGTAGTATTAACAGTTTTACCTTTTGAAATTTTGAATTTACAGCAAGCAGAAATTACACATTAGTAGAATAACAATTAGGCCAAACCTAGGGGGTGTAATTAAATTACATGTTTTTCTCAATTCGCAAATAGTTACATAATCCCAATAGTTTAATCATTGGAAAAGAAAGCCAACGTCTCATAAGATAGTGGTCTATAGAATGAACCTTTTTCCTCTTAATTAGACTTTATACTTGGGAAATATTCATGTATGGTAATTGCCATCTCAGAAAAAGCTAGGAGTGAGAAATGGTGTCAAAATCTATAAAATCCAGGACTTTAAGGAAGATAAAATAACACCATCTGAGGGGCACCTGGCTCGCTCAGTCGGTAGAGCCTGCGCCTGTTGGTCTCAGGATCGTGAGTTCAAGCCCACATTGGGGTAAAGATTACATAACAAAGTAAAATAAAAGTAATAAAAATAACATTTGATACCCTTTGAATGCCTTTAAAACATGAGTAAGTAGAATAATAAAATGAACTCCTATGTTCCTGTCATCCAGCTTCTTGTACCAATTTTGTTTTATTTAAGCCTCTTCTCTACCTCCCACACTTGATTATTTTGAAGATCTTAAGGTATATTTCATGATAAATATTTCAAAATGTATCTCTAAAATAATTCCTTAAAAAAAAACCAAAAACACCCATAACCACAATACCATTATCACATCATCCAAGAAAGTTAATTTCTTATAGTGGGAGGTGTCTTAAATAAATCTAAAAATCAAAACCTTGGGTCTGGTTAGCAAGTACTGTAAGGCCTTTTGCCTCCAAGAATTTTATTTATCCTTCCTTTCTCCACACACATTCATTTGGTCTGCCTAAATACAATTATTAAATAATTTCTGTTTACTCTTTTTATTAATCCAAGGACTATACTGGTTTTCAAGGCTTTTGCTAACCAGATTTTCCAATATGTATTTCTAGCCAAAAATGAAGAAACTTAATTAGCCTTTAAAACTTTAACATAGATTAATTCCTTTGATGATGTTTAGATATTAGAATGACCTCAGAGGAGCTCCAGGAACTTCTTGGACAGGGTGCTCTTGGGTTTGGAATCACTATTCCCTGATCATGTGTATAGATACAGAAATCAGCTTGGGTTTTCACCACTGTGTCCCATGAAGTAGGTTTCATGACAGAAAGTATTAACAGAGAATTTGCATGACCATAAAACAGTGAAGTATACATTAAATGGAAAAAAAAAACCAAACTGTACTAAGGTACATTGTAAATGTAAAGTATTATATGATTGTGTCATGAAATGAAAATAGGAAAGTAAAACAACACAACAACTATAATGTCAACTAAAGACTTAATAATACCACTTTTTAAATGTGGTAGATAAAGTGGGAATTGAAAAATTCCAGGGTAGAATAATTCGAAAGCTTGATTAACTGAGGATTGGTGATAAGTTCATAGTATACTAGAAAACATAATTTTTGAGTGTGTTCACATGAGTCACAGAGGTGGACAAGGTAAATTAAAATGTCTGTATATTGTCAAGTCTTAATGTAATAAAAAAAAGCAGAAATGAAATACAATCAAACATAGGCATTTAAAAATACTCAATGTCCAGGTTAAGGACAGAGTCTTGAAAACATAATAAGAATAGATATATGTTTGTTTTTTTAAGTTTTTATTAAAAATAATATATTTTACATTATGAATTTCTAACAAAAAGCATATACTGCTAACGCATTATATAGAAAATGTATTCCTTTACTGTGAAAGAATAAACAAAACAGAAAAGTCTTTATCTTAATTACATACAGGGTAATTAATTAAAAAAATAGGAAACAAAAATAAATGTAATAACAGACATAAATAAGATAAAAACCTGATAAACATAGTTTATATTCTGGACTCTGGCTGGGACTTAAAAGCCTTTTTCAACAAAAATGTTAACTGAGATCCACATTCATAGTATCATTCTGCTAAGCAAGGAAGATAAGACACAAAATAATTATTTCATAAAATGAATATAGAGTGTACTGACTAATGGCATTTGTTTATAAAGTCACCTAATTAGAACACATGGGCTGTATTCTATTGCGTATGCTACACAATTCTCATTGTGTACTTTTATGTGTTGTTTTCCTCATTTTAGTAAGTACTTTTTTCACTCAGCCCCCACACTGCTCCATTTTCTGCTAAGCTTTGTCATAAAACAAATTGTCATTCCTGATTCTCGTGCCAGATGATCTAATAAGAGACTCATTCGAAGCCAGATTTTTAGCTTCAACGAATTATTTGTGGAACATCATTAACTACTTTTACTTGGTGCCATAGTCTGTTAACGAAGATGAATTGGCCATCATCCCTGTCCTTAGGAAATTTGTAATGCGCTGCTGAATTAACTGGGTCCTTCTGTCAGCAGAAGAATAACCAAATTTAGAGTAGCTCCTCAAATCATGAATGAATTTTTTGTCCTTGTATGTTATGATTTTACAAATTCTGTTTAATATAAGAAGTTATTTACCCATTTTCATGGTCTTTCAGCCTGTGAACGCTTAAAATAAAAATCACTAATGCTCTTGTATTGCCTAGATAGAAAAAAGGAAGAGTGGACAGAGCTCACCTTCCATTAATTTCGATTCTGTACTAATAGCTGTCTGTCCATTGCCAGATTGCGCCAAGCCAGACATACCCAGCCATTCAGAGTCAGGAATTTTTCAGTTGTAGGTGACAGAAGCTGGATTGGTGCTGGCCTGAGTGGGGAGGGGGAGTGGGGTGAGTCGGTGAGGAATCTGTTTGTGTAACTGAAAGCAGTAGGCATGGCTGCCCTGGACTTGTTCCCTTCTGGCTTCATTGTCAGGCAGGCTCTGGGAGTGTGGCCACAGGTGGCTCCAGGCTCCCACTGTCCAGGCACTGAGAGGACCAGTGCCTCTTCTCTGATAGGTTCAGCAGAAAATACCAGTGTGGCCTCTCTCATGTCCATCCCTGAACAATCACTTATTGTGGCCATACCCTGTCCCCTACTAATGGGCATTTAGGTTGCCTTTAATCTTTTGCTAAATAGCCACAGCGTTATTTTTCTGTAGGGCAGAAAAAAATAATACATATTCTACCTAAAATGCCACTGTAAAAGTGACATTTTAATTCTCTTAACTCTCATAAATCTGCTTACTACAACTCTCAGTCTGTGTTCGGAGAAAATGAGTACTTAAAGAAATCAGCCATCAGGGAAACGCAAATTAAAATCATAGTGAGACATCACTAAATATAAACTAAGATGGCTATAATAAAAAAGACATAATAACAATTACTAGTGCAGAGGTAGAGAAGTTGGAACCCTCACACACAGCTGGTAGGAACGTAAGATAGTACAGCCACTGTGGAAGATAGTCTGCAGGTCCTCAAATAGCTAAACACAGAATTGCCGTATGACCCAGCAGCTCTACTCCCAGTATACCCAAGAGAATTGAAGACATTTGTCCACACAAAACCATACACACAAATGTTCACTGCAGTATTGTTCATAATAGACGAGAAAGAACCCAGCTGTCTGTCATCTGATGAATAGCTAAATACAATGTGGTACGGCCGTATAATGGAATATTAAGCAATTAAAAGAAATTAAGTACTGATACATCTTACAACATAGATGAACCTTGAAAACATACTAAGTGAAAGAAGCCAGTCAGAAAGAGCCAGAAATTATAGGATTCCATTTATATGAAACATCCAGAAGAGGCAAATCGATAGAGACAGAAAGATGAGTGGTTGCCTAGGGTGGGAGGGTGCACGGAGGGGACTGGGAGATGATGGTTAAGTGTGGGGTATCTTTTTGGAGTAAAGAAAACATTCTAAAATTGACACTGGCGTTAGATGCACAATTCTGAATATACACTAAAAGCCAATATATTGTACACTTTAAACAAGTGAGTTGTAGTACATGAATTATATTTCATGCTGTTAAAAAGGAAGCATCTTAATAACCATGTTAATACATTTTTGCTTTCAGTTCTTCCTGCAACTTCAGCAGGCAGCACTGGAGGTCTTTGCAGAGAATAACACCCTCAGTAAATTGCAGCTGGGACAGCTGGCCTCTATGGAGAGTTCTGTCTTTGATGATATGATTAACCTACTGGAGCGTTTAAAGCATGACATGTTGACCCGCCAAGTAGACCATGTTTTTAGAGAAGTTAAAGATGCTGCAAAATTGTATAAAAAAGAAAGGTAAGTCCTTCATATTTTCTTATTACTCAACTCTCAAATCCAGTTTGCTAAAAGTTGAAAGATGATAAATACCTATATTTCTCAGACTATTCCAAAACATAGAAGAGGAAGGAAAACTTCCAAATTCATTCTGAGGCCAGCATGACCCTGATTTCAAAACTAGACCAAGACTCCACAACAAAAGAGAACTGCAGGCCAATATCCCTGATGAACATGGGTACAGAAATCCTCAACAAGATACTAGCAAACCAAATCCAACAGTACATTAAAAGAATCATTCACCATGATCAAGTGAGATTTATTCCTGGATTGCAAAGGTGGTTCAGTATCACAAATCAATCAGTATGATACATCACATCAACATAAGAGAAAGGAGAAGGATAATGTGATTATTTCAATAGATGGCAGAAAAAGCATTTGACAAAGTACAACATTCATTCATGACAGCAAATCCTCGACAAAGTAGGTTTAAAGGGAACATATCTCAACATAATAAAGGCCATGTGTGAAAAACACACAGCTGATATCATCCTCAGTGGGAAAAGCTGAGTGCCTGTCCCTTAAGGTCAGGAACAGGACAAGGTTGTCCACTCTCACCATCACATTCAACACAGTACTGAAGTCCTAGCTACAGCAATCAGGTAACAAAAAGAAAGAAAAGGCATCCAGATTGGTAAGGAGGAAGTCAAACTTTCACTGTTTGCAGATGACATGATACCATATATAGAAAATCCAAAAGACTCCACCAAAAAACTGCTAGAACTGATGAATGAATTCAGCAAAGTCACAGTGTACACAATGTACAGAAATCTGTTACATCTCAGCCGAAAGAGAAATTAAGAAAACAGTCCCATTTACAACTGCACCAAAAACAGTAAGATACCCAGGAATAAAACTAACCAAAGAAGTGAAAGAACTATACTCAGAAAACTACAAAACACTGATGAAAGAAACTGAAGACGACACAGAGAAATGGGAAGACATTCCATGCTCATGGACTGGGAGAAAAAATATTGTTAATATGCCTACACTACCCAAAGCAACCTACACATTTAATGCAATCCCTATCAAAATACCAGCAACATATTTTACAGAAGTAGGACAAACATTTCTCGAATGTGGATGAAACTACAAAAGATCCCAAATAGCCAAAGCGATCTTGAAAAAGAAAAGCAAGCTGAGGCATCACAATTCTGGACTTCCAAGTTCTATTACAAGTCTGTAGGATCAAAACAGTATGGTACTGGCACAAAAATAGACACATAGATCAAAAGAACAGAATAGAAAACCCAGAATAAACCTACAACTATTTGGTCAATTAATCTCTGACAAAGCAGGAAAGAGTATCTAAAGGGAAAAGGACTGTCTCTTCAACAAATGGTGCTGGGAAAACCGGACAGCTGCATGCAAAAGAATGAAACTGGACCACTTTCTTACACCATACACAAAAATAAATTCATAATAGATTAAGGACCTAAATGTGAGACCCGAAACCATAAAAATCTTAGAAAAGAATATAGGCAGTAATTTCTCTAACAGTGATCATAGCAACTTTTTTCTAGATAGGTCCCCTGAGGCAAGGGAAACAAAAGCAAACAACAACAAAAAACAAAAACTATTGGGACTACATAAAATAAAAAGCTTCTGCACAGCAAAGAAAACAATCAACAAAACTAAAAGGCAACTACTGAATGGGAGAAGATGTTTGCAAATGACATATTTGATGAAGGGTTAGTATCCAAAATAGATCAAGAACTGGTACAACACCCCCAAAACAATCCAATCAAAAATGAGAAGACACGAACAGACATTTCTGCAAAGAAGATATCCAGATGGCCAACAGACACATGAAAAGATGCTGATCGTCACTTAACACCAGGAAAATGCAAATCAGAACCACAGTCAGCTATCACCTCATAGTTGTCCGAATGGCTAAAAATCAAAACCACGAGAAACACGTGGCACCTGGTGGCTCAGTCGGTTAAGCGTCTGACTCTTGGTTTCAGCTCAGGTCCTGGTATCACGGTTTCATGAGTTCAGGCCCCGTGTCAGGCTCTGCACTGACGTTGCGGGGCCTGCTTGGGATTCCCTCTCTCCCTCTCTTTCTGCCCCTCCTGCTCACTCGCTCAAAATAAATAAATAAACTTAAAACACACACACAAGAAACAACAGGTGTTGGTGGGCGTGTGGAGTAAAAGGAACCCTTGTGCACTGTTGGTGGGAATGCAAACTGGTGCAGCCGCTCTAGAAAGCAGTATGGAGTTTCCTCAAAAAGTTACCCCATGATTCAGGAATCACACTACTGTGTATTTACCCAAAGAATATGAAAACACTAATTCAAAGGAATACATGCATTCCTATGTTTATGGCAGCATTATTTACAAGAGCCAAGATATGGAAGCAGCCCAAGTGTCCACTGATAGATGAATGAATAAAAAAAAAAAAAAATGTGGTGTATATCTACAATGGAATATTATTCGGCCATAAAAAAATTTTGAAACCTTGCTATTTGCAACAACTGGGATGGAGCTAGAGAGTATTATGCTAAGCAAAATAAGTCAATCAGAGAAAGACAAATACCATATGATGTCACTCATATGTGGAATTTAAGAGACATAACAAATGAACAAAGGAAAAAAAGAGGGAGGCAAACCAAGAAACAGACTCTTAACTACAGAGAACCAAATGATGGTTACCAGAGGGGAGGTGGGTGGAGGGATGGGTAAAATAGGTGATGGGGATTAAGGCGCGCACTTGGTGATGAATATCAGTGATTAAAATAAAAACTTTAAAAAAGATTGAAAGATGATATATGCAAATTTCCAAGGTGTCTAGATAGCAGAGTTTGGCCTTTTGCTCTACAAACTTTTAACCATTTTTGATAGAAAGCTTTCTAAAATATATTCAGACATTTATTCAGTTTATTTATTCATCCTGAGAGAGAGAGAGAGAGAGAGAGAGAGAGAGAATCCCAAGCAGGCTCTGCACTGTCAGCACAGAGCCTGACATGGGGCTCAAAGCCATGAACCGGGAGATCACGACCTGAGCTGAAATCAAGAGTCAGAGACACTCAACCAACTGAGCCACGCAGGGGGCCCTGTTCAGACATTCTTAATCAGAATAAACTGATCCTAATTTAACCCTCAGATGTAGTTGTGACTACAGAGATAGTCACAACTGGTCTGGGATGTGGGGCTGAGTGGCCTGGTGCCCCAACAGTACTCTGCATGCATGCCTGCAGGGTACTCTGTATCCACTGTCGTGATTCTGTGGTCTCTGTCCCTTTCCCCACACTGCGTACTCTGTGAGAACAGGCAGGGTCTGTCTTCTCCAGCACAGTCCCCGTCACACCGAGCATTTGTAATCCGTTTGCAAGTGTGCTTAGTCCCTGTTATTCTGCCGAAAACCAGAGCATAAAATTACCTGATGTCTTTAATGCTAATACATGTTACATTTATTATTTCAGTAAGTCACATTAAGGAAATGATGTGTCATCCTCATTAAATAAGGGAGTATTTAATGGAGAACCAGTGTATCAATATAGTTATATTTATTTTCTGAGACGGCTTTTAATGTTGGGCTGTACATTTTGCTCTTATCCAACCAAGATGCCCCAGGACAGTGCACTTCCCCACATGTAAAATGACTGGTCACATCTCTAAAAGTACAAGGTTTTGAAGACTCCGTAGTAAAATGTAACGCGCTGCAGGCGGTGCGGTCTTGGTCCCTCGCAGGTGGCTGTCGCTGCCGTCGCAGTCGGAGCAGGCGGTGATGTCCCTGTCCAGCTCGGCCTGCCCGCTGCTGCTCACCGTGAGAGACCGCTTACTCCAGCTGGAGGAGCAGCTTTGCTTCTCCTTGTTCACAGTCTTCTGGCAGGTGCTTGTGGAGAAGCTGGATGTGTACATCTACCAAGAAGTAAGCAAGAGCGGGCGGCGTTCCGGGGCCCTGATGGCAAAGGCACATGTGACGCGAACTGCTCTTTGTTTCAGATCGTTCTTGCCAATCATTTCAACGAGGGAGGGGCAGCTCAGCTCCAGTTTGATATGACTCGGAACCTGTTCCCCCTGTTCTCCCGCTATTGCAAGAGGCCAGAAAATTACTTCAAACAGTAAGCTCAGAACTTAACAATGACTGTTGATGGCATCAAGCTTTACAGGATGTTGATTCCTCTTTTCACAGCCCTAGGGGCCCCGTGATGTGTGGTGGGATAAATACAGCATCAGCTAAAAATTGAAAACATTCATCATGTACCCAGCTACTCTAAGGTGTGACCCATGACCCCCGTCCCCCCCAAATTTATCAGAACTGGATCTGAGTTATGGGCTGGGCTTTGTTCCCACCATTGGTTTCATGCTTCTATTTGCCCGTTACTGGAGAGACAAGTAGAAAATAAAGGCAAGTGCAGTTGTACCATAGTCAATAAATAGAAGAAATTAAAAATATGCCTGGTACCTAATAGTAGGCCAGGCATGAAGAAAGTGGTTTTCTTACATATTTATGTTGATTTTGGTTCTAAGCGTAACTATAAATGAATGTCAGAAAAATTCTTCAAACCATTTTTAGAATTATTGGTTTGAAATTTAAATTATTGGGGAGAGGGAGTTTGAGATTATAAAGTAGTCCCTTTAAAGTTATTATAAAATGAAAAAATGATTTTTATTTTAGTAAGAGATCTGAATTTTTTTTTCTTTTTTATTAGTTTCTCTTCCCATATTGTAATCTACCTAAAGTCTTAGCCACATTTAATAGGCTATTATGTTAGTGTCAGTATTACCTTTTGGAGAGTAATACACACATATGGAAAACAATGATCCTATCACATTATAGTAATCTAATGAAATAGAAACACTGTACACATACATTGTCCTTACATGTTAAAAGAGCCAAATAATAAATCCATAAATACTTTCTAGAGAGGGATGTGGATTAGCAGTGCAGGGAAGCTGTTTAGTTTCTGAAAATGAAAATATTATGGAATAACGTGATGATACAGATAATGGATATCTCATTTCCCTCCTGCTTTTTTTTTTCTTAAACAGTGTTAAAGAAGCGTGTATTGTTTTGAATCTGAACATTGGCTCTGCCCTCCTTCTGAAAGACGTCCTGCAGTCAGCCTCAGGGCAGCCTCCTGCCACCGAGGCCTTAAATGAAGTTGGAATTTACAAACTGGCTCAACAAGATGTTGAGATTCTACTTAATTTGAGGACAAACTGGCCTAACACGGGAAAATAAAGCATCTTTTCTTGTTTTGGAGTTTTGGTTTTTAACAAAGAGGAGGCCAACTGGATGTCAAGTTATGTGACGAAGTTCTGAGTTAATGAAACTGGACAGTTGAAAACTTTATGGAATCATTTATTATCTTGGACTGATGGCATTATTAAAACGCTGCCCATATTTCCTCCATCCTCTTGTTCCTAAGAAAACAAAACCAGAAAACTCAGAAGTCATGAAAACTCCGAGTAATTCCATTTACAAATGTAAATGCTAAGTATGTCTGTTGAACAAGATACAAGAGCAGAGATAATAAATTACAAGTAATTTTCAATTTCCTGTGCTAATTAAGGGAGACTGTTGTAGATAATCAAACACAGCAAATACATTAAAAAAAAAAATCACTTTAGAATGTATGTTCATAATTGAAGTTCCTGTATCTGGTTTGGAAATTCACTGTCTTTCCTCTAAGAAAACATTATGAGGTGGTGACCAAAATAGAATTGCTCTCATATTCCACAAATGTCCTTACATTTAAAATCCTTCCTAATTCCATTCCAGGACAGTGGGCAGGCAGCCTTTTCTTTTGGATGAAACATTTCAGGCCAGGGCACTGTGTTTCAGTCTCTCCCCGGGGCAAGGATGGGAATTAAACAGTTTTTGTTTAATATTTATGTAACTGATAATGAGACAGGAATCTTAAACTTTCTTTTTTCTTTGACTTTTCCTTGGCTTTTTGGACTATGTTACATACCAATTTCTTGATTAATAAATCCTTAGAGAACAAAACATTTAAACAAATTGAATTACATTGGTTAAAGGCCTTCTACAACTATCAAATGCTATTCCAATTTTTTTGTTTTCTGATTCAGCATTTAGTTAGTACTTTTAAAGCTGTAATATAACTTGCATCTAAAATTGTCCTAGGGCCCCTGGATGGCTCAGGTGGTACAGCATGCAACTCTTGATCTCAGGGTGGTGGGTTTGAGCCCCATACTGGGCATGGGGCCTGCTTAAGTAAGTAAGTAAATAAATAAAACTGTCAGGCTGGCATGCAACCTATCCTATTTCTTTATTATTATTTTTTTACTTATGTGGGGAGGAATGGCAGAGAGGGAGGGAGGGAGAGAATCCCAAGCAGACTCCACTCTTTTGGCATGGAGCGGATGTGGGGCTCGATCCTATGAACCGCAAGATCCGTGACATGAGCTGAAATCAAGAGTCGGACGCTCAACTGACTGAGCCATGTAGTCTCCCATACTGTTTTTTGTTTGTTTGTTTGTTTGTTTTTAAATAAGCTCTACACCCAACGGGGGCTTAGACTCCTGATCCCAAGATCAAGAGTCACATGCTCTACTGACTGAGTCAAGCAGGGGCCTCACAACATATACTGACGGTAAATACTTACCTGGTGATAAATAATTTTGAGGAAATGCTTTGAGAGAAATTCTATTACTCCATATTTTATACGGAAGTTTCCCAACTAGGGATTTGGGCTCAGAACTTTTCTGTTAGTTCCAGAACACTGGGGCTTCTCCACCTCATTTTCTGAGAACTGCTGGGCTTTCCCACTGAGAAAAGAATGGAAGTGCCCCAGAAACTTCCTAATTCCAGCACCTTCTCCCTCTGCCGCCTGCCCCCAGGCTTGACATTTTGCTGTCACTCCTCGCTTTCTAGACAGCTGAAAGTTTCAAGGGACTGAAATGTTTCTGTCAAAAGGTAGGAACTTACGTTTTAAATTGTTTTCATTGTACTTTAAGTCATGCCGTATTATTTAAATACCAGTCACATAAAAATAAACTTACACTTCACGTCTGAATTTATCCAGAGTTACTGCATGTCCATCATCTTTTAAAACTTCATCTGCAGTCAACAGACCCAGGGTTTTTAAGGCTGTAAAATCAGAATGAGAAGAAAGGAAAATTTACGAAGCGAGAATTCTTTTCAGCTAGGGAAAGTTATGGAATGGCCACAAACTATTGTTTTAATTGAGATGATAACTGACCTTCTCTGTACTGCACGAACGATATGGTGCCTTTATTTGAAGTGTCCATCATCTCAAACATAGACACAATGTTAGAATGATCCATAAAGAAAGGAAAAGCCAAGCCTGTCATTTTGGCAATTCTCAGTCGTTCCAATACAGATATTAAATACTCTCTTGGTTTTTCTGCAAAAGAATAGTTCCAATTCTTTCCAATATAAAATTAAGATATATCACAAGTAGAAACAGTCATTTAACAATTATTAAATAACTATGTTCAAGGTATTGTAATAGGCACTGGGGACACAGGCCTTGCTTACAAGAAAAGCAAGACATCGAACAATTAATTATGTATATAAGTGTTCTGCAGAGATGGGACCTGGGCTTTTTTTTTTTCCAACTCCTCAGGTGATTCTAATTTGCAGATAAGAGTGGAAAAGCAACACAAAGGAAGAGCATGATGCAGGGAAGAAGGCAGCCAGCTAAAAGAAGGGATAAAATATAAATAAAAACAGGGACTCTTGGATTAATTAATACCCTCTTCCAATTAGGAAGCATGAATGTTCTTTTTTTTTTATTTTAAACTTTTTTTAAAATGTTTATTTATTTTTAAGAGAGAGAGAGAAGGAGATAGAGCATGAGCAGGGGAGGGGCAGAGAGAGAGGGAGACACAGTCTCCGAAGCAGGCTCTAGGATCTGAGCTGTCAGCACAGAGCCTGATGCGGGGCTCGAACTCATGAGCTGTGAGATCATGACCTGAGCTGAAGTCGGACGCTTAACCGACTGAGCCACCCAGGTGCCCCATCTTTTTTTTTTTTTTTTTGAGAGAGAGAGAGGGTGCAAGCAAGCAAGGGGCAGAGAGAGAGAGAGAGAGAGAGAGAGAGAGAGAGAGAGACAGAGACGCGCACAGAAGTGGCTCACCCAAAACAGGACTCGAACTCACGAACCGTGAGATCATGACCCAAGGTGAAGTCAGATGCTTAACTGGCTGAGCCAGCCAGGCGCCCATGAATGTTCATTTCTAACATAAAAGCAGTATTTTGGATAAGCAGGCCATCTTTCATTTAAGCAATATGAAAGATAAAAAATGAAGATCCACTTTACAGAAATAATGCAGGTCAGTTATGATGAAAAGAAGCCAAAAGAAGGTACAGCAGCTTAGGTGAGTGCCACTCACTACACACACTATGCACACACACCACACACACAGTGGTGTGTGTATATATGTATGTTTGTATATATATATATATAAACAGGTGTACATATGTTTGTATATATATAAACATGTATATATACAAAATTCTTTAAATTTGTTTTTCTCATTGAGAATTTCATAAATATACAAAAGCAGGAAAGTAAAATGAACCTGTCACCAACTTTTAACTGTTAAAATTTGTGGCCAGTCTAGGGGCACCTGGGTGGCTCAGTCGGTTGAGTGTCAGACTCTTGATTTCAGCTCAGGTCATGATCTCATGGTTCAGGAATTCGAGCCCTGCATTCGGCTCTGCACGGACAGTGCAGAGCCTGCTTGGGATTCTCTCTCTCCCTCTCTCTCTGACCCTTCTTGTCTCTCTCTCTCTCTCACAAAATAAATAAACTTAAAATAAATTTTAAAAAATTGTGGCCAGTCTTATTTCACCATCATCTCATCCAGGTCCCCTTTTCCTGTATTATTCTGCAGTAAATCACAGTGATCGTATTTCATTAATAAATATTTGAGCGTACATCTCTGAAAGAGAAGGACTTCTTTTGAGATACAACTGACATGTAACATTGTGTAAGTTTATATAACATGTTGATTTGATACATTTATATTTCGTAATATGATTGCCATTGCAGCGTTAGCTAACACCTTCATCACATCACATAACTATTATTTCTTTTTAGGGGTGGGAATAATCAAGATAGAGTCTCTTGGCAAGTTTGATATTTATGATACAGTAATATTGTCTGTCAGCACTATGCTGTGCATTAGGTTTCCAAGACTTCTTTACAGCTGCAAGTCTGTACCCTTCCACAACATCTCTCCTACTCCCACCCCCACTCATTGTTCTACTCTGTTTTTACAACTTTGGCTTTTTCAGATTCCACATACAAGTGATAGCATGCAGTGTTTGTCTGACTTAGCTCACTTAGCATATCCTCAAGGGCCGTCCATGTTGCACATGGCAGGATTTCTTTTTCTCACGGCTGAATAATATTCCATTGTATAAACATAGCACATCTTCATCATCCATCCATCTGTAGACAGACACTTAGGCTGTTTCCATATCTTGGCTCCTGTGAATAATGCTACATAAACATGAGAGTGCAGGTATCTCTTTGAGATCCTGTTTTCATTGTCTTTGGATATATACCCAGAAGTGGAATTGCTGGAGCATATGGTAGTTCTGTTTTCCTTTTTTTTGAGGAACCCCCATGTTTTCCACAGTAGCTATACCAATTTACATTCCTACCAACAGTGCACAAGAGTTCCTTTTTCTCCACATTCTCACCTGTTATCTTTGCCTCTTGGATAATAGCCATTCTAACAGGTGTGAGGTGATATTTATTTGCATTTCCCTGATGATTAGTGACGTTAAGCATCATTTTATGTACCTGCTGGCCTTTTGTGTGTCTTCCTTGGGAAAATGTCTAGTTCCTCTGCCCATTTTTAAAAATGTTTATTTATTTTAGTAATGGCTACACCCAATGTGGGGCTCAAACTCATAACCCTGAGATCAGGAGCAGGATGCTCTTCTGACTGAGCCAGCCAGGCAGCTCCCACTGCCCATTTTTTAATAAGATTTGTTTTCTTTGTTATTGAGTTGTAGGAGTTCTTTCTATATTTCAGATATTATCTGACACATAGTTTGCAAATACTTTCTCCCATTCTGTAGGCTGCGTTTTCATTTTGTTGATTCTTTCTTTGTGGTGCAGAAGCTTGTAAGTTTGATGTGGTCCCAGTTGTTGATTTTTCATCTTGCTGTTTGTGCTTTTGCTGTCATATCCAAAAAATAATTGCCAAGACTTGTGTCAAGGAGCTTCTCCCTAGGTTTTCTTCTAGGAGTTTTATGGTATCAGGTTTTATGTTTAAGTCTTTGATCCATTTTGAGTTTGTTTTTGTGGGTGGTATAAGATAGGGATCCAATTTTATTTTTCTGCATGTGGTTACCCAGTTTTCCCAATATCCTTTGTTGAAGAGGGAACTTTTTTCTTTTTCTATTACCGTAATGCCATTACCACAATACCATTCATTCATACATTAAAAAATTTTTTTTAATACCTCCATATAGCCAGGCAGTAATATTTCCAGTTGTCTCACAAATTTTATGAATTGTGAACACTTCTTAAAAATAAAAAAAAAAAAAAGCAGTGGCTCATTCGGTTAAGCCTCCAACTCTTGATCTCAGTTCAGGTCATGATCTCATGGTTCCGGGATCAAGCCCTGCATCAGGCTCTGCACTAACAGTGCAGAGCCTGCTTGGGATTCTCTCTCTCCCTCTCTCTGCCCCTCCCCTGCACACGCTCGCTCTCTCTCTCTCTCTCTCTCTCCCCCAAAATAAAATAAATAAATAAATAAATAAATAAATAAATCTTTTAAAACATTTTAAAAAGTAAAAGTAAAAACACTTTTATTCAAATAGTATTCACATATTGTGATTATGTTTTTAAATCTCCCTTGTGCCTTTTCATACAAATTTTAGGAGACTACAGAAACAAATGGGTCACTAAAGGCAATCACATCATGTATGTAGTCTTTGGTTGCTTCTCCCTGAGCCGTCTATCAAATTCAGAGAAAAAAGGCCAATTTCAAATTTCAATTCACTGCATTTCTTTCTAAGGATAGAGTAAGTAAATAATTCTAAGGGAACTAGGTGTGTTATTACCGTATATCCCTTAGACTCCACAAGATGCTATAATGTTTAGGTCTGGAGTCTATAATTTATACTCTGCCTGCTTCTACAAATGTTTTGGGGTCGCCTGGGTGGCTCAGTCAGTTAAGCGTCCAACTTTGGCTCAGGTCATGATCTCATGGTTTGTGGGTTCGAGCCCCGTGTCGGGCTCTGTGCTGACAGCTCAGAGCCCGGAGCCTGCTTCGGATTCTGTGTCTCCCTCCCTCTCTGTTCCTCCCCTGCTCGCACTGTGTCTTTCTCTCTCTCTCTCTCAAAAATAAATATTTTCTAAAAATTAAAAAAAAATGTTTTGAAAGTGCTTACAACAGAAATAATAGATATAACTTTTTAAAAGATTTTTATTACTTTTATTTTTTAAATGGTTTATTTATTTATTTTGAGAGAGAGCGAGCTCATGCACAATCAGGGGAGGGGCAGGGGGTGGGGCGGGCAGAAAGAATCCCAAGCAGGCTCTGCACTGTTGGTACAGAGCCTGACAAGGGGTTTTGATCCCACGAACCATAAAATCATGACCTGAGCCAAATCAAGACTCGGATGCTTAACCAACTGAGCCACCCAAAGCACCCCTAAAGATTTTATTTTTAAGTAATCTCTCCACCCAACATGGGGCTTGAACTCACACCCCCAAGATCAAGCGTCGCAGGCTCCACCAACTCAGCCAGGCAGGTGGCCCTAAAGAAATAACTTTAAAACATGAAGGGAAGATCCAAAGGTTACTAACCCCCTAAGTTACATCAATGTCAGCTGATAACAATCAGTTCTTCAAGGGGGACAAACCTCAAGTTCCACATCTTAATAATCGCAGCTAACGTTTATCGAGCCCTCTCTACGTGCCTAGTATTCCTCATAACAGTCCCTTGCCAAGGCCCAGAGCTAGGATGAATCCAGGCAATGTGCCTCCCAAAGCTGTGGGCTTTACTGCGCTCCACTGACTTAAATATACGAACCATCTGGAACGCCCAAACCTAGTTCACCATGACGGTTTCTACTGAACTTTTCTTCTCCATCACTCTCAGATATATCTTATCCTCACTTACGATTCCACAGCAGCATCTCTCATCTGGGTTACTACAACTGCCTCCTGTTTAAAAATGAAATTCTAATTTTATTAAAGGCACCCCCTAAGCATGTATACTCCCTCCTTCCATAGCACAGAATGGTCACTGCAAAGTGGCTGTGCAGCCAGGGGCTCTGTTTCCCAATACAGTCTAGGCGATGCCACGTTTTCCTACCACATGACTTCAGGTTATGCTAGGATTTGGCGTTAAATGAGTTATGAAAATCTGCAGGTTTGCAGGGCTTTTAGAATTTTGGAGTTGAGGATGTGGGATTGTGGACCTGCTCCCTCGATATAACAACCCAATCAAACTGTCTAGTCTTATTTTCCATAAATCCCTTACAATCCAGGGTTTTGACACTGGGATGCCAGAGGCTTCATAAGGACCCAAGACAAATACAGTATTTCTTCCTGAGAATCAATCCTACTCTGATAATATGAAATATTTACATTAAGAAACAGATATGTCTTGGGGCACCTGGGTGGCTCAGTCGGTTGGGTGTCTGACTTCGGCTCCGGTCATGATCTCACTGCTTGTGAGTTCAAGCCCCACAGTCGGGCTCTGTGCTGACAGCTCAGAGCCTGGGGCCTTTTCAGATTCTGTCTGTCTGCTGTCTGTCTGTCTGTCTGTCTCTCTCTCTCTCTCTGCCCCTCCCCTACTCACAGTCTCTCCCTGTCTCTCAAAAATAAACATTTAAAAAAATAAAATAATAATAATAAAAAGAAACAAATATATCTGTAGAAAAATGAAACTTGGGCATTTTTAGGGTAAAACAAGTGACTCCAAAGAAATGTGTTATTCAGCATCAGGCTAAGGTCTCAGACACCAAAGGTACAAGTCCCCTCTCCTCTGCCATTAGGGGGCCTTGTTCAGGGAACTTTGAAGGGCACTGATATGCATTCTGAACGCCAGCCAAACCCTCCTTAGCTTTTCCTCAGTGTTTCTTCACCTGTCCTTTTCTCCGCCCTACCTCACCCCCTTTGGCATTTGTAGAGATGTTTCAAGAAGTTCATATTGTTACAGCGGATAACAGCATCTCAGTTTCTTAACACTGATCATTATTTAAATTATGATTATATGGGGCGCCTGGGTGGCTCAGTCAGTTTAAGCGTCTGACTTCGACTCAGGTCATGATCTCTCAGTCCATGGGTTCCAGTCCCACATCGGGCTGTGCTGACAGCTCAGAGCCTGGAGCCTGCTTCGGATTCTGTGTCCCCCTCTTCCTCTCCGCTCCCCAGCTCACGCTCTTTCCCTGTCTCTAATAAATAAATAAACGTTAAAAAAATTTAAATTGTGATTGTAATGGGGATTATGGTATTAATGTGTAACTACTCCCAGACTCCCTCTTCCTTATCCTCTGCTGCTAAGAGAATTTGTCTATATCTGAGATTCTCTTCCCCCCACCCTGCCTTCCACAGAATTCTGTTTTTGCCAGATGGGTTCAAAGCCTTTTAAATTAAAGGAGAAAAATCAATCCTTGAGATACTCTACTGGTTGACACAATAAAGAGCTAGAGAGAAAAAGGGCAGGAAAGAAGGAGGAGACAGAAAAAAAATCTACAAATTAAAAAAGACCACAAAGCACCTAGTACAGTGAATTAGAAACAAACAAACAAAACAACCCCCCTTTAAGGCGTATAAACATTTAGAACACCAGGGATAAAGTAAAAAGACAAACCGAAAGACTTCCAGATGAAGAAAACATGCCTTATATTAAACAGATCAAGAATCTGATGACATCATGATATCAGACTCTTCAGAGCAACAGTGGCAATTAGAAGACAATGGACAACGCCCTCCAAGTTCTGAGGGCAGTATTTTCTAACCAAGAATTGTATCCACCCTGGTTATCATCATGTTTGAGAATAGGATGAGACATTTTCATATATGCTCCAACAAAGCACAGCCTCTTAGAGAGCCGCTCACTAGAGGATGTTCCCCTAGAGAAAGGGGAAAAAAGCAAAAAAAAAAAAAAAAAAAAAAAAGGAGGAGCCCCAAGCACCACAAAACAGCCTTTAGGGGCACCTGGGTGGCTCAGTCGACTAAGCATTAGACTTCGGCTCACGTCATGATCTCACAGTTCATGGGTTAGAGCCCCATGTGGGCTCTGTTCTGACAGCTCAGAGCCTGACGCCTGCTTTGGATTCTGTGTCTCCTTCTCTCTCTCTGCCCCTCCCCTGCTGGCGCTCTCTCTCTCTCAAAAATAAAAATTTTTTTTTTAAATTAAAAAAAAAAAAAAAAAGAAAGCAGGCTTTAAGTGCAGGAGACAGGTGAAGTGGATTAGGATCAAAGTGAGGGAAAACCCTGAATCACAGCTGAACAGCAGGGCAGTTGAGCGATCATCCAGACTGGAGCAGGCAGAGAGCTGGGGGAGGCCCTGGGGGTGTGGACTGCTGGATGAACGTAAATGTACTGGGAGGACATCCATGCTTGTGACAGCAAGGGGATATCGATGAATTGGCGACAATTGCAAAGACAATTTAAGTAAACATTTAAAATGTAGTATTATTAATTTCAGGGACAACAAAGGAAATACAATCATAGCATACTACGGTGGATTAGCTGTGGATATTTGCCTAACAATAATAATGTGATACTGGTCACACCAAAATTGAATTCTAACTTTCTTGGGAAATTGGAGATGAGTGGGAACAGGTGTGAGTGCGTGTGTGTGCGCGAGCGTGCACACGTGGGTGCAGGTGTGTAAGAGTTAAAGTTTCATCTTCCATAGTATAAAGCCAAACCTAAACCTAGGGTGCGGGGGCACACTAGTAAGTAGCAGTGCAAGTCTGTTAGAAATATCAAGGTAAATAGCTAAACGAATGGGGAATCATTTCGTCTGTAGAATGGGAATCTGGGACATGGAGGGAAATGCCGTTATTCATGATAAGCCTTGGAGTGGCTTTTGATTTTTAAACCCCATACGTATACTTTTATAAAAACCAAAATGAAACATATGTTGGTTGCCAGGCATAGGGCTAATTTGTATACTACTCATTTAATCTCTCCCACGTGTCCATAAAATGGGTACTATTATCCCCATTTTCCAGAAGAGGAGACTCAAGGGCAGGCTTGCGCCCACACGCACGTAGTACTAAGTAGGCCCCTCCTCGAAGCCTCTCTCCCACCGGCCACGAGCCTCCACCTGTGTGAGCCCCGCGCACCTGGCTAGTGGTGGGCACACAGAAGCCGTTCAGGAAGTACTTGTTTGAGGACCACAGCGTTAGTTGGCAGAACGGCTCAAGTCGCCGAGATATAGGGGAGAGTGTGCGCGTGGAGGTGGGGGTACTGGAGAGGGGAGCCGGCCGGTGGCCGCGCGGGCGCGGAGGGATGGCTGTACTGGGAATTTCTGGCAACCGCTCCGGGCCGGGAGGCGGAGGCGGTGGGACAGAAAGCCGAGCAGTGGGAAAGACTCTTACCTGGCCGGAAAAAGAGCAGGGTGCTGGTGAGATAGTTCAGCAACTCCATAATCCGATGTTTTTCCAAATAATCCCTGGCCTCCTGCTCTCTGCTGCCGCGGGCCTGCATGGCTCTGCGTGGCGCCGTTGCTAGGCGACCCGGCAGCGCCTGGCCGTTCGGCCCCGCCCCCTGCGCCCGACGCGGTCACGTGACGCGCCTCTCTTGAAGGCGACCTGGACGGGGAGTTCTACACTTCACCACCAGGAGGAAGCTGGGGGCACCGATGGGGTGGGGCCTATGCGGAGGCTGAGGGTGACCCGTGCACAGCCCCTTGTGGGCCGATGGTCCGCTTCTCCCGCTCCCCTCCCCCGGGGCTGAGGGCGAGGCTGATTGTCTTTTCCTGTTTTTGTGTGGTGCTCAGTACTTGATCCAATGAATGAGACCTCACGTGGTAATTAACAGAGGATGAACTAATAACAGAAGGAACTTGTGCGATTCTGGAGGCTACGGTGGAGTTTGTTTTTTTTTAAGTTTATTATTTTGAGACAGTGCATGCAAGTGGGGGAGGGGCAGAGAGAGAATGATCGAGAATCCCAAGCAGGCTCCGCACCACCACACCACCAGCGTAGAGCTCCTCCAGCGGCCAGAACTCACAAACAGGGAGATCTCGATGAGCCCAAGTCTGACAGTCCGAGGCTTAACCCACTGAGCCCCACCAAGCGCACCCGCCCCCCACCCGCGGAGAGTTCTAAGTACCATCTTTGGTGTGAGCAGCTTGTAGCACAGCGTTGGCAATGGGGCAGGAAGGTAGCCCGTTTTCTCCACTGGGTCGTCGGTCAGGACACATGCTGGGATCCTGAGCTCCAACATCTTTGCTGCTTAACTAGGCTGCGTGGAGTTGGTCTTATCTGAGACCATCTGACAGTAGTTTTGAGGGAGGGTCACTGAGTAAGATGGGATGCAGGTACCTAGGAGGTCCTCTACTCAATCATCACTGCACCTTCGAAACTGAACTCTAGGCTGGGACGTTGGTCCTTGAGGGCCGGGCTCTGAAGCCTGTGCCCTTACCCTTCAACAGAGAGCCCATTGCAGGTACTTCAAGGAGAGAAAAGACAAATGGCCAATAAACATATGAAAATACTCTTAGCGTCTTCAGCAATCCCGTAAACAAATTAAAACTACAAGAAAATGCCATTTACATCTACCAGACTAGTAAAAATTAGGAAGTTGGACCATATCGAGGGCTGGCAAGGATACAGTACCACAAAACAGTGATGATGGGAGCGTAAATTGGAACATCCATGTTGGAAAAATGATTTGCAATTACCTTGGTAATAGAGACATGTTTCTGCACTATGACCTAGAAATTCCACTCCAAGAGCAACTCTTGTCCAGGTATATCAGGATATATGTACAAGAATGTTCATAGCACTGTTCATAATAGCAAGCACTGACAGCAGCCCCAAAGTTTACCAACAATACAACTGATTTGGTCGCCTGGCTGGCTCAGTCGGTGGAGCAGGTAACTTCTGCTCAGGTCATGATCCCATGGTTCGAGAGTTCAAGACCTGCATTAGGCTCTCTGCTGTCAGAGCAGAGCCTGCTTCAGATCCTCTATCCCCGTCTCTGCACCTTCCTCGCTCATGATCTCTCTCTTTCTCTTTCTACAAAATAAATGAACATTAAAAAAAGAGAATACAATGGGATTTTTAAAAGCTGTGGTATGTTACACAATGGAATGCTATAAAGCATTGCAACAATGCATTGTAGCTACTTGCAAACATATGGGTGGATCTCAAAAGTGTCTTATTGTCTATTGTCTCAGAATATGTAGTATAAAAACCAATTTATATAAAGTTAAAAAAGCATACAGAACTAAACAATACATTGTTTACAGATTATAACATATGTAGGAAATCTATTAAGAAATGCAAGGGAATTGTACACAAAATTCAGCATAGTGTTTGCCTTGGAGGGGAGAGGAAAGGGAATGGGTTTTTGGAGGAATATCCTGGGGATTTCAGGGGTAATGGTAATGTGATTTTTCTTTGCCTGAATGGACTAAGCTTCTTTATACTTAATATGTATTTTATAGGTTTTAAAATCTACTCAGCATTTAGGGGCTCCTGGGTGGCTCAGTCGGTTAAGCATCTGACTTCAGCTCAGGTCATGATCTCATGGTTTGTGGGTTTGAGCCCTGCATCAGTCTCTGTACTGACAGCTCAGAGCCTGGAACCTGCTTTGGATTCTGTCTCCCTCCTTCTCTGCCCCTCCCCTGCTTTCACTCTGCCTCTCTCTCTCAAAAATAATAAACATCAACAAAAAAATTTTAAATCAGCATTTAATAACAATAATTTTTAAGCAGTTGAAAAACAGAGAGTAGAACAAGGAACCAGAAAGTCAATGCCAGGAGACTGAACCAAGTCTGAAACAGAAGGTAGCCAAGGTGCTGGGGATGTGGGAGATTGAATCTTCAGAGGTCAGGCCTACCTTGAGAATTCTGTGCCCTGAGCATCTGGGAGGACTAGGGAAAGAGACTTTATAGCTAGTGGTTGGGAGATTGGCACAACCTTGAGCAAAGTGGAAGGACAATGCTCTTTGTCTACAAGGTCTGGAGGAGGAGTTCCAAGAAGGAGGAGGAGTCATTTCTCTGAAATGGCTTGAAAACTGTGTGCCCTAATCTGCAACACAGCTTTGGTCTCTAAGAAGGAGAATATTTCAGGATGATGTAGGCGAGTGCTTTTCTAACTCTTTAGCAGCAGAATCCTTTGAAGACATCGTGCGTGGAATCCCCACATGTAGAACAGATTCAGGTGAGCACCACATTGGGATTCACACACATGACAGGGCTCCGTTATCTAAGCTCCCTTAGTTGTATTTTTCTCACAGAGACATGGCTGGCAGCCTGAGTGATCCCGGTGGCGGAATGCACTGGAGCCTGGAGAGCCTTTACAGAACTAAGCTGACAGAGCAGATGCATTACTCTGGAGCCTGTGGACCCGAGGGCTGCCTGGGACCCCTGGTTCTTGATGGATTCTGGGGAGAATTTGAAACTACTGATGTGGTCTCTCTTATTCTTCAGTACATTTTGATACTTCCTTTGGGGACTTGCTTTATGTTCCTTGTTGGAGGTGACAGTGAGGCACAAATGGCAAAGCCCAATTTATGCACCCCCCCCCCTCCAAAATAATGACCACCTAAGTGCTTGACCCTTCAGGGTTGACCAAAAGATGTGTGGTCACTTAAGAGAGTGACTCTGGCTCAGAACAACAGAGGCCGGACAATGGCTGGGGACTAAAACAGAGAGGGTCCCCTGTGGGAGGGGATAAGGGTTATGGAAAGCAGAAGACAGAGGGGGCTGGTCATGGTATCTTTTGACTGACTGGCCAAAGGCCCCATTGCGGGGAGGGGCCTCCATTAACGTTCCTTAATGGAGGGAGAGAAGATTGTGTGGTGGTCCACTGGAGACCGTGATTTCTGCTTATTGCTCTAAGCTCCAGACATTTGGTCTTCTCCTTAGGAACTTCATTTACTTTCCACAAGTTACTCAGTCCCTGAATAACTAGCTCTGCTCTTTGAACCTCAGATGATACCAGCACCTTGACATTGAAATGCAGCGATCTGATTCCCAGTTGCCTATGGCGTCAGGCTGGGAGCTCATGGGACCGTGCTGATGTCTTCCGGCCTCACTGATTGTTTTCTGTGCCAACAAGCCCGACTACCTTTGTGGGCACCATGCTCCCTCTCACAACACACCTCAGGCAGCCAAGGCCTGGGATCTACAATTCCCGCGGAAGTCATGCTAAAGAGAAGTGTCCAGATGCCCCCTAGTGGAGTCAGCTATTCTCTGCTGATGCCATCTCTTAGGCCATTTTGGGCTTAATTAATCACCATCATCAATATTTCATTCCTTGCTAGGTAATGAAATGCTGAGCAAGATTCCGGGGATGGATGTACCTCAATTTGTTTATCCATTCACCCGCGGAAAGACATTTGGGTTGTTTTCAGGTTGGAGCTATTGCAAATAGAACTGCTGTGAACACTGGGGTATGGATCTCTGGGTGGACATGTGATTTCATTTCTCTTAGATAAATAGCGAGGGCCGTGGAATTGTCTGGATCATACGGTAAGTGCAATTTTTGGAGAAACTGCCAAACTCTTTTCCAAAGTGGCTGTACCATTTTACATTCCTGAATTGGTAGCTGTTAAAGGCCTCCCAGGTGATCCTGGTGGACAGCCAGGACTGAGACCCCGCCTTAGGGCAGCCTGTGAGGCTGGAGCTGAAGGTCTGAGAAACGTTGTTCAGGAGGCCCGAGAGTCTTGGAGCTCCCAGCTCGTGTTTGGTATGGTCCCACAACACTCAACCCAGGGCACACACTGGAATCTCCTGGAGAGCCTTTTACAAACACAGTGTCTGTCCTTTTACCCACAGGAAGTCTGATATAATTGCTCTGGGGATGGGGCAGGGTGGAGGGAGGTCAAGGGCAGCACAACTTTTAAACAGCTTCCTGGGTGGTGGTTCTAGAGCTCAGAGTGACCAACTTTCCTTGTTTGCCCAGGACTGCTAGGGGTCCAGTTCTGGGAAGCTTTCTCCTTCTTCTCCTTTTCCCCCTCCTTCTCCCCCTCCCCCTCCTTTTCCCCCTCCTCCTCCCCCTCCTCTCCCTCCCCTTCTTCCTCCTCCTCCCCCTCCCCCTCCAATATGGGAAGCTTCATGAATTTGTATGTCATCCTTGCGCAGGGGCCATCCTAACCTTTCTGTACCCTTCCAATTTAAGTAGATGTGCTGCTGAAGGGAGCACAATTCTGGGAAACTTTCAGTGCTAAAACTAGGAAAGTCCCAGGTCAGCTTAACACTTGGTCACCCTATTTGTGGACTGCTAGCATAAGGAGCCCTGCTTTGGCGTCAGACTCCCCAGTCCTCCTGTCAACCCGGGATTCATAGCTCAGGGTCGTGTGCATGTTTGGGAAGCATGTATAAAAGGGAAGTGGAGGGGACAGGAGTGGCCAGAAGAGACTGTGGGGTGATACCCTCTCTGTTTTCTGTTTCAGACAGGGATAAGTCAGAGATGCCTCAGCTGGGAGTTTTGCTTGCTGTTAAAAAGAGGGGGAAATATATAAAGCGTAATTGTTCTGAGAAAATATAGGTGAGGCAGTGTACTGTAATGGCCTCTGCAGCCAGACCGCCTCTCTTTAAAATCCATTGTTACCACTGACCATTAATAACCACGTGATCTTGGGCAAAACACCTAAATTCTCTGCCTCAGCTTCTTTCATGGATATAATGGGGATAATTTATCTACCTTACAGGGGAAGTCTTGAGGACCAAATGAGTCACTTATGTAAAGCTATTTTAAAAAGTGGTGCCTGGGGGCGCCTGGGTGGCTCAGTCAGTTGAGCGTCCGACTTCGACTCAGGTCATGATCTCATGGTCTGTGGGTTCGAGCCCCACGTCGGGCTCTGTGCTGACGGCTCACAGCCTGGAGCCTGCTTCTGATCCTGTGTCTCCCTCTCTCTCTCTGCCTCTCCCCCATTCTCACTTTGTCTCACTCTGTCTCTCAAAAATAAATAAATGTAAAAAAAATTTTTTTTTTTAAATAAAATAAAATAAAAAGTGGTGCCTAGGGGTGCCTGGGTGGCTCAGTCGTTTGAGCGACTTCGGCTCAGGTCATGATCCCAGGGTCATGAGATTGAGCCTGGGTTCAGGCTCTCGGCTGACTGTGGAGCCTGCTTGGGATTTTCTCTCTCTCTCTCTCTCTCTCTCTCTCTCTCCCCTGCTCATGCTTTCTTTCTCTCTCTAAAAAAAATTTATTGACTTTTATTCAGTACTGAGAGACAGAGTGTGAGCAGGGGAGGGGCAGAGAGATTAGGGGACACAGAATCCAAAGCAGGCTCCAGGCTCTGAGCTGTCAGCACAGTCTGACGCGGGGCTGGAACTCACAAACCGTGAGATCATGACCTGAGCCGAAGTCAGTCGCTTAAACCGACTGAGCCACCCAGGTGCCCCTCTTTCTCTCTAAAATTAAAAAAATAAAATAAAAACATGGTGCCTGTACTCAACATGGTATGTACTAAGTGTTACATAAGTATTTACTATTATTATCTTAACAGCCTTTTTAAAACGAGAAAGGGAAATTATGGGGCGCCTGGGTGGCTTAGTCGGTTGAGTGTATGACTTCGGCTCAGCTCATGATCTTATGGTTTGTGGGTTCGAACTGCACATAGTGCTCTCTGCTGTTAGTGAGGAGCCTGCTTCAGATCCTCTCTCTCTCTCGCAGCCCCTCCCCCTCTCATGCTCTCTCTCTCAAAAATAAATATTTAAAAATTAAGAAAAAAAAGAAGAAGGGGGAAATCTTGACCAAGCACAGTAGTCCCATAACGTATGTCCCCCGGCTGTCCTCCTAGTTTCCTATTGGAGGATTTTTTGGGGTAACATTTCAGATTTTGTATTGCAGCTTTAAGAAACTATAGCCTCTTGGTTCTGTGTGGCAATGTAGGAGGAGCTAAAAGTGTATTTGCTATACACTTAAAGTTCTTGTGCAAATCCTAAGACAGATGTAAGTTTTGGAACCTGATGAATTTATTTTCACCAGGTTGTTTCACCGGTGAGATGATGCATCTTAAGAGGGTTTGTTTTTTGTTTTTTGTTTTTTTAAGTTTATTTTGAGTGAGAGAGAGAGAGAGAGTATGAGCAGGTGAGGGGAAGAGAGAGAGGGAGAGAGAGAGACTACAAAAGCAGGCTCCTCACTGTCAGCACAGAGACTGATGCAGGCTTTGAACTCGCTAACCATGAGATCATGACCTGAGCCGAAATCAAAATGTGGGTGCTTAACTGACTGAGCCACCCAGATGTCCTTCTAAATTTTTTTTTTAAAAAAAAAAAAAACAGAACACAGTCTAAAAGTGACACCATATTAGTCTTTGTGTTAGGGAGGGCTAGCCCGGGAGCCCGTTTTAACTGTGCACCTGTCATTTAGCAGGGACACGGGGTGCTGTGGAGCTCAGGTCTCAGAAGTTACATGTCAGTCTTTGTCAAATGGTGACATTCAGTCATCTGAGACAGTGCTCCATCTACTCAGAGGCCATATCCAGCCCTTCCTCACTCTTCATTGACCTAAAAAAGCTAAAATGCTAAGGAATGTTTGAAAACATTTTTCCAGCACATATTTAAATCGATTTTACAAAACATGCAAGTGTAGACACTCTCAAAGGCTGCCTGCTCACTGGCTGTGCGATCTTCGCCAAATTTCTTGACCTCCATAAAGTTTGGTTTCCTCATCTGTAAAATGGGGGGAATAATCTCACCTATCTGATAGGATTATCACAAAGATGAAATGAGAAAAGATGGGAAACAGATAATCATGTTATAGTTTACGCCTATTACTACCACCATCACCACCAGGGTCATTGCTACCACCACCAGGGGGAATCCCTGTTCTTTTATATTAAAAAATTTTTTTAAGTTAATTTATTTTTTTGAGGCAGAGAGAGGGAGAGAGAGAATCCCAAGCAGACCCCATGCTGCCAGCACAGAACCTGATGTGGGGCTCAAACCCGTGAAACCGTGAGATTGTGACCTGAGCCAAAACCAAGGGTCAGATGCTTAACCAACTGAGCCAAAACCAAGGGTCAGATGCTTAACCAACTGAGCTACCCAGGCACCCTGGGCATCCCTGTTCTTTTAGCCATTTTCTTTTTGCTAGAGTAACAGAGGTATGGCCTAGAGCTGGGAGTCTGCTCGGGTGCAGGCTGGAAGTCTTTACTCTCCTGGCAGCTGGTAGCTAGTAGGGTTGAACAAAGGGTGTGGTCTCTCATGACTGCGACAAGCTCAGGTGGCCTACAGTCCTGTCTTCCCTGGCTGAAACTGAGAAAGCATTTCCCCAAATAATCCTACCGCACTGATGGCAGGCTTCAAGTACATCTGTGGATCTATGGGCTTTTGTAGGTTGTCCTGCAACCTAATCACCCTTGATATTACATTTAAATGGAAGAATTTTTTAGGTTCCAAATGAAGCATTTGGAGCACAGCCCATAGACTGGGGCTGGCTTTTACAACAAAGATAGAGAATTGCTTTGTATGTCATTTTTGAAATTGAGATACCCATTTTACGCCATGCAGTTTTTTTTAAATTTATTTTTTTATTAAAATTAAAAACAAATGTTTTCATTTATTTTCGGGAGGGGGAGGGGCAGAGAGAGGGAGACACAGAACCTGAAGCAGGCTCCACGATCTGAGCTGTCAGCACAGAGTCCGACTTGGGGCTTGAACTCGTGAACTGTGGGATCATGACCTGAGCAGATGTTGGATACTTAATCGACTGAGCCGCCCAGGCGCCCTTTGCTTAATTTTTTAATACAACGTCTATTGTATGCCTGTCATTATTTTAGGAACCATGTGGCATTGAACAAGACAGCTCCTTGGGACTGTAAGGGGATCCCTTAAGGTAAACTTGAAGTCCATGCAAACATGAAACCTACATGGTTTGAAAGAAGAAGCCCCGGAGTGCCGGTGCACCCCACATGCATTACCAACACAAAATCTCCATGGGGAAGTCCCGTATGAGGGAGGATTGCCTTTAAAACCACCCCAAGCATTCCATTTTTAACCACCTCCAGAAAGTGGAGTCGTAATTAATTATATATGCTCACTTTTAGTTTCTCGCTGGTCCTATTTCCAGACTTTTTAAGTTTCCAAGCCCACAGCCAAACACTGCACTCTGGTCAACACAAATGTGAGATTGCCTAATGGCTCCCATATATTTCATCATTGCTTAGGTCTCTGATATTATACTTACCTAAATTTTAAAAATAGCAAAGCAGGGGCATCTGGGTGGCTCAGGCGGTCAAGCGTCCCACTCTTGATTTTGGCTCAGGTCACGATCTCACGGTTCACGGGTTCGAGTCCTGACAGCTCAGAGCCTGCTTGGGATTCTCTCTCTTGCCCTCCTTCTCTGCCCCGTCCCCACTTGTGCCAGCTCTCTCAAAATAAATAAACTTTATAAAACAACAACAACAACAACAACAACAACTAAACCACACAGCACAGCAATGCACGCAAAATGTAACAAATTAAAATTCTACAGTTAAGAATGAGAAGAGAGGATTTCATGCTTTGTCCTAGCCCCGATTCCACCCCGAGCTAACTTTCTCTGCTGAGCCTGGTAACCCTGATTCCCGAATCTCAGTATCCCATTCCATTTTCCTAGAAAATAACCTTTCAGTTTCCAGTTGAGGGGCAGAGAAAGAGCAGTCACTTGGTGGCATGTGAAAGGTGAGGGGGGCTCCAGGAGCCCAGCAATCTCCTGTGAGATCTTCAAACCCTTTTTGCCATTTTCACCCCATAGCTGCACCCTCTCCTCTATGGCTCCTACTGGCCTGGGGGATTTGGGGAGAAAATGGGCTTCTCATTAGTATTCTCCTTAAATCACTTTGTAACTTTCTTCTTTCTGCTGACACAATTATCCCTCCAAGTCTGCCATTTACTTTTTTGTCTGTGTGTAAACTTTTAAACTTCAAAGTGCCCAGTGAAATGAACAAATCTTAAGCACACAACCTGATAAATATTTTGCCAATGATTATATTCATTTAACAAGTTCCCAGGTCAAGATATAGAACATATCCTGCACTGGAAACCTCCCTTATGCCCCCCAAAGGTAACAGCTATTCTATAAATCCGTCTGTTGGTATTCATGGCTTTAATTCACCAAGGTTACTTTGAATGCCAATTCATTAATTAAAATGTTGAACAGTGCTGGGCTCAGCGTAGACCTGGCGGGAACATCCTCTAAGTGCTTGAAGGTGAGTGCCTCTGGAGGCACCCTCTCTGTACTCAATGTGCATCTAGCCCATGTCAAATTTTTCTCAATTTATTGAGTTGGACAGACTTGCAAAAATTGTAAACCCAAAAACATGCATCTGATTTTTTTCCAAAAGAAAAGCTCCAGAATCATGGTTTCCTTTCCATTTACTTCCCTTCACTGTATGGGCTCTGCCTTTACCCCATTCCAATAATGTATCAGAATTGCTATCCTCTCCCTGTCAGCCCCCACCTCGGGGTCTGGATTATTCAGGCAAGTGGGGAGATGTGTATGTGGGGGCGGGGGGAGGGTGAGTGATAAGACCAGCTAGGAAATCAGATAGGGAAGTGAAGGGAGTTGAGAGAAACTGAAAATCCTAATACAGGCTGCACAAGCTCCTATTTTTCTAGCAGCTTCCACAGTGTCTGCTCAGGCCTCAGAGGAAGCAAATGCTTTTGTGATGATGTTTGTTTGGATTAGACATTTACTGAAATATTTGAAGGTGAAAGTGAATTCCAGAAAAGTTCCAAAAATTTCTTAAATTGAGAGAATTTTTCCCATATTAATGACCTTAGATCAGATCTGTGTTTTGAAATGTCACAATAAATGCAACACCGCCGAGCTGTTGGCAAGCTTCCCAAGTGATTCCGTACTGACTCAGACTTTTGTGGGACTGATTTAGTTTTTGAGGCATTCAGCTTCTTTGTGCTTTCTCCATTTACTTTTCTAGGTGAATGGCTTATGAGGATGTAATGAATAGAAAACACACTTATTAAAATACATTCCTGGGAACTTCGCTCAGAAACATGAATGTGTAATGAATATATAAAGCCTGCTGCTGGGGACTAATCCCAACCCGATCAGAAAGCAAGAAATAATCCATCGGGCAAGTAGTTATTGCCTAGTGGGAAAAATCAAAAAGGAGGAAAATATTTTAGTGAAATAAATTCCAGAGACCTGAATAAGCCAATGAAGAGACACACAGAATTTTAAAACACCGTTCTGGAAAAGTCTGTACGTGGAGTTTATTTCTATAGGAAGCAGTGAGATACCATGGAAAGAACAGTAGGCAGAAAGAACAGGCTTACCCATCAACCAGCTGTGTGGTTTTTGTACCTCCTTTGACCTCTCTGTGTCTCAATTCCTCACCTGTAGAAGAGGGTCTTTAAGATCACTTCCGGCTTCCATATTGATTCTCCAGGCCTGTGACTGGTATTGAAGCAGTCTTCTCAAAAGTCTGGGTTTGGAAAACACAGAATGTATAGGCTCATTTCAAAATGGAGTTGTTAAAGGGGCACTTGGCTGGCTCAATCAGTGGAGCGTGTGGCTCTTGATCTTGGGGTTGTGAGTTCGAGAGCCCCATGTTGGGTGTGGAGATGGCTTAAAAATAAAATCTTAAAGAAAAAAAAAAAGGAATTAAAAGTCACCCAGGCCAATGTATTGATGGGTGGCCAGTCATGGGCAGAGCTCAGAACAAATGGAGATATAATGTCCTTGGTGAAGCCACACACTGAGGTTTTATAACTGTGGATAATCGAATTGTACAAACATTGATTTGCAAGGTGCTTACTATGTGCCAAGTTTCAAATCTGCTTCCCTGGCTTTCTTCTCTGCACAACAGTGAAAACATTCACTTGGGCCTGAGGCAGAATCCTAAGAAATTTGCCTTAGTTTGCTTTGGAGCTCCAATGGCCCTGCCCTGCCCTTAGTGTGCTCAAACCACTCTCCAAGACTGTCTTCTCCAGGCCAGGACTCTGCTTTGATAATGAATCTCAAATGTGCTCTCAACACTGGGGCATTCTGCTTTCACTAGTCATTACTTAATTCTTTCTTCACACGTGTCCCAAGCTCTCACACACACTCACCTTGCCCCATGGTCACTGAGAAAATGGAAGCCGTTAGATGTTTCCTGTCTTCCCAACAGCCAATCTACAAGGTGACTTCTTCCCCACTGCCCTGGAGGGAGTGCCCCTCTACCTAACGTTCTGTTAATTAAACAAAGAGGCCCTTAGACTGAGGTGGCTCTAAGGCCCTGGTGGCCTAGGTAGTAAGCAACCCAAAATATGGCCCTGTAAATGCCACTAAGGACAACCAATCAACAAAACTTCCTTCCCTTCCACCTTTTCCCTGTTAAGTCTCTTCTTGAGCTCCTGTTGGTAGAGTGCTCCCAGCTCCTTTCTGTCTGGTGCTGCCTCATTCAAATCCATTTTTGCTCATATAAACTCTTAAAGTTAAAAAAAATTTTTTTTTTCTTAATGTTGATTCATTTTTTTTTGAGAGAGAGAGACAGAGACAGAGAGACACGAAAAGAGGGAGACACAGAATCTGAAGCAGGCTCCAGGCTCTGAGCTGTCAGCACAGAGCCTGCTGCAGGGCTCGAACCCATAGACTGTGAGACCATGACCTGAGCCGAAGTTGGATGCTTAACAGCCTGAGCCACCCAGGTGCCCCTAAACCCTTAAAGTTTTTAAATAGGTCTCAGTTTCTCTTTTAACACTACAAACACATGTGTTGGGTTCACTTCCCTCTTGCCTTCTCAAAGCTTCCCCCCCTTAAAAAAATGTTTATTTTTGAGAGAGCGAGAGAGTGGGGGAGGGGCAGAGAGAGAGAAAGAGGATCTGAAGTGGGCTTTGCACTGACAGGAGAGAGCCCGATGTGGGGCTTCTACTCACAAACTGGAGATCATGACCTAAGCCGCTCAACTGACTGAGCTTCCCAGGCATCCCCCACCCCCACTTATTTTTTTAAAGTTTATTTATTTTGAGAGAGAGAGTGTGAACACAAGTGGGGGAGAGGGAGAGGAAGAGAGAGAGAGAGAGAGAGAGAGAGAGAGAATCCCAAGCATGCTCCCCGATGTCAGCACAGGGCCCAATGCTAGGCTCGATCTCATGACCCTGAGATCATGATCTGAGTCAAAGTCAAGAGTCAAATGATTAACCGTCTGAGCCACCCAGGTGCCCCTGCTCTCTTTTTTAATCACCCCCTGTTTCTTCAGCTTTTCCCCTCCCCTACTGTCCCAGTCTTACCAGCATATGAATCATAATCTTGTCTTTTCTCCTTTAAAAATCAAAATGAACAAAAAGAAACACAATCCAAACACTCTGTTGAGCCTTCTAAATCTCCTTAAGATTTGCCTACATATCTGAATTTCCTTCAAACCACTCCAGGCTGGCCGTGGCCCCTACCCCCCCATCACACTTGCTTTGCTAAGGTCACAGTACTGGGTTGAATGGTAACCCCCCAAAAGATATTCGAGTCCTAACCCCTGAAACTGTGAATGTGAACCTATTTGGAAAAAGATGTAATTAAGTTAAGGATCTGGAGATGAGATCATCCAGGACTTAGGGTGGGCCCCAAGTCCAATGACAAATGCCCTTACAAGAGAAAGGCAGGGGGAGATTTGGGACATGGGAGAGACCTAGGAGATAAGGCCGTGTGAAAATGGAGGTGGAGAGGAGACTGATGTGTTTATAAGCCAAGGAATGCCACAGACTACTAGCAGTCAACAGAATCTGGAAGAAGCCTGGAAAGATTCCCCTCTAGAGCTTTCAAAGGAAAGGCAGCTTTGCTTGATTTGGGACTTCCGGTCTCCAGAACTCTGAGAATAAATTTATGCTGCCTTAAACCACCACGTGGTGGTAATTTGTAATGGCGGCCCTAGGAAACTAATGACCAATGAACTCCATGTTGCAGAATTCCAAACACCATACCATCTCCATCTTCCATTTTGCAGCAGTATTTGGCTCAGCTGACTGTTCCTTCTTGGAGCATCTTATGGTCCTGGCTTCCAGAGAACCACTTCTTGTTGGGTTCTCTCTTCTCTTTGTGAATGCTTTACCTCAGGGTTCTTTGCTAGTTTTCTGCTTCCACTTAACCTCTAAATGTGTACTCGCCCTGCTCTACATTCTCTCAAGTAAATCCCACTCACACCTGTGGCTCTAAATATCCTCCACATACTGAAGGTTCTCGAACTGGTGCCTCCAACGTGGAGCTGCTGAGAGTTTCAGTCATGTGTATCCCATGCCTCCTTGACACAGCAGCCTCAGTGTTCCGGTGACACCATTTATGAGCCAACACGCATGCACAAAACAGGACTTCTGAGCTTCACCAAACACTCCTCCTGCCTGCTCCCCAGAAAACTCCTCTGGTTTCCACATCTGAAGAAATGGCAGCCCTCTCCACCCAACACGATTGCTCTACCACCAACCTGGGAGTCATTTTTCCCTACTCTCAGATCCAGTTCCTAAGCAAATCTTGTCAATTTAATATGCAAGCTATATCTCGATTCCATTCACTTCTCTTTATCTCTACTGTCACCATCCTGGGACCACACGACATATCTACCTGGTCTCTTGAATAGCTTCTGAGTGATTCTCCATACAGCAGCCAGTACTCTTAGCAGATTCTGCTGTGCCTCTACTTAAAGCCCTTCAAAGGATTCCCATTGAACTGAGCATGAAATCCAGACTGTGTGTGACCTTGCCTTGCCTTCTGTCCATCTTTCTCCCTCTGCTCCATCCACAGTGGATCTTCCTTAGGCTCCTTAAGATTCCTCAAGAACTTACGGTTCCTTAAGAACTTGCAAGTTTTTCCTAACCTTGGACCATCTCTGCCTGGGATTCTGTCTCCCACACTCTGTGCCTTCAGCTCACTTCCTCAGGGAGGACTCCCTGATAGCACCCCCCTACCCATTTTACATCGGCTTCTCACAGAACTCAATCTTTTCCACCACGGCATTTGCCACAATCTGTAATTACACATTTGATCATGTGTTTATTTATTTACTGTCTTCCCCACTGGGTTGCTTCCAGAAAGCAGCTGGGACTGTGTCTGTTTCTCTTCGCTGTACACAGAGCGCCTAGCTCAGGGGCAGCCACGACAAGATGCTCCATAAACATGTGTTGAATGAATTCCCTCTCTTCTAGCAAATGTGTATTTTAGCAGGAACGCTCATCAGGTGGGAGCACTTTCATCCAAAAGAAAAAAGAGATGACAAACATCTAAATTTTATGAAAACCCGAAGACTTTGTTTTACAAACATATAAATTATTTTATTTACAAAGCCATGTTACAAAAAAAAAAAAAAAAGCAAAAAAAAAAAAAAATTACAATCGCTCACTGGAGAATGTCTCCAGGCCTGGTGCTGAAACCATGGCAGTATCAATAGATACGTGTTTGTTCTTTCTTTTTAAAACTGTAAGCCATAGAATTTACTATTTACACCTACTTTAGACATTTATTCTGCTTACAATATCACAGGCATGGAATGAATTCTATCTGGTAGTGCTAATATGTAAAGGTATGGGACAAAGAAGGAAAATACTTAGTGTTACAAAATATGGATCGTAGAAAAGAAACCCACTCCACAAGTGTGGCATTTGTTTAGAATGTTTGGACATGCTTTCTCCAAAATTCTTCTGGAAAAGGTTCTAAAAATCGGTAGTAGGAAAGGACAAATGAGCAGGTGCAAATTCTTGTCTGTGCAACAACAGTTATTGAATATACCCCATGACTGACCAGCTACGTGAAACCCACAGAGTTTTGTTAAAGTGCCATGGGCCGACGGCATAACAAAATATAAGGTGTAAATAGAAAATTTCTTTTTTTCCTTTTTGAAAACAAGAGTTCACTGAGAATCAGCAATAATAGAATATGCTGTAGAAACTATTCTCTACAAAGGTTGATCAGCATTATTTACAATTGGTACATTGATACAAAAGAAGGCATACAAGTTATCCAAGTCGCTTTTTTTTTATGGCTGACAGGTCTATGCATTGTGTTATGCTTAACAACCAGAGCTTTCGAGCCTCTATGGCTGGCGACAAGTCACGAGATCTTCAGGTAGATGGGGGGTGGGGTGGAGGTGGTGGTGATGTGTGTGTGTGTGTGTGTGTGCAGTCAAGGGGCTGGGAAGGGAGGGGTTGGGGGGATGAGCAGAAGTACCCAAAGGAGATCACCCTAATAATGCTTAATAGGCTGGTCCAGTTGAACTCCATTAAAACAAACCCAAAGAAAACCTTTTATTTGCATTCCACTTTTCAAGCTGCGAGTTTTTAATACATCGTTATAAAGTAAACCTGTGGTTGATTGTGAAGGAAGAAACACCGTGGGTTTTCCCTTTTTTGCTCAGTTTTCCAGCAATGTCCTCACCTTGGTCAGAGCCAGTCTTTCACCAAGTAAGCAGCATCGGTGGGGGGCCTCTTTATTCCAGCTTGCAATTCCAGATGGAGACAGCTCACACATCGAAACCTATTGAATTGCTCCGTTAGTCCCTGTCGAGACATTATTTCTCAGAAGCAGCCACTTAATCTCTCAACCTTTGTTTTCCCTCTTCGAGTGTAAGAGTTTATAACTCAGAGGGTTATTTTGTTGCTGAGATTTTTTTTGTTTTTTGTTACTCCTGCAAGTTTTTACAACTTAAAATAAATTATAAACAAAACAAAAAAAACCGACAGACTTCTTAAAACCGAACAAGACAAAAGTTGTGCAAAAATAACAAAGATATGTACATACTTTTCAGTTGGAATAAATGTACAATAAAAACATAATTCAAAGAACATTTTAAAAATATAAACATTGCTTAAACTTTCCTACGTTTCATATTGTTTCTGAAACTATTCTGGTCAGTTAGCTCTGTAATATAGTAAAACATAAATTATTACAAAATTAACACTATAAAAATTTACTTTAAGAATATCTTCTAAACTTTTTTCCAAAGGGTCTAACCTGTTTATAATTTCTTAAACATTTATAAGTCTTAAAATCTGCCTTAACTTTTTTTTTTTAAAAAAGAAAGAGTAACCATCTTCCCTTCAATTTGCAGTCTCTTTTTCCCAAGACGTAAATAAACCAGCATATAAGTGCACTTTTAACACTGTAGAAATAAAAATGAAATCGTCTGAACTAATGTCCTGGTACCTAATATCAACTCCTGATTTTTAAAAAAATCTTCATTTTATATTAAAAATTTTAGGAATCCTATAAGAAACACTGTCAGTGCAATTCCATTGATACAAATCACTCCGTTTGCTTCCCGTCTTCCCAAAATCTAATGTGGTGAAACTTAACAGTAGTCTGATCTTTGGGTTGAGGGGATGGGGAAGAAAAGGGAAACTTGAGGGCCGGGATGAGGGTTTGGGTCCAGCTGTAAAACTGGCATTCATTTCTGATTTAGGGATGAAGCAAAACTTCCTAGGATCTCTTGCTATTATCTCGTCCGCAAAGTTTCATGATTAATAGCGCAGGATGCCTATGTCCTATTGTGAATTCCTGATTATGATTCCCTCTTAGAGCTAATCGTATTGCTACTTCTTTCAAAACTCCAGTGTGAACAGTTTTGTAGCTGCAGGGCTCTGGCTTTTTTCTTCCCTCTCTTCCAAATGGCTCTTCCTCATTAGGCGGTGGCTGGGCTTACTATGCCTTTCTCGGGGTGGGGGTGCTGTGAGTCGGGGCTTGTGATAACCTAGTATAAGCTGATCTATGGGAATGCTGATTGCACGGGACCCTGGGGCCCAGGGCACGGAGGGGCGCGGGCAGTGCTAGTATTTATTCTCACCAGGCGTTGGATATTTAACCCTCCACGGCTTTCCCTCAGACCCTTCCTGCACCCCCACCCTTGCGTTTTCTCCTCTTGCCTGGCCCCGGAGGGCAGCTTAGGAACTTCCATCGCTGTGGGCACTGGGGTCTCGTGCCCCTTTCCCTGGGATTCCTCCTTCTCTGGCTCACCCAGCTTTGGGGCCCTTGTGCACGGCAACCGGGAAGGGATTTGGCAGCGTGGATTCCTAACAAGCTCCGATGATCAGTCACCCAGTTTCCTCGGTCTTTTGAGGGATATCTTCCCCTACCCATATGCTCTGCTTCCTGTCACCTTCCAGGCCCATTCCAGCCCCTGTTCCTGACCCAGTATATCCTCTCTGAGCTGCACAGCTGGACAGTGGTATTGGCTAAACGACATAGTTCAGTGGCCACTTTTCTCCAACTTGCCCACAGCGTCGGGCTCCTACGGTGCTGGTGCAGCGCAGGAACCTGCTGGGGGCGCTCAGCCCGACCCCGCAGCTCTCCGCTCTCGGCAGAGACACAGGCTGTTTCCCAGCAAAGCCCCTCCCCCAGCACGCTGTCCAGAGGGGAGCTCGTGAGAGCCAACCCCTTCCCGAAGGCCAGTGGGGACCCCGTGAGCGGCAGGTGGGAGGGGATGGAAGGGACAGGTGGGAGAGGTCGAGGGAAGGAGCACGGCGTGTGCTCAAGTTCAAGAGTTTCAGACAACGCCAACCAGGAACTGACACTTGCAGCGTCTGCTCTCCTGGCTGGAGCAAAAGGATGGTGCGGTAGCAGCATCGGAAGCTATAGAGGGCCGACCCCGAACTTGGAAGAACGCGTACACGTGGCAAATGAAGGAACCGAAACAAAACACTGGTACTGTTTTCTGTGAATCTTAAATTCACGTTCTTTTGCCTTTTGCTTTCTCTTCGGAACTAAAAACCGGTCAATTAAAAAAGGAAGAAGAAAGGCCAGAGCCACCCGCTGGCACAGGAAACAGACTCTCTCCCCAGCTGCGCACACCCCTCCCTCCTCCTCCCGCCTCAGCCCCGGGTGGCCAGGCATTGGTTTGGAAGTGGCTTCACAGTCTTGTTACGGAAGAGTCCTGATCCTGCCCGTTCTGTTGGTGGTCTTCTAGGAAAGAAAAGAAAAGCTTGTGTAGAAACCACACACTGGGGATTACCCGCAAGAACTCAAGAAAGGAGCCTCTGCTTTCTCCCTCTGGCGTGACCCTTAAGGCTACCGTCCCATCTCTTGCCTTGGGCAAAGAAACGAGGCAAATGAGCAAAGGAGGGGCATGTGAGGTGGCCACAAAGATCCTAGCTTGGGGGAAAACACAGGGGCAAACCCTGTGGACATGCATGTGGTGGGGTGGGGGTGTGGTTCCCTTCCCAGAGAGAGAACTGCAATAATTAACCACTTTTTTTTTTTTTTTTTTTTTGGCCTCTATTCATTTACCTTTTCCTACCTAACCTGTGCACCACACGGAGAATTATCTAAGGAAGAAGTGTAGTGTTGGATTAACATAGAGGCTTTGGGTTCAAGTTACTTAGCCTCTTCGCCCGGGTATCTCCAATCTGTAACATGAGGCTCATCACTGGTCCTTCACAGGGTTGCTAACAGGTCTATATGTATGTAAAGGGCTCAGTGCGGCACCTGCAGAAAAAGCCACCACAAACGGTGGCTATTTGATTATTATTACATTTGTTAAGGGTGACCGTGTGGCCTCTGGGTGGACCCAGCAACCGGTGCAGGAGGCTTGTCAAGATCAGAGGCAGGTTGCCAGGGCCCAGACCCCTGCCCCCACCTACCCCCCACAGAGGATAGGCTTCAGGTGCTCAGGCACAAAATGACCCAAAATGATGGAGACGCGCTCCTTGATCTAGGGATACAAAAACGGTTTTCCTATAATCTTCACCCACGCACCACCCTGACATCTGTGGGGAGACCTCAAAGGCCAAAATGCAGACAAACACATTGCAATTTGTTCTCTACAAAACCTGTAGCACGTTGAAGACAACGTAACATCACCATACATTTATTTTTTCCAGTCACATGTAACCTACAAACCCCCATCCCCTACCCTCCCTGGCTTCCCCCAGGGGCACGCACAGTCCCTCGTAGCAAATCATTTGTACACTGACTACTCTCACACCTCGAATTTGTAAAAACTGCTGCATCTACCCTGGATGTTCCCACCAGGAAACCACATCTTGAACAGTAGCTACAGCTCACCAGAAGCCTTGAGAGAGGACTGACTGATTGGTGTCCCTAGCGAGGCCCTGCAGTCAAAACCATTAATTTTCTCAACAACGTTAGGAGGTAGGCATCACCTTTGCTATTTAACAGATGGAAACACTGAGACCCAGAGGAGTTACTCTGCCTAATATAACACAGCTGCTAATAAAAATCAGGGCTCATACTTGTGTGCTATGTGTTAGGCATTTTCTAGAGGCTTTAGGTGAATAGATTAATCTTCACAAAAGCCACAGGAGGTGGGGGCCGTTATGATCCCCTTATGGGTGAGGAAACTAAAGCACAGAGAAGTTAAGTGACTCGACCAAGGGCACACAGCTACTAACCAGAAGGCCTAGCTTTGGAAGCCAGGAAGCTTTGTTCTTAGCTGGAGCAGAGATTCGAGCTAGGGTCTGCCCCACTGCCCATGCCTCTGCATTGGTGACCCTGTGCACATCCCCCTCAGTACCTTACCTGTCGGCTGTGTCCTGGGCTGGATATGCTTGAAGGACTGGACTGTGACAAAGGTAGGCTGCTATTTTTCCCAACCTGAAAGACACCAGCGAGGCCCACTCAGATCCGCCAGCCTGTGAAAGACTCCTGGGACCCTGCGCCGCCCGGGGTACAAGAGCGCCATCCCTCCCTCCGAGCGGTGCATGGCTAGTGTTTCCATCTCAGATGGCAGAGGAGATGAAAATGCCTCGGGGGCATCTTGCTGACACCCTTCCCGTCCCAGAGAGAAAGCAGAATGGAGGGGAACTCTTCATTCTGCTTCCCAGATGTAGACCGTGACTTTCAGGGGGTGAGGATAAAGGCATCTGGCAAGAGGCCCGGCCCCTCCTGGCGGGGCATTTAACCCTGCAGAGGCCCCAGCTTTTCCATCCCTGACCTCGCAGAGCAGTCCCAGACCCATCTGGTTTCCGGCTCAGAATCCCTTGGACTAGCTCAGGATAAAAGCCTGCATCTTTTTCTGGGTCAGTTTTCTTGGCCAGAAGACATAGCCAACACCTTGCTATTCTTCAGAAAACAAGGCAAACGGCGCTGGGGGCAGGTGGGTGTGGCTATGGGGCTCCTTCCCTTTCTCTGTGACCGTCCTGGGCACCTGGGGAGCTGGTTCCTCAGGTGATTACCCTTCTGGCAGGCAGCTCCTTCTGGAGCCTATAGAGACCTATAGAGAGCATCGTCCTCTACGTTAACTCACCTTTGCATAAAGACGTTTGCCTTACATTGGCAGTCTTGTTTTGGTTCAATTTAATATCTCTGGGGCAATTCTGGTCTTATGCTTCCCAGATACAATTTAAGAGAGCCCCATTTGGTTCCCAAAGCCCATACCTTGAATTTTTCAACCTATGTTATGCTTCTCCAGTCTCCTAACGGGATCAACACTGATTGCAAAGGCCTTTCCCCAACACTTGGAAATCACCAGTGGCGACCCTGGACAAAGCCTTTTCTTTCTTTCTTAAAAAAAAATTTTTTTTTTTTTTAACATTTATTTATTTTTGAGAGACAGAGAGACAAACCATGAGCAGGGGAGGGGCAGAGAGAGAGGGAGACACAGAATTTGAAGCAGGCTCCAGGCTCTGAGCTGTCAGGACAGAGCCTGATGCGGGGCTTGAACTCACAAAACATGGGATCATGACCTGAGCTGAAGTCAGATGCTTAACCGACTGAGCCACCCAGGTGCCCCTGGACAGAGCCTTTTCTTAATGGCCTGGTGACAAGCACCCAGGCAAGTATTGCCTGCATTAGGGAGCCAGTGCTGGCTAGAGCAAGGCAGCTGTTCAAGTAATCTGCTGTTTTGATTTCCCTCCTGATAAATACTCTGCTGGAGGCTCGTCTGCTCCTTTCAGGACTAATGCATTGTGTTTACTAAACTTTTTCATTCATTCATTTTTGACTAATTCATTGTGTTTACTAAATATTTCAGAGTCCTGCTGACCCAAGAACAAACAGGGCAACATTAACACAGAGGCATGGGGGTTAAGAGCCTAGACTCCAGAGTCAAATTGCCTAGGTTTAAATCTCAGCCCTACTATTTCCTTGCTGTGTGACTTTGGGCACATTGTTTAACCTTCCTGTGCCTCGGTTTACTCATTTGTAAAATGGGGGTAATAACAGGTAACAATGAAAGGAATTAATATATCTGAAGTGCTTGGAACAGAGCCCATCCCAGAAGTAAGTGTTAGCGTCTAGAACTTTATATAAAGTGGGTGACACTAGGTGCACCTGGGTGGCTCAGTTGGTTAAGTGCCTGACGTTTGATTTTGGTTCGGGTCGTGATCTCACGGTTCATGAGTTTGAGTCTCACACTGGGCGTTGCACTAACAGCACGGAGCCTCCTTGGGATTCTCTCTTCCTCTCTCACTGACCCTCCCCTGCTCTCTCTTTCAAAATAAATATATAAATAAATAAAAACTTTAAAAAATAAAATGGGTGACACTACAGCCTTGTTGCTCAGGGTGTGGCCTGTAAGCCAGAGAGTGGCACCCCAGACCTGTTGACAAAGAGGCTGCAGGTTCATAACACCCCCAGGGGCTGCCTGTGCAAGTTCAAGTTTAGAAGGCCCTGGTTCTGCCCTTCATCCTGAGGCCTGGAGGTGGCCCGGACCAGCAGCTTAGTCTGTGGGTGCCAGCCCCTTTCCTCTGCACCCCTGGAATTGGGGGTGGGGGGGGGTCAGATGGTGGTGCATCTGCTGCAGCCACAGGGCTCTAGTGGGAGGACCTACATCTCCCCCTATCTCCCCTTGGGCTCAGTGTGCAGACTTTGCAGCCCCCGAGATCTAAACGTGTGGTTTCTCAGGTGTTTGCCTGTGATTTGTGAACCCCCCCCCCCAGATGTTCTCTTCGTGAGGTTGTAACAAGTCTCATATAAAGATGACATAAAAATTAAAACATCTGTTTAACTGCCTCTCATCTCTCCAGAGTCCTCTTCCCTAGACAGGGCTGGCCTTAGGGTCCGGCCCACTTCATTCTAAATGTGGGCAGCTGTAGCCCCCTGTTCGCCCTGCTGCCCCGGTGGGGCTCAGGCTCGGGGCCAGGCCCTCCCACCACCTCTGCCCTCTCCCAGCAGAGTCTGGAGGGGGTGGGCCTTTGCTAAGTAGCTCTCCCGCCTGGGGGAAAAGATCAGATTTGAGGATGGCTGGTCTTGGGCTCTTCTCAGACCACGCCCCACTTTCCCAGACTTCCTCACAACACACCCTCCTATTTGCAGGTGGCATCGGACCCTTCTGTGCCTATAGGTGTGAGATGCAGTTTTATCATAGGAGGAGGTGGGGCCGAGGTTGCCTGGAAGAGTGGGGACAGCCAGTCACCCCAGGAGGCAGTAGCACCGCCTACCATAGCCCAGGTGGCCCGGGTCATCACTGGACCTGCCTGGGCCTCGGGCTCTCACGGAGGGGATTCCCATAGACCAGATGTAATGAAATTGTGCTCAAAACTCAAGATCCAAAAGCGACAGAAGAGGAGGGGGAGCTCAGACTCTCCCTGTGCCTCAGCGTCCCCATCTGTAGAGTGGTGCTGACAATTGCACTGACTGCGCTGGGTGGTGAGGTTTAAAGTAAGTGACATGCGCGCAGCGCTCGCTCGCAACAGCTTATTTAGCACGCAGCGGCAAAGTACTCGTCAACTACTCGGTTCTCGGAACGGAGGCTGCTCTGTTACCTGAGCTACCTGGCTGAGCAGGGGCGCTGCCCAGCTCCCTCTGCCCCCCCCCCAGAGCCCGTGAAGGCAGCGCCGGGAGGCCCCTGGAAACACGGGTCCCTTACCTGCCGAGAGGAGGTGCTGTTAACGGGATCGGGCACCGGTGCGAGAAGGCCGGGTGGGTTCTTTTTGTGAACGCTATTCATACCAGGCATTTTAGTGATTTTACAGGCTTTGCTACTAGAACTCGAGTTCTTACGCTTTTTTCCTTCTGATTTGTCAAAAGAGAGGGGCAGCGAAGACACGGCATTGTGTGAGGCCAGAGAGAGGTCCCCTGCAAGGGAGGGCACAGAGAGGGGACAGGAGTCACTGCTGCCGCCCACCGAGCCCACGTGTCTCACTATGTCCGCGGGGCCACTGGGCAGCGAGGTCCGTCCTGAGGGCTCCAGTTTGGCACTGAGTGGGCTCACCCCATTGTTGGAGTTGTGCACAGACAGACTGTTATAGGGAGGGGCCGCCTGATAGGAGTTCAAAGCTGAACTGGCATTCAAAACACAGTTCTTTTTGTGGGGCCCTGATAATGGAGACGAGAGGGATGTCTGCAAGGATAATGAGGAGGAGGAGGAGGAAGTCGAAGGCTGCGGCTTCCTCTTTTTGTTACTTGGAGACTCGTCGCTACGGGCGGACAGGTCTTTGACTTTTGAGGATTTGCTGGTTTTGGTTTTGGATGGCTTGTGGGATGGGGAAGGGATGGCGGCTGGTATCGGGGACACGGCGGATGGGGCCTTGAAGGTTGAGTCCATGATGCTGAGGGTTGCAGCCACATGGGGGAAAGCTGTGGTGTGTGACATGAGGGCGCTCGGGTCCGGCGACGCCACAAAAGCTGCGTTTGAGAGCATGGCTGATGTCATTATGTAAGAAGAGGTGAGTCTCGAGCTGATGGGGGCTGAAGGAAGATACACAGCACTGGGGTTGCTGAAAGGCTGTAAAACGGATGCTGGAACGGGGGTGGAGGTGTGGGCTGCTGGCGAGGGCATGGGGCTATCTGCCGCAGGAGGGATCTTCCTAAACATGAGAGAAGAGTGAGAGAGAAACCGTGAGAAACAGGCTTGGCACTGCTCCAGAGGCTCGAGTAAGCATGAGCCTCAGGGCTACAGAGGAACCCCAGTAGAACCAGACTATGGAGGATGAAGCCTTGGAGGATGGCGGACTCTGAATTATGGCCCTTCCCTGTGGCTCCCCCCATTGCAACATCCAGCAACCTATATTGAATGCTTTCAGGTTTTCACATCCTTGTCTCCACGCTTGGCTACTGGATAATGGCTGATTTGGCTTCGTGAATAAAGGCGAATGTTATTTAGAATAGAAATTTCCCCAACAGTGTTCTCGCTCTCTTTTTTTTTTTTTTTTTCTGGCAGTGATGAAGGTGGTTTTTAATGAGCAGTAGTCATTTCACAGTTAGGTCCTGGCTTGAAGTAAGAGGTGTGAGGACAGGGCTTTGCCACCGGCACCCCGGGGTCACCCCTGCACACTGCCGCTCAGGGCTTCGCAGCCCCTCCTGTGCCCTGCCTCCCCCCTGCTCCCAGGCCAGCATTCCCGGGCCTTTGCTGCCTGCAGGCTCCGGTTTACTCCAGAGAGGCGTGTCCACGTGAGCCTGGGGCTGCTGTTGCCGATTTATTTCTATTCACCTCACCCAACCTTGGCTCTCGCTCTGGGGAGCTACGGTGGGGGTGTGGCTGCCCTCCCACAGGCCTCCCCATCTCTGTGTCAGGGTGAGGTGAGAAGATAGGGACCCGCATGTATCCAGACAAGGGGATCGGGACTTTCCACTTTGTTCTGAAGACAGATGCAGGATGTGGGCACAGGAGAACACAAGGTCGGGGGGAGAGGGGTCTTCCAGGAGGTTGGGGGTCCCTGGGAACAAACTCCCTGTCTCCTGTACTCTGTGGAACCAAGGGCAGCACCCAGTGGCGGGTCACTCTTGGGGCCTGCCTATAAACTCTGTCTTTTGACTCCCATGTCCAAACCATGGCCTGGGTCAATATTGCTGCTACTCTGGGAACCAGGAGGAGGAGCATAGGGGCTTTGGGGGTCACCGTTCGTTCCTGATTTTATTCTGCAGGAAGGGATACTGACCTCAGGAGCCAGGTGAGTATTTTCAAATAGGCTCTTTCCTAGTCCTCCCCTTGCTCCCCGCCCCCCACCCCCCGCTTTTGCCTGGAAATAATTTTCAGTGTAGCTGAGTCCCCCACCCCCACCCCAGCAGTTAGGAACTAGCTCTCTTTCTTTGAAAGTGGTACTGGAAGGTGGGCAGGCTTGGGGCCTGCACCCCCATAGCTTCGAGCAAGACGTGAGACGAGGCCTCTTGAAAGCCTTTCTGTCCTTGGAGGCCACTCTCTTGGCTGCAGCAGCAGGACGAGGCCCCACTGTGAAGGAAATGCCTCTCCTAGCGCTGCCCTGAAGATTCAGTGTCCTGCCTGCAATTTGGTGGAGCCTATGGTTTCCATCTTTAGGGTGGAATCCAGAGGAGTCCTTGAATACAGAAGCACAGTGTCCTTGAAAACATCAGATCAAACAGATCAAATATAAGAGAAAAATGTTGCCAAATCCACTGTGGCCACGATGACGTTCGAAAATCTACTTTTTCTTAGGCCTAAAGAACATAAAAGATCCTGTCCACACTAAATCAGTGCTCCGTTAGTTCTTGTTGCAATGAACTAATGAGTGAATGGATGGATGGATGGATGGATGGGTGGGTGGGTGGGTGGGTGGCTGGATGGGTGGGCAGGTGAATTCTCAGCAGCAACATAACTAAGCATGCTGGGCAAGGACTCCCATGATATCAGACCGGAAAGGTCTAGACACGCCCTTAAAACTGTCTGGCACTGCACAACCCCTTCCTGACGCTTTAGGGGTGATTCCTTGGAACGTGTGGCATGAGCACACTCTCCCTGCTGTCTCTGTTCCTGGCTGTGGTGCCACAGGCAATCCACTCCATCTTTCCCTGACTCAAGTTTCTTACTAGCTAAAATGTGGATAGAAATACATGTGGGCAGAGGTCTGCAGTTACTTGTAATAAATGTTATTTTCTGAATACCAGATGGCTCATTTAGAGAGGACCCCAATCAGTGCCCTTCAGTGGGATCTACTCTGAACGTCCCAATTTGTAACTTTCCCATTCAATAGTATAAATGTGTGCTTCAACTTGTGTGGACAAGCAGGGCTGAAGTCCCCAGTCTTGCCCAGCTGGCACTCAGGACTGGGATGGATGCTACTTTTTAGCCTACTCTCTATCCCTTTCCTTCTTTCCCCCCACTAATCATAAGTGGATAGCAGAGGCAGAGGGGAGAGAGGGCAGGGGAGTGAGGGGCATGTGGAGGCTCACTGTCCCGGGGGGCCCCCCCTCCCCCTCCCCCCCCCATCCCGTGCTAAATAGTTTATATGTTTTTCTAGGTGCCAAATGGCAGCGGATTTCAGCTTTGTGGACTGTGCCCTGGTTTAAACTTTGCACGCCGGCCTAGGGAAGTCCCGTACAAAAGCCCACAGATGCGCATAAATTACTGACAGTGCCCATCCTCCCCTGCCAGCTGGCATGGAGATCCAGATGCTGACCTGGCTGAAAGAGAATACTGTGTTGGCGTCTCCTGATGCAGAGTTAAATGCTTGTTAAAGAAAAAAGAGTCTTGGCCGTTCCTTTTCTTCCTAATGTCTTCCACGCCCCCATCGGCTGCCATCCCTCCAGGTTCGGGCCCGTCGGGGCCTGGGGTTTGGGCAGCGAGGTTGAGAGGGCAGCGGGGTGCTACGCTTTCCAGAGTTGACACCCAGGCAGCCCCAATGTTGCTCAGTGACAGCAGATTGGTTAGGCAAGTCCTGAAAAGGGGGGAGGGACCTGACGCCCTGTGGCTCGGGTTTCTGTGCCTGAGGAGGAAAGGAATATGGAGCTTGAGCTGACAGGACACCAGGTAGCGAAATACAGATCAACACATTCCTTCCACGTGTCCGGGATTTACACTTCCACAACACAGGAGAGCAAAGAGCGGAAAGAATCACCGGGGTGGGCTGCCATCTTGGGGGAACAAGTGCAGAAGGATAAACAACCAAATAACTGAGAACACGGTAACCCCGCATGCAGCGCCCGTGTGTTGGCGTTTAGAATGGACACAGGCAGAAACCAAGGGTGCCTTTTAGACACACTGAGCAGTCGCTTCAGTGGGAAGAAACGATAAGCTTCTCTTGTGGCCCTTTCCTACTTTGTGGCAAGTGTCAACGTTGAGTCCACTAGGCCAGTTTACGGCACACACCGTGGGGCTTGTTTCTGCTACGAGCTTGGGTCCGGAAGCTCTTTGGGTGTCGTGGTGAAAAGGGGCTGCCTGGGAGAGAGGAGGGAAGCTGGGGGAGGGGCGAGCTCTGAATTCTGTTCCCAGGCCCACCACCCACAGCACCCTCCCGTGTCTCAGGAAAGCCTTCCTGCCCTTCCTGGGCTTCCCTGGGCAGGCAGGGCGAGGGGTTTGGCGTTGGCCTTTCCCGGGCCTAGACCTGAGGGATCCATGACTCTAATGGGTTGTGAGGTCTTAAGAGCTCACCTGGGTAGGAGTGGGGGTGGGGGCTGCCAGTGGGCTCGAGTGGCCGGCACTGGTGCTCCTTATGTGCCGTGGTTGGAGAGGGTCTAGCTTGTCATTCTCTCATAGTGGCATTTGCCTAAGTCAGGAAGTTTTCTTCCCTTTTTATGACTCTCCTATTGGGAGGCGTTGGAGAACAAAGGGGGCTCAGAGAGATGGAATAGAAGCTGGGGTTTAGGGTGGAGAGAAACACAGGGAGAGGCGAGGAGAGAGATCTAGCTAGGTGGGAAGGGCCAAAGACAAGCTTAACCAACTTCAAACATCACCTGGGCTCTGCCTTGTTGGCCGCTGTACATATTTTTTCCACAGGACATTAAACAATTAGAAATTGGTCCATAACCATAGTGAAGTTTTTAGCATCAACACTGTAGCATTGACATTACAAACAGAGGCATATTCTTAGTATCCTTAGATGTTCTCAGTCATAGCATAAAGGCCCTTTAACACTCTTGCATACACGAGATCTTATCTACTACTCTTTTCACCTAGTTTAGAAGATTACCAACAGAAAAATGATCTCCAAAGAAAGACAAAGCATACCATATATCCTACGCATCTCTGAAAAATTGGGGGCAAGGCATTAAGAAGAGCTGACATTAAAGAATTAATCATGGATCCTGTTCTCAGAATCATTTTGCTCTACGAAAAGCCAACTACCAACATTGATCTCGAAAGCTGGGGTTCAGACCATCGTGGGGCAGCTGTGAGCACATACAGCATGAAAACTGCGCACTTACTTCCACATCTGGGAATTCAAGTGTTTTTCTACCATGGAGTTTAGTGCGAATCGAAAACGATCCCATCTTCTATCAAACACATAGTACCCTCGTCCCATGAGGCGACTCCCGAATGAGCAAAACTGTGAGGAAAAAAAAAAAACATTTAAATTTTGATTACAGGTTAATAAGCTAATATAGACCATGCAGAGAAAAATAACATTTGCACAAAAACACACAGGGGTACAATTTTACTCAAAATAAAGAAGCAAATAGTTCCGAAGCCAAAAATACTTCTGCGGTGCTTTCGTTTGTGTTTTAGATTTTCTGCAGAACTTGTTGTTATGACTCAACAATAGTGACATTCAGTTTTCTGTGGCACAGAGGGCTACCTTCTCTACACCTGGACCAAACCAGCATTTTAGGGTAAAAAATCCCCGCAAAAAACAGAAAAACCCCAAAACAGCACCAAACCAAACCAAACTGAGAACAACCAGCAGCCAGGGTGATTTTTCAGCACCGCCCGCTTACGGTGTCATCCATCCATCTTCTCCGGGGACTCGGCGGTTCCCTGCCTCTCATTACTGTCACAGAAGCTGCTTGTCCTGATGCAATCTGCCATCTGGTTGGAGCTTTCCTATCTGTTGTCAACAGAGCCACTTGACTTCCAACTAGGCTGAAATCCTTCCTTCCCTAGTCCTGACCTCACGTCCGCCTCTCAGCACTTCTAGGCAACATGTCACCACCACCAAGCTTCCGTTCGTGCTGTTCCCTCCGCTGGCCACCCCTTCCCTCTTCTCTCGCAGTCCCAATTCTCCCCTCCCCCAGTGCCGTAATTGTGACTCTCATTCCCAATGGCCCTTATCTGACCAACCTCGCCCCTTTGAGCTCTCACGGCACACCTACTACATACTTTACTACATTTCACCGTGGAATCACTACATGGCTGTTTTGTGTTTTTTTTTGTTTTAATGTTTATTTTTGAGAGAGTGAGAGACAGAGCACGAGCAGGGGAATGGCAGAGAGAGAGGGAGACACAGAATGTGAAGCAGGCTCCAGGCTCTGAGCTGTCAGCACAGAGCCTGCTGTGGGGCTTGAACTCACGAGCTGTGAGATCATGACCTGAGCTGAAGTCGGACGCCAACCAACTAAGCCACCCAGGTGCCCCGGCTGTTTAACGTTCTATGTAAATAATGCCTATGCACCTGGCTTGATTATAAAGGTATCAAGACTGAAAACCTCATTCTCCTCTTCCTCCTCAGTATGAGGTTGGTAGGGAAGGGATTTGGGCTAAAGAATGGATTGGAGAGACAAGGTCCCACACAATGTTTATAGCAAATCATCACATTTAAAGCACAGGGCTGAAACATGAGTGGTAAAGATGTTTAATGAACGTCACTGGATTATGATGTTAGGGCAAGCAGAAGGCCGGTAGACAGAAACGCAAGTGGACTCTGAGAAGGTGGCATGTGGCTGGTCTAGAGCTCAGGCGAGTCTGCATACGACTCTATAACTCAAACACAGCTTCTCCTCTTTCCCCCAGACCTCCCAGCAGCTCCCTGGCCTCCGTCCCAGACACAGTGCTGGGTTTGGACTCATTCCACAAACCCTTCCTGGAACCAGCCTTTGGAACAGTTCTTAGGAGGAAATGCAAGACCTTCCCTTTGTTTTGTTTCTGCTTATGTTTTGGGGGTTTTGCATTAGAATTTTGCCACCCATCAAATCTGGTACTCCTGATGAAAAACTCTTTTCTGCACTCTGATTATCAAGTGCTTACTGATTGAGCAAGAAAATATACAAAGGGGATTCTCCAATGTGGAAGCTGGTCCCCAGCAGCATGTGGGACCTGTTCCAGGTCTAGGCATCTTTTCTTCCTGCATCCCAGTTGCTAAAGACACCCTGAATGACTGTTTCGTTACAAAAAATGATTTAATGTATCAATTGACCATGAGAGAAAGGACAAAGCATAGAAACAATCCACGGCCTTTCCATTTAAATCAGCAGAACATTAAGGGCACACAAATCTGCCCTGCCCAGAGTTGAGCTAATCCACTGTAGCCTGGCAGTTTGTCATTTGGACAAATATCCTGCGCTCTGGAGTCTGACCTTCTGGTAGAGCCCAATCTCTTTTTTAGACTTGGAAGCTGGAGGCCCTCTATGTCTCTCATGCAATATAGCTGCAAGGTTAAATGCCCCAAGAGGCTCCTGTTCTCGGTCGCACACTGTGCCCTCAGCGGAGCTATAGGTCTTCACTGCACAGGTCACCATGGCAGACTCCACTGGTAGCCGGTCTCATCAACCGCCATCCCACCCCCGCTTCTCCCCACCCTTTCCTTGCTAATGGATCTGCACTTTTGTTCTGATATCTGACATAGAACAGGCAGCACGGAAACGGGGGGGGGTCTCTTCCCAGAACCTTGAGAAGAATCATGGCTACTTTCATCCCGTGTCACTGCAATCCCATCCACCAACTGGTGTAGGAGTGGGCATGTGACCCGTTTCTGCTAGATGTGAATGGAAGCCTGCTGGGGGAGCTCATTGGAAGATTTTCTTCCCTGAGAAATGACAGAAGCTGGCTTCTTAGAAAGACTCCCTTTCCATTCGTCCCTTTCCACTCTTTGGAGAATGCTACTGGGTGAGGATGTGACCAGAGCTGTTGCAGACACAGTGAGATCATGTAGGACAGGCAGAAAGGGTTGAAGGGATTCTCCCTCAGAAACACCATATTGCAGGGGCGCCTGGGTGGCTCGGTCGGTTAAGCGTCCGACTTTGGCTCAGGTCATGATCTCACAGTTCATAAGTTCAAGCCCCTCATCAGGCTTTCTGCTGTCAGCACAGAGCCCACTTCAGATCCTCTGTCCTCCCCTCTCTCTGTCCCTCCCCAGCTCTTTCTCTCAAAAATACATAGACACAGGAAGGAAGGAAGGAAGGAAGGAAGGAAGGAAGGAAGGAAGGAAGGAAGGAAACACCATATTGCAGAGATGCTGAGCCAAGCTTGGAACCACCTATCTCTGGACATCCTGTTAGGTGAGAGGAATAAACAACCATAGTGTATATATACTGTATGGGTTCAATTTTTTATTCCTGGCAGTCAAAGGCATTCCTCATTGTCCCTATTTCTGTACTGGCCAAGCAGCAAAGTCTTAGGCTGCTTGTGAACCACAGGTCAACATCATTCCCAGAAATAGGAAGTGAATTGGCCTTCATTCATCACACAGATAGAAGGGAGGAGGAACTCACTCCATCTTGATGCATGATTGATTTTTTTTTTTTTTTAAAGATCTTCTTTATTTAAATAACCTCTCCACCCCACACGGGGCTCGAGCTCACAATCCCGAGATGAAAAGTCGCGTGTCTCACTGACTGAGCCAGCCAGGTGCCCGATTCAGGATTGGTTTTATCTACACAGCCCATGACATTGAGGGACAGTCGAAGCTAACCTTGCAGGGCTCAAGCTGGGAGCAGAGCAACCCGGCCGTGGGGTCCCACGTTCCAGGACCCCCTGCCTTTAGCTCTGTGATGGTAGCACCAGGCAGTCCCTTCTTAAGTGTTTGGAGGGCAAACATAAACAAGCCTTCAGCTCATGCCTCCTTACATTTCCCACCTTGATTTCAATGACCTTCTGAATTGTCAAAAGTGGACTCTTTCAAGGAATTGGGAAGGAATTGTACCTTAATGTTAATCGCCAATCATGCTGACATGAAATGCTTCCTCCCCTCCCCTCCCCTCCCCTCCCCTCCCCTCCCCTCCTCTCCTCTCCTATCCTCTCCTTTCCTCTATACTCTCTCTCTCTTTCTCTCTCTCTCTCTCTCTCTCTCAGTTCTGGTGCCATATGGTCACACTTACTAATAACAATAAAACTCCAAATCAACAGGGGAGAAAGGCGGCTAGGGCTGGCACCTGGCACACCGCTAAGACAGACGGTTTCCAAAGCAGGCGAGGCAGACGAACTCTGGAAAACCAGAGGCTCCATATTCTGATGCGCAAGGCCACAAGGCCAGCTCCCCAGTGGGCTTATATAAACACCGTTTCTCAAGCATCCTTGGCCCACAGATACTCAGGTGTTTAAAGGATTATAACCAGTAGGGAGCCCTGCCCTTTCCTTCTGTGATTTTCAAGGGTATTTTGAAGGCAATCATTCAACGTCAGGGTGTACCTTTCCATAAAACACTGTGTTGGCAGCCTCTCCTTGGGAGTGCGTGCTGTCTGACATGATGACCTAAATGCCCGCAGAGCACTGGGGGAGGGGGGAGGAATGCATGGATGGAAACAAGGTGGCCTACCGCAAGAGGTCTGGGGTGGTGGGTAGAGAAATGACAGTCTAACTTCTCGGGTTCGTCGGCTCCGTCCATCTCCCCTTCATCACTTGACAGTCGGCTGGTGAGGTCACCTCCAGCTGGGGGTAGCGGGGGTTCCGGAGTGCAGCCACTGTGATTTGAAGATGTGTTGCTACTGATGCTATTTGCAGATGATGGTCTAAGGGCAAGGAGAGAAACGGACAGAATAAACTTTTCTGAGGCAGCAAGACCCATTCAGCTGAAGGGAGCTCGGAAGGAGACCCATTGGCTTTCTCAACGTACCGAGGAAAGCAGGTCAATGGCAGATTGACACAAGGCAAAAATTCAGGCTGAGAGCAGGTTAGCTCTCGGTTAGAGAGCCGACCAGCTCTCTAAAATGATCCCATGGAAGTTAGGCCCTGCCGGGCTTCAATTCAGGCACCAGGGAAAACTCCCATAGTCTAAGTGGAACATAAAATACAGTACTGTAACAGAGAGTTAACTTCAAACCAGTCTTCTAATGAATGCAGTCACAATTACTCATCTCTTTGCACATAAGTAATTTGCACTTGCCAGATAGTTGCTTCTCTCTGAAAGTAGACCCTGACAGGAAGTTCAACAGAATAAACAACTTCAAACCAATTAACAGACCATGGGTGATGATGAAGATAGCCCCATACTTGTTGTTACTCTTAAATTATAGCTTTATGCAACTGTTACCCTACTGGCATGAAAAAAGGTTTTGTCCCAATGATGGGGCACAAGTCTCTTACTCCACAGCCAGATTTGTTTCTTTTTTTTTTCTTTTCTCTCTCTCTCTCTCTCTCTCTCTCTTTTTCCTTTTTTTATAAGTAAGCTCTATACCCAACGTGGGGCTTGAACTTACGACCCTGAGATCAAGAGTCTCATGCTTTGCTGACTGTGCCAGCCAGGTGCCCCCAGATCTGTTTCTTAATATCAAGTCACATGTAGTTCAATTGTATCTTCTGAGGATGGATGTGTCCATTTAATTTTTGACAAGCCACCAGAACCACAGGCTGGCATGACTGGCTTCCAGTGGGTTCTGAAGAAATAGGTTTCTTAATGAAGGCATGAATGAATTCCTTGTGTATGAACAAAACCTAGCAGATCTCATCTCAATGACGGCTGAGCTTATAGAAAAGCAGTGTCATAGTCAGAAGCACTACATGCTTCACAAGCAGCAAAAAACAAAACAAAACAAAACAAAGCAAAACCAAAATCAAAAACAACACATTCATGTTGGTAAAAGGGTTAGAAGAGGAATAGTCAACGTTAGCTGTCAGTTGTTTTTCCTGCTTTTTCACTTTCATCAGGTGATTGACCAAGGAGAAATAAAGGGAGAAAAAGAAGTTTTGGAGAAAAAAAATTAGTTTTCTGTATTCTTCTCTGAAAGCTGCCCCTTCAAGCAGTGTGAAACAGCACCGTTGATTTTCTCCCTATTCCCTCAACTTCCCTCGGAATTCTTTGTTGCTCTGAAATCTTTCCAGCTGTCAAATACCTGAGTTCAAACCAGATCCCCAAAGCACAGTCATTTAACTTAATTATTTATTAATGTTTATTTATTTTTTGAGAGAGCGTAAGTGTGGGAGGGGCAGAAAGAGGGGAACAGAGGATCCGAAGTGGGTTCTGTGCTGACAGCAGTGAGCCTGATGTGGGGCCTCAACTCACGAACCGTGAGATCATCACTTGAGCCGGAGTCGGACGCTCAACGGACTGAACCACCCAGGTGTCCCAAACACAGTCATTTAAAGCAAAGCCGCAAAAGTCCCAAATGTCCATCAACAGATGAATGGATAAAATGGTATATCCATACAATGGAATGTTAAACCTTAAAAAAGAAGGAAATTCTGTCACGTGCTACAACATGGATGAATCTTGAAGACATTATGCTAAGTGAAATAAGCCAGTGACAAAGGACAAATATTGTATGATTCCACTTATATGAGGCACCTAGAATAGTCAAGTTCATAGAGATAGACAGTAGGACAGTGGTTACAGGTGATGGTGGATGGGGAATGGGGAGTTAGTGTTTAATGGGTACAGAGCTTCAAAATGAGATGATAGAAAGTTCTGGAGAGGGATGGTGGTGATGGTTGCACCACAATGTGAATGTACTTATGCCACATACTGTACACGTAGAAATGGTTAAAATGGTAAATTTTACATTATGTATATTTTACCATAGTAACGAAGCCCATAAGAAACCAAACCCAAGGCCCCAGGTAGTTTTTTTAGTGTTACTACGAGAACTCTGTTGCTGTGACACTTTGTTCCTGACTATCACCTTCCCATATTTATGAAAACAAAAATGCCATTCATTCTGCATGTTCAAAGTGTATGGTCCGGAGGACACATCTCCCCAGGTGCATTCCCACATACCTACTCCCTTGTACCAGAAGGGGCAACGTTATTGCCTATTTACGGCTGAAGACACATACAGGAAAACAATGTTTCTAATGCTGAAACATATAAAGAAAGAAAGCAGCATCCATAATCCTGCCACTCCAGATCAAGTGCTATTACCATTCTGATTTATATCCTTCCAGATTTCTCTACTGTGCATACACGGGCACATGCATTTTTAAGCAAGAACTGGCTCACACTGTATATACTATTTTCAGACATGCTTTTTTTTTTGCCTAGTGATGTTGTAGAAATCATTCCGTGGGTAGAATTAGATCGTTTTTAATATCCCCAATATTCCATAGTATGGATAGATCATAATTGACTGAATTATTACTTAACTATGTCTATTGATGGACATTTATGTTGTTTCCAAAATTTCTAGCAGCCTCTTTTTGAGGCCTTTCCCACTGTGTTAGGACCTCCTTGTCCTACAGGAGATAAAAGTGAGCTGGATTTTATTTAGTGTGATTAATAGCATCACAGTTATATAGGAAAATATCTTTACATTTATTATTATTATTTTAAATATTTTTTAAACTCTATTTACTTATTTAGAGAGAGGGAGAAGAGAAGTCGCCTCCCAAGCAGGCTCCGTAAGAGCCTGATGCAGGGCTCAATCTCACGAATGGTGAGATTATAACCTGATCCGAAATTGAGAGTCCATTTAACCCCTAAACCAAGAACAGGAATTTCACTTATCTTGCTAATGATTGATTTGTTAAAGGGTGTGAAAAATACATACATTTTTTTTTTCCTCTGGGGAGGTTGCAAATTTTCCTCACTTTTAAAAAGAGACACAAGGAAGTGGTCTCCACCTTCATCTGGAAGTACCAAGTACCACAGCCATCTTGCTATAAAACTTTGAACATGAAGGCCGAAGACTGAAGAGGGTGGAATAAAAGAAAGGCAGGGAATGTGAGCCAATTCCGCATCTCTGGGGACTGGTGCCCTGTCGCCTCTGGACTTCTTGTCACATGTGGTAACAATTTTTTTTTTAATTTTTTAATGTTTATATATTTTTGACAGAGAGACAGAGCCTGAGTGGGGGAGGGGCAGAGAGAGAGGGAGACAGAATCCGAAGCAGGCTTCAGGCTCTGAGCTGTCAGCTCAGAGCCCGACGCGGGGCTCGAACCCACAGACTGTGAGATCATGACCTGAGCCGAAGTCGGACGCTCAGCTGACTGAGCCACCCAGGCGCCCCAACGATTTGTTTTTTAATTTTAATTTTTAGAGAGAGAGAGACAGAGTGAGACAGAGAGTGAGAGAGAGAGAGCACATGAGCGGGAGAGAAGGGCAGAGGGAGAGAAAGAGAGAATCCCAAGCAGTGTCCCCCATCAGTGCTCAGTAAGGACCCTGACATGGAGATTGATCCCACGGCCCTGGGATCATGACCTGAGCCAAAATCAAGAGTGGGGTGCTCAACTGACTGAGCCACCCAGGCGCCCTGCATGTGATAAAATGTTTAATTATTGAAGCGATCAGGAAGACTAGGTTTTCTGCTATTTGCACTTGAAGCATCCCAATGGATACAGAGTGAACATGAGATTTTAACATACTTTGAGAAGACAGAAGGTGTCTGGAGAAGTGTTAACTGCAGAGCCAGGAGCTGGCTGACCGCAGAGCCTGGAGCTACCTAGGGCTGCAAAAGTCATGGGTGAGGTGTGGGCTAAGTCTCGAGGGAGAGCTGAAGGTCTTCCCATGTGGTAGCTGGACCTACAGGTCAACACCACCACCTCACATGGCCAGATGATGCACCGCTGCCCCTGCCAGGTCCCATCCTCTCCAACCAACTCTCCAACAAGAGAACAAAGGTTTACTCTGCAGAGAAACTGAACTGGAGAGACCTTAGACAAGGGGCTGCCGGGCTCGGCAGAGATCAGGAGAGAAGCAGAGGGCTGGAAACAAGGTGACTGGGGGCTATCTCTAGTTAGTGGGCACTTCCGGAATGCCTATCACCATGAAGGATTCACTCCCTGAGAAACTGAATGGCCTTGAAAAAGCTTCCAGATCTTGCCTTTCAGAATCCTTTTTGCTGACACACCCACACAAAGACTTCCAATCAGCCTGTTAGTGCTTCTCTTTTAAATGTGAATGGTTAGGCACCCCACCCCCCCCTTCAGCTCAGGTCAGATCTCGAGGTTCATGAGTTCCAGCCCCACATCAGGTTCTGTGCTGACAGCTCAGAGCCTGGAGCCTGCTTCAGATTCTGTGTCTTCCTCTCTCTCTGCCCCTCCCCTGCTTGTGCTCTCTCTCTCTCTCTCTCTCTCTCTCTCTCTCAAAAATAAACATTAAAAAAATTTAAATGTGAATGCTTAGGGATCACCAAACATTCCTGGAACATCGCCATTATGAGACCGACTAGCCAAACATCAAATGCACAGCACGAAAGAAATCAAGATAGCAAAGGAAAGAGGAAACAACTAAAAAAAACCACCTGTCTTCAAAGATATTAGAATGGTATTACCTCTGCAAAATGATAGTATCTTGTATGATATTATGAGAAGCAATTAGAAGTTCTTTTTATCTAAGAACCAGATCCTAGAATTTTAAAAAGTGAATCATAAGTGGATTATTTCACATACACTTTTGAAGGTAAAATAAAAGAAAATCTTTCAGAAAGTAGAACAAGAGATGAAGAGAAACAGGGGAAAAGAGGTAAAAGAATGAAAACATCAGAGCAAAAGGTCCAACATCCAGCTAATGGGAAGTCAATAGAGAGAATAAAGACAATAGTGGGGAGAAAATTAGCCAAGATGTAGCATAGGAAAATATCCCAGAAACAGGGGTTTCCAGACGAAAAAGATCCACTGAGTACCCAGTACAATGAAAGAAAACAGACCCATATCCAGTGATATCTGAAATTTTAAAGCCCCAGGCTTCAGAGATTAAAAACTGATCACGCACAAAGAAATGAGAATCTGAATGATACCAAACTTCTCAATAAAATTTTTTGATGCTAGAAGCCAATAAAAAAATGCCTTCATAATTCTGTAGGGAAATGATTTTCTTTCTTTCTTTCTTTCTTTCTTTCTTTCTTTCTTTCTTTCTTTCTTTCTTTCTTTTTTTAATGTTTATTTATTTTTGAGAGAAAGAGAGCACAAGTTGAGGAGAGGCAGAGAAAGAGGGAGACACAGAACTCGAAGCAGGCTCCAGGCTCTGAACTGTCAGCACAGAGCTCGACACGGGGCTCAAACCCACAAACCATGAGATCATGACCTGAGCCAAAGCTGGACGCTTAAGTGACAGCCACCCAGGTGCTCCACGCAAGGAAATGATTTTCAATCCAGTTACATACTCATAGAGATTATCAGTTAAGTGTGAGGGTAGAATAAAAACATTCAGGGGTGCCTGACATCAGGTCATAATCTTGCAGTTCTCGAGTTTGAGCCCTGCATTGAGCTCTGTGCTGAAAGCTCAGAGCCTGGAGCCTGCTTCGGATTCTGTGTCTCCCTCTCTCTCTGCCCCTCCCCGACTTGCACACATGTGCTCTTTCTCTCTCTCTCTCTCTCTCAAAAACAAATAAAAACATTAAAAAAATTTTTCTCAGGCATGTAAGGGTTCTAAAAATTGACCCCCTTTGAACCTTTTCACAGGAAACTGATGGAGGAGATACTCTACCAAAATCAAGGAGCAAGCCAAGAGAGAGGAAGGCAATGGGATCCAGGAAACAGGTGCTCTGACACAGAGTGGGTGGAGAGACTTCCAGCATGGCATGAACTCTATTTTTCATTCTAAGTCTTTTGGTTCTATTTGACTTTTGAGCTATGTGACCATTTTACTTGGATTTAAAAAAATAAAGTTTCATTAAGGAAAAAAAGAAAACAAATGGTTGAAACACTTAAGAGTAAATTCTGCTTGCCAGATAAAAGAGCGATGAGGGGAGGAGAATTCTGGAGAGTGAAGCTGAGCATGGAAATCCGTGTCCAGAGCAGAATTGGCTCCGAGAGCGGAGCCGGAATCACGAGTGATGATGGTGTGCAAGGCACCAGTGAAGAAGGAGCTCTGAATGTGTTCCTTTCCAGGCTTGTTTCACTCGAGATGTATCCACCCTCCTGGCGATGATGGGAGACGCTTCCAAGACGTTCCAGCAGAGCCTGGGGAGGGAAGGAGTGTGCTGGAACCAACCTGTGTCTCAGGAAAAACAAGGCTTGGCAAGGAGTGATGGGGAATGGGACAACCAGTCATGGGAAGGTGTTGAAAACATTGCTCAAGTTTGATAAGCTGCCATCCCCCTCAGCACGACATCACCCTCCGCTCTCCAGTTACCAGTCTGGTCTAAAGACAATGTACGTGATAAAGGTCCGTGCCCAGTTCCACTCAGGGAACCTTACAGGAAGTCCCCTCCCCCACCCCTTGGATGAGGCGTGAGCCTCAGGCTGTCTGAGTGCTTTGGGGAAGAGAACACAAGGCAACTGACCTTAACTGGGTCCTACTATGTGCGAGGCATGCAACGTACGTTTTCTTGTGCGAGTGACCCACTGCTTTAGGTGGGTATAAGTGCTATCTACACTTCTCAGATGAGGAAATGGGTGGCAAAGCTACTAACAAGTGGACATGAGACTTGATATGGTCTGCTTGACTTCAAAGCCCCCCATATTGAGAAACAGATGTAGAAAAAGCAGAGGGACAAATATTCAGCCGAGGCTTACAGTGTAGCCATAACATTTGTCCTAATGAGGCACAAGCTGGAGTCGCTTTCACTCCAGAAGCATCTTTGCCCTTTTTTAGGTATCCAGAACCTTCTGCCTGTCTCCTCACTACCCTTGTCAGTCTAAGAGTCATTGGATTTTGCCATTTTTATACTTTAACATTAGATGTGCGAGCGTCTACAAGACAGAAGGGAATGTGCCTAGATTTTGTCAGTCTTGGCTTCCACAGCCTATCTTTTCCTCCCTCCCTCCCTCCTGGGGGCCAGAGACTGGCTTGTCAGAGCCTGGCTTAACCCTCTGCTCTTCTCCCCCTTTCCTAAAGAATCCTCATGGTTTTGGTTAGGCTGGTCATCCATAGCTCTTGGGATGTTCCCTTAGAGTCGGGATGAAGAAACAGAGCACAGTAGCATGTTATTCAAGGGCCCCCAGGTTGGTAAGCAGTGGCCAAAAGGATGGGCAACTGGAAATTAGGTGGCACCAAGGCCTTTATTACTCACACTGCTTTCCCATGAAATGCTACTACCACTGACTACCAGTTTCCATTAATTGAGTGTTTATTAGGAGCTTAGTACTTATCACTTAATTCTTCTTAGCTCTGCTTTACAGATGAGCTGCTTGAAGCTGGAGAAACCCAGAAACAGGATGGTGCTCATCTTGTTACTAAGCATGGAGCTGACGTTTGCACTTCCAACCTTGTTCCAATGCTTGTTATCTGACTTAAACTTGTCCAGCTCTAGAGCTAAGTTCTTTTCTCAGGAACCCTTGACAAGAATGGGTTGCAGTTCAAGAATATGAGAAGTGAAATATTTTCAAAGTTGCCAAACAATATGTAAGAAATAAATTCACACAGGGCACCTGGGGGGGCTCAGTTGGTTAAGCATGTGACTCTTGATTTTTGGCTCAGGTCACCATATCACATTCTGGATTGTGAGTTTGGGCCCCACATTGGGCTCTGTGCTGACAGTGCAGAACCTGCTTAAGATTCTCTCTCTTTGCCCCTCTCCGGCTTGTGCACACGGGCGTGTGCTCTCTCTTTCTCTCTCAAAATAAACAAACAAACAAAAAAAAGAAATTCACACGTGGTAGCATTTCCTACAAAAGGAATTCATGATTGGGAAGGGATTACAATATTTCCATTTACATGTGGTAATTTTTTTGCCAATTAGCAATAATTACTGTGACTGAAATATTAAATTTTTTTTTAACGTTTATTTTTGAGACAGAGAGAGAGACAGAGCATGAACGGGGGAGGGTCAGAGAGAGGGAGACACAGCATCCGAAACAGGCTCCAGGCTCTGAGCTGTCAGCACAGAGCCCGACATGGGGCTCAAACTCACCGACCGCGAGATCATGACCTGAGCTGAAGTCGGCCGCTTAACCGACTGAGCCACCCAGGCGCCCCGTGACTGAAATATTATATGTATTGTATATCATGAATATGAGGAAACAATGTTTTATGTTTTAGGTGAGGACATTAAAATTCTTTTTTTTTATTTAAGATTTTAGTTTTTTTTTTATGTTTATTTATTTTTTACAGAGAAAGACAGAGTGTGAGAGCAGAGGAGGGGCACAGAGAGAGGGAAACACAGAATCTGAAGCAAGCCTCAGGCTCTGAGCTGTCAGCACAGAGCCCAACATGGGGCTTAAACTCACGAACTGTGAGATCATGACCTCAGCTGAAGTCGGGTGCTTAACCGACTGAGCCACCCAGGCGCCCCTAAAGATTTTAGTTTTAAGTGATCTCTATACCGAACATGGGGCTTGAACTTACAACCATGAGATCAAGAATCACATGCTCTACTGACTGAGACAGCCAGACGCCCCAAGGAGGGCATTAAATTCTGATCATGCTTTTTCAATCCCTGATTGTATGGCATTTCATCCTAAGTAAAACCAAGTGAAAAAGAACATTATTTCCCACAAAGTTTGAGCAGAGTTCATCCCTGAGTTTTCTGGTGTCTACCTCAACCTTGAAAAACATCTTTAACAATTATTGTTAGCCAACATTTATAATGCACCTCCTTTGCCTCTTCCATTCAGAGACATTCTTTTTGCTGATTGACCTCATTCTTTCTCTTTCTTCTGCTTCCTTATGAGAACATAAACACTTGGCATTTCTCTATTGACAAACATTCCCTGGAAAATTAAGTAAAAAAGGAACATTAAGAAGCAGCTCTTAAACCTCCACTGCCTGGTTTTGCTTTTTTAACAGCTGCCCCATGGCTTCTCTGTTACACCAGGTACTCTGTCTGCTAGGGTGAAAAATGCTTCCATCTTGATGGTGAACCTGAACCATACAATAAAGGAGGGTTTTCAAACTGGGTTCCCCAGAGCCCTTGGGGACTTGACAGGGATCCCTCGGGTGGGCTGGGGGGACAGCAGGCTGAGAGTTATATGTGTGATGGAAGCAGAGCTGAGCTGGAGTTAGGTGGAGGCAGGTCTGCTTTTTTTTTTTTTTTTTTTTTTTTAACGTTTATTGTTGAGAAACAGAGAGACAGAGCATGAGCAGGGGAGGGGCAGAGAATGGGAGACACAGAATCTGAAGCAGGTTCCAGCCTCTGAACTGTCAGCACAGAGCCCGGCGTGGGGCTCAAACTCACGAACTGTGAGATCATGATCTGAGCTGAAGTCAGATGTTTAACCGACTGAGCCACCTAGGCGCTCCAAGATCTGCTTTTATATTGGGTACCATGTACGGTTTTGTAGGAATAAAAAAGTTCTACAGCCACAAAAAAGTTTGAAAGCCGCTGTACATAGGCTTGAATCCCCTCCCAGAAATTTGGAACAGAACCATCTGCTGAACTCCAAAGCTAAGGAAAGGTAATATCCTTCACCAACATCTGGCGTGACAGTAAGAAGTAGTTGTAAAATGATCCTGCAAAATGGTGGGAAACGTAAGTTGGTAGTAACAACACAGCAATGGTTATGATGCAGGAAACGTGTGTGTGTGGGGCCATTCCATCTACTGTGTCCTCCTGAACCTGAAGCCAAGGTTGGCGGTTCTGACAGAGGGACTCTGGCTATCAAACTGGATCTGGCTTGTGCCAGTGGAAGGCATGAAGGTGAGAACCCAGTAGATCAGTAACAACTGTCATCAAATATTTGCTTTTGCTTTAAAAATCAACTCCATCCCCTTCTTTTATAACTATGTTCTCTTTAATCTTCAAAAAATTTTTTTAAAAAGCTTATTCATTTTGAGAGAGAGAGAAAGAGAGACAGAGAGTGAGTATGCGAGCAGGGGAGGGGCAGGGAGAGAAGAAGAGAGAGAATCCCAAGTAGGCTCCCAACTGTAGGCTCATGAACTGTGAGATCATGACCTGAGCTGAAATAAAGAGTCGGACATTTAATCGGCTGAGCCACCCAGGCGCCCACAACTGTGTTCTCTTCATGCTTACTTGCTGACTAAACAATTACCCCTTGAGATTCATACTGTACGCATTAAAAATGATCTGAAGGGGCGCCTGGGTGGCTCAGTCAGTTGGGCGGCCGACTTCAGCTCAGGTCATGATCTCACGGTCCGTGAGTTCGAGCCCCGCGTCGGGCTCTGTGCTGACGGCTCAGAGCCTGGAGCCTGTTTCAGATTCTGTGTCTCCCTCTCTCTGACACTCCCCCGTTCATGCTCTGTCTCTCTCTGTCTCAAAAATAAATAAACGTTAAAAAAAAAATTTTTTTTTTAAAAAATGATCTGAAAATACCACTATCTGCAAGTCTCATATTTTGTTATTAATGTTTCCTTTTCATGAAGTTCTGGATATTTGAGTCTTCTAAACTCTAGATTCTTTTTTTTTTTTAATTTTTAATTTTTATTTTTGAAAGAAAGAGAGAGAGAGACAGAGACGGAGTGCTAGTGGGGGAGGAGCAGAGAGAGAGGGAGACACAGAATCCAAAGCAGGCTCCAGGTTCCGAGCTGTCAGCACAGAGTCCGACATGGGGCTTGAACCCATGAACCTCGAGATCATAACCTGAGCTGAAGTTGGACGTTGAACTGACTGAGCCACCTGGGCACCCCTAAACTCTAGATTCTTAAAAAGCAGGCTCTAATTTCGTTCATCTCTGTACTACTGCTTGGAAGTACCTAACATAGTACAGGCATACCTCAGAGACATCACGGGTTTGGTTCCACCCCGCTGCCATAAAGCCAATATTGCAATAAAGCGAATCGAATTCATTTTGGGGGGGGGGTTTCCCAGTGCATAGAAAAAATTATGTTTACATTATACTATAGTCTATTAAGTGTGCAATGGCATTATATCTAATTTACATACTCTAACAAACACTTCGTTGACACAGAGACATAGTGCGCGATTGCTGTTGGGAAAATGGCACCGACAGACTTCCTCGATGCAGGGTTGCCCCACACCTTCAATTTGTAACAAATTGCAGTATCTGTGAAGCGCAATAAAACGAGGTCTGTCTGTACCTTGCTTATGAAGCAAGCACTAGATAAATATTTGGGAATGAAGGGCTCCCTGTCTTATTACCTGGAAATCGGTCGGCTGCTTAGTACCCCACGGCCCATCAAAACAGACACGCATAGATTTTAAATCGTTCTTAATCCAAATGGGTTTTAATTCTGTTTTCTGTTCTTTCCTTTCTGTCCAGGACAACCAAATAAAACCCCAAACAGATGGCTCAGCTTTCTTGGTGTGGAGGGAAATGTAAGGACAAACAGCCTCTGTGATGCCAATTTTCCTTTCGCCCCGATCAGAGGAGACTCGTGGAAAAAAAGTCACAAGATATCGTGGCAAATGGGCTCCTAAGGTGTGAGGACTACCCCACTCTGTGTCGGGAGCGTCCAACTAATCTAAAAACCCAGGCCACCAGAAAGTTGCCCGGTGGCTGTCATAGCTCAGCCTTCCCAGGTATTAACTTCCAGATTACTCTTGCTCTGTAAAAACACATACTGTCTGAAATAGGTCTGCTATGGTGATGATGATGATGGTGATGATGGTGATGACGGTGATGAGGATGACGACAGCAGGAACACCCACTGAACACAATACAGTGGGCACTGGCCGAGCCCCTTATGCCCGTGATCTTACTTACACTTCACAACCGCCTTACGAGGTAGGGCTCTTACGACTTCCAGATGCCACGTGATCAGCCCACACACGACCCAGCAAGGCAGAGCCACTTGACCAAGGACTCAGGGCTTCTACTGCCGAATGGGACTTACCTAGGAAGCACAGAGTTAGGCGGCCTGGATTTTGCAGGGGATGCGACTTTCGGTTCTGGCCCAGAGCTCCCCGAAGGTCCTGGCAGAGAGTCCTGCGCTGGCCCCGGTTGGTTTGGAAGTACTTCCCTCGCCGAAGTCAGGAGATGCTCTTTATCTTTGACTTCTTTTTCGCGGGACTTGGCTTTGTGTTCTGCCAGAAGGAGGTCAAATTGCTTTTTCCGGCCTGGGACTGCCCTCCGATGGCTTAGCGAATGTGTCTAAGGAGAAGAGAGATGAAAAGCACAGCCTCTTTGATCAGCACATAAACCTGCTTCCCCAGGCCCTCCATTTCAGAAACAGCAATTCATGGGAATTTGGAGGTGCTTGAAAAGTCAACTTCAAGGCAACGGCTCCTGTTCTGTGGCTGGGAAGAGGCAGACACCACACAAACGCAACCATGCCCTACACTCCTGGCGTTAAGAAGCCAAAGCTTCCTCCAGAAAATGGCTTAGGATGACCAGCTTCCGCGCAGAGCCCACGGAAACCTCTCTGGATGAAAGGCAACGGTGAGGGCGCGCTAGAGTTAATCCAGGTGCAGGTGGGAGGCTGGCTTGGGCCCGGACACACACGGCCGGCCACCGGGCAGAGGGAGCCACGGCCTCGAGCCCGGGGAGCACTAGCACTTCAGTGTGAAATACGGGGGCCGGGGGCTACCCGATGGCGGCCGCCTCGCGTCGGCTGTCCCCGTGGCCACCCGGCGTGGCCGGATCAGGGGCGCGGCCGCTCGTCCTCCCCTCCGGGGCTGCCTTTCAGGCGCTGCCGCCGTTGCCGCCGCTCCCGCATACATTAAAACGTAGCAGGGTTTAGAACCGCCTGTGAGTGCCTATAAATACAATTTACTGTCTGGCCTCACAAGTAACAGGGGAAGCCTATTTTTTTTTTTTTCCTTCTTAAAAAGCCAGCCAGCTTGAGGCAGGCACTCTGCTACCATGGAAGAGAAGAAAGCATTTCCCTTACAAAGAACAGCTGGGGGTCATGTCGAGGTTCCACACCCTGCCGTGTGCAGAGAGTGGCATGCAAACATTTCGACAAAGGCCCCAGCGAGAGCAGGAAGTATTTTTTATGGAAAGAGAAATACCTTGCAGGTGAGGGATCTTGTGCAAGGTTTCTTTGTCTCGGGATCCAATACTCCACAGTGTTTATTTGGGTCAAATTCTCTCTCTGGTTTAAGAAACAAACAAAAAATATAAGAAAAAAGGAGACTAAATAGGATTTGGCATTAAGACTACATTTAAAAAAAAATGCACATTTGCACCAACAAGTGAGACATTGTCAGGCAATCTGGGTTTTTTGTTTGTTTGTTTTGTTTTTCTTTTCCTTTCTTTCTTTTTCTTTTTCTTTCTTTTTTTTTTTTCCCCCAACCGGCCGCTAAAATGCTTCAAGAACCGCTCAGGGGAAAATGGCACTCCCCTTTGACCCCTGAGTTCCAGGTCCAGCTTCGGGAGGGATGTAAATGCAGCACAAGGCGCCGAGGGGAGGGTGGGGGCAGGCACCAGAGGGCGAGGAGCCCTGACGCTGTCACATTTTATGTCACTTGAAGAGTTCCCCAGGTACTTGGCACTTTGGGCATAGCTGGCTGCAGACCAGGAAGAGGGCCTGAGGTCCAAGGGCCACTGTGTCCTGGGCGGCTCCCCCCACCTTGCCTTCCTGCTGGTTTTTAGCCATTTAAGTGGGAGATTATTCCTTGACAGGTCAGTGTGACCTGCCTCTCTTGTGCTTTGCCACGTCTTCAGCACCAGGCTTTCCCTGCAGCCGCGTTGACCAGAAATGTCGTTTACCTGATTCGGGAATGTTCTGGCCGTGTCGTAGGCAGGGGCAGGGGGAAAGTTCGGGTGTGTGCTCTATGTGTGTCTGCATAGTTGTAAGTTGCCTGGAGGGCAGGGCCTGCTAGTCTCCCAGCTTGCTTTGCACCCAGCACGGGCCCTGTTGCTCCAAATGGGAATGAGCCAGGGCTAGCCAGCCCGTTGGGGCTGAAGGGCGGCTGTAGAGAGGCTAGGCTTTCTCCAGTTCCCGCCTTCTCCCTGGACTGTGGATGGCTCATGGTGAGGTTACTTCTAAGGACGCTGAACTTTTTATGCCCACTTATGGATCCTTTGCTCCTTCTGGATTACAGCAATGCTCCCTCCCCCTGGAGAAAGAGGGGAAGTGAGGTAATCCCTTAAGGACCCTTTAGGCTTCAAAGGTCCACCTCTCAGATGGTCTGTGCTGTTTCTGGAAGGCACCCAGCAGACACCTGAGTCCTGCAGCACAGGGATGACACAGCTCTTCTGGGCATTCAGGGAGGCCGGCAGCCGTGTTGGTGGGTGGGTGTGCAGGTGGGGGTTGTATATAAATTTGGGAATGTCTCCTTAAGAGGTCTGAATAGCTGCAAACTAAAAGGAAGTTACTCCGAGCACAATAACTGAATGTGTTCTGTTTTTAAAAGAGGGTTTGGGGGTTGTGCTGGTGGCTGCATCGGTGGTGATGATGATGGTTCGATAAAAAAACATTCTGACGTCCAAGACAGATTTCCTGGTTGGCTATCAAAATGCCTCCCATCTCTTTCTTTTTGTTTTTGTCATTGTCATCATCATCTTCTTCTCTTTCAAAGACTTGATTTTTAAGTAATCTCTACGCCCAATGTGGGGCTCAAACTCCCAACCTCGAGATCAAGAGTTGCATGTTCCACCGAATAAGCCAGCCAGGCACCATCCCCCCCGTCCCCCCGCCCCGCCTTTTTCTAGCTTCACTTTTAGGACTAGAAAACTGTGAGGCCTGGAGACGCCTGTTTCCTGTGTGCCCTCGCTGCCCACCAAGGAGGGCCTGGGCGCCGGGCCCCAGGCTGCCTGCCATGGAGTTCTTTCCCTCAGGCCTGTCGGAGTCAGACCAGGGCCCGGATCCACACCAGCTCTCACACTGGCCTGCAACTGAGCAGGTTGCTTGGCTGGGCAATAGGAGCTGGCCGCCAAATGTCAAAGTGAGATAGAAACAAGCGAGATAGAAACAAAAGACCCAATGAGACAAAACAACCAACAAAATGCAAAACCAACAGACACCAAGAACCCCCCCCCCCCCCCCCCCCCATATAACTTCAGGTCAGGGTGCAGGCTGGCAGCCATGGTCACGCTTCTGCCTCTGGACACTGCCCAGCCGGGCCTACTGGTTTTTCCAGGGATGTTACCACCCAGCTCTGCAGAGTGAAATTGAACTTTCCATTCAGGAAGAGAGCCAGGAGTAGGGGGCTCCTGTCTACACAGGGAGGCCCTGCAAGGCTCCAAGAGACTGCCAGGCTCTATCTTCCTTCCTTGATAGTGGGTGAATAGTACATAGAGACATTTTTAGGGTAAAGATTTTCTGAATGCTTTGGGGCCAAAATACTTTTAAGAAATAATTTTTTTTTTTTTTAAGTTACAGATGTAAGACAGGAAAACCAAAATACACATTAACACAAAGTACAAAATAAAAATGACCCACAATTCTTAGGTTGATTAAGAATTATGCTCCTACTAGAGGGCCCAGTTTCTCTCTCACAGGGTGGTTTTCATTGTATTTTCTTTTTTCTAGTCAACATTTGATAAATGCCCATGGTGTGTGAAGACGTTATAAAGTTTATAGCTTTTCTTGGTCTTTTGGAGGAAGCAGAACTGCCAGATTTAGTTCTACAACAAATCCAAAGCCAATATCATCCCTATGGGGGCCTCTAAGGGCAGCCATTGCCTCAAAGACTGGCCAAGTGCACCTTTCCAGGCATCCTGAGTGTCTACGCAGACAACCAAGAAGTAGATCTGGGAGAAATCCCTCAAGGCCTCACCTGCTGTGCTAGTCCAAGCATTCCTGAAGGGCAATTCCAACCTGATTATGTGGGAAAGGCAGTGGTAGCTCCAGACCACAGAATCAACATGGCAACCAACTAGACCAAAGGACAGAGTGGGGTAGATGGGACTGTCCCGAGCCCGCCCTGAGGTACTGTGGGGTATCACTGTGGTTGTCCACCTTCCCTGCACTGAGGCTTCCACGGAAACCCGGGGGGGGTGGGGCAGGCCAGCCTGTCAGCACACGGTAAGACCATCACAATGCATGGGCTGTTGTGGTTGGTGGAAAGCATCCTGCCTCCCGGGTCAAGAGGATCAACTCCCACTGAGTCGAGCGAGAGACCTCGTCCGACCCGGAAATAAGAGAACCATTTCTCCCTCGCATTTTTAGGCAGGGGTCCTGTTTGCACATAAATTCCGTGTCCCCCTTAAAATGAAACAGACCTGCTTAATTGTAAGAACACACCGCTCCTTGGTTACGAATATGACCCAGAGGCGCTCTAATCATGAGCCCGACTCTAACGACACAGACACATACCTGAAAGTCTCCTGTAAGGCTTGTTGTTGTTTTTGGTGCCATTTTGGTGTTTCTTGTCTATTGTGGCGGGCAAAATTCCTTTGCCATTTAAGATCTTCTCTGGGGAGGGTGGCACTGACTTAGACATCAAGACTGGCTTAATTAAAGGTGGGGTGGAGACGGCAGAGGACGAGGTGGAGCAGGAGGTGACCGCAGTAGTGGTTGTTGAGTTCATTTTGACATTGGCACCATCTGCCTTCACTAGATTAGGGATTTTCTCTAAACTGACTACAGGAACCGGAACGCTGAAAAATAAATGAATAGACACACACAATTGCCTTCTTTGATACATCTGGTCCGCTGAGAAGCTATACCCGCTTACCCTCATCAGAACACTTCCTTATCACTTATTTATACTCCTCTTACAAGCGAGCAGCGCGATCCCTTGATGGGAGGGAGATTTGTGCCTTGGAAAGGGCCAACGGGGGGTGTGAGGCTGGCGCAGCGCCAGGGATGGCATCGGAGCTGACTGATTACCTACTGTACCGGCTGTCCTCATAGACCCTGCAGCTCCCCCTTCTCAGCCCCGACATGTCGGCGGTCTCTGAGACAGCACCTTGGGCAGAACAAGGTGCCCGCTGTGAAGCTCAGAAGAGATGCTGTTTGTCCCCTGAAGAGGGTGTGCCACCGTGCCACTTGCTGACTCACATCCCCTCCCCCTGCTGCTCGCTGGTCTCCCACCTCGGCGATCAGGCCTGACATCTGCTTAGCTCGGGAGCGCTGACAGGCTCACACCGCACGAAGGCATGGCTGCGGGCCAGCGAGCCATGCTACCTGCTGTTGGAGGACTTCTGGATCACTCCTGTCCTGGGGATGGGCTCAGACTGAGAGAGGCACCATGTAACATTATCTAACATGCCATTTTAGGCAGCTAGTTATGTAAATAGGCAATTCTCAAGGCTGGCAGGTGAGAGGATGAATTTTAAGAAGACAGAGCACAAAGGTGCATGTTTGCTCTTCAAAATCTGTCACCATAGCCCCACTTCCCTGCGATTTCTCCGATAATGGATATGTGTTTGATTTCTGTGCATGTAATGCTGGGGGACCCTGTGTCTGGGGGGGCTGTGGAGGATTCTGTCTCAGGGTCTTGAAAGATGAGATGAGATGAATAAGCTTTTCTCTGGTTCCTGAACTGTTCTCTTTCCTCCTTGTAGGAGGGCAGAACGCTAACACTTCAGCTCCCCAATCGTCTCTGAGCTGAGAGGAGCCGACTTAGCTATTTGAATGCCAAATGATCTAGAATATAGCTTATACATACGTGCAGACAATGTAGGGCATGAGAGAGAGGCTGATTCTGCAGGGGAGGAGTCTCATCTGTCCACATGGCTGGCTGGCTCCTCTCAGATTTAGTCACAGATCGTTTTTTGGAACAATTTGTTCATGAAATTATTTTAGCGACCCCTCAGCCCTTGCCTCTTTGCTGACTTTGAAACAGGATCACAGGTGTTATTTATAGGTCTTTGCCAGTGAGAAGGGCACTCAGTGGTTAAGCAGATTGTCGCTGGACTTCACCCACTTTACCCTCGGACTACATGCTTTCTTGACCTGGGGAAAGATGGTGTGGGATTTCAAGTCCTACGTGAAGGGAAAGTGGAACAGTGGGTTTCAGTAATACACTAAGTCCCTGATAATTTCGTCTTTGATCAGTGTCTCAATCACTGAGTTATGTCCCGACTGCTGCTACCTTCTATTTAATGGCAATTCGCAAAGCACTCACAAAGCACTGAAGCACAAGAAGCCCTTGAAAAGTCAGCACGGTAAGAAGCTGGAAAGAGGTTACCTGGTGAAATTAGTGCTGCATTCCTGATTTTTTTTTTTCTGAATGGTAAAAAAATATAAAACCATGGGACATGGGATTCTTCTAGGCTCCTTCCCTCACTCAATTTTAAAAGACACAAACCATACAAATTAGGGTCTTGAAGAGATAGACGTGCACCCATGTTCACAGCAGCATAATTCACAACAACCAAAAGGTGAAAGCAACCCAAACGACAATTAACGGCTGGCTGGATACACAAACTGTGGTATATCCATTCAGTGGAATATTATTCAGCCTTAAAAAGGAAGGAAATTCTGACATATGGATGAACATTGATAACATTATGCTAAGTGAAGCAAGCCAGTCAGAAAAAGATGAGTATCGGAAGATTCCACTTTTGTGAGGTACCTAGAGTGGTCATATTCATACGGACACAAAGGAGAAATATGGTTGCCAAGGGCTGGGGTTGGGGGAGAACAGGGAGCTGTTATTTCATGGGTATAAAATTGCCGTTTTGCAAGATGAAGAGTTCTGGAGATTGGTTGTACAACGTGAATGTACGTAACACTATACATTAAAAGTGGTTAGAATGGCACATTTTCTTATGCTTATTTTATCACAAGTAAAAATACAAACCATTCCCTCCCCCCAACAAATCACAAAATTCATGGAACTTAAATTACTTAATACTTAAATATCCTGGCTTTAAAAACACATATTCTAACACATATTCTAAAAGCCTGCTTAAAAAGTTCCTGTTGAGGGGCGCCTGGGTGACTCCATCACTTAAGTGTCTGACTCTTGATTTTGGTTCAGGTCATGTTCTTACCGCTGTGAGATGGAGCCTGATGCCCTGGGCATGGAGCCTGCTTAGGATTCTCTATCTCTGCCCCTCCCCCACCCATGCGGGTGCTCCCTCTCCCCCTCTCGAAAAATGAAATGAAATGAAATAAAATAAAATAAAGCTCTTATTGATTTAGTCACCTTTGTCCTGATCTGTTGATTTCTGTTTTTTTTAGAATAAAAAGTTCAACTTTGGGTGGGAGGATTCTCTAGTGCCTGAGTGGCCTTCTCTGATATCCTTCTTTGTGAAGCCCAGTAAATTCAGGAAAGGAAATTAGGGCCCTGGGGTTTCAGGCTATTGTTGCATGAGTTGGTATGAGTAAAGGGAAGGCCTCTAGTTTCTGTGGAAAATGACCGGGGCATACGCTGAGTACCCATGAGTTCAGCCGACAAAGATATAATGTTGGGCTGGAATAATCTAGAGCAATCGTAAGAACTGAAATAAATGTAAACACCAAGCCAAATGGTCCTCAAATGCTCATGGTACAGTTTGTGTTTCTCCCCTAAAGTCAACGTCCAACTCCAACATGCTCCTTAATTCAGCCACGAGAGCACAGGTCCACTTGGTCCAGCCATCTGGAACAGTGCCAGCTGACTCATCTCTTTGGTAATGCTTCTTTCCAACTGTGTGTTAGTGAGTGAGCTTGAGCCAGGTGAGCTAGTATCTGTGACTGATCTCCCAACTTGGAATTTTCTCCACTATATAACAAGTGTGGTGCAGTCACACCCTCTACTGCCAATGCTTCCAGAACTCCAGACTTCAATCCCAACGCCCATAGGCAGGATGTGGAATTGGAGCCCATCAGAAATGAGAAGAGAAGGCTACTGTGAAGTTCCCTGGGATTGAGTTTTCTTGCATTGGAATGGGAGGCGTTGGGGAAAAAGGCTGATCAAGAGTGTTTCAAAGGGTTCCAAAGACCAGATGAATTGTAAGGAGCTGAGCCACTGAGTAAACGTCTCTGATGCCAAGTAATTGGGACCCATCTTGGCAGTGGGAGGGGATAGGAGACTCAGTTGTTTTAGGTTGGAATTCTAAGGGTGTCCAGTAACTAAATGGAGAAGGGCTGTAGATAGAGTGAAGGAGGAGAACCTGGGAACTGACCTGGATACTTTTTTTTTTTTTTTTTTAAGACTTTATGTTAAGTAATCTCTACCCGAAATGTAGGGCTTAAACTCACAACCCCGGGATCAAGAATTGCATGCCATTCTGACTAAGCCAACCAGGCACCACTGACGCGGATACTTTTATCTTTGGTTGTCCCTCTGCCCCTAAGGTTTTGGGCTTCCCCTCTAAGGTAACCTGCCTCTGGTCTGAGTTGAGAAGGTACTTCTGCTGGGAGTTAAAGCAGGGAAGCAGGCAGCTCAGTGGTGGTGGGCAGGGTCAAACACATCCTTAGAAGAAACGAGAATCAGAGAGAGAGAGAGAGGTGAAAAGCCTTCCTGTTTGCTCTTGCCAACCTGATTCCCCAAGATAAATGTCAGCCATCAGTCCACTGGAATATTTAGTCTCTTTTCTCCACTACTGTTGGCATCAGCTCTCAGATCATAAACTAACGAACAAAGGAGGAAATGATTCCAAGATGGTGCCACACAATTTGGAAAACCGATCCCAGACATTCCATCTCGTTTCAGCTGAGAGCCCTGGTCCCTGCTTCACTTACACACACATCCCGCGTGTGTCTACACTCCAGGGTGTGAGGGTGAGGCTGTCTGGAAACCATCATCTCACGACTGCCTCCTGCTTTCTCCCATGGTGCCCTTTCTCACTGTCCCACTTCCCCTACCATCACCGCTGGCCAGTACAGTGTCCCAGCCCTGGGCAGTGGACCCTGAATAACAGGTTTAATTTTTTCCATTGGAAAGAAGCCAAAAGATTCTGACCGCTGCTTTCTCAGTGTGGGTATCTCCCCCGCATAGAATCGCACTAACTCAAACATCTCCACGTGGGGTTGGGGGGCTGGGAGGGGTGGGTAGTTGGAAACACCCAGATGACTAAGCAGTTTATCACTCTGTTTGCTCAGGTGATAAACAAGCCTGGCAGTTACCGCCTCCCTCCCCAGGAAAGCCCAAGCCCCTCAAGTTTCAAGTTCCCTTTCTGTCTTAAGGGATGCAACTCACACACTTCCTGAGTCCCACAATCAGTTGCATTTATCACCTCGCTATTGTCCTTTCTTGGAGGAGCAGAGTTTGAAAGGGAAAGGTGAGTCTGGCTCTGTCCCTGTTGCTTTCATAATGCCTGTTTTGTTGGCTGCCAGGGAGCCCAGGGCTGCAGCTTGTTCCCCTGCTGTGTCTAATATACTGGGAGTAGTTATCTCCTTGTTAGCCCTGTACCTCTGTCTCTGGTCCGGGGAAGGGATCCTGGGAAGTCCTCCCTCACCCTCCTGGCTATGTGGGGGAGACATCTACCTTGCTTCTTTTCTGCCGCTTTGGCTGCCATGTCTTCTTCCTGAGTGCCTGTCTGAATTTATCATTCAGGACCAAGGAGGCTGCTCTGGCTTTAAGAAAAATGGCTCTCCCGGCACCAAGTGGATTCCTGCCTGGGGTGATGTCTGCAAAAGAGCAGAGGTGGAAGAATCTCACGGTGCCGTTTCAAGGGCCACCCGTGTCTTTCGGGACCAGCTGCTCTCCTGCCAGCTACATGGTCCTGTGGATCTGATTTATTCTTTCATCATCAACAGATAAGTCTTAAAAGAACGGTTCAGAAAATCTGGAGGCCTGCAGAAATCGTTGCCAGCTCTGCTCTACTTACCGGCGCAGGGTAAAGATGGATTTGACAGGCAAGAGCCCGAAGACATATGGTATTTGTGCTGTGGGTTATGTGTCTGATGAGAGTTCTCAGCTGTCTGATTTCTTCCCACCAATTCTTTCGACAAAGGCCCATGTGCCTGTGCTACTGGCCTGGCAGAATTTTGAGGATCTCTGAGTCACTGCCAGATCCTTGAACAGGCCACCTCACCCAGCCTCCTGCCTTCTAAGCAGTGACGGTATTTAAGTCATCCCAAATAAAAGGGGGGATTTACTCTATTTTAAAAGATCCTCAGAGAAGGAATTAAATTTGGCTCATTTGGATGCATTCTGGGAGCAGCTATCAGGACATTATTTACATCAAGTTTAAATTCTTCAAGTGGAAGAAATACCTGGGACATTCTTAAAGCCTGAGGGTCAGGCAATTGCTAAGAATCAGCCTCAGTAACAGAGCTACAAAGTCCTCAATGGATAGAGGAGGCACTATGTAAATCCCGATGAATGAATCAATGTTTTTTTTTTTTTTTTTTAATCTGGAAAAACATATTGGGAAAAACTTTTAGAAAGCCAATTTGTAAACACCTTAAGCAAACAGAAAACAGGGTAATCAACCACAGAGCACATAAATTAAAAAAAAAAAAAAAACCTGCCAGATTAATCTAATATTATTTTGTGGCTGAGGGTCAGGTCCGGTGGTCAGGGAGAAAGCACTGTGTTTACTCTCTCCTGGCCTTTGCACAGCTTTGGATTCACTCCCATATAACCCACCCTCAATAAACTGGGAAAACATGGTCAGACCACAGAGCTATTGGGGGTGAGAGGCCCTGGCAGCAGAGGCAAAAAAGATTGGGTAGCGGGGTCTCGTGCCAGCCCAGAGCGGTACCCAGCAGAGCGCACAGGGGCCTGTCGCCGGCCAGGAAGGTTAGAGCATCTCCGTCAGTGACTTGGGTGATGGGCCAACATCTCCATCAACTCGGAGGAGAGGTGGTTAGCCACTGAGAAGATGTGGGACTTTCCCTTCAGCCCATTATGAATGGGGGAGAGATGAACCTGGGGACTTTGAGGAATTGTAAAAGTGGCCAGGAGCAAGTGAAACAAGGAGGGTTGGATGTCATTGCTCTACGGGGCGTTGCAAGATAGTTTAGGATAAAATCGTTAGGAATATAGGCTTCAAATCAGACAAATCTAGATGCGAATCCTGCCAGTTGCCTTATGGTAGAAAAGCCATCAGACTTCCCGAGTCCAGGGCCTCGGCAAGCCCGTAAGGACTTCTGTGAGAATTAGAAGAGGGTGGCTGACCTGGAAAGTGGAAATGTGCCGGTTTCAGTTCCTCCCTGCCTCCTCGGCGGGGACAGACTCGTATAGGCATATGGGGGCTGCCCTCCCTACCTTATTTCAGGAACTTACCACTCTGGGCCTCAGTTTCCCTATCAGTAAAATGAAGATCATGGTAGAGATTTGAGGTGATTACATGAGATCATACAAACGGAGTGCTTAGCAAAGTGCTGGGCACACAGTTGGCCTTCAACAACTTGGAGCTAAAATAAAAAGGGGAGAGAAGATTGTGCTGTCCCCTCTCCCTACTGCCCCTGAGTCTTGTGGGGTATACCTCTGGGGTGCAACTCATCAGAAACTTGTGTCCTCTTTGCCTTCTGGTCCGACAATGGAGGGAGGGCCACACAAGGCGGGAGGAGGAAGGGGCTGGTGGCCTTCCATATTTACCATATTCACCCAGGGGAGGATCACTTTTGGGGGGGTGTAGTGAAGAGGAAAAACAGAACTAGGTAGGACATCTTCCCTTCCCCATTGCTTCTCAATCCCTGATCTTATATGCACGGCCCAAGCCTGGACGAGAGGTTAGAGATCCCAGCTGGAGAACGCATTCTGGAGGAAAAGTGAGCAGGAGGTAACAGGGGTCCTTCTGGCTCTAAGACATCTTCTGTAAGACTGACTGCATGGGTTCTCAGCTGCTTCAGATTTCCTGGAGGCAGAAGGCCCCAGCACCAGCCTCTGTTAAGTCTCTCCAGCACTTTGGTTAATCAGGGTTTTGCAAGGCCCGGAGCTCAGAAGGTGGTCCCCAAACCCGCTGGGAGATCAACAGGCACTAAATGCCATTCCTGGTGAGTCGTAATGCCCTAAGACTGTGGGAAAAAATCAGCAAGCTACAGGAAAGGAAGATGAAGAAGGGAAAACAGAGTCCTGGCACAGCAGGGTAAGTCGTGCAGGACAGGCTGTCTCTAGAGTGCACTTGGACCAGCTTGCCTGCTGTGCTGCTGCCTTGGGTGGCACATCCAGGAGGAGTGTGAGACCAACCCTAGGCCAGACCAATTGCACCTGCTCTGACAACTAAAAGTGTCAGTTAAAACGAATACTGAGTGAAATTCACATCAAGGCATAAATGGTATCAGAGCCTCTGAGGGCAGGACTTGAGACGTCAGTGACTAGGAAGCAAGTGGATCCTGGGGGGAGCGCTGGTGCAGAGCAGAACAGAGCCCCAACCAGCACCCCCCCCCCCCCCCCCCCCCCGGCCCAGGACAGGCTCAGGAGAAGCAAGCAGGAGCGCTCCCCTCTGTAGCCACCAGAGGTCATTGGCTCCCGCTACCAGAGCTGCAGGCGGCTCCCGTCTGCCCGGCCTGTTCCTCGCCTTCCAGACCCAGCACAGCCAAGACATTCACTGTCTCTCTCCGGCCCAGGAGCCAACACTGACTGGGGGGCGGTGGGGAGGGGAGAGGACTCCTCACAGAACATCCTCCCTCACCCCCTGCCAGGGGAGGCCCGGAGCCAAGCCCTGGGCTCAGGTCCTCAGCTTTTGCTTTCAGGAAGCTTGTTCTGAGCAGACTGGGGATGCACAAATGGCACGGTGTCCCTGGCTGCCTGTGGGTGCCCCAGCCTCTGCTCCCCACCGTCCTTCACACATGAAGAGCCCCAGGGAGCGTCTTCCCTCACAAGTGGCCTGGGAGCCAGGGTGTCACTCACTCTGCTCTTTCCTTCTCCACACGGAATCCTGGGCAGGCAGCCCCGCACCCCAAACACCTCCATCCAGAACACTGAGCACACTGTTTAAACCATCAAGAGCTGGAGACTTGACATGGACCTACAGCAGACTCAGGAAATTCTTTGTCCCAAACTAAATACTTTGTATTAAAACAAAAAACAAAAAACAAAAAACAAACTCTTCTGGTTCACAACATCACCATCCAGTCAGAGACTTTTGCTCTTTCCTGACATTCTGTCACTCACAGGTCTACCTGCTGGTCATCGTTGCTCGCCTGAACACTGATGAAAATCCCTACCACTAGTCTTTCCGTCCCAGCCTCTTCTCAGCCTCCACTTAGCTCCCGTGCAAATCTGACCCCGCAGTCCTGCTGTTCCAAAGGCTTGGCGGGCTCCCCGCTGTCCAGAGTCCAACCTCACAGCCCAGCCCCCCACAGCCCGCTCCCTGGGGAACCTTCCCCCACAGCCTGGTGGGGCTCTTACCGCTCCTTAAACACCCAGCTCTCAGCTTGGCTCCCGGCCTTTATGTGGGCTGGGCGGTTCCTTCTGTGGCGGTGCCCTCCTCCCTCCTCCGGGTGAATACTCCCCCATCTGCCCAGATCCAGATGAAATGTCCTCTTCTCTCTCAGGGCTGGCTGTTCCTTCCTAGGTGTTTGTGCCACATTTATCATGTCAAATGGCAAGGTCTCAGTTCTATGTTAATGTGGCCTGACCAGAAAATGGGCTACCTGAGGACAAGGACCTTGACCAAGTGTCCATGTTGCTCTGGAGTTACCTCAGTGACATATGCATTATTTGGCACTGAGGAAGGGCTCGGTGAATGGTCGATGAGTGAATTAATGTTCTCAGTGAAGGTTAAGTCACATAACACGATAAAACCAACCAGTGCTCCGCCAGAACAAACGCTGGAGGTAAGTGGCAGCCTGCAGCTGTCTCCCTTCCTGGTGGAGGAGCCAGAGTGATTACAAAGGAGGCGGGTGGGGGGGGGGGCGGCTTGTCGATCCCCACCCCCCATCCACTACTCCTCTCATTGTCTCTTGACACTCATATACTGAGCACTTGCCACTGCTGGCCAGGAGGCTATGGAAGATCGTACCTAACCTTCACCCCCAGTTTATAGAGGAGGAACCTGGGGTTTAGAAAGGTTGCCTCAGGGCATTCAATCAGCAAAGTGAAGGGCAGCAATGGGGCTTGACTTCAAGCAGCTCTCAGGACGGTGCACCTGATCTTAGCACTGGCAGTGAGAAGTCCTGGGGTAGAGTCCCAGCTCCACCATCGTCCAGCTGTAATCTCGGACCATTCTCTTCATCAGTGTGGGCTGCTTCCTCATCTTGCCACCGAGCAGACGTGAGGCTCTGGAGGCGTCTAATAAGTACCATGTGCAGTGCGAGCACAGAGGACGGTGACTACTAATCTTTGTGGCTCCTCCTCCCTTTCTCGGTCATGTCATTTGTTTCCTTCCCCAGCTGTCCTAGACTGTATGTTCCTTCCCTAGACTCTAGTCCCTATTTCTGAGCACTTTTGGGACTTGACAAGGTCAGCTGAGTTTCTACACAAGGAGCTGTCCATTGTCCTTATCTTGATCATCTGGAAACCCAGTGAGCCTGCAGCACTCAAGTGTTTCAGTTCCTATGCCTCTGTGTCCTGGAAGGGACATGGTCCCCCCGGATGCTCTAACATTCTGGCCTGTTCCTCCCATCCTCTCATGACTGCCCTTTCCATTCCCTCCCTCTGGGGCTCATCACAGTAACCTCCATCTACTTCCCTTCCTCTACCTGCCTTTCCCCCCCTCACCCTCTGCCCCACTGCTCCCTTAACACCCAAACCTGCACCACTAGGGGTAAAAACCGGCCCCAGAATGCCCCCCTCATGTCTTGTGTGAGGGGCTGCATTTGTAAGTGGGGTCTAGGGAGGGACTTCTGTGGGATGCTATACCGACTCCTTGGTTCCCTTCTGATTAGGGTTTTCCTCGCAGTCAAGTGCGTCCTGGGACATGGGTGCAAATGCAGGCAGAGGCCATGGTACAAGGATGCGCTGAACTCGCCTCTTCCTTAATTTAAGGGAAAATAGCTTCCCCTTCTTGCCAGAGCACAAAGGTTTTTTCCTTTTTATCATCCAGGACCATACTTCTCCCTTCCCAACTCTCATAATTGTGATAGGGACAACAGTCCCATGATGGGAGCCTGGCAGTCTGATTTCTCACCCAGAACTCAAAAGATAGCTATTTATACCTGTCGTTTCCTTTAGCATCAGAAAAACCGCATGAGGAGGGGGAAAGGAGCAGTTCTATTTCACAGGCTCCTTCATTCATTCACTCATTATTCATTCACTTAGCAAATATTTGCTGGGATGCTGGATTCCATGCTACACCACAGGAGGCCAGGGAGCTAAAGGCCCAGATGGAGGCAGGGGAGGATAAAGATGCAAATGAGTATAATAGACAACGAAGGCTCTTACAGCAGTAGCTTGAGTACTAGTGGGAGCTTAGAGGAAGAAGCATAAAAGTCTGGGAAGGGGCACCTGGGTGGCTCAGTTGGTTAAGCATCTGACTTCGACTCAGGTCCTGATCTTGTGGTTCATGAGTTCGAGCCCCGTGTCAGTCTCTGTGCTGACAGCTCGGAGCCTGGAGCCTGTTTCAGATTCTGTGTCTCCCTCTCTCTGACCCTCCCGTTTATGCTCTGTCTCTCTCTGTCTCAAAAATAAATAAACGTTAAAAAAAAAATTAAAAAAAAAAAGTTAAAAAAAGAAAGTCTGGGGAGACTTCATGGAGGAAGTGACACACATGCAGAGAGGTTGCTTCTGGTAAGGGAAACAGCACATGCCAGCACATGGAGGCACGTCTGAGGAGCTACAAATAGACTGGGACGCCTGGAATATGAAATGAAGGAGTTAAAGTGTTGGTGGCAGCAGTTGGACAAGTGGGAAATGCCAGATCATATGTCCACCTCCGAAGAGGTTAAGCCTCTGCTCTGTAGGCAAACAACTGAGAGACCCTGGAGAGTTGTGAGCAGGGCAGGGGCATGATGCACTCAGGTGGGGGGTGTGGACGGCAGACTGGGGAAGGGCACGGTGAGGGGTAGGGAGACCAGGCAGAGGCTGCCGCAAGAATCCTAAGAATCTGGGTGATCAGAGGGTAAGTTGGGTCACCTGGAGGGTCTGCAGCACTTCGGATCTCTGAGATTTCCCCAAGTGGGAGCCCGGAGAAGACTCTCTACATCCTCTGGGAGCCATTAATATGGAGCCGTGGTCTTGCCCCCACTTCATGGCAACACCAGGCAAGAACCGATAAGCCAGCCTTGTTTCTCCCAAGGCACTCAGCCAGGGCCTCTCAGCTCTTCCCCCTCTGCAGAGAGTGCTGGGAAAGACTTCCACACCACTCCTACTCCCCAAACCTCCACTGCTCCAGGGGGACACAGCCCTTGTTCTAAGCATCCAGAGGAGCCCTGCCTGAGGAAGGAGAGGGACACCCTCCCCCACCTCACTGTCGGGCACACGCAGGAGGCCAGGGAGCCTGCTGATTTTTCTTTTGCTCTGGCTCATTTTCCTTCTGGAGCAGCGGGCTCATCTCCTGCATTTTTAATAGCTGAGCGTATTTAGCATTCAGCACACACGTGTGGGTTGATAAGGCCCAAAGAGAAGGCAACAAGCCATGCAGGGAGGAAAGCCTCCTCCCTGCTCCCGCCCACATCAACGGGTTTGCAGGTTTCATTTCCCTATGGCTCCCTTCCTGGACTAGGATAGCCGAAGTGACAGCAGGTGGGAAAGTCAGACTGGCTGACTTAGTCCCTATGCGGGGCTAGTCCCCTGGCTGAGTAGGAAATCAGAAGTAAAGGCTGAAATGTTCATTTTAGCTCAAAAGGGCTGAATAGCCATAAATCCCTTTTGACTTCCACCTAGAGACACTCATCTTGTGCCCCTCCCTCCACCTTTATGGGCTCCATGGACACCTGGATGGCAAGACCACGGGCAGGGTATTCTCTGGCCTGATCCCCAGCAGGACCATGCACCAGTGGAGAGGGGCTCTGACTGGGGGCTGAGGGGGGGGCGGCGCTGGGAGTGCTGCTGGGGAGACCCGCATGGGACAAATTTGGTAGCACAAGGATGCCCTCTCTGTTTCTCCCTTTCTTCTAACGCGGAATTATTTTTTAACCTCCCCATCCACAGAAGGGAGCAAATAACAAACCCACGGGCCATTTCACCTTGCATGAGATGCCAGGAGGTCAGCCTCAACTCAGGAGTGGCGTTTTTATTTCTGTACATGGGAGTTTGAGCTACTTGGAAAAGGGCGCCCCTAACCTGATGTTAAGTTGAGCTACTTGGAAAAGGCCGCCCCTAACCTGATGTTAAGTCTGATCTGAAGGCCACAGTCCACCACCTGCACCCAAGACTTATGCTTTTCTGACCTCTAGGGGCTGCTACAGAGCTCCTCTGGGGCAGGGGAGTCTCTGCACCGCCCGACTGGGACCTCTAGGCTGGTTCCCACCTCACACCCAACAGTGGCAGGCTAATGTGGGAGAAGAGCAAACGTTCCTTCCACCCTAGAATCTATCAGTTCCAGCGGGGAGCATAACATCCCAGAGATGCCAGGAGCCACATTCATACACCTGTGAATCAAAGAACCAGAGGGGCTTACCAAGGGTCACCTGGCCAAGGTGTCCAGGTTTGTGCGGTCTGACACGGAAGCCACTAGCCATTTGTGGCTATTGAGCATTTAAAATTTAAGTGGTTGAGGAACTGAATTTTGAATTTTATGTAATTTGAATAAGTTTGATTCAGTTATTAGAAAATGTTTAGGGGCGCCTGGGTGGTTAAGTGTCCGACTTCGGCTCAGGTCATGATCTTGTGGGCTTGAGACCTGTGTTGGACTCCACACTGTCAGCACAGAGCCCGCTTCAGATCCTCTGTCTCCCTCTCTCTCTCTGCCCCTTCCCCACTTGCATGCTGTCTCTCTTTCTAAGATAAATAAACATAAAAAAAAAAAAAAGAAAGAAAGAAAGAAAGAAAAAGAAAAAGAAAATGTTTAAGTGTGTCTGGAACAACTTGGGTTTGCGAATTCATTTTATGATCTCTAGTTGTTTATGAAACCTAAAAATGGATAAAATATTTCTGATGAAAATTTGGTGTCCAAATTGACGGGTGCTGTAGGTGTAAAACACACAGGATTTCGAAGACTTGGTAGAACAAAAAAACAAAAATTATCTCGCTGATTATATGTTGAAATTATAAGATGGTGGATATATTAGGAAAAAAGTAAAAATTATCTCACTGATTATATGTTGGAATTATAAGATAGTGGATATATTAGGGAAAAAAACCAGAAAATTATCTCACCGATTTATGTTGAAATTATAAAATAGTGGGTATATTAGGTTAAATAAACTATATTATTAAAAATTGTTTCCTTTCCCTTTTTCCAACGTGGCTGCTAGAAAATTTACATTTCCACGCGTGTCACACATTACATTTCCATTGGATGGCACCAGCCCAAACACGTGTAGATAAAAGGTTAACTGTCCCAAGAATAGAAATCTTACAATCCTTTTCAATGGTCAGATCAATTTCACTCAATTCGACAAATATTTACTGACAAGGGGACCATGTCTGCGGAGCGTGAGGCCCCACCATGCAGGAGATTCCGCAATTACTTCTGAGCAGAAGGAATGACACGAGGTCTCACCTGTGGCAGACCATGGACAGAGTCATGGGAAAGGTAAAAATGAAGGGTCCTGGGAATTAAAAGAGAGATGCCAGCATACCAGTGGCCTGCAAGGAGGGAATGCGTGAATGGCAGGTAGAAGAAGGTGGCCAGTGGGATAGGCAGTGAGGGCAGTGGGGGATTTGGACCAGGAAAGAGGGCCAGGATGCTGTGGGAAGAATCTCGACTTTGCAGTCCCTGCCTCCTCAGGGCTGTCTTCCCCGGGGCCCCCGACTCTCCTCGGCCCTGCCCTCGGCCCCTGCTTCCTGCTTCTCTCAAGCCACGTACCTTCCCCAGAGGGTGCATCTGTACCTACGGTCTCAAGGCCTGTGTCTCCACTGATGACTGTCAAAGCTCCATTCCCAGCCCACACCTCTCTCCTGACCTCTGGGTCCAAACGTGCAATGCCACCAACCGAACATCTCTATGCGGACCTTCCTCGGATACAGGGATGCCTAGTTTTACTGCATTTCCCTTTGTTGAACTTTGCACAAAGTGTGCTTTTTTTTTTTTTTTTTTTTTTTTTTTTACAAACTGAGGCTCTGTGGCAACGCTGTGGTGAACAAGGCCATTGGCACCATTTTTCCAATGGCACGTGTTTACTTCATGCCTCTGGGTCACATTTTGGTAATTCTTGCAATATTTCAATCTTTTCATTATTATTATATTTGTTGTCAGCGATCTTTGATGTTACTATTGTAATAATTGTTTTGGGGTGCCACGAACCGCCATACGAGATCGCAAACTAGGTGATAAACACGTGTATTGATTGCTCCACTGACCAGCTGTTCCCTGGTTCTCTCCCTCTCCTCGGGACTCCCTATTCCCTGAAACACGACAATTATTGAAATCAAGGGACACCTGGGGGGCTAAGTTGTTTAGGTATCTGACTCTTTGTTTCAGCTCAGGTCATGATCTCACGGTTTGTGAGATCGAGCCCCATGTTGGGCTCTGTGCTGACAGTGTGGAGCCTGCTTGGGATTCTCTCTCTCTTTCTCTCCCTCTCTCTCTGCTCCTCCTGCATGCTCTCTCTCACTCTCAAAAATAAATAAATAAACTTAAAAAAAAATATCGAAATCAGGCCAGTGAATAACCCTACAATAGCCTGTAAGTGTTCAAGGGAAAAAAAAGTCACACGTCTTTCATTTGAAACCAAAAGCTAGAAACGATTAAACTTAGTGAGGAAGGCCTGTGGAAAGCCAAGACAGGCCAAAAGCTAGGCCCCTCGCACCACACAGTTAGCCAGGTTGTGAACGCAAAGGAAAAGTTCTTGAAGGAAATTAAAAGTGCTACTCCAGTTGAACACGTGAATGATGAGAAAGCAAAACAGCCTTGTTGCTGCTAAGGAGAAAGTTTGAGTGGTCTTGGACAGAAGATCAAACCAGCCACGACATTCCTTTAAGCAAAGCCTAATCCAGAGCAAGGCCCAACTCTCTTCAATTCTATGTAGGCTGAGAGAGGCGAGGAAGTGACAGAAAAAAACATTTGAAGCTAGCAGAGGTTGGTTCATGAGGTTTAAGGAATCTCCATAACATAAAAGTGCAGGGTGAAGCAGAAGGTGCTGATGTAGAAGCTGGAGTAACTCTCCGGAAGATCTAGCTGAGATCATTAATGAAGGTGGCTACACTAAACAACAGATTTTCAGTGCAGGTGAAGCAGCCTTCTCCTGGAAGAAGATGCCATCTGGGACTTTCATAGTGAGAGGGAAGTCAATGCCCGGCTTTAAAGCTTTGAAGGACTGGCTGACTCTCCTGTTAAGGCAGCTGGTGACTTTAAGTTAAAGCTAATGCTCATCTATGATTCCGAAAATCCTAGCGTCCTTAAGAATCACACTAAATCTACTCTGCCTGTGCTCTCTAACCAATACAACAAAACCTGGATGACGGCACTCTGTTTACAACATAGTTTTCTGAGTATTTGAAGCCCACTGTTGAGACCTACTACTCAGAAAAGATGCCTTCCAAAATATGACTGCTTACTTAAAACATTTTTTTTAATGTTTATTTTTGAGAGAGAGAGAGAGAGAGAGAGACAGAGGACAAGTGGGGGAGGGGCAGAAAGAGAGAGAGAGAGAGACAAACACAGAATCTGAAGCAGGTTCCAGGCTCCAAGCTGTCAGCACAGAGCCTGATGCGGGCTCAAACTCATGGACTGTGAGATCATGACCAGAGCTGAAGTCAGATGCTTAACCGACTGAGTGCCCCAGGTACCCCAGAATAGGATTGCTTATTGACAATGAATCTGGTCACCCCAGAGCTCTGATGTAGGTACAATGAGGTTCATGTTGTTCTTATGACTGCTAACACAACATACATTCTGTAGCCTATGGATCAAGGAATCATTGTGTCTATCAGGTCTTATTATTTAAGAAATAGACTTCATAAGGCTATAGCTGCCATAGATTGTAATTCCTCTGATGGATCTGGGCAAAGTTAACTGAAAACCATTTGGAAAGAATTCACTATTAAGTGAATTAAGAGGGGTTCGAGACTGTAGTGGAGGAAGTAACTGCAGACAGGTGGAAACAGCAGAACTAGGATGAGAAGATGGAATGAGATGAGAATGAGGAGCCTGAGGACGGGGCTGCATGGCCACGATCTCATGATGGAACTTTAATGGATGAGGAGTTGCTTCTGATGCATGAGCAGAGAAAGTGGTTTCCTGAGATGGAATCTACTCCTGGGGAAGATGCCCAGAAAATAGTTGAAATGATGACAGAGGATTTAGAATATTGCATAAACTGGGGCGGCTGGGTGGCTCAGTCAGTTTAGCATCCAACTTCAGCTCAGGTCATGATCTCACAGTTCATGAGTTCGAGCCATGCACTGGGCTTGCTGCTGTCAGCACAGAGCCTGCTTCGGATCCTCTGTCCCCCTTCTCTCTGCCCCACCCCCGCTCACGCTGTCTCTCTCACACAAATAAATAAACGTTAAAAAAAAGAGAACATTACATAAATCTAGTGGCAGGGTTTGAGAGGGCTGGTTCCAATTCTGAAGTGGGTAAAATGCTATCAAACAGCATGGGAGGCTGCAGAGAAATCGTTTTTGAAGAATCCATCAATGTGGTAAACTTTGTTTGTTGTTGTCTTACTTTAAAAATTGCCACATGGCACAAAAACAGACACTCAGATCAACGGAACAGAATAGAGAACCCAGAAATGGACCCACAATGTATGGCCAACTAATCTTTGACAAAGCAGGAAAGAATATCCAATGGAATAAAGACAGTCTCTTCAGCAAGTGGTGCTGGGAAAACTGGACAGCGACATGCAGAAGAATGAACCTGGACCACTTTCTTACACCATACACAAAAATAAACTCAAAATGGATGGAAGGAAGCCATCAAATCCTAGAGGCAAAAACTCTTTGACCATGAAGTTGCTTCATGGCAACTTCTTACTCAACACGTCTGCAGAAGCAAGGGAAGCAAAAGCAAAAATGAGCTATTGGGACCTCATCAAAGTAAAAAGCTTCTGCACAGCAAAGGAAACAATCAGCAAAACTAAAAGGCAACTGACAGAATGGGAGAAGATATTTGCAAACAACATATCAGATAAAGGGTTAGTATCCAAAATCTATAAAGAACTTACCAAACTCAACACCCAAAAAACAAATAATCCAGTGAAGAAATGGGCCAAAGACACGAATAGACACTTTTCCCAAAGAGACATCCAGATGGCCAACCGACACATGAAAAAATGCTTAACATCACTCATCATCAGGGAAATACAAATCAAAACCACAATGAGATACCACCTCACACCTGTCAGAATGGCTAAAATTAACAACTCAGGCAACAACAGATGTTGGCGAGGATGCAGAGAAAGAGGATCTCTTTTGCATTGTTGGTGGGAATGCAAGCTGGTGCAGCCACTCTGGAAAACAGTGTGGAGGGTCCTCAAAAAATTAAAAATAGAACTATCCTGCGACCCAGCAATTGCACTACTAGGTTATTTACCCAAGGGATACAGGTGTGCTGTTTAGAAGGGGCACATGCACCCCCATGTTTATAGTAGCACTATCAACAACAGCCAAAGTCTGGAAAGAGCCCAAATGTCCACTGATGGATGAATGGATACAGAAGATGTGGTATATATATATATATATATATATACACACACACACACACACACACACACACACATACATACACAATGGGGTATTACTCGGCAATCAAAAAGAATGCAATCTTCCCATTTGCAACTATGTGGATGGAACTGGAGGGTATTATGCTAAGAGAAATTAGTCAGAGAAAGACAAATATCATATGACTTCACTCATATGAGGACTTTAAGAGACAAAACAGATGAACATAAGGGAAAGGAAATAAAAATAATATAAAAACAGGGAGGGGGACAAAGCAGAAGAGACTCATAAATATGGAGAACAAACTGAGGGTTACTGAAGGGGTTGTGGGAGGGGGGTGTGCTAAATGGGTAAGGGGCACTAAGGAATCTACTCCTGAAATCATTGTTGCACTATATGCTAATTTGGATGCAAATTAAAAAAATTAAATTTAAAAAAACTTGCCAGTCACCCAACCTTCAGTAACCATCAACTCGAGGCAAGACCCTCCACCAGCAGAAAGATTATGTCTCATTGAAAGCTCAGATTGAAAAAAAAAAAAAAAAAGAAAGCTCAGATGATGATTAGCACATTTTATAGCAATAAAGTATTTTTAAATTAAGGTGTATACATTGTTTTCTTTAGACACAATGCTATTACACACTTCACAGACTACAGTGTAGTGTGTACATAACTTTTATATGCATTGGGAAACCAAAAAATTCACGTGACTTGCTTTATCGTGATATTTGCTTCATTGTGGCAGGACCCGAACCTTCAATATGTTTGAGGCATGCCTGTACTTCATACTCCAATGACTTCCCAGTTTAATTCATCCTCTCCTCCCCACCCTAAACTCTGGCCCTTTCTATCCTCCTCTTGAGAAAGTGAGAGGACCGGTCAACATCCAGTTGTCCAAGTCTGGACCAGTCTTCTCTTGCATTGCAAGCTGTATGTGCAATGAACACTAGAGTCCTGTGGTGTGTTCCTCCCTAGTATTTGTCCCCACTGGCTCCTTCTGCACATGTCCACGACTGCTGCCTGGGTACAGGACGTCACCACAGCTCACCTGAATTATGCAAAAACACCCTCACTGCTTCCTGAGTGGCCCCTCAAGCCATCCTTTACACTGGGGGCAGCTCAAAGCTGCTCCTTTAACAGCCCCATGGGGCTTTCAGGATGGACTCCCAGTCCCTACACTTAGCACACCCAGTGGAACTTTCTAATATGGCCCTGCCCGCCTCTCCCCACATGCAAATACGATTGCACATTCTGGTCCCTTCGCCTGGGACCCTCTTCCCACACTCAAAATGTTAAAAAACAATTGTGTTAAAATATATATAACATTTACCATTGTAATCAAGTTTTCTTTGTCTAGATTATTCCTACTTATCCCTCAAATTCAGCTCACGTGTGACCCCTTCTGAAAAACCTTTTCTGAGTTCTCAGGCTGAGGTAGGTGCCTGTCTTTTGTGCTACAAATATCTGGGCTCTTATCCCATTGCATTCTGTGTTAGCTTATGTCTCTTTTTACAGACTCCCTAAGAGTCTGTGTCTTATTTAATCTTGCATCCCCAAGGCTTCAGTGTACGGTTGTACAGGTTATGCACTGCACTAGGATGTCTGATTGAGGAAGTAGGTGACGAAGACCATTAGCCAATTGTGCACTCTAGGATGGGGCTGTATCCAGGCCTTTTTCTATCTTGCACAGGGATGCCATAGGAGACATCAGAGGGCCCTATGTATCCTCAGGCCTTGTTATCGAATTGGCACATAGTATTATAGTAGGTGCTAATTAAATGTTAAATTGAGTGCAGACAGGTGGATGGATGTTCTATGCAAAGGTACCAGAGGAAGACACGGTGGGTAAGCTGGGATAATGGCATGGTACTGGACGATTGGTTTAGGGGGTTTGGAGCCAGTTTGTAGAGGGTCTCTTATGTTGGGCTAGGGGCCTAACTCTTAATCCAGTAGGCAATGAGGAACCTTTGAGAATTTTTGAGAGGACTGTGACTTAGAATCACAAAATACTCAGGCTTGAAAATGGGACTCAGAGAAGTGAAGTGACTTGTTCAGGTCACACAGAAAGTTTGTGGCCAAGTCCGGGCTTGAATTGGCTTTTTTTTTTGCTCCTGGCTCAGTGCTGGCTCTTCTATACTGTTCCCAGAGAAGTCTGCCTGAACGGAGGTGGAGCCCTCCCAGCCTCCAAGAAAAGTCTTCACAGCCTTCCTGAAACACACCCCTGGCGACAGAGGGCAGGGGGACGACGGCCCGGCTGGCTGGAGGTGAGAAAGGAGGACGAGGCTGCAGTGAGCCTCCTTCTGGCCCACCCCTTGTCCGCCTTCAGATCTGTCTGCTTGAAGGTGGGCACATCACCCATTAGCTTTCTGCTCTTCACACAAGGCAAGCGTTCTGGTTTTTTGAGCCCTTTTTGTTTTGTTTTCTCCGTAAGAAGGATTTCCCTCCTTGCGACACTTTTGGTTGCTCTTCTTCGGGCCCTAGCTAATTTTTTTCAGACTCTTTCAGAACCACCTTCTGCCCTATAGCAGGTCTTAATGAGCACGTGTGGAGTCGGCTTCCACGGAGTGTGGACGCTGATCTAACCCGGGGTCTCCCAGAAGGCTGGCCTCCCGCGAGAATGCTTGGTGCCGTGTCTCACCCTGCCGGGACCACGTGTATCATCGGACATCTGTGGTGTTCATGCTAGGATCTTCTGTAACTCCTGATTCTCCTTCTGGCTTATTCCTCACGAGCCCCTTGTCCAGCTCTCCTCGTCCGGTTTCTCGGTACCTCCGTTCTGGACTCTGAAGCAGTGACTTTATCCTTGTCCTTTTTCAACTTCATTTCTCTAGTGTTTCAGAGAGATTGGACATCTCGGCCTTTATTGCCAGTTACAAGGGCTCCGTCCTTTGGCGCACACAACAATGACATGATCGTCACATATGTATCGAATGCGTGCTCTGCTCCAGACATTGTGCTTGCTGCTTTGTAGCGCTCTTAACCCTCACACGATGCCACAGGGTGGAGCTATTATCAGCTCCGTTTTATAGATGTGGAAAATTGAGACACACTAGATCAAGCAACTTGCCCAAAGCCACCCAGCTGAGATCTGTAGGCAGGTGGGGATCCCACAGCTTGTGCTTCTGTTGAGACACCTGGTGCTGCCTCTGCAAACAAGCTTGGAGGCACTCTGCGAGGTCACTGATAAAATAGAGACTCACACTCCGTGCGAGCAGGTCCAGGGGCCACCAACCGTCACTCTCCGGCTGGATCTTCCCTAACCTGCTCCGTCCCTAACAATTCGAGAGAACACAGCTTGCCCACAAGGCCCACCTGTTTGACAGGTAACTCCCCTCCTTGACACCTGTGTCTAAAGCTTTCTAGTGTATCGCGAGAGGCTCTTTTCATTGATCTGGCATAATGAGCTCTGTACAAAGTCATCATAATTTCCAGAGAGCAGTGACAAATTAAATTGATGGATGATGTCAGTCCACAGCTTTACTAGGGATGAACTTAAGTGTAATTAACGATCATTAATTAACAGAACACTTTTTCCCTTTAAATATATAAATGAGGCAGGCTCCACACTTATCCCCTGTCTGCCTTCACGACGCCCGACCGAGAAGGCTACAGGCTCTGTCATAAGCCCGTCCTAGGTGTTCCAAGTAGAGGCTGTCAGCATTTGAAGATATTTGCCTTCTGCTTCCTGTCCTCCTTTCCAGTTCGGTCCCTGAGCTGTCCAGACCATGGGTAACCTTTTCTGACTCTTGGGTAAAGACTGAGATTAAAACAAAAAAAATGAACCAAAAGATTCTGATGCTTCACGGGCCCCCTGCAGCTAGCTCTCCCCCACCCCATCAAAGGGGTGCCATTCTCTTTGGATTTCCTCTTTTCCTCCAGTGGTCAGCTCCCAATGACCTCTGTGCCTCTGTGAGCAGCTATTCCCTGAGCCGAGGCCTGGCTGTTTGAGGCAGGGAGGTTCACCGGGGGCCTGCCTCCCAGGGCCGAGGGGCTGGCCTGGGGCCTCACACCCCCTGGGCAAACTATTTGAGCTTTTGATGATTTACCTCAATGCTTCTCTTCACTGGGGTGGAAAATTGAGAGATGACCGCATAACTGAGGAATATTTCCCTGTTACCTTTTCCTGAGACCCAACTTGGCTCAGCTCTCAGGGACAGCAAAGTGTCCCCTGTCAGGCATATGTAGTGCTTTCAGGTCCTGGGTTCCCTCTTGGAGTTTGGGTTTCTCACCCCATCATTCCACTTCTCTGTCCCATTCCCCCCTCATTCCCCAAATTCCCAGACTCGATGCCCAGGAACAAAGCCAGAGAGTAAACATGGTTTCCTGTGGTGATGGGGGGGGGGGGGGGGGACAGGCAGCTGCCGGCTGCCAGTGCCCGACACTCACCATGCTTTGTCCCTTGATCCCTTCGCAGAAAAGACCGTGTGCTGTTTGCTGCTGGAGGTAAGTAGATTGTCTTTGGGCGTTTTGAATGGCTTTGAGATGCTGTTGGCAGAGTTCTGGCCGCTGAGACAGGCTTTTGTTTTCACCTGTCCTAATGATGTCCTGGAATTGGAGGGTGGAGATGCTGGAGAGGGAGAAGGTCTACACATTGAACCGTGTCTTCTCTCTACAGAGGAAGAAAGAATAGAACTCAGCACAGGCAAAGAGAAAAATGCTTATCTGGCCGGGTCGGCACCCCCGAAGCCCCAGTCCTGACTCTGATTTGTCTTGACATTCGCTCCTCTCTCCCCAACAAGCAGCAATGTCATTCTGAATGTCTGTATCAAATGACACGTGAAACTAATATACCAAGGTTCTCGCAGGAGGCATTTACCAGGCTATCCTTCTGCGAAACCACTTCCATAGGATGAGCAGAGGGGACACCAGCTGTCATCAGAACACAGTGGGATAACCACACAGCCAATCCCCAGACAGCTACTCAGAGGCCACAAGGTCCCTCAGGGCAGTGAGTAGGGCAGGACTCCCAAGAGAACAAACAGGAAATTCTTGCACCTGAACCCCTCCCACCATGCCCCCGCCCCTCTCTGCAGAAGCAGAAAGGTCTGAAGGACCAGCAGGGCTGAATAAAAGGGTCTTTGAGTGCCAGAAAGTGGCTTGGCATCTGTCCATGGGACACTGTGGCCTCTCCAGGGCTCACCAAGGTCCAGGGCCACCGCTGTTGGGCCAGGACCTGAGGGAGGGCATCAGTGCTTGAGGGAGAAGTCACAGATGTGCGCCTGGGTTTAGGTGGACAGGCACAGCCTCTTGAGGTTCCACAGAAAATCCCAGAGCTCCAGATGAACATCCTCACTTGTTCTCACTTGCTCAGCCCCTGAGATCTCAACTCAATGGGCAGGATGAGGACACTGACCAAGAAAACAGGTGCATGGGGTAAAGTTCTTAACTGTTATAGGTCTACAGATTTGATCCAAGCTAAGGACCCCCTCTCAAGAAAAATGCATAATTACAGGAAAGAATCCTGGACCCCCAAAAGATGAAGGCTCTGAAATCCTAAGTCCCCTCTCACTTTCTGGTGCCTACGATAGGGCCCCACATTATCATTAGTGCTTCATTCATGTGTTGAATAAATAAATGAAATTATAACAGATGTCCTGTGCCTGGCTGGCTAGGTTGGTAGAACATGCGACTCTTGATCTCAGGGTTGTAAGTTTGAGCCCGAGAGTGGGTGAAGAGATTACTTAAAAATAAAATCTTTAAAAAAAAAATGTCCTGATGGGAAGAACAAGAGATCAGAAATCTGGAAATCCGTGTTGAACGTGATAATGAACAAGGTAGAAGGCAAAGATGGCAGTCCACAGTGTCCTTCCATCTCCAAGCTGGGGATCAGCCTTTTCTCATTACTGAGACCTTTCTGGCAGTTATTCCAGGCACCTTGACCTGGGAGAAGAAAGCAAGACCAACCTGACCATCAGGAATGGGACTCTGGGGTTCCTCTGTGTTCCCTCATACCAATGGGCTGCCAGGTTGTCTCAAAGCAGATTGACTCTAGTCCTCTGATTAAGTGGGAATTGGGGGGAAAGTGGATTTTTGAGCATCATCTGGTTGTTTGGTTCTTTGGCCTGACCAGTGCCTGTAGGTTGCCTACACTGAATAACTTTACTGGGTAAGTTTTCTTCATTGAATCAGAGCTGACCTTGCATACATGTTCAGTCCCTAGCACCATCCTGCAAGTCTTGAAAACCAAGAGCTGATCCCAGGGCATCTTCTGTGATGTAGTGGGAGAACCCTGGGCTGCGAGCCAGAGATCTAGGCTCCGACTGCAACCACACCACATTATTAAGCTTATGATCTGGACTTCACCACTTACACATTCTCAGTTTCCATGTCTTTGTCTGTAAATGAAGTGGGTCCCTAGGTGGCCACTAAGGTCTCTTTCTTCTCCATTACCATAAATACAAGACATACTTACACCAGCGCCTTCTCTTCTCATCCCTCATGATTCCTGAATATCATGGCAATAATTACAGCTGAAGTATTGAAATATTTTACTCAGGCAGGATCTTCCTTGGAGGAATTCATCCTTTGTGAAGTTGTACTGGCCTTTATGACTCCTGTGAGACAGGCAGGAAGCTGCTAGACGTCTCCACCCTCCTCACGGGTGACTGGCCAAAGAAGACCCAGAGGGGCGAAGTGACTCGCCAAGGTCAGGGCCAATGGCTAAGCGAGGAATGGGCCTCCGTGCTGTGTGCAGGGGCCTAGCCAGTTCTCAGGAAGGCAGGAAATGGGGTGTACTGTGACCAAGATTTGAAGCCAGGAAACTAGGAAGTGCGGGACTTAGCATCACGGAAGGTTAGGACTGGATCGAAAGTCACCTGGTCGGATCTCCTTGCTGATGGGGGAGGTCAGAGAGGTTATCAGTCGGGAGCCTGCAGGGCAGAGCTAGTTGGGGGCAACATAACTCTGTCTGTCCTTGGGAAGTGTCCTGCTTAGCAATTTGTTTTTTGGCAGGGGTTTCCAAAATTAAAATATGACTTTGATTTTTACCACTACTGTTTGGGAACTTTCTTCATTTACTCACTTGCTTATCACTCGCTCAAGCTGACCAAGTGGGTAAGGGGAAAGGATGTGCAGAAACAAATATTCCTCAGCTCTGGTGGAAGAAAAGCTTTGAAAATGAGAAATTTTGTTTTGCTGAACTAAGAGTTAAAAATAATACTAGTAAATGGAGAGAGACAAATACCATATGATTTCACTCATATGTGGAGTTTAGGAAAAAAAACAGACGAGCAAAGAAAAAAAGAGACAACCCAAAAAACAGACGCTTAACTACGGAAAACAAACTAATGGTTACCAGAGGTTGGGGGCGGGGTGCAGGGAGTGGGTGAAAGAGGTGATGGGGATTAAGGAGTGCACCTGTCGTGATGAGAACTGAGTGATGTATAGAATTGTTGAATCACTATATGTACACCTGAAACTAATATAACACTGTATGTTAACTATACTGGAATTATAATTTTAAAATACCACTACCATTACTTACTACTACTAATGCATGTAAACAAAGACCAATCACAAGGAAGGGTGCCATTATGGACAAAATGAATGAGCCAGACCAGTGATTCTAAAGTCGTCCTCTCTGTTTAGTGACCCAGTCAGCACATTCTACTGCTAAATTCACAGAAAAAAGGAAATCAACGGATATGCTTTTATCTTGGTTTTATATTTTAGTTCCATAAATTTTTCGCAGATGACCAATTGGAGAACAAATTGTATATGAGAGAATGTTCATCAAAACTTGAAAATAGCCTTTCACCCTTAATTTTTTTTTCATGTGTGATTTTGTATTGTAATAAACAGATTAAAGCAGTATTTCCTACTTGACCCGTTCCTTATTGTTCATACCAAAGTAAATCCATCACTATTTCAAGGTATTCCACAAAGAGACCCGTACTTCTGTCCCCTGAGCTTCGAGAACAAGCTTGCCAGCCACTGGTGCAGGCGAGAAAGGCTGTGTACGAATTTCAAGTGGGGAACTAGGGTCACCGTGATCAGAGCTTCCCCTAGGAGGCGAGTTTCACACTTCACTTGCCGAAGCTTTTGAAAATGGTAGAGCTGGTGTCCTGGGTAGCGCAGAGTGAGCGGATGTTTCAGAAAGACCCAATTCCCATTCAATCTGTGTTTCTCTAGTCTGTGAATACCCGCCTGTGGATAACTTACATGGTTTTGTCTTTTGGTGGAGAGGCAGTGGGCTGGCGATAGGAACGGTGTCTTGGCTTCTTGTAAAAATATATTTCTGTGCAGGTGCAATGTCCCGGGTAAAGTGTTCCAGATTTATATCACAATCATTCTGATACAAGTCCTCACCTGCCCTGGGATTACTTATTTTTTTCTGTTTTGGTCAAGGGAGGGCCTAAGGTAGATCCTTATAATTTTTCTAATTCCATTTGCCCTGCCCAGTAAGAGTTTATAGGACATTGTATTTTTTATTCACTATTAAAATATTTTATAGACTTTTTTTTTTAATTAGAGAGGTTGAGAGAGAGAGAGAGAGCGTGCGCACATGAGCAGGGGAGAGCGACAGAGGGGGAAAGAGAAAGAATCTCAAGCAGGCTCCATTCACGCTTAGCCCCAATGCAGGGCTTGAGCCCATGATCCTGGGATCATGACCTGAGCCAAAAACAAGAGTCAGATGCTCAACCGACTGAGCCACCCAGGTGCCCTTAAAATATTTTATAGACTTGAAAAAAAATTTTTTAGAGAAAAAGAGGCTTTTTCTCTAATTTTTCTCATTCTTTGTTAATGTACATAGATATATTAGCAAAACTGTAATTAATTGATATTTTGGAGTATTCTTTTTTTAACAAACATTATTCTGTTTATACATTACTAATTCCCATATACCGGTCATTTTAAATGGTGAAGTAATATTCAATCATTGCTCTACATTATTTAGCCCCTCTCTTATTATCTATTTACCATCTGGCTTTGTTTTTTTTTAAAAACAATTTATTTAAAAAGTGTTTTAGGATTATTTCTTTGAGGTATAGTTCCCAAAGTGAAAGACTGCAATAGCTGATAGCTCTTGCAACACATTCTTTCCAGACAGAAAGACCAAACCAATCTGTTGTGCTAATGCTAATATGAGTACCACTTACCTGCTAAAGTGGAAACAGAAAATCACTGTGAGAACACACCTGTAGAATTAAGTGCCCACTACACCAAGAACAACCTCGGTGACTGATCTTGAATCAGCAACCTCTGGTCTCACCCCTCTGTCCTCTGGCCAACACTACTAATAATTTACTAAGAACTTCCAATATACCAGGCACTCTACTAAACTCTTGATTTATCTTATAGCATTTAATTCTTACAGTACCCTAAGAGAGATATTATTATTTCGATTCTACAGATGAAAAAAACAGCTTCAGAGACGCGAGTGTTGCCCAAGGTTACAGAACTAGAAAACATCAGAGCCTGTGATCTGATCTCTACCACCCTGAAATCTTGGAAGATGTGGCAGTGGATGGGGAGAGCCTCAGGACACCCCCTGCCCTCCCACCCACTGTGCATGGGAATTTCAGCGGGGCATCCCCGCTCCCCTAGAGAAAGGAAAAGAGACACCTCTCAGCAGTCAGCAACTCTACTCCACAACCTGAGACCTCAGCCTCAGGGTGTTGGGGACCCCAGGCCCAAAGAAATGAAAAACCAAACCCTTTTACTTTTTTTGCCTATCTACCAAAAGAAGTCCAGACCATGGCCTCGGCAGCTGGCCACCTGCTTCACCATACATGCCTTAAGCATCCAGGTGGGACTCCAGGGCACACGGCTGTGTGGAGGGCTCGTAGACACTGCCTCCCAGCATTCTGGAAATCTCTGGTAGGTGTGGGAAGCTTGGAGTCTCCACAATCCTCTCCCCTTCCTTCCTGCGGGCCAAATCCACCAGGTTCTCAGGCAATTCTGTTTCAGAAAAAATTTGGACCTCCCCCACCTCGTGCTTATTCACGGAGGTATTTTCATACTCACAACATCAATATCCTGCGTTGAAAACGTCAGCCCAGATGCCTCAGGAATGGCTGAGCCAGCCACCAACACCCGGTGCGGCTCCCTGTACCAGCCTTAGAAAGAACTTGTCGGGAATTTTCCAATACGGTTTTTAGGGGACCAATCCCCTCCCAACAGACTTTGAGCACCACCGTCACCTGTGGCCCGCCACAGTTGTATAAACTCACCCGGGCTTAGGCTAGCACCTGACCTTCTCATTTGACAGTATACACTCTCTTTCAGCCCCCACCTCTGAGGGCAGGAACTTGGCCAATCATTAGCTGGGCTCTATTTTATCAATGGATTCTATCTGCATTCGCAACCGCAGTCACGATGCCTTCCATAAAGGACAACTCTGAATTCCAAGGGACCTTCTTCCAAAAGCAAACGAGCTGGCAGGTGAGGCACACGGCATAGCCCTCGGCATGGGGGAAACCACATAGGAACTGTGCTAGTTGTATCCTGCGGCCACTTAGGGAGGGAGCTAGTCCCCAGTTCACAGCTGTGGATACTGAGGCAGACTGCCTTTGAGAAGCTCTGAAGTCACAAGGCTATTAAGTGGAAGTGTGGGGGCTAGAATCTGAGCTTGTGGTCTCATTTGCCACAATTGTACTGAAACACTAAATATAGTGCTATGGTGGTTAGAGGAGGCATATTGAATCAGCCTTCCTCAGCAGGGGAGGAAATGAAGACACAGCAAAGTCAAGTGACTGGCAGGCAGAGCCGTGCCAAGCAGTTCCTATGCCAGGAGTGCTGTGAGCTCCTCTGGAGTGCCTCCTCCTTCTCAGGCCAGAGTACCTATCTCTTTAAAAGACTGCAGGGTCTGAGTGGCTGGGGAAGTGCTCCTTAAGGCATGGGTGCCTGCCTCCAATTAGCTTATACAAGGTCTTTACCCTCTTCACTTCCTACGCACAACCAGGCAACAGGCACTGTCCAGAGCACTTTGATAAATGCCACTGTGGGTCGGTGGCTCATGCCAGCTCGGTGCTCAAATCGCTCCAGGCTCTGTGTTGGTTTCTCAGTCATCTGGTCACCCTGTGCCCATTCATTCAGGAGGAGAAAAGCATTCTTGAGTGCCTGTGTGTCAGGCACCTTGCAAGCTCCTTTTACCCTTTCCAGCTCATGTAACCTACCCCACAACCCCGCAAAGTGGATGCTGTTCACCTCCTTGTTATAGACGGGGGAAATTAAAGCTTAGCGAGATTATGAAACAAGACCAAGGCCATGCAGACCTCAGCATTTGGAAGGAGAGCCCAGGTCTGGCCGGCCCAAGTGAATGCTCTTCCCATCATGCCACCCTGCTCGGATATCCTCCTCCCTCTACACCTTCAGGCAATGCAGGTTCTGCCACGATTCTCGACAAAGCACTTCCCCAATTTCAGAGCTGGTCTGAGACACAACCCTGAACACAACCCTGAGACACAACCTGGCCTGAGACACAACCCTGAGACACAATCTGAATTTAGATAACTTGAGATTCTCTTCATCTTCCCGTCTACAAGTATTCCCCCCTCACCTATTCTTTTGTTGGTTATTTATATTAAGGTGCAAAATCCTGGCATCATCCACTGCTAGGCATGATGTGGGGAGTCCCAGGGACTTTCCAGGGCCCTGAAATATTTCCATCAGCCCTCAGGGATGAGCCCCCAGTCCTTACTCGGCACTGAATCTAGCTCGAAGAAAAAAACCACAGCAAATAGAGACCTCGGGGGATATAAGCACATGTACACACACTGCTGGGGTACTTTCAAGGGATGACATTTCTCTGGAGACCAACCTGGTGATAATGACAAAAACTAAAAAGGAATTCACAGCCTTTAATCTGGTAATCTGATAGTTGTAGTCTGGAAAGTCCACCTCAAGAAAATAATCCCCTACCCCCCAAAAGTTCAAAGATATTCTCAGTGATGCTGTTTACAATAATAAAAAAATATCACAATTGACCTGAATGATCTAAAATAAAACAATTTAAAATGACAGGAATGACGGTTATCTCTACCTAAGGAAAGGTGTGCATGAGATAGTATGCCCAAATCCACAAGGAAATTATAAATATAACAAATAATATGTAAACATGGATCATTATAAAAACAAAAATGGAATATATATGTGTGTGTATATATATATATATATATATTAATACGTGATGTAGATAGATGAGAAAAAAAAGGGAAGGATGTGGGTGGACTGCTTAATAGGCTCTGTTTGGTTAAAGCTCTTTAAATCCATATAAGAAAAAGATAAAACAAGTAAACAATAACAACTACGGCAACACTAATCCATCCTTAACCAGAGAGGGCAAAGGAGAGAACACAGGTGCAGATACAAAGGTAGGAAGGAGTAAAACATGTTCAAGTCAACTTCATTCATTCATTCATTCATTCATTCATTCATATTTAAAGTATTTCCTTGACACATAACTGTGTGCCAGGCCCTGGGATATGATGGTGGAGATAAGACACTGTCACTGCCAGAGGGTTCCCTCAGGGTGGGGACACACTCTCCAAATCTTGGGCTGGCCACCACTTGAGCACCCTGGGTGGTGGAGGAAGGCTCCCCCTCGGAGGCCGGCTTCTGGCTGAAGGGCCTGAGGTAAGTGAATTGCACTCCAGCTTCACGGGACTCTGCCTACAGCCAGAGACCCGATTCTCTTAATAATATCAGGCCTTTTGGGGAGCCTGGGTGGCTCAGTCGGTTGAGTGTCCGACTTTTGATTTTGGCTCAGGTCATGATCCCAGGCTCATGGGATCGAGCCCTGTGTTGGGCTCCACGCTGAGCGTGCTTGAGATTCTCTCTGTCTCTGTCTCTGACTCTCTTCCTCCACCTCCTCCCCTGCTGGTGTGCGTACTCTCTCTAAAATAAAAAAAATAATAATATCAGGCCTTTGATTGTCCTAGCTGTTTCCATGTGCCCAGAGCCAACGTGATAGCAGAGGGGGTGAGAAGGGACCCCCCCGCATGGTATTAACTTCTCCATCAGAGTAACTGCCCAACATACCCACCGCACAAGCCACGTGAGTTCAAACACAAGAGCCACCGAAGCTTGGGTGGAAACTGGTGGCTTCCAGCTTTAAGATATGCTTGTTGGATTCTACCTTAAGACGGCACAGCTGACATCCTCCCCACCCTTGGGGGTACCAAAGGGACAGGTGTGACAGGCAGCCGGAAGTTGGGTGAAGCAGGAGGCAGAGGCTGGTGTGTCTTTGGGGAGAGGATTCACAAGCAGGGATTCCCAGTGTCTCAAACACCTGAACAGCCGGACCAAATCTTCCCAATACTGTCTTGCGGCAACATCAGGAAGCTTTCCCCGGATGCCTTGGGCTAAGCATATAAAAAAATCCTTGTACACACCACAAGCCAGGGAGGGAGGATCCTCATGCACAAGGTAGAAAAAGCGTCCGGGCCGTACCTATATCTCAGAGACCACTTGGTGCCGCAGAGTGCTCTTCAGTCTTGGGACAGCAGGGCCAAGGCCCCCAAATCTGTACTTTTTAAAAGGTCCCGAGGGGATTCCATGCTCTGGGCCAGCTTTGGGAGTCACAGGAAGTGCGGACCCAACACCGCTGTCTTTGGAATCAGAGAGATCTGGGCTCAAATCCCAGCTCTGTCACTCATTAGCTCTGTGACTAGGCAGATAAAATGACCCCCTGAGCCCCAGTGTCCTTACCTGTAAACGGGGGGGACAGCAATGTCCACGTTATAGGATTATAAGTGGGCAGGTGCTCCCACAGCACACCGAAGCGCCCTATCTGAGCAACATCACATGCCATTACTGGTTTACCGGCCTGGGCGTCTGTCATTGGACGTACCTCGAGGGCAGGTGTCTTATTCACTCTTATCCCTGGCAGTTGGCCCTGGGTCTCGCCCTAACTGTGTTCAGTGTTGAAACGAGTGCTGTGAGGATTGGTGGTAACACACAGGAGGCAGTTACCACAGAGCCAACTCGCTTATTAGAAGTTCCCCCCAACACATGAAAATGTAGATTTTTTACAAATGTAAGTAGTGGTTTTACTAAGTGGGTAGTTCTCTGCCTTCTCCCGGCCCCTGAATTAAAACCATTCCATTTACAAGAATCCTACGGGAGCGCACTGTTCAAAAAACAGAGGCTGAGCAAGGAGAGGCCACGGCTGCTCGGTTTCTATCTGTCCCGGCTTCCAATTTCCACAGTGCAGGCCACAGCCTCCCACAACAGAAGGTGCAAAGTCTCCACTCCCTGCTAAGCTCTCAGCGTCACTCAGAACCACTCACCCCACAGGCTGTCGGGGTCCCGCAGCAGCCACTAATAACGGAACCGTTTCTGTTCTCCTTGGAGTGACAGTTGGCAGTGCAAACAGGAAGTTGTCTTGAAACAGGGTGTGGCTGTGCCCTGTCAATATGTGAGTACAGAGACACATTTTCCCCCCCTCTCTCCCCAGCTCCCTTCTGTTTCCCTCTGCCCCCTTCTTTGGGAGCAAAAGGTCTGAATTATTTCGGTGAACACAAAGCCTTTCACACGATTTAAGATCGACCATCACCCCCGTACAAACAAAAATCTAGGGGAGAGAGGAGTCTAAAATATAGGAAGGGTCTGTTTTCCTACCGTCAGTCACTCACTCGGGGCACTGAGTTGGGAACTGTGGGCGTGAGCGTGTGTGAGCTTCCCCTCGATTTCTCCATGGGCACACAGGAAACAAAACCAGAGCTGGAAACCAGGCCAGGTACCCTGCCAATCATCTGAGTGAGTGAGCCAGCCAGTCTGCCTGGGCGGGGTGGGGGGTGGGGGGAGGGTGGGGGGGGAGGGGGGCGGTGCTGGCCACCGACCTTCGCCCAGGGCCCACTGTGTGCATACACGGGACTGAGGAGCATCTGCAACTAGGAAACAAGGAAAATCACAGGTCGCGAGTGTCAAGCAATTTTAAAAGTTTGAGTGCAAAAGACCTGAAATATTTCTCAACACAAATTACAGCCTAACAATGACAGAAATAATTGCTGACTAGATATACGCAAGAAGTGTCATCGGGGCTGCACATAAATGCAGAGAATTGGGGGGGGGGTGGTGGTGACGGGTGGGTGAGGTTCCCAGCGCCAGGAGAGGTGTGTGCTACAAAATTTTCCACTGCGCTCCTACCCGGGCCCCGAGGCTTGTGTCTGCAGAAAGGCTGTCCAAAATAGACTGGTCCCCAACCCAGCCTCCTACTCCTGACCTCCTTCTGAGGCAGCTCCTCTCCCCACTGCACGCCTCAGCCCTGCCTCGGCTCCGGTGCCAGCCCACAGCCCCACAGTGCTGTCTACGCTACACCTCGGATTTGCTAAGTGGATGGTGGGTTGACAGCACGCTCCGCCTGCCAGGCTTTCTCTTCCGTGACCTGGGCCCAGCCCCACGCCATCCTGTGTGGCCAACGTGCCCTGCGCTCACACTTACACATCCTGGGGAGGCAGCCTTGCAGTTTGGATAAGGAGGCTGAGCCAGTGACACGCTGGGCAACGCGACTCGTGGGAGCTGTTTCCTGGCTCCTGGCTGAGGGCCCTGGCCAGTCAGAACGCACCACTTCCCCTTTAAGAGAGCCCGCCCAGATGCGATTAGGGAAAGGCAGAAAGAAAAGCCCGGAACAGTCAGGGCTGTATCCTGAATTTGGCAGATGAACTTGGGTCTTCCTGAACTGCACACACACAAGGTGTGGTCAGAGGCACCAGACTCCTCCGAGGCTGATTTGAGCAGAGTCCGTGTTTGGGAAGGGCAGGGGGCCTTGCCGCAGCCCCCGGGCTTGATGGCCATGTGCAAGCTGCATGGGGGACCGGTTCCTGGAGCCATTGTCCCCTTGGGCCTGGTCCCGGCAGTGCGTGGGAGCTCAGGCCTTTCCACTCCTCCTTCCCCCAGGGCCGACCGGCCAGATGCACAGAGTCCACTGCAAAGCGTGGCCCTCCGCTTTGGAGAGTAGAGACATCATTATAAAGGTTGAACTTCTGTGGGACAGTTTAATTACCAATCCCAGCAGGGAGTTTTCATTTATTCAAGATATTTGTAAAGTTGATTCCTTGGGGCGCCTGGGTGGCTCAGGTAGTTAAGCGGCCAACTTCAGCTTAGGTTCACGATCTTGCAGTCTGTGAGTTTGACCCCCGCGTCAAGCTCTGTGCGGACAGCTCAGAGCCTGGAGTCTGCTTCTGATTCTGTGTCTCCCTCTCTCTGCCCCTCCCCTACTTGCTCTGTCTCTCTCTCTCTGTCTCTCTCTCTCTCTCAAAAATAATAAACATTAAAAAAGAATTTAGAAAGTTGATTCCTTGATCTTGGCAAGGAGACTGGGGGAGAGGGATGGTTCCCAAAAATACCCCAATAGTTCACAAAAGGCAACATGGTGTATGACTCCACTGAGACGAAATATCCAGAGTAGGTAAATCCATACAGACAGAAAACAGGTCAGTGAGTGCCAGGGTCTGGGGACGAAGGCAGTGGGGAGTGACTGTTTAATGGTTATAATGTCTCTTTTGGGGTTGATGAAAATGTTTTGGAACTAGGTAGAGGTGATGATGACCCAGCACCGGGAATGGACTCAGTGCCACTGAACTGTATGCTTGAAAATAATTAATTTTGTGGGGCGCCTGGCTGCCTCAGTCAGTTACAGGTCTGACTCTCGATTTCCACTCAGGTGATGATCTTACAGTTTGTGAGATAGAGCCCCATGTTGGGCTCTGCACTGAGCATGTAGCCTGCTTGGGATTTTGTCTCTCTCTCTCCTTCTGTCCCTCCCCAGTTCATGCTCTCTGTCTTTCTCAAAATAAGTAAAACATTTAAAATGATCAATTTTGTTATGTGAATTTCACCTCAATCAAAAACACCCAGTGGCAAAGTGCATTTGGGCAACTTTATCTTCTACTGAGATCTCTCCCGTGTTTCATCCAACATTTCTTTGCAAAACCTGGCTATTACCTGATAAACCTTAAGTCAGTCCTGGCTAAGGAGTATATGCCTTCTCCTAAGGAAAAATAAAAACAAGCTTTTAAGAGACAAAA